>NC_086098.1:188775603-189400603 GCF_963921235.1 Mobula hypostoma
ATCTACCTTCCTCACCATAGAGTCAGTCTGCAAATGAACCTTTATAGAGTCCTGCTCAAGGACTCATACATTTTCCGACACTGTATTCCACCTGTCATTTCTTTGCCTATTCTCCCAATCTGTCTTAAGTCCTTCTGTAGCTTCTCTACCTCCTCAAAACTACCTGTCCCTCCACCTTTCTTCATATCATTTGTAAACTTTGTATCAAAGCCATCAATTCCATCCTCCAAATTATTTATGTATAACGGAAAAAGAATTGGTCCGAACACAGACCCCTGTGGAACACCACTAATCACTGGCAACCAATCAGAAAAGGCTCCCTTTATTCCCACTCTTTGCTTCCTGCCAATCAGCCGCTGCTTTATCCATGCTTTTATCTTTCCTGTAATACCATGGGCTCGTAGCTTGTTAAGCAGCCTCATGTGTGGCACCTTGTCAAAGGCCTTCTAAATATCCAAGCACACAACATCAACTGATTCTCCTTTGTCTATCCTGCTAGTTAGTTCAAAAGAATTCCAACAGATATGTCAGGCAAGAATTTCCCTTGAGGAAACCATGCTGACCATGGCCTATTTTATCATGTACCTCCAAATACCCTGAGACCTCATCCTTAATAATGGACTCCATCATCTTCCCAACCACTGAGGTTGGACGAACTGGCCTATAATTTCCTTTCTTCTGCCTCTCTCCGTTGAAAAATAGAGTGACGTTTGCATAAGAACTAACTTTACAATTATGCTGTGCTACAGAACCTTGATGACAAGAAAGATAAACACCAAATTATAAGTACCCCTGCATCCAATCACCATGATTGTCTGAAGAACTTTTTGTTCATTTAAGTTGTATCTCTGAAGTAGAATTTCATGGATTTCATTCAAAGTTCAAGTAAATTATTTATCAAAGTACATGTATGTCACCATATACAATCCTGAGATTCATTTTCTTGCAGTCATACTCAATAAATCCAATAACCATAATAAAATCAGTGAAAGACTGCACCAACTGGGCATGCAACCACTGTGCAAAAGTTAACAAACTGCAAATACAAAAAGAAAGAAATTATAAAGATAATATATACATACATAAGCAGTAAATACGAGAACATGAGATGAAGAGTCCATAGGTTGTGGGAACATTACAGTGATGGACAAGTGAAGTTGAGTGAAGTTATTCCCTTTGGTTCGAGAGTCTGATGGATGAGGAGTAGTAACTGTTCCTGAATCTGGTGGTGTGGATCCTGAGGCTCCTATGCCTTCTTCCTGATGGTAGCAGCTAGAGAGAGCAGGACCTGGGTGGAAGCGGTCCCTGATGATGGGTGCTGCTTTCCTGCGACAATACTCCATGTAAATGTGCTCAGTGGTGGGGACGGTTTTACCAGTGATGGACTGGGCCGTATCCACTACTAGGACTTTCCGTTCAAGGGCATTGGTGTTTCCATACCAGGCTGTGATGCAGCCAGTTAGTATACTCTCCACCTCTCATCTATAGAAGTTTATCAAAGTTTAGATGTCATGCCAAATCTTTGCAAACTCCTAAGGAAGTAAAGGCACTGTTATGCTCCTTTTGTAATTGCACTTAGGTGCTGGACCCAGGACAGGTCCTCTGAAATGATAACGCCGAGGAATTTAAAGTTGCTGACCCTCTCCACCTCTGATTCCCCAATAAAGACTGGCTCATGGACCTATAGTTTCCTCCTCTTGAAGTTGATAATCAGCTCCTTGGTCTTGCTGACATTGAGTGAGAGGCCATTGTAGTGGCACCACTCAGCCAGATTTTCAATCTCCCTCCTATATGCTGATTTCGTCATCACTTTTGATTCAGCCTACAATAGTGGTGTCGTCAACTAACCTGAATATGTCATTGGAGCTGTGTTTAACTGTAAGTTTAAAGGAGGGAAGTAAGCACACAGCCTTGATGTGCACCTGTACTGATGGAGATTGTTGAGGAGGTGTTGTTACCAATTCGAACTGAATGGGGTCTGCAAGTAAGGAAATTGAGGATCCAATTGCACAAGGAAGTCTTAAGGCCAAAGTCTTGAAGCTTATTGATTAGCTTTGAGGGAATGATAGTATTGACTGCCAAGCTGTAGTCGATAAAGAGCATCCTGATGTATGCATTTTTGCTGTCCAGATGGCCCAGGGTTGAGTTAACAGCCGATGAGATGGCATCTGCTGTGGACCTGTTGTGCCGGGGACAAGATGGAGCGGATCCAAGTTGCTTCTCAGGCAGGAGTTGATATGTTTCATCATCAACCTCTTAAAATGCTTCATTACTGTGGATGTAAGTACTAATGGATGATTGTCATTGAAACATGTTACAACTTTCTTCTTAGGCACCAGTATAATTGAAGCCTACTTGAAGCAGGAGAATGCCTCAGACTGCTGAATTGAGAGGTTACTGAGCTCAATGAAGTCTCCAGCCAGCTGATCAGCACAGGTTTTTAGTTCTTGGCCAGGTACCCCACCTGGGCCGATGCTTTCTGTGGGTTCACCCTCCTGAAGGATGTTCGCATGCCGGCCTCAGTGACTGACATCACAGGATTATTGAGGACTGTGGGAGTTTGTAATGGTTCCTCCATGTTTTGACGGTCAAAGTGAGCAGAGAATGCATTGAGCTCATCTGGAAGCGAAGTCCCTTTGTCGCCTAGGTCACTTGGTTTTACTTTATAAGACATCACAGCATTCAAGCCCTGTCACAACTGTTGAGCATCCTTTGTTGATTCAAGTTTAGCCTGGAATTGCTACTTTGGCAGTGAGATGGCTTTCTGGATATCGTGCCTGCACCTCTGGTAACTTTCTTGGTCTCCAGACTTGAATGTGTCTGATCTGGCCCTCAGCAGATGCAGATCCCATGATTCATCCAGGGCTTCGGGTTGGGGAAGTCTAAATGATTTTGTGGTGAAACACTCATCTACAACTGTTTTTATGATGTCCGTGACCACCATAGGGTATTCATTCAGATCCACAGATGAGTCCATGAAAATGGCCAAGTCCATTGTCTCAAAGCAATTCCAATGCCACACCTCTGCATCCTGTGACCAAATCTTCATTGTTCTAATCTCTGGAGCCTTGTTCTTTGGTCTCTTTGCTGTATGAAGAAAGACAGTCAAGTGATCAGATTTCCCAAAATGTGGTTTGGGCAAAGAATGATGGTCATTCGTTATCTTAGTAAAACAGTGGTCTAGTGTTTTGGGCTGATGGTATTGCTTTGTGTATTAAATAAACTGGAAAAAGCTAGAGTCTTTCTTGCTTGCAGCAGTACAAAGGTTTATAAATCAGCAAAAGCTGATTCTTATCATTCATAAGTTAAATGACAAAGATGCAAATCATTCAAGGTTCATGTTCTGAATCATTTCTTTTTTTACAGAAGCAGAGTTGTATTACGCAGAGAAAGGCTTTTCGGCTCACCTTATTCATGTTAGTTGTGATGCCTATCTACCCTAATCCTGTTTGCCTGCACTAGGCCCATAACCCTCTGCACCTTTTCTCTCCATGTACCTGTCCAAATGCCTTTTAAACATTGCAATTTCATCTGCCTCTACAGCAGTTCTGGCAGCTTATTCCAGATGTAGCTAACCTCTGTGTTGGAAAAATTACCTCAGAGACCTTCTCTCACCGTAAACCTCTGCCCTCTGTGCCTGTTCTGAGAAAAGGACTCTGACTATATATCCTATATATGACCATCATAATTTTATAAACATCTAATGGAAACCCCCTCAGTCTCCTGTCTAGTAAGCCCAGCCTGCTCAATCTTGAACTATAACCCTCCATTCCAAGCAACATCTTGGTGAATCTCTTCTGCACCCTCTCTCATAAATACTTTAGATAAACATTATTAATATAGAGAACAGGGTAGAATAATGAACACCAAATCCTGTATTCATTCCAAAGGCAATTAAGTGCAATGAGGGCTGAGAGCTGCTTGAAAAGGGATTATAGATTACTGTGAAAAATTGCTCTCCTTCACCTGTGCTCACCTACTGAATTTAGTAATTTTCTTTGTTAGAATCTGAATATGTAAATAAAACATAATGGTATTGATGTAATCATCTGCCTTAATGCTATTCATTTTTGCTGGTGCACATCTGTGATTTTTAGCACATTTATGCATGAAGTATTTTCCATCTGTGTGTGTCATTTTTGATATTCTCCTCAGTACTTAGCAATAAACCATTGATTAATTAACAGACAAGTAAGAGATACAAGAAGACTCCAAATGATATTTAAATTAGCCATGTGGAATTGTAAACAGGAAGCATTGATGAGGTTCAATGACTATGACAGAGGAAATAGCAACAGCAGTGATAATAAGATCTTACCAGCAGGAAAGTACATCTCAGTGAACACCGTTTAGAATTCCTTGAGGCTTGAGTCATGGTAAATAAGGACAAATTGCTTGGAGCAGGTATTCAAAGTCCATATTGTTAGCATGTTCTCCAAACTGTAGCTCGAATGCCTAATGCATGTGTTCAATACAAATGGTGTCAGGAGACTTAAAGTAAGTACATGAATTATTTCAATGGATGAGGTAAAGGATAGCAAAACTAAAGTGTTAGCACAGACTCACTGGTGTGTCACTTTATTTTTAATACAACCTGTATCAGGGGAAAAGCCAACCATTTTGCTGCCGATTGCTGAGTGGAGTGAAAATGTACAATCAAAGAATTACAGTATGATTTTAATATCGTAGATTGAAGCAATTTATTAAAACAGTTCTCTCTGGGTTGTTTCAACTTAGTGCTATTACAATGTCCTACACGCATATTTCTTTGCATATATCCTCATTTTTCATTTTAATTTTAAATTTATTACTGATTCCATATCTACTACACTGCACACTTTCCATCAGAATATTCCACTTCAGAGCAATCTTCTGCAAAAATATTTGCACTAGTTTTCTTTTTTTTGTCATGCTGTTAAATTTTGGTGGTGATCTTACCATTTCCCTTTATTCTGAAAAAGAGAACAATTTCAATCTTGACTCAGTAAAGTCAAAGCATTTTATTATCATTTTTCTAAATCATCACATCATAGAAATTTCTGCCAATATAAATCATTTGGCCTATTGTGCTTATGTGAGTCAAAAAAGAGTTATTCAGACTAATCCCACTTCCCAGACCATTTGTTTGTCGGATATGATAAATCAAGTGTGCAGGTAGACACTGTTAAATGTGGGAATTCTTCGACCTTCATCACCCTTTTGAGTTGAATTTGAGCCTCATATCAATCTTCCAACAATGGTGTTAAATATACATTCAGTGGCTACTTATTAGGTACTTCCTGTATGAGTGTCTGTTTGTGGTCTTCTGCCCTGTAGTCCATCCTCTTCAAGGTTTGACATGTTGTGCATTCAGAGATGCTCTTCTGCATACCACTGCTATAATCCTTGGTTATTTGAGTTACTGTCGCCTTCCTGTCAACTTGAACCCATCTGCCTTTCTCCTCTGTCCAATATCATTAACAAGGCAATTTTGCCCACAGAATGGCTGCACACTTGATTTTATTCTGCACAATTTCTCCGTATGAGACCGTTATTCATGATAATCCCAGGAGATCAGCAGTTTCTGAGATACTCAACCACCCCAACTGGCACCGACAATCATTCCACAGTCAAAGTCATTCGGATCACATTTCTTCCTCATTCTGATGATTGGTCTGAACAACAACTGAACCTCTTAGCCATGCCTGCATTGAGTTGCTGCCACAGGAATAACCTATTAGATATTTGCATTCATGAGTAGGTGTATAGGTGTACCTAATAAAGTGGCCACTGAGTTTTTGTTCCTTAGTTATGGAAATTTTGGCTGCGAGCATTTGATGCCTCCATTTTATCCTATCTAGATTCCTTACCAATTTTATGCCTTGATTAAATTACTCCTGTAACAAAGATGTTTCATATCCCAACTATTCCTCCTTTCCTAACCCCCCTTGGGTGACAAAGTGCATATGATTTAAGCATGCACCACTTCATTGTGCCTGTGCAACTATACTCTGTTACCTTTCTCCTTTACAGCTTCGCATGAACTCCAACGTGCCAAGGCTATGCTGACCCAGATAACCTAACAATCCCAGATACCAGTTGAGAGAACAAACTTCGCTTTATAACCGTGAGTTTAGAATCAACTTGTGGTGTGTTGGGCATTTGTAGTCTTGTGCAGGACAGGGCTAATAGATAGCTCAGTTAGCACTTTAGTGGAGGATTTAAAAAAAAAACAGGGGGGGGCGGATTTTGCATCAGAAGCTGTGGATAATGGTTCTGGGACTGTACCCACTGGACTTTAGAAAAACGAGGGGAGAAAGCTGCTGGATATTGATAGGCCTAGATTGTGGATGAGGAGAGGATGTTTCCAAAAGTGCAAGAGTATAGGACCAGATGGAGCAGCTTCAGAATAGAAAGATGTCCATTTAGAACAGATATGTGGAGGAATTTCTTTAGCCAGACAGTGCTGAATCTGTGGAATTCATTGCCACATATGGCTGTGGAGACCAAGTCATTGGGTATATTTAAAGCAGACGTTGATGTGTGTTGTACCTGTGCACTACCACATTTCAATTAAATAAAAGCATGCACGTGGGATATGGCTTTAACTGGTGTATTCACTTTGCAGTGAGAGGAGGGAGAGAAAACAACGCACATGCGTATACAACAGCAGATGTGCGGACAACAGATTAACACGCAGTGCTAAGGTTGGGGGGGGGGGAGGAATCCTTGCCCTGAAGGAAATAGATCCATACATTACACTTCTTCCCAATTTAAATTAATGCAACGAAAAACTGTATATGTACAAAATATTCAATTTCACTTTCATAACCCATATTCCAAATAAACACGCTTTTAGAATAACAGTCCATAACCTACCTCATAGTTCAAAAGATTCAGTCTTTTGGGTGGCACTCTGTTTCTTTCAGGAAAGTGCCTCTGGACATGTGGAGTGGCAGCAGATTTGGTCGGTGTCTTGGCTAAGATGATGTTCTCAGTTTCCAGTGTCACGTTGTTGTCAGTGACATCATCACTGGGAGGTAAGTCAGGTAACTGTAAAGTGCCTGTCTTGTTGCATGCAATTGACTCAGGTGTGTTCTTCAGCTGAGCATCCAGTATCTGGTCCACATGACATCTCCATGTCTGATCTCCAACATCCACTGTGTACATCAGTGGTCCAGTTCTTGTAGCTATCCTACCAGGTGTCCACTTGTCTTCTCGGTAATTGTGCACGAGGTCTTCCTATCTGATCTTGAAGCTCCTTGCTATTCCACTTGCCAACTGGCTGAATTGTTTATTCTGTACTTCCCTCTGAAGATCTGAATTCAGGAGGTCAATGCGAGATCTCAGATTCCTGCTCATGGACAGCATTGCAAGTGTTTGGTTTATCATTGCATGAACAGAGGTCCAATGCACAAAAAAGAAGTTGTCCACTTTGTGCTGGAGAGGAATGTCCTCCTTAGCCATCGCTTTAATGGACTTCTCGAAGATTTGGATAAAAGTTTCAGCTAAACCATTCGTTGCTGGGTGGTGAGGAGCTGACTTGATATGTCTGATGCCATTTTTCTTCATGAGCAGTCTGAATTCTTCTGACGTGTATTGTGGTCCGTTGTCACTCACAGTTGTTCTGGTAAGCCGTGAAGATGTCCTCAGAGCAGAGACAGTCTTTGCTGATATGGTTGACTTCGTTGTTATAACTTCCAGCCACTTCGAATGAGCACCCACAGCAATTAGAAACTTGGAGTCCATGAATGGCCCAGCAAAGTCAGTATGTACTCTTTGCCATGGTGAAGATGCCCATTCCCATGGATGTAACGGCGCCTGTGGGGTACATTTTAACTTACTGGCATCCCAAACAGCTTTTGGCCAAGTCTTTGATCTGCTTATCTATTCCCTTCCCAACCACCATCTGATTAGTATTAAGCAGTTGTGCCAGTCTCTGGTTAGTGCTACCATTTGGGCTGCCTTTGCCTGTTGATGTCACACTGACAGCTTTGATTGAATGTCATCCAGTTAGATTTTTCTCAACCACTCATGTCCAAAAAGTGCTGGCCCTCTATTTTTCAATACATAAAGTTCTAACTGTTGTGTTTGGCCCCCATATGGCATATTTATGTCAGTTTGCATTTGGGAGACACTTTTACACCTGTGTAAGTCTTTAGCATCACTGAGGTCTTCTCTAATGGTATCTTGGAAAACAGTCTGTTGTAGTCTGCAACTAGAATTATGGACAAAACTGACCCTGTGTCCAGCTCCATTTTCAGTTTTACACCGGACACATCTATTGTGATCCATATTACACTGCGATCTACTTCAGTTATACTCTGCAGTTCTAGGCATGACAGTTCACCTTTGTCAGTCTCTATGTTGTGTGATTCTATTTTATATTTGGTAACTTTAGGCATTTGCTTAGTTTTGTGTTTGAGACTTTTCACTCAGTTGTACTTTTTGTCTGCCTTGCACACTCTCTCTATGTGACCTTCTCCGTGACCCTCTCTGCAGACTTTTTCTTTGAACCAATAGTCATTTGCATCATGGGAGGATTTGCCACATCAATAGTATTTTTGGCTTTTTGCACTTTTCAGGGACATCTTGTGCATTTCACATTCTAATCTCATTTTCTGTAGTTCTGTTGCATCCTTTGCTGAATTCTGTAATGATATTGCAATGGTCAATGCCCGTTCCAATGTCAGGTCTCTTTTGGATAGTAGCCTCTTTTGAGTGCTTTGACGATGCATGCCACATACAAGTCTGCCTCTCAATACATCAGAAAGTCCACCTCTAAAGTCACAGTACTGGGAAAGTTTGTGCAGTTCTGCAATGTATTCAGAAATGCTTTCATCTTCTGACTGGCTCCATTTGTAAAACCTAAATTTTCAGCTATTGCCAGCGGTTTAGGGCTCAAGTGCTTTTGCAAAATTGTGACAATTTTGTCAAATATCTTGCTTTTCAGGGGTTACCAGGTTGCATAAGAGACTGTACATCCCTCCATCCATTAAGCTAATAAGTGCAGGGGCTTTCTTTTGCTCCTCCACATTGTTCACATTACAATATAGTTCCACCCTCTGAATATATGACTCCCAACCTTCATTAGCACTATCAAATTCTCTACTTTTCTGACTGAAGCCATCGCCACGTTATTTTCACTTTAAATTCAGCACGTCTTTCACTGTTACTCACATGTTCCTTTGTTAGAGTCTGTGACTGCCCTCTCGTGCTGTTTAACTCTTACTGTTTCATCCCAGAACTGTTGGTGTAGTTGGAGAGATTCTCTGACATTCATGTTCACACTCATCGCCAGTTTCTTCTGTCTGTGTACAACTGCATATCAATAAAATAAAAGCACGCACAGGGGAGTTGGCTTTAACTGGTGTATTCATATTGTAACGAGAGGAGAGAGAGTATTGTGCATACATAAACAACAATGCATGCACAGACTACAGATCAATGCGTAGTGCTAAGGAGGAGTTATTGCCCTAAAAGAAATAGATCCATACATTACAATAGGTTCTTGATTAGTAAGGGGATCAAAGATGATGAGATGAAGGCAAGAGAATGGGGTTGAGAGGAAGATAAATCAGTTTTGATTGAATGGTGGAGTAGAATCAATGGGCCAAATTGCATAATTCTGTTCCTATGTCTTAAGGTCTTATAAGGACTTCATAAGAGAAATCTGATACCTTCCTATGAAATAGCAAAATACATGACAAAGCACAGTTTAACACTTGAATGGCACTTTGTGTAGAAGTTGCAACCATTGTACTGTAGATCTGGTATCGTGTATCAAAACGTCTTCAAGGATTGCAAATTCCACCAGCTGAGTAGGATCCTGTGGCGTAAAACTGGATTGACTGTTCTTGTGAACTACAACTATTGTAAATTCACCATGATCATTCCACCAGCGTCATTACTGTTGTCAGTCAGCTAAAGCAAATTTCTGCTGTACGAGCCAAACAGGTTTTGCTCGTGGCTGGGCTGTCCAGACCGTGAGTTCTTTAACATCAGTTTTCCAGAGTAGCTGCAATCTTCCTCCTCTGTAGGGGAACAGTTTGATTTTTGTAATTAAAAATACAGTAGCATTTGAGTAATATTGTAAATATTTTGTTTGCTTAAGCACTGAGGTTTGTTTAAATAATTTATTATAGTTTTGTGTAAAATTATGTGAATTGCATACGTCACAATACCACCACATGATAAGCCCGCATCTCACTTAAAGCAAACTCAAAGTTAGGTATGTTATTCAGGACTCCCTTCTTTTTCTTTTGATCAGTTTTTGTGTTTGGAGTTACAAAACAGTGGTGACTTGGTAACGATCCCAAGACTACGCCATACCTGTTGAAGCGCAGTGAGACATTCAAGTTTTAAATAAAAAATGCAGCGAGAAACAGTCAAGTTTTTTTTTAAAGCCAGAAAACAGAAGATTTCACGGGGTCATACACAGTGAGTACTGAGTGATAATAATCATTAAAAAAGAGCCAAATGGCTACATTGGAAAGATAGGAGCATTTGATTACACACAAAAAAATGACTGGAATATGTATACTGAATGAATTGAGCAGTAATTTAAAGCAAATGGAATAGCCAATGAGAAACAAGTGCCAATTTTGCTGATTGCATTGGATTTAAAGACATACAATTTGTTTAGAAATTTAACTGCTCTAAATAAACCAGCCAAAATTAGTTTTACTGAGATCATGAAAGTATTACAGGAACATTTAGAACCTAAGCCACTGTTGATTGCTTAATGCTTTAGGTTTCATAAACTGAACCCAAAGAAAGTAGAGCCCATTTCACCGTAGATGGCTGAATTGAAGAAGTTGTCTGAGCATTGTTTGGTGTGGCACGTGGCCAAGTGGTTAGGGCGTTGGACTAGCGATCTGTAGGTCGTGGGTTTGAGCCTTGGCCAGGGCAGCGTGTGTGTCCTTGAGCAAGGCACTTAACCACACAATACTCCAGTCTACCCAGCTGAGAATGGGTACCGGCAAAAATAAATGCTGGGGGTTAACCTCGCGATAGACTGACGTCCTATCCGGGGGGCTGGAGTCTTGTACTCTCAGTCGCTTCATGCCACGGAAATCGTCATAAGCACCGGCCTGATGGGCCATAAGGCTCATGACAGACTTTAATCTTATTCTGAGCATTGTCAGTTCATTAATGGTCTTATGATGCACTGGCCAATCATATAGTTTGTGGAATCTTAAAAGAAGGCATTCAAAAAAATGCTCCTAATTGAAGCACAATTTGCATTTAAAAGAGAAGTTGAAATAGCTGTATCAATGGAAGCAGCAGGCTCTAATTGAGTTGCAGTTGGGAATGAAAATGAGCATGAACAAAATTGCAGCGTTGAGACAGAGGCCTGTCTTGTGTTATCGTTTATGGCAGAGAGTCACATTCACCAGGCAAATGCATATTTAAAGGTGAAATTTGCAGAAAATGCCACAAAGTGGGACACATATAAAGAGCATGTTGATCAGACAATATTATATTGACTACATAGGGAAGAGAAAAAGATATAAAAAAGTCAGGTTGGTATTTCAAAAAGAGCTCTAAACTGTGTGCTATTGATGAAAAATCTGACAATGATGGCAATGACACAGGACTGCGTACCCTTGAGACTTAAAATATGACAACTACCAATAGACAAGCGAACAAGAGAAAACCTGCAGATGAAGCAATATGGGTTACACCAGAAGTGAACAGCAAATTAATTAAAATGGAATTGGACACTGGCTCAGCTGTTTCAGTCATTCCACAAAGAGACTGTGAATGGCATTCCAAAAATACTAAACTGAAGCCCGCAGATATTCAGCTAAGAACTTGTACTGGACAAAAGATACATAACTTCTGTGGAAATGGCATTAGTAACAGTGAGCTACAACAACTTGTTACGAACCCACAGGTTTCGTTTACTGTGGACTGTTATTTTAAGAGCTCCTGAATGAGGCGGGACTATGATGTTGTTCACTGACTGACTAGCAGCTTGTTTAACTTTAAAAGAAGGACACAGACAGAGAGGGAGGGAGGGAGAGAGAGAGAGAGAGAGAGAGAGAGAGAGAGAGAGAGAGAAAAACTTCAGCTGATGAAACTTCAGCTGGTCACTGTGACGGTTCGAAACTCTCTTATGCCCACAAGGGTGGGTTAAATATTTGCACACGGTGCACTACGAATGGGTGTCTGTCACTTCGTATAATCTAAAGGAGTGGATTTTGTTTGGGATATCCTGTGGAGACCACTTATGTGTTAACCCTTGCCTGGGTATGTTGTGTGGCAACCCCATGAAGACGATATCCCTGTCACAGATCACTCGGTGATAATTCGTATATGGATTTGGAACGACCCGATGGACAAGATCTATAGCAACTGTTATCTCCTTTTACCATTGTGGAATCTAAAATACTTTTGTTTACCTGTGGAATTCGATGTAACCACCTTTTCTCTACATTTCACCCTAGATCTCCTATCATACATTCCATGGATGAACTGAACTTTCCTACTTTACCATCTCAAGACTCTGAGTTTTATTTCTCCAAGCTTAACTTAGTTTGGGAGCTATATTACACACATATATACACGTAACACTGTTAACATTTGTTTATCTTGGTTAAGTTATGATATTAAAGGTAGATACTGATAAAGATAGTGGTTTTAACATTAAGACTCGACGGTGTGAAATCTCTTGCTGCTGGTTTATTTCTGAAGGTTACAGTACGTAACAAACTAACAAGCCACATTGGGCTTGTATGTGGTAAAAACAGGAGGGCCGGCATTGTGGGGTATGATTGGCTGAGACAACTACAACTTGGCTGGAGTTCCATCCACTATTTGCATGCCACATACTCTGCAGTGAAGTCAACTGAAAGTGAATTAAGACACTGGAAGCTGCCACAGTAATGTTCAGGGATGGCATTGGAAAACTCAAGCATATCAAGGGTAAAATAGCGTTAAATGAAAATGCCACAGCCAAGTTTTGCAAAGCCTGTCCAATTCCTTGTATAATCTCTGTTACGTACCCCGTAACTGGGTTGCCAAACCAGCAGAAATGGATCACTCAGTTGGAGTGTGGATTACTAGAACTAAGAAAGTTTTATTAAAGAAACAAGCAACACGGTACTCTAATCAAAAGGATAATAAATGCAACAGTTCAGCAATGATAAACACACATGTACACAGAATTAAGATAACAGGATCAATCAAGCTCTATCGTTGTCTAGGGGTAAATGACCAGTTTCAAAGTGACGCAAAGTTCAGTTCAATTTAGTTCAGTTCAGTTCGCAGTAATCGCTGCTGTGGGAGATGGACAGTGTAGGGGAAGGAGAGAGAGAGCAAAACGAATGAATATTCAAACGGCTTCCACACAGACCTTCGCAGTCAGCTTTCGGGCGAGTCCTTTGTGATGTCATCTGAGGTCACCGACCGTGACCCCTCCGTTTCCAGATACGATCGTTTCTCTGCGGTGAACCTGGCACCCAGGCAAGGGTGAACACACACCAGGTTCCCGCCGATCGTGCCTTTCCACCCTGTGCGTCTATGGCTTGTCCCGCGACCAGCCGTCCAAAAACTTCCCACCGACTTGTGGGAGATGCACCGCTTCCAGGGTCTCGTTACCTCGGGGTGTCGTGTGTGTGTCCTGCCTGAGCGAACCTGTCCTTTTTTATCCCCCTGCTGGGGTATCGCCTGTCCATCACTTCAAACAGTTCAGGGTTCAAAGGGGGAGCCGATCTTGACAGCTCTCCTTCCGTTACTCTCTCCCGTCCCTTCATTAACATCTCCAAATGCTGCTCCATTGTTTTCCTTATCTCTCTTTCTCCTGAAGACAGGTGGCAGACCAACTGCTGATCCCACTGGTGCCAGCCCAGGCCAGCTAACATCTTAATTTATGTGTATTCTTGTCACATCTCTGATAAAGTAGCCGGTAGCTGGATTGCATGGAGGCTGAAGGAATATTTTCCAAGGTTGAGTGGAGCCCATGGGCAACACCAGTGGTTTCTGTAGCCAAGAAGAAATGGGTCTATCAGGATCTCTGGTGATTTTAAGGTCACCATCAACCTAGTACTGAAAGTAGATGAATACCCTCTAACCAGGAGAGAGGATATCTTTGCAAACCTTTCTGGAGGAAAACACTTCAGCAATGTGGACTTAGTTGAGACCTACCTACAGATAAAGATAGAAGAAGAGTCCAAAATGATTCTCGCCATAAACACTCACAGAGGTCTTTATTGCTATAATAGGATATTTTTTATGTGCAACAATCAAGCTTCCAGTGTTTCTGGACATCAAATCATCCAAGTATTTTATCATGATTCTGATTTAAAGTTCGAAGTAAGCTTATTATCAAAGTATTCATATTTGACTATATACAGTAGATTCCAGTTAATTGGGACACATTGGAGCCAATATGATTTGGCCTAATTAAGTGGCTGCTCCAATTAGCTGATGTTTCATGGAAACAGTTAAAAAGATATTTAAAAAAAACACAAACTGACTCACAAATTTTGCATTTAAGTGAAATATAGAACAAATTAGCACACTACGGATACACAAATTTATAGTACTATAGTAGTATTAGTTTCTAATAGTTATAGACAGAGGAATTCATTCCATTGTACGCTATTGTGTTCTTTCAATTGACAGTAAATTAACAAAATCAGTGCAGACACTAAGTGCAGATAATAGACAGCCTTCATACAATGTGTTCGATAATTGCATTCTGCAAATTTTCATTTTCATTGCAACATTCAAGATCATTATTGATGCCTTCAATTTCTTCATAATTCTTAACTTGTTGAAGTAGTGATATTGTTTCATTTTCACTTCTGGCCATTCCGGCATCTCCAAGTCTGAATACTTGAAACTGCAGTGAGCAAAACAGTTCTGAATTATCTTGCTGTTTATTTTGTGCCAACTATCAGTGGCAAAAATCACTGCTTTTTTAACGCAAACCCATGCAACTGACATTATTTGAAAACGTTTGGCAAGTCTCCTGTCTCAATTAAGCGGCACAGTGACCCAGATAAATGAAAGGAATTCTGGTTATTTCTCAGTTAATTTTTGTTGTTTAAGGGTAGTCTGAGAAAGCAGCTACCCCGATTAATCAATGGCCCAATTAATTGGAATCCACTGTTTTACCTTAAGATTCTCTTTGTTGCAGGCATTCATAGTACTAAAAAGAACTGCAATAGAATAAAGTGAAAAACTGCACACAAGAATAGACTGGAAAACAACCAACGTGCAAAAGAAGGCAGACTGTGGAAATACCAAAGTACATAATAATAAATAAGTAAATAAATGAAATTAAAACATGAATTGTAGAGTCCTTGAAAGTGAGTCCATAGGTTGTGGAGTTAGCTCATTGTTGAGATGACTGAAGGTATCTGCACTGGTTCCAAAGCCTGATGGTTGAAGGGAAATAAGTGTTCCTGAACTGGGTGGTGTGGGACCTAAGGCTACTGTACCTCCTTCCCGATGGCAGCAGTGAGGAGAAAGCATGGCCTAGATGGTGGGAGTCCTTGCTGATGGATGCTGCTTTATTGTGGCAGTGTTCCTTGTAGACGTGCTCAAGGGTGGGGAGGGCTTTTGTGATGGACTGCACTGTATTTACAATGTCTTTGAGCAGACAATCCTACGAAATGTAGAGGATCCAGCCCAGTACCTCACGGTAAAACCCTCCCAAATATTGAGCATATCTACATGTAAAGTAGCATCCATCATCAAAGATCTTCACCAAGCAGGTCATGCTTTTTTTCTTGCTGCTGCCATCAGGTAGAAGGTAAATGTGCCTCAGGACTCACTCTGCCTAGTTCAGGAAGAGTTACTACCGCTCAACCATCTTGAACAAAAGGCATTCATTCTCCTTCTGGTGTTCCCACAACCAATGGTCTCGCTTTAAGGACTCTTTTTATCTTGTTTTTTCACACGTGTTATTCATTGTTGTTTATTTATATCTGCATTGGCATAGTTTGTTGTCCATCGATCCTATTTACAGTTAATGTTCTATAGATTTACTAAGTATGCCTGCAGAAAAAAGAATCTCAGGGTTGTAGGTGGTGAAATATACGTATGTACTCTGATAATAGATTTTACTTTGTAGGTTTTTCGATTCTTGGGCATTGGTGTTTTCATACTGGGCTGAGATGCAACCAGTCAGGATACACTTCACTGTACATATGTAGAAGTTTGTCAGTGTTGTAGATGACATGCCAAATCTACGCAAACTTCAAAGAAACTAGAGGCACTGAATGCCTTCTTTGTATTGGCACTTACATGCTGATCCCAGGATTGATGCGGGAGGGGAGGGGAGGAGAAGATGCAGCACACGTGGCCACTCCGAAATGATGTCGGTATTTGTTACAATCCTGATTTGATGGAGACAGACGTGAGAAGCACGGAGGAACATCTGGAGAAACTTCTGAAATGCCCACTTTGCTGCCGCTGCTATTGTGCAATCCAGAATCACCGGAGGGGAAGGCCCCAAATCCTCGACTTTGCCTATTGCCTGTTGCCAGGGCTGGGGTCTAAGCGCTCGGCAGAGATGGTGCTCGGTGCTCGGCGTCGGAGGGCTGGTCGGAGGCTCAAAGTTTTTGGACGGACTCAAGAGTCGGCTGTGGTCGAGTGCTTCCAGGGTGCTGCATCGGCAGGTTTGCGGCGCCGGAGGTTCATGGCGGGGAGAGTTTTTCTTCCTTCTACCGTCTGCGTGAGATGATGGGACTTCCAAGAGACTTTGAGACTTTTTTTTTAATGGTGCCCATGGTCTGTTCTTTATCAAATTACGGTATTGCTTTGCACTGTTGTAACTATATTTTATAATTATGTGGTTTTTGTCAGTTTTTTTTAGTCTTGGTTTGTCTTGTGTTTCTGTGATATCATACTGGAGGAACATTGTATCATTTCTTAATGCATGCATTACTAAATGGCAATAAAAGAGGACTACGTGTTAATTGGGTTAACTGTCTGGGCACGCCCCTCTGCTGACTGCCCCAGTGGCTCCTCCCACAGATTCCTGTATAAAGGTGTTTTGCCTTGCCCCGCCCCTCAGTCCGGGGGCAGACACTCACTGTGGAGGTTGTATTGTACAGCAAATAAAAGCCTTTCAGTATTTTACCCAACCTCAGTCTTTTGGAGTTATTGAAGATGCTTTAGTGTCCTCATTATCTAAAAAAAATCTAATCTAAAAATAATAATGCCAGGGATCAGTATTTACTCAGGAAACCGAGTTAGGGAACTGGAGCTGGAGCTGGATGAACTTCGGATCATTCGTGAGACAGAGGCAGAAATAGACAGGAGTTTCAAGGAGACAGTCACCCCTAAAAGTCAGGAGGCAGGCAGCTGGGTGACTGTCAGGAGAGGGAAGGGGAATAGACAGGATGAGCAGAGCACCCCTGTGGCCGTCCCCATCAACAATAAGTATACCGTTTTGGATACTGTTGGTGGGTATGACCTACCAGGGACAAGTTGCAGTGGTCGCATCTCTGGCACCGAGACCGGACCCTCAGCTCAGAAGGGAAGGAGGGAAAAGAGGAGAGCAGTAGTGTTAGGGAATTCGATAGTTAGGGGGACAAATAAGAGGTTCTGTGGGAGAGATCGAGAATCCCAGATGGTCTGTTGCCTCCCTGGTGCCAGGGTCCGCGATATCTCGGATCCAGTTCTCAGTATTCTCAAGAGGGAGGGTGAGCAGCCAGATGTTGTGGTTCATGTAGGGACCAATGACATGGATAAGAAGGAGGAGGAGGTCATGCAAAGAGAGTTTAGGGAGTTAGGTGCAAGGTTGAAGGACAGGACCGCCAGGGTTGCAGTCTCAGGATTGCTACCCGTGCCACATGGTAGTGAGATAGAAATAGGAAGATAATGCAGCAAAATACATGGCTAAGGAGTTGGTGCAGGAGGGAGGGCTTCATGTTTCTGGACAATTGGGCCTTGTTCCAGGGAAGGTGGGACCTGTTACGATGGGACAGGTTGCACCTGAACTGGAGGGGGACTAACATCCTTGCGAGAAGGTTTTCTAGTGCTGCTCTGGGGGGGGGGGGGGTTAAACTAGATTTGCAGGGGGAGGGGAACCAGCGTGTTGGAGCAGATAGTGAGGTGCAGGAGGATAAAGGTCAAGCGAGATCTGCAAGTATAGTGCATGGAGTAAAGTAAGATCTAACATATAAAGAGACCTTGAGGAAAGAGAAGCAGAATAACGGGTGTAAAGGTAGTAAGGTAGAAGAGCTAAAGTGCGTGTACTTCAATGCAGGAAGCATCAGGAATAAAGGTGATGAACTGAGAGCTTGGATACATATATGGAATTATGATGTAGTGGCCATTACAGAGACTTGGCTGGCACCAGGGTAGGAATGGATTCTCAATATTCCTGGATTTCAGTGCTTTAAAAGGGATGGGGGGGAAAGGGGTGGAGGGGTGGCATTACTGGTCAGGGATACTATTACAGCTACAGAAAGGGTGGGTAATGTAGCAGGATCTTCATTTGAATCAGTATGGGTGGAAGTCAGGAACAGGAAGGGAGCAGTTACTCTATTGGGGGTATTCTATAGGCCCCCCGGTAGCAGCAGAGATACAGAGGAGCAGACTTGGAGGCAGATATTAGAAAGGTGCAAAAATAACAGGGTTGTTATCATGGGTGACTTTAACTTCCCTAATATTGATTTGGCACCTGATTAGTTCCAATGGTTTAGACAGGGCAGAGTTTGTTAAGTGTGTCCAGGATGGATTCCTGTCACAGTATGTGGACAGGCCGACTAGGGGGAATGCCATACTAGATCTAGTATTCGGTAACGAACCGGGTCAGGTCACAGATCTCTCAGTGGGTGAGCATCTGGGGGACAGTGACCACCGCTCCCTGGCCTTTAGCATTATCATGGAAAAGGATAAAATCAGAGATGACAGGAGCATTTTTAATTGGAGAAGGGCAAATTATGAGGCTGTAAGGCTAGAACTTGCGGGTGTGAATTGGGATGATGTTTTTGCAGCGAAATGTACTATGGACATGTGGTTGATGTTTAGAGATCTCTTGCAGGATGTTAGGGATAAATTTGTCCCAGTGAGGAAAATAAAGAATGGTAGGGTGAAGGAACCATGGGTGACAAGTGAGGTGGAAAATCTAGTCAGGTGGAAGAAGACAGCATACATGAGATCTAGGAAGCAATGATCAGCTGGGTCTATTGAGGAACATAGCGTAGCAAGAAAGGAGCTAAAGAAGGGGCTGAGAAGAGCAAGAAGGGGGCATGAGAAGGCCTTGGTGAGTAGGGTAAAGGAAAACCCCAAGGCGTTCTTCAATTATGTGAAGAACAAAAGGATGACAGGAGTGAAGGTAGGTAGGAATTAGAGATAAAGGTGGGAAGATGTGCCTGGAGGCTGTGGAAGTGAGCGAGGTCCTCAATGAATACTTCTCTTCGGTATTCACCAATGAGCAGGAACATGATGACAGTGAGGACAATATGAGTGAGGTTGATGTTCTGGAGCATGTTGATATTAAGGGAGAGGGGGAGTTGGAGTGTTAAATTACATTAGGACGGATAAGTCCCCGGGGCCCGATGGAATATTCCCCAGGCTGCTCCATGAGGTGAGGGAAGAGATTGCTGAGCCTCTGGCTAGGATCTTCGTGTCGTCATTGTCCATGGGAATGGTACTGGGGGATTGGAGGGAGGTGAATGTTGTCCCCTTGTTCAAAAAATGTAGTAGGGATAGTCCAGGTAATTATAGACCAGTGAGCCTTACGTCTGTGGTGGGAAAGCTGTTGGAAAAGATTATTAGAGATTAGTATCTATGGGCATTTAGAGAATCATGGTCTGATCAGGGACAGTCAGCATGGCTTTGTGAAAGGCAGTTCATGTCTAACAAGCCTGATAGAGTTCTTTGAGGAGGTGACCAGGCATATAGATGAGGGTAGTGCAGTGGATGTGATCTATGTGGATTTTAGTAAGGCATGTGACAAAGTTCCACACAGTAGGCTTATTCAGACAGTCAGAAGGCATGGGATCCAGGGAAGTTTTGGCCAGGTGGATTCAGAATTGGCTTGCCTGCAGAAGCAGACGGTGGTGGTGGAGGGAGTACATTCAAATTGGAGGATTGTGACTAGTGGTGTCCCACAAGGATCTGTTCTGGGACCTCTACTTTTCGTGATTTTTATTAATGACCTGGATGTGGGCGTAGAAGGGTGGGTTGGCAAGTTTGCAGATGACACAAAGGTTGGTAGCGTTGTGTGTAGTGTAGAGGATTGTCACAGATTGCAGAGAGACATTGATAGGATGCAGAAGTGGGCTGAGAAGTGGCAGATGGAGTTCAACCAGGAGAAGTGTGAGGTGGTACACTTTGGAAGGACAAACTCCAAGGCAGAGTACAAAGTAAATGGCAGGATACTTGGTAGTATGGAGGAGCAGAGGGATCTGGGGGTACATGTCCACAGATCCCTGAAAGTTGCCTCACAGGTAGATAGGGTAGTTAAGAAAGCTTATGTGGTACTAACTTTCATAAGTTGAGGGATAGAGTTTAAGAGTCGTGAGGTAATGACGCAGCTCTATAAAACACTGATTAGGCGACACTTGGAGTACTGTGTCCAGTTCTGATCACCTCACTATAGGAAGGATGTGGAAGCATTGGAAAGGGTACGGAGGAGATTTACCAGGATGCCGCCTGGTTTAGACAGTATGCATTATGATCAGGGATCAAGGGAGCTAGGGCTCTTTGGAGAGAAGGAGGATGAGAGGAGACATGATAGAGGTATACAAGATATTAAGAGGAATAGATAGAGTGGACAGCCAGCACCTCTTCCCCACGGCACCACTGCTCAGTACAAGAGGACATGGCTTTAAGCTAAAGGGTGGGAAGTTCAAGGGGGATATTAGAGGAAGGTTTTTCACTCAGAGAGTGGTTGGTGTGTGGAATGCACTGCCTGAGTCAGTGGTGGAGGCAGATACACTAGTGAGATTTAAGAGACTACTAGACTGGTATATGGAGGAATTTAAGGTGGGGGGTTATATGGGAGGCAGGGTTTATGAGTTGGCACAACATTGTGGGCTGAAGGGCCTGTACTGTGCTGTACTATACTATGTTCTATGAAACTGGCATAGTGTATATAGAAGGAAGGGAAACAAGCAGTAGTGTCATGGAACATATAGAGATTAAAGAGGAGGAGGTGCTTGTTGCCTTACAGCGAATAAAGGTAGATAAATCCCTCGGGCCTGACATGATATTTCCTTGGACCTTGAGAGAATCTAGTGTAGAAATTGCAGGGGCCCTGGCAGAAATATTTAAAACGTCCTTAGCCACGGGTGCAGTGACAGAGGATTGGAGGGTAGCTCATGTTGTTCCGTTGTTTAAAAAAGTCTCCTAAAGTAAACCAGGTAATTACAGGCTGGTGAGCCTGACATCAGTAGTTGGTAAATTATTGGTAGGTGTTCTGAGAGATCGGATATACAAGTATTTGGACAGCCAAGGGCTGATTAAGGATAGTCAGCATGGCTTTGTGTATGGTAGATCGTGTTTAATGAATCTTGTAGAGTTTTTCGAGGAGGTTACCAAGAAAGTAGATGAAGGAAAGGCTGTGGATGTTGTCTACATGGACTTTAGTAAGGCCTTTGACAAGGTCCCACATGGGAGGTTAGTTCACAAGGTTCAGACACTAGGTATCCATGGAGAGGTTGTAAACTGGATCTGAAATTGGCTGTGTGGGAGAAGACAGAGAGTGGTAGTGGATGATTGCTTATCAGACTGGAGGTCTGTGACTAGTGTTGTGCCTCAGGGGTCTGTGCTGGGACCATTGTTGTTTGTTGTCTATATCAATGATCTAGATGATAATGTGGTAAATTGGATCAGCAAGTTTGCTGATGACACTAAGATTGGAGGCGTTGTGGACAGCGAGGAAGGCTTTCAAAGCTTGCAGAGGGATCTGGACCAACTGGAAAAATGGGCCACAAAATAGCAGATGGAATTTAATGCAGACAACTGTGAGGTGTTTGCATTTTGGAAGGACAAATCAAGGTAGGACATACACAGTAAATGGTAGGGCACTGAGGAGTGTGGAGGAACAAGGGGATCTGGGAGTTCAGATACATAATTCCCTGAAAGTGGCGTCACAGGTTGTAAAGAAGGCTTTTGGCATCCTGGCATTCATAAATCAAAATATTGAGTATAGGAGTTGGGATGCTATGGTGAGGCTGTATAAGACATTGATAAGGCCAAATTTGGAGTATTGTGTGCAGTTCTGGTCATCTAACTATAGGAAGGATATCAGTAAGATTGAAAGAGTGCAGAGAAGGTTTACTAGGATGTTGTCGGGTCTTCAGGATTTGACTTACAGGGAAAGATTGAACAGGTTAGGATTTTATTCCTCGGAGCGTAGAAGAATGAGGGGAGATTTAATAGAGATTTACAAAATATCAGGGGTATAGACAAAGTAAATGTGAATAGGCTCTTTCCACTTAGATTAGGAGAGATAAATACGAGAGGACATGGCTTTAGGGTGAGAGGGGAAAGGTTTGGGGGAACTTCTTCACTCTGAGAATGGTGGGAGTGTGGAACGTGCTGCCATCTGACGTGGTAAATGCGGGCTCACTCTTAAGTTTTAAGAATAAATTGGATAGATACATGGATGGGAGAGGACTGGAGGGTTATGGACTGGGTGCAGGTCAATGGGACTAGTGAAATAAAGTTTTGACACAGACTAGAAGGGCCGAATGGCCTGTTTACTGTGTTGTAGTGTTCTATGTTTCTATGGTTGAATGGAACTTAAACCTCTCCACTTCCAAAACCTTAATGAGGACTGGCTCATGGATCTCCAGTTTCCTTCTTCCTGTAGTCAATAATCATCTCTTTAGCTTTGCTGATGTTGAGTGAGAGGCTGTTGTTGTGGTACCATTCAACCAGATTTTCAATCTCCCACCTATTTGCCAATTCATCACCAACTCTGACTCGGTCAACAACAGTGGTGTTTTCAGCAGACTGGAATGTGGCACTGGAGCTGTACTTCCCTCACAATCGTAAGTACAAAAACAAGCAGAGCGGGGGCTCTAAAGAAACACAATATCTTCTTTCATCAATGGTGGAACTTCAGCCAATGGAGAGTTTTCATCCTTGCTCACACTGACTTCATTTTTACCAAGACAAACTGATAGCACATTTGTTAACTGTAATGGCATCCACTCTCACATCATCTCTAGAAGTTACAAAAGACAACGTCTGTGGAGAGAAACCAGGTTAACGTGTTGGTTTGGAGACCATTTGGAAGAAAAAAAATAAGACTCTGTATCCAGTACATCATTCTCCATGACTTCCACCATCCCCAATGGGATCCTACCACCAGATACATCTTTCCCTCCTCACACCTTTCTGCTTCCTGCAGGGATTACTGTCTTTGTGATTCCCTTGTCCACTTGTCCTTCCTCACTGATCTCTCTCCTAGCACTTATCCCCGTAAACAAGTGCCACACCTACCCCTATAGCTCTTACCGTATTTCACCAACATTCGGAGCTCTAAGCGGTCCTTCCAGGTGAGGTGAGGGGTCACTTATTATATCCTGTGTTCCCAGTGCAGCCTCCTCTATGTTGGTGAGACCTGACACTGATTGGTGGACCGCTTCGTCAAGCACCTCTGATCTGTGTGCTGCAAGAGGCAGGATCTCCCAGTGGCCACCCATTTCAATTCTCCTTCACACTCCCATTCTGACATATCTGTCCAAGGCCTCCTCAAAAGCCACAATTAGGCCAAACTTGTGTTGTAGGAGCAACACCTCATATTCCACCCGGGTAGCTTCCAACTTGATAGTATGAATATCAATTTATCCACCCTGGTAATTTCTCCCCCTTCCCCTCCCCCTGACTTCCTTTTTTTTTGCTTTTCCCATTCTGTTGCTTCTCGTCTCCTCCCCTGCCCTCATGAAACTGCCTATCTCCTCCCTCTGGTTACCCTCCTCCTTCCAATTACTCCTCTCCTATCAAATTCGTCTTCCTCAGTTCTCTACCTCTCCCACCTATCATCTCTCAGATCATCACATTTTTCTCCCTCCCCTCCCCACTTAACACCATCCCTCTCATTTGGTTTCACCTATTGCCTACCAGCTTGTACTCCCCCCCCAACAACATCTCATTATGATTTCTGCCCACTTCCTTTCCACTCCTGATGAGTGACTCATTTTCTTGTTGCCTGCATTTTAATTTTCCATCCTCCTCATGATATGACCCATGGGTCTCCTGCACTGCTAATGAAGTTCAAGATAGGCTGACGTACATTCTGCTTTCTAGAGACTGTATCAAATAGTACATTACAGCAACTCGCTTCTTCTATCTATATCAGAGTCGCTCATTTCTGCTACAGTACTCTGTCTTCAAAATGTGATATTGACTCACCTTTTCTCTCCCTTTCTCCCTACATTCCTTGGTTTGTGACCTTGCTTTCTAACTGCTCTCATTTCATAGCTTGTAATCGTTACCCCTCTTAATCCATTGACCCAAAGACCTCTGTACTTATACCCCTCGGCAATTCTGGCTTCACCTCATCATTTGAAATCCCTTTTGCTGTATCCATTCTCTAACACTGCTCCCTCATCCCGGATCTTCTCTGCAACTTAGAACTATCACTTCTATTTCTCAGTTCTGGCAAACAGGTTTCAACCTGAGACCTGCACTCTGTCTCCCCTTGTAACCGGGTGACCACTGGATCTTATTCAGTATCGTTAAAGGTGTACTTAGGATCCATCTGGGTAATTCTAGAATAGTTGTCTGTGCCTTTAAGGGAGACGGTGATGTCATTACGCACGCGCGGGATAGTGGGGAGACCATTTTGCTTTCTGCTGAAGACGTGTTAAAATGTTGGGATTTGGGCCCTTCCCAAGGCTAGGCATGGTGAGGAAAGTTTTTCTCGAGTGAATGACTCAATGCTGGATCGCGTGGCTTGGGCAAAGTTCCTCACCATCCAAGTAGGATTGCCACTACCGTATTAGTACCGTATTTGTACTGTATTTGTACCGTATTAGTTCTGGTGTTTTTCTTATACTGCATACGCAATTCTGTCCATACACAAGGGTGTGAATTGGAAGTTAAACTGAGATTGTAACGGCAAGAACTGGTTATAAATTAGTTTGTTTTGTTTCGCAACCCTCTACTGGCACTTAAACATCGAAAACCGATAAAGGAATTAAAACCCGAAAAAGTCTTTGTTGTCCTGAGCGTGTACTTTTCCCCAGGTTACAAAATTTAATTTCAGATTTCCAGCATCTACAATTTGTGCTTCCCTTTTCATCATCAGAAATTGGCTCTCTTATTTGCATTTGGACTGATTCTGTGGAATTGAAATGAATGATGAATTATCATAGTTCAGAATGCCATAAGACCATAAAAAATAGGAGCAAAATTAGGCCATTTGACCCATTGAGTCTGCTGCACCATTTAATCATGGCTGATCCTTTTTTTTGTCTCCCCCTCCTCAGCCCCAATCTCTGGCCTTCCTCCTGTAAACGTTATGATATGGCTAGTCAAGAACCTATCAATCTCCGCCTTAAATGCACCCAATGACCTGACGACAGGCAATAACAAATTCCACAAATTTACCACCCTCTGGCTAAAGAAATTTCTCTGCACCTCTGTTTTAAATGGACGCTCCTTTATCCCAAGACTGTGCCCTCTTGCCCTAGACTCCCCCACCATGGGAAACGTCCTTTCCACATTTACTCTGTCTAGGACTTTCAACATTTGAAAGGTTTCAATGAGATCCCCCCTCATCCTTCTAAATTCCAGTGAATACAGGCCCAAAGCCATCAAATGTTCCTCGTATGATAATCCTTTTATTCCCGGAATCATCCTTGTGAACATCCTCTGAACCCCCTCCAATGCCAGCACATCTTTTCGTAGATGATGAGTCCAAAACTGTTCACAATCGTCAAAATGAGACCTCACCAGTGCCTTATAAAGCCTTAGCATCACGTCCCTGCTCTTAATTTCTAGACTTCTTGAAATGAATGCTCACATTGCATTTCCTTCCTCACCACCAACTCAACCTGCATGCTAATCTTGAGGATGTGCTGCAGTGGAACTCCCAAGTCCCTTTGCATCTCCCCATTTAGAAAACAGTCTGCATATTTATTTATACTACCAACGTGCATAACCATGCATTTTCCAACATTGTATTTCATTTGAAACTCTCTTGCCCATTCTCCTAATCTGTCTAAGCCTACTCCACTCTTTAAGAACGGAGGAAAGGAGCAGCCTACCTGTTTCCTCAACACTACTTGCCCCTCCATCAATCTTGGTATCATCTGCAAACTTGGCAACAAAGCCATCTATTCTATCATCTAGCAGTCTCAGTATCAACCCCTGTGGAACACCTCTAGTCACTGGCAATCAACCAGAAAAGGATCATTTTATTCCTACTTGCTGCCTCCTCCCAAAGCACTAACCATGCTAGTAACCTTCCTGTAATACCATGGGTTCTTAACCTGATAAGCAGCCTCATGTGTGGTACTTTGTCAAAGGCCTTCTGAAAATCCAAATATACAATATCCATTGCTGCCCTTTTATCTATCCTACTTAAATCCCCTCAAAGAATTCCGACAGGTTGGTCAGGCATATTTTCCCTGAAGGAAACCATGCTGACTTTGTGCTATCTTGTCTTGTGCCTCCACGTACTCCATAACCTCGTCCTTAACAATTTGCTTCAACGTTTTCCCAACCACTGAGGTCAGGCTAACTGATCTTTAATTTCCTTTCTGCTACCTCTTAAATAGTGGAGTAACATTTGCAATTTTCTTGTCCTCCGGAACGATGCCAGAGTCCAATAATTCTTGAAAAATCATTACTAGTGCCGCCGCAATCTCTATCGCTACCTCTTTCAGACCCTAGGGTGCATTTCATCTGATCCAGGTGACTTGTGTATCTTTAGGTCTTTCAGCTTTCTGAGCCCTTCTCCCTTGTAATACAAACTGCACTCACTTCTCTTTCCTCACACCCTTCATTATCGGGCACACTGCTAGTGTCTTCCACAGTGAAGACTGATGCAAAGTACTCATTTAGTTCATTTGTCATCTCCTTGTCCCCCGTCATTATTTCTCTGGCCTCATTTTCTAGTGGTCCTATATCCAGTCTCATTTCTTTTTTTTTCATAAACTTGAAAAAGCTTTTTCTATCCACCTTGATATTTTTTGATGGCTTGCTTCATATTTCATCTTTTCCCTCCTAATGATTTTTTTAGTTGCTTTCTGTAGGTTTTTTAAAGCCTCCCAATCCACTATCTTCCTGCTAATTTTTGCTTTGATGTCTGCCCTCTCCTTTGCTTTTTTACATAAGCTTTAACTTCCCTTGTCAGCCACGGTTGAACTATTTTGACATTTGAGCATTCCTTTGTTTTTTGTATGCACATGTCCTGCACCTTCCTCATTTTCCCCAGAATTTTAAGCCATTGCTGCTCTGCTGTCATCCCTGCCAGCATCTCCTTCCAATTTACTTTGGCCAACTCCTCTTTCATACCACTGTAATTTCCTTTACTCCACTGAAATACTGCTATATCAGACTTTACTTCATCCCTATCAATTTTCAAGTTGAACTCAATCATATTGTGATCACTGCCTTGTAAGGGTTCGTTTACCTTAAACTCCCTAATCACCCTGGGTCAACAACAAACTACTCTAAAAAGCCAACTCATAGGCATTCAACAAACTCACTCTCTTGAGAACCATTACCAACCCGATTTTCCCAATCTACCTGCATGTTAAAATCTCCCATCATTATCATAATATTGCCCTTTTGACATAGCTTTTCTATTTCCCCGTTGTAATCTGTGGTTCACATTCCAGCTACTGTTGGGAAGCTTTTATATAACTGCCATGTGTCCGCTTACCTTTGCAGTTTCTTAACTCAACCCACAAGGATTCAGCACCTTCTGATCCTGTATGTCACAATCTTCTACTGATTTGATGCCATTCTTTACCAGCAGAGCCACACCACCCCCTCTCCTGAACTTCCTACCCCTCCAATACAATGTATAACCTTGGACATTCAGCTCCCAACTACAACCATCCCTTAGCCACGATTCAGTGATGGCTGCAACATCATACCTGACAATCTGTAGAAGTGCAACAAGATAATCCACCTAATTTCTTATACTCCATGCATTGAGATATAACAGTGGGTACTGTATTTGCTACCCTTTTTGATTCTGTATCCCTAATGCACTGATACTCACATTGCTGGCTGAAATTTTGCCCTATCATCTGCCTGCCCTTCCTGACAGTCTGACTGCACGCTACCTTTGCTTTTTTACCAATCGTCCTATCCCGAATCCCTTCACTCTGGTCCCAATACCTCTGCCAAATTTAAACCTTCCCATCAGTGCTAACAAACCTGCCTGCAAAAATATTGGACCCCGCAGGTTCAGGTGCAACCTGTCTCTTTTCTACAGGTCATATCTTCCCTAGAAGAGATCTCAATAATCCAAGAACCTGAAGCCCTGCCCCTTGTACCAGCTACTCGGCCACAAGTTTATCTGTCAAATCATCTGTTTCTACCCCCACTGGTGTGTGGCACAGGTAGCTATCCCGAAATTACTACCCTGGACGTCCTGCTTCTTAGCTTTCTGCCTAGCTCTCTAAATTCTCTTATCAGGACCTCTTTGCTCTTCCTTCCTGTGTCATTGGTACCAATACGTACCAAGTCATCTGGCTGCTCTCCCTCTACTTCCAAAATGCTGTGGACGTGATCCGAGATGTTCCTGACCCTTGAACCTGGGAGGCATCTGCGTGTCACATTCCTATCCACAGAATCTCCTGGTCTGTTCCTCTGACTATTGAGTCCCCTATCACTACCGCTTCCCTCTTCTCCCTCTTTCCTTTCTGCACCCTGGACCCATGCTCAGTGGCCGTAATCTAGTGACTGTGGCATTCCCCTGGGAGGTCATCCCCCACAACAGTATACTCATTATTGAGGGAAATGGCCACAGATGTGTTCTGCGCTAACTGCCTATTCACCTTCTCATTCCTTCTCCTGACAGTCACCCAGATACCTGCCTCCTGCAACCTGGGGATGACTACTTCACTGCAACTCCAATTGATGACCTCCTCACTCTCCCATACAAGCCAAGATCCTTAATATGATCTTCAAGGATGCACTTCATGCAGATGTAGTTTCCTGGGAGACTCTGGGTCTCCCAGGACTCCAATATCCGGCAAGAAGAACACACAACAGCCATTTAAACTACACTAAGTACCCCTGCCACAGTAAAAATAAAAAGAAATTTAACAGAAACATATCCAGAGCCAATGCCTCTTTTGAACCGAAGCCTCCTTTGAGCCAAAGTCTGACACTCTGCCTCTAACCACTGGCGCACTTCCAACAATGGCCGCTCCGCTTGTCCCCTCTGTATTTTTATTTACGCCTCTCTGCGCTGTGCCCACCGCTGATTGGGCTGGCTGCCGGAATGACATCGAACGCCCACGAAGCTCTCCTTCTAAATGAGTGCCATTGACCTGCGAGTAACCTCCTTGCTGTGTGCTGCTTCCGCCGCTGACTGGGCTGCCGGAGTCACACCAACCGCCTGTGAAGCTCTCCTTTTGACTCATTGAGGATTTTCAAAGATTTTTGAGTTTACTAATGCTGAATCAAAACCCGTACAGGGAAGAATGATACCAATTCAAATTCAATTCAGAGTCAAATTCGCATCTAAAAGATCCACCACTGCCTTAGATTTCTGAACGGGATTTGATTAGTGATTTACATTGAACCTGTTTAGGGAGCTGCCTCAAGAAAGCACCGTTCTTCATCAAAGACACAGACCATGCTGGCAATGCTCTCTCCTCGCTATTACCTTTGAGTGGGAGGTAGAGAAACCCAAGTCCTACACCACCTGGTTCATAAACAGTTACTACCCTATAGCCATCAAGCTCCTAAACCAGCACAAATAACTTCAATCGCCATTACTCTAAATTGATTCTACGAGCTACAGACTCACTTTTGAGGAGGTTTTACAACTCATTCTCAGTATTTTCATAAGTTTTAGTTTGTCTTTTGCACAATGGTTGTTTGTCAGTTTTATTGTTTCTTTACTTTCCTGTAAATGTATGTATTTTATAAATGTAAATATCTGTATTTTGCTAATAAATTTATTTTGAACTTTGAATTACGCTTTTTGAATATCTGCAGTATGTATTCAATGGTGTTTTCTACCCCATTGTTTAAAATGAAAATGTGTCAACATTAAACATTGTTAAGAAGATGAAGTTGGAATACTAGCCAATAAGCTAACCAATAATATTAAAGAGAATACCAAAAGTTTCTTCAGATACATAAAGTGCAACAGAGAGAGGCGAGAATAAATATTGGACACTGGAAAATGATGCTGGAGAGGTGGTAATGGGGGATAATAAAATAGCGGAATGAACTGGATAAGTATTTTGCGTTAGTCTTCACTGTGGAAGACACTAGCAGTATGGTGGAAGTTCCAGGTGTCAGGGGGCATGTAGTGTATGAAGTTACCATAACTAAAGAGAAGATTCTTGGGAAACTGAAAGGTCTGAAGGAACATAAATCACCTGAGCCAAATAGTGTACCCCCAGAGTTCTGAAAGAGATCTTGGACACATTAGTAATGATCTTTCAAGAATCACTAGAGTCTGGAATGGTTCTGGAAGACTGGAAAATTGTAAATGTCACTCCACTCCTAAAGCGAGGCAGAGAAAAGGTTGCTATAGGCCAGTTTGTCTGACCTTGGTCGGGAAGACATTGGAGTCGATTATTAAAGATAACTTCTCAGGCTAGTAGAGGAACATGATAAAATAGGCCATCCACATAAGAGAAAATCTGCAGTTGCTGGAAATCCAAGCAACACACAAAATGCTGGAGGAACTCAGCAGGCGAGGCAGCACATTTTAGACCGTGACCCTTCATCAGAAACATCAGTACCATAGTCAGCATAGTTTCCTCAAGGAAAAATCTTGCCTGACAAATCTGTTGGAATTCTTTGAAGAAATAGTAAGCAGGGTACATAAAGGAGAATCCGTTGATGTAGTGTACTTGCATTTTCAGAAGGCCTTTGACAAGGTGCCATACATGAGGCTGCTTAGCAAGCTACAAGCCCATGGTATTACAGTAAAGCTTCTAGCGTGGATAAAGCAGTGATTTGCAGGAGGCAAAGAGTGGGAATAAAGAGAGCTTTTGCTGGCTGGCTGCCGGTGACTAGTGGTGTTCCACAGGGGTCAGTGTTGGGACCGATTCTTTTCACGTTATATGTCAGTAATTAGGATGATGGAATTGATGGCTTCGTTGTAAAGTTTGCAAATGATATGAAGATATGTGGAGGTGCAGGTAGTTTTGAGGAGGTAGAGAGGCTACAGAAGGACTTAGACAGATTTGGAGAATGGGCAAAGTAATGGTAAATGGAATACAGTGCTAGGTAGTGAATGGTTATGCACCTTGGTAGAAGAAATGAAAGGGTTGACTATTTTCTAAATAGACAGAAAATACAACAAATTGAGGTGCAAAGTGACTAGGGATTCCTCGTGCAGGATTCCCTGAAGGTTAATTTGCAGGTTGAGTCTGTGGTAAGGAATGCGAATGTAACATTAGCATTCATTTTAAGAGGGCTAGAATATAAAAGCAACGATGCAACGTTGAAATTTTATAAAGCAATGGTGAGGCCTCACTTGGAGAACTGTGAGCAGTTTTGGGCCCGTTATTTTCAAAAGGATGTGCTGAAACTGGAGAGGGTTCAAGGGATATTCACAAAAATAATTCTAGGGTTCAATAGCTTGTCATATAAAGAGTATTTGATGGTTCTGGTCCTGTATTTCTTAGAATTCAGAAGAATGTAGGGTGACCTTATTGAAACCTATCAAATGGTGAAAGACCTTGATAGAGTGGATGTGGAGGGGACGTTTCCCTATGGTGGGAGAGTCTAAGACCAGAGGACACAGCCTCAGAATAGGGGGTTGTCCTTTTAGAACAGAGATAAGGAGGAATATCTTTAGCTAGAGAGTGGTTAAAGATCTGTGAAATTCTTTGGCGGCTGTGGAGACCAAGTCTTTATGTATATTTACGGCAGAATTTGATTGGTCAGGGTATGAATGGATACGGGGAGAAGGCAGGAGACTGGGGCTAAGAGAAAGATTGGTTCAATATATTGATAATCAGGAATAAACTTTTACATAATATTAACACAAAATATTGCTCAGATAGTGTTCTCCTTTAAGAACTAAAACAACACTTGCGATGGCACACAATTGTGTACACGCACTTCAGTCTGACTGAAAAATTCAACTAAAAACAAAAATGGCTCATCTTCCTGATGTAGTCTAACTGAATTTCAAAATAAAAGTCAGGAGATTTCCTGGTAGTGGCTGATGGAGTAACAGCAATCTGCCGTTGTTCCAACTCTAATTATCTTACTATTTCCAACCTGCCTTGAAACTTCTTTTTTAAGTGTGATATTCTTTCATTATGGCTGGAAGGAGTGTCAGAGGTACTGAAAAGGATGATTTTCCTGCCTCTTCGGATTCTATTATGGATTTGCTGCAAAGTCATACACGAGAAGCCTCTGAGAAGTTTCAACATTTCAGCACCGAATTTAAACAAATAGATTCTATTCAACAAACTCTTAATGAACACGATAAACGTATGAAAAGTTATGAGGAAATTTTGTCAGCTCTGGAAATGGAAGTGAATGAATTGCAGAAGCTTTGTGAAAAGCAATCGAAGTCCAATGAAAATTTAAGACAGAAGATTACCATCCTTGAAAATAGAAGTAGAAGGAACAACCTATGGGTTCTGGGTCTCGAATAACTACTCGAAGGTAAACATCCTATGGAGTTGTTTGCAAACTTTTTGCAAGAATTATTTCCGAAGATTTTGACATCTGTGCCTATGATCGATCGAGTTCACAGATCTCCTGCATTTAGACCTCTTAACGGTCAGAGACCAAGATCAGTAATAATCTGTTTTCAGGAATTTTAAACAAAGGAACTCTTAATTCGCGAATATCATCGAAGAGGCATGATTGACTATAATGGTCACAAGATTAGAATTGTTGAAGATTATTCACCTGAGGTTATGTAGGAATGTGTTAAGTTCAAAGAAGTTATGTCCAAGCTTTTTAATAAGGGTTTCAAGCCTTCCCTTCGCTGCCCAGTCCGACTCAGAATCACACTTAAAAACAGTTCTTTGGAATGGTTCAGCTCGACTGTTGAAGCACAAAAATTTTGAAAATCCGAAGGCTAGCTGTTCCTTTCATGAAGACACAAGATTAAATGAGAAACTTTTAGTTCGCAAATCCCGTCGAAGGGGCACGATTGGTTATAGGGTGGAATATTAAGATTCTCGAAGATTATTCACTTGAGGTTATGCAGGAATGTGCTAAGTTTAAGCAAGCTCTGTTGGAATTTTTTTTTAATAAGGGTTTTAACCCATCCCTTGGCTACCCAGTTTGACTGAGAATCTCATTAAAGATGGATCCTTTGACTGGTTTTGTTTGAATGCTGAAGCACAAAGATTTTTTTAAAATTTAAAGCTAACTACTTAGTCTGTTTTTCCATGAAGATATAAGATTAATGTTTAATGTCTATCTGTATGAATAATTGTATCTTTTACTTTTGGTAAACCCTTTATAGCTAATTTCCTTTTGTATTTTTAATACTGTATTTTTGATATATGAGAATTGAATCTCTTGTTTGGGTATTGTTTAGTCTAGGTTGGAATTTAAATAACCTTGAAACTAATTGGAGCGATCACCAGATTTTTTGGGGGGCTGTCCGTAGTTTGTAGATGCTGACTTTCTATTGGTTGGTTTTCTTTCTTTGGGAGGTGGGCGGTGGCATGGCTTTTTAATCCCAGAAACTGTTTTCGAATTTTTAGCCAACTTGTTGCTTGGTTACCATTTCTTAAGGTTTATAGCTTGGTTTTTAACTTACATTTTAACCCTTACTTTAAATATATTAAAAATGGACCAAACTATTAATTTACTCAGTTTTAACATGAAAGGGTTAAATCACCATTAAACGTAATAATATTTTTGCTTATATTAAGAAATTTAAGGTCCCTATTTTTATTACAAGAAACTCACATACGCAAATGTGATAATCTATGTTTTTTAGCTGTTGGAATGGACTTTGTTTTCACTCTTCTTTTCAGGCCAAATCTACAGGTGTTTCGATTCCTATAGGTAATACACTTTCCTTTGTCCAACATAAATTAGTGTCTGATACTAATGGATGTTTTGTTATAGTTTCAGGAAAACTAGATAATAAATTAATAGTATTTCCCAATGTATTTGCTCCAAATGTAGATGATCCAGGATTCTTTGAGCATTTTTTTCATTTTTACCACATCTGAATCTTTATTCTTTGGTGATGGGAGGAGATTTTAACTGTTGGCTAGACCCAGTTCTAGACTGATCATCCTCTAACACAGTCTCTTAATAAATCAGCTTTGTTTATTCAATCCTTTTTATTGAACTGTGGTACAGTTGATGTTTGGCGTTTTTTATATCCTTTAGATAGGGAGCATTCATTTTTCCCATGTTCATCATAGATATTCCAGGATTGATTTTTTTTTTATTGATAGTCAAATGATTTCATCAGTTCATTACTGTGAAGAAAAAGAGATTGCCGTTTCAGATCATGCTCCTATATTACTATCTTTAAAACTCCCTGGTCTTCCTCAAACCAAAAGATTTTGGCGTTTTAATACAACTTTGTTATCTGATAAGGAATTTTTAAGATTTCTAGAGAAGCATATTATTTTGATTTTTGAAGAGAATATAAAGGAAGAGACTTCTAATCTTATTGTATGGGATACTTTCAAGGCCTATATTAGAGGACAAATTATTTCTTATACTGCGAGTGCTAAGAATAAAGCTAATAAAGAAAGCATTGAATTAGCCAATCAATTGAAACAATTAGATAAAAAATATGCTATAGCTCCAGATCCTGGAGCTATAGTAGGCGTGTTGAAGTTAAAACTAAGTATTATCTTCTGTTAACATATCCAATTGCAACTCAACTTCTTAAAGATTAAACTCAATTTTACATTCACGGAAATAACTCAAGCAAAATATTGGCCAACCAATTAAAAACTTCTGTAGTTAAACGACAAATTAAAGAAATTTGCAAAACTAATGGTGATAGGACAACTGATTACTCTGAAATAAATGATACCTTAAGAGAATTCTGTTCTAAACTTTATAGTTCTGATTCCCCTAAAGATAATACTGAAATGAATAACTTTCTAGATCAATTAAATATCCCTGCACTTTCTGCAGATAACTGCAAACAGATGGATCAACCCATTTCTTATAAGGAAATCACCAAGGCTATACATTCATTACACTCGGGAAAGGCTCTGGGTCCAGATGGATTTTCTGGAAAATTTTATAAGGCTTTTTCTTCATTAATTATACCGCAGTTACACTTAGTCTTTTTGGATTTTCTCAAATTGTCATGGTCCAGTCCGTGAAGTCCACGTTCCAGTTCCCGACCCCGTCCATTGACCCTTGCTCCAGGTTTTCCTGTCTACCCTCTTTCTGTTCCCGTTGAGCACTAATTGAGGCAGCTGATTCTCGTAGGGGCTGGTTGCATAAATACCTCTAGAGACCAGGGCGTGGCTGCTGGATTGTTCTTGTCCTTACTCCTTGTATCCCTTCCCCTGCCTTCTGTTTCCTCGCCTGAAGTCTTGCCTTGTCTTGCCAGTAACTCTTGCCTTGTCTCGCCCGAAGTTCTTGTCTTGCCTTGCATTGCCTGAAGCCTTGCCTTTTCTTGTGGGTAATTCTCACCTCACCTCACCTGAAGTCTTGACTTGGAGCCACCCTGTACCTAGGTTCCTTCCTGTCCCTTGCCTCTGCCAGGTAAACCAGGCCAGATTGCCGTTACACTGGGGAGGGTTCTGTCCCTTCCTGTCCCTTGCCTCCGTCGGGTGAAGATCTGCGCCCTGCCCAGGAGGAGCTTCAAGACCCCAAGCCTCTAGCCAAGCCTCACCTCAAGTCTCTAGTTGAGCCTCGTCCCAAGCCTCAAGCCTCACCTCAAGTCTCTAGTCTCAAGTCTCTGGTCCCAAGCTTCGCCTCAAGTCTCTGGCCTCAAGCCTCGCCTCACGTCTCTGGCCTCAAGCCTCGCCTCACGTCTCTGGCCTCAAGCCTCACCTCAATTCTCTGACCTCAAGCCGCGCCTTGTCTCTAGCCTCGCCTCGCCTCCAGCCAAGCTTGAAGACCCCAAGCCTCAATCCTCTAGTCTCAAGCCTCACCTCAAGCCTCTAGTCTCAAGTCTCTTGTCCCAAGCCTCACCTCAGGTCTCTGGTCCCAAGCCTCGCCTCAGGTCTCTGGCCTCAAGCCTCGCCTCAGGTCTCTGGTCCCAAGCTTCGCCTCAGGTCTCTGGTCCCAAGCCTCGCCTCAAGTCTCTTGTCCCAAGCCTCGCCTCAGGTCTCTGGTCCCAAGCCTCGCCTCAGGTCTCTGGCCTCAAGCCTTGCCTCAAGTCTCTGGTCTCTAGCCTCACCTCAAGTCTCAAGCCTGAAGACTCCAGCCTCGTCCTGCCTACCAGCCAAGTCACGTCCTTGCCTAGTTCTGGGGTCCGAGCCAGAGGCAAGACCCAGGTTCTGGGTCCTTGTCCAGTCTCTGGCTCAGAGTTCAAGCCCGGGCTCCTAGCTCTCTTCTCCTGTCCTGTTCCAGGTTCCCGGTTTTCGTGTCCATGTCCTAGCCCTCACCCTGTATCCTAGTCCTATCCCTAGTACTTCAGTGTCTGTGTCTTGCTCTTGGGTCTGTTCCCAGCCACCTCCTTATGACACAAATTGGGTAGTTTGCCTCAATCATTTTATGAAGCTTCTATTTCGCTTGTCCTAAAAAAGAACAAGGATCCAACTGAATGCTCTTCATATAGGCCAATTTCATTACTCAATGTTGATACGAAAATTCTTTCTAAAGTTCTGGCTCATAGGATTGAAAATATTTTACCTTCTATTATTTCTGATGATCAGACTAGATTTATTAAAAACCGACATTCCCATTTTAATATATACCATGTATTAAATGTTACTCACTCTCCTTTTCAGGAGATATCGGAATGTGTGATATCCTTAGATGTTGAGAAGGCCTTCGATCGAGTTTAATAGAATTATTTATTTAAAACATTAGAAAAATTTAATTTTGGACCAGATTTTATTCAATGGATTAAATTACTTTATTTATCTCCTTCTGCTCCGGTACTTACGAATTTTTCAAAATTCCAAACCATTTAAACTTCACCGTGGAACTAGACAAGGCTGTCCGTTGAGTCCTTTGCTTTTTGATCTAGCTTTAGAACCCCTTGCCATTGCTTTTCGAGAATCTAATGATATCTGTGGTATTTTAAGGAGAGGTATCACCCAAGAAATCTCACTTTACGCTGATGATATATTGCTTTTTATCTCTAATGTTGAGACCTCGTTACCTTGCGTTCTTTCTTTACACTCCCGTTTTAGCCAGTTTTCAGGATATAAATTGAACCTCCATAAGAGTGAATTATTTCTTTTAAATAATTTGGTATTGAATAATACTAATCTCCCTTTTAAAATTGTAAAGAATCAATTTACTTATTTGGGTGTAACAATCACTAAGAATTACAAACACCTGCTTAAAGAAAACATTCTTACTTTATTGAACCATGTAAAAAAGATACTATTAAATAGGTCACTTCTTTCAATATCGTCGATTGGACAAATTAATTCTATTATAATGAATATTCTACCTAAATTTATATATCTTTTTCAGGCTTTAGACATTTTTATTCCCAAATCCTTTTTTGACTCTCTTGAATCTATTTTATCCTCCTATATATGGAAAAATAAATGTCCTCATTTAAATAAAGTTCATCTTCAAAAACCTAAAAAGTCTGGGGTTTAGCCTTAACTAATTTTAGGTTTTATTACTGGGCAGTTAATATTCGATATCTTACGTTTTGGCTATATTATATTAATTGTGTAGACTGTCCGGTATGGGTTTCTTTAGAAGCTAACTCTGTTAATAAATTTTCTATTATTTCTCTTCTTGGATCCTCACTTCATTTATTTGTAAGTAAACTAACTGATAACTTAATAGTTAAACATACTCTGAGGATCTGGACACAATTTAGAAAACATTTTGGTTGATTGAGATTTTCCCTTTCCAGTCCCATTTATTCTAATTTTTTAAAACCTTCCATGACCGATTTAGTTTTTAAAGAATGGGACAGGTTGTATATTAAATGATTTTGGGATCTGTTTGTTGGAGTAAATCTTTTTTCATTTGAGCAATTGTCAGCTAAATATAGCTTACTCAAAACTCTCTTTTTTAGATATCTACAAATCAGAGACTTTCTAAGATCTCAATTATGTACATTTCCTGTAAGCTCAGATAAGAACTTACTGGACATAATTTTTAATTTGACACCTTTTCATAATGGTTCAATATCTAATGTTTATGGTATGTTACTGGAGACGAGGAATGTTCCTTTAGACAAAATTAAGCATCTCTAGAAACAAGATTTACAGACATCAATATCTGAGGACATTTGGAATGAAAATTTTAAACTGGTTAATACTTCATCGCTATGTGCTCGCCATTCCCTCATACAATTTAAGATGGTACATAGAATCCATATGACTAGGGATAAGCTATCTTGTTTTTATTCAGCTATATCACCCTACTGTGACAGATGTAATAATGGAGAAGCTTCATTAGTTCATATGTTTTGGACTTGTCCAAGTCTTGAAAAATATTGGAAGCAGGGGCAGTGCTAAGGTGGTGCTAGCTGGTGCTATAGCCCCAGCAGAAATTGCAATAGCATCAGTGTAGCACCACCAAGAAATTAACTGAAATGTCACATACAAATTTCAGCTGCTTTGCTTTCTCTGTATAGTTTTGAATACAGCTTGTTTCTCCAGTTGATCTAGTGAAACAGCGCCCCCAATTACCATAGCACACACACAGCAATAACGTTATAAAGTCTATCAGATCCACTCTACACTTCTGCTTATTCGTTTGTTGTCAATGTCTTGCCGTTGCTGTCCTCAGATCAGTTAAACCGATCTAAGATCACTTAAGGTGGTGATGTCACTCACTCTCACTCACGCAAGAGATTGATAGCATACATCCAGGCGCAGATCCGTGGTCTTGCGAGACTAACGGATGCCATACACACACATTGTGCTTTTACAAGCTAGCATTGGCCTGGCACATGCATTATTTTGGCCGGCGTGAAAAATGGATCGCTTTTTAGTGAGAAAAAGACCTCATCCAGAGGAATCAGTGGTGTCTCAGCCTGAGCCTGTCTTAATTGAAAGTGACTTGCAGAAAGAAGTAAGTGGGGATGAAGACGACAGCAGTTCACCGAAGGAGTGCAACGGCGAAGTAGAGGAACAAGAAATGGAGCGGGATTCGGAAGAGAACGTGGATGAGGCTGCTCTTAGTGCTAGTGGGAATACTGTTAGTGATGTTAGCCAGCAGCCTGAGGAAGGACCCAGTCGGCCAGCATTGACAAAGTACCCTTCACTGTTCGCAACAAGTTTGGCAATCAGCAAAGGAGTTTTATTCATAGCTGGTTTGATTGACTGGAATATTCGATCACAAAAAATACTACGTTCTGCTTCACATGCAGGCACTTCCTGGTGGAGGACATGGGTTCCATTCTGAGTCTACCTTCACTGTCACCGGTTACCGTAACTGGTGGAAAGCTACAACAGCTTTCAAAACCCACCATGTAAATGCAGCTCATAAGTTTGCTATGGAGACATGCGTCGAATTCAGACTGAGAAAACAAAACAGTTCAAGATTGGGAAATGTGCTTGACAAAGGACATACAAAGATTGTCCAAGAAAATCGTGAGTATCTGAGAGCTGTGGTTGAGTCTCTAGCAAGGACAGACAGTGAATGACACAGTGGAATTTCTAGCTCCAATGGGACCCTACTGCAATGCATTTATAGATTTATACAAACTAATCTGCATATCACTGACTCTACCTGTGACATCTGCTTCATGCAAACTGAGTTTCTCTTGCCTCAGACGCCTCAAAAATTACCTAAAGAATAGCAGCGGCGACACTCGGAACAGCAGCTTGGCCCTGTTGGCCATAAACATCCGGAGGACCAAAGCACTTGACATCCAGAAAATCACTGATGCTTTCACCACCAATCACAACAACAGACGGATTGTGCTTCTCTGAAAACATTAATGGTGAGTGCAGTTGATTTTCTTTAAATTTGGGCTAAGACTAACGCTGATTATTATTATTATTTTGTGGTGGATACCCCATAGACCTTATGTTTCCTGCAAATCCTAAACTATTACATTTACTGCTATTAAGCCGACTGGTTTTGCTTAGACTTCCAAGCGGTGATTCTGTTGATTTTTGTTTTAAATTCAGTAGCCGAATTAATTGAGGTATTGCATGGTCAGAGTACGATTTGTCCAACTCCTGGTAAAGCCTTGCATCTGTTGTTTGCCTTATTTGACTTTAATAACAGTGTATCTTTTGGCATTGTCTGTCTATGTAATGCGAATAGCAGTGGACATTGTGGGTTAGTGTTGTGTTTTTTCAGTTGAAAAGCAGGAATGATATGATAAATACACAGCCTATATAAAGTAGAAATAATGTATGTACAGTGTAGTTTCACTGAACAGAATTGCCAAAAAGGATTTGTAGAAAAAAATGGGAATGTACCAGCATGCGCATGTCACGCCTGCGCACATAGGTGCCCGCGCAAGGCTTCATGGTTATAGTAGTCTTTTTTGGGGTAAGCACAACGTATTTGACTGCTACTCTTGTCTGTTGGCAACCCTACCACCACCACCCCCCCCACCGGTCGGCCGGTCCGCAAGAATATTGTCAATATTAAACCGGTCCGCAGCGCAAAAAAGGTTGGGGACCCCTGCCATAAGGTACATCCCTCAGCACCATCACTGAATAATTCAGCTCCACTGTAGCACCAGCAAGAAAAAATCTCCTGCGCCGCCACTGATTGGAAGGAAGTTTTTCAAATTTTTTCTTTACCTTTCAAAGTCAATTTTAAGCCTAATCCTCTGACGGCCCTATTCGGTATTGTTGCAGGACAAGATATCAAGCTGAAGACATCTGACTTACAAATTTTGGTCTTTAGCTCTCTTATAGCTAGGAGGGTGCTTTTGTTTAAATGGAAAGATGTTTCTCCTCCTACTCATGCTCAATGGTTATGTGATGTTATGTCATGCTTAGATTTAGAGAAGATTCGTTATTCAATTTCTGAATCTCGTCAAGACTTTCAAATATTGTGGGGAACCTTTCTGAATTATTTTCAAAACTTTCAAAACCCTCAATTCATTGTTTAAATTTAGATGTTGACTATTATTAATTTTTATTATACGAGAAGGTATTTTACCCTTTTTTCTCCTTAATAAACAGCTTTGGTCTTAGTAGGGGTTAGATTCTTTTTCTGTTATAAATTAGTATAATTCAATATAACTTTGACAAACCTACATGAATACGGGGTAGTGAGATTGTCATTATGAATAGATATATTGTAATTGGTAGTTTTTTTTTACCTTTTATATACAATTTCTTGTACTTTGTATTCTTCTATGTAGAAACTAATAAAAATATTGAAAGAGAAAAGTCAGCAAGGCTGTTCTCTCTCTGGCTATCCATCCCGTAGAATGATGATGGTTCCTTTCAGTCAGTTAGTGGGGTGGTACCCCACTCCTCAGAAAGGAACAGCATGTGCGTGAGTGGATTTTAGGTAAGTAGGGGGTTGTACATGTCCAGACCCACCCTCTCGACATCCCCTCCCGGATCCTGCGGCATGGTGGGGTCCAAGACGGCTGAGGGAAGTTCTGTTGCAGTGAATGGCCAGACCAAGCTTCGATGCAAGAGATGCCCTTTCCGCGCTTCAAAACTTCTGTTTGCTCGATGGCCATTGACCCTACGACAGGGTTCATCCCTCCCTCTGACAGGTCTTGTTTTTCATCCTGCAGGGTGTCTAGCCACCATCCTCACCAGGCAAGCCTGGTGGGGGAGCCGGTTTAGTCGCCAACCACCCGACCATGCGACAGGTAATACTGGGTTACATGGTACGATTTGCACTCAGATGAGTGACCTGACCAACAAGGCTGTTAGTTAACAAATAAAAGCCTGAACATATTGTACTGAAAGTGAGTTTTACTGGAAAAGAGATATTTATAAAAGACAAGAAGCTGTCTTTCTACTTGTAGTGATAAAGACATCAATCCAACTTGCTTTCAGAAGTGTATCAATTTGGATGAATAAATAGTAAAAATCCTTCACTAGGTGTGGAGTTGACTCAATTATGATTTTTACAACAGGTGATGAACTCTGATTGCATTATGGAAACAGCATAACAAGAATCACTTCATCAGTTTAAGAGCATCTTACCAAATCGAGCTATAAAGCTGAATATATATGATATATTTAAGATTGGAGTACTAACATGAAAAGTATATAACACTAGAAATAAATTTCTTGATAACTAAGACTCGGGAAGCAAACTGCAATGCTCATGCTTACTTTGCAGGTTGACACCCCTTCTCCTCCAGTAGACATGTGTGAACTGAACTGAATTTTGTTCTGAGATCTCTGCTTTTATGCCAGAAAATGTAAGTTTGGCTCATTTTCTACGGAGAAACATTTGCCATCTGCTTGGGCTTGCGACACATATAAACATAGTTGGCATCAAAGGCTAGGCAGTGCATGTCTCTGCATCCCACTGTTCTGTAAAGGTAGCTAGTCACAACCTGTCAACACTTCTTTCTTTGGCTACTTACCCCTAAGAGTCTTCTCTTTATTTTAAAATAATAAAGCACAAAGTTTTGCATATTGCACCACCGAGAAGAAAAAGGCCAAATATCCTTTATGTGTGCCAGGTTGGTCTTCAAGCAAAGGATTAGAAACTGTAATGTATTGTTTTCAATAAAATGGTCTCAGACAAGATGTTGCAATTCTGGTGTCAGTTTTGATCATCTCTGCTTTGCACTATCTTATATCAAACTGATTGCCCGTGCTTGATTACTGAAAGGGACTTGGCTGAATTCTACTTGTGTAATCAGCTAGCAACTGTAGTAATGGTAGTGGTATAATTTACCACTTATACAACCCAAGCATGCATGCCTGAACATAATGGTTTTTTAAATAGTGCATTATGTCAGCTCCTTGCACACGGTTCACCTTTGTTTTTATGAGTATGTGACTTCATCATAACGTACTGCAATGAATGATCCAGGCAAAGTTTTTGTTGTGATACTTAGCTCTATGATCGCTATTGAATGTGAGTTTTGCATGTGTCTAACTTGGTATTCCCTGAAATTGTAATACTGTCTGTCAGAACTGCCCTACTTGCGAAGAAACAGCAAGAAGCAGAACACATTAATAGCAGTTGTCAAAATGCCTTCAAACAGTGGTGTTAATGTGGAACATAGTTAAAAAAAAGAAATTAGAAGTGCTTCTGACTAGACCATAATCAGTAGAAATTTTAATCTACATACAGATTGAGCATAACAAATTTGTAGTAATGATGTGGAGGATGAAGCGTCTGTTTTCATGACAACTGTGTCAAAAACTGCAGAAAGAGACCTCATCAGTACAGAGAGAAAATGGGATACTAAAATCCTGAATATGAAGGACACTTGTAGGAGATGATCTCCACCAGTTCAGGAGCAACATGGGCTCAGCATCGTTATCAATGCTGAATGATATTTTCTCATTCTCATCAGATGTTGCTGTGTGATCCAGAATCTCCAGAGGGAAAGGCCCTGAATTCTCGGCTTTGCTTGTTGCTCGGCGGCCAGGACGGGGTCGAAGTGCTCGGTGCTTGGTGTCGAAGGGCTGGTTGGAGGCTCGAAGTTTTCGGACGGACTCAGAGTCAGCTGTGGTCGGGTGCTTCCAATGCATCGACAGTTGTCGGTGCCTGGCGGTTTATGGCAGAGGGAGTTTCTCCCTTCTGCCGCCTGCTATTGGGGACTATCAGGAGTCAATCGGAAATTTGAGACTTTTTTTTTACCGTGCCCATGGTCTGCTCTTTATCAAATTATGGTATTGCTTTGCACTGCTGTAACTATATGTTACAATTATGTGGTCTTGTCAATGTTAGTCTTTGGTTTGTCTTTTTTTTTGTGATATCACTCTGGAGGAACATTGTATCATTTCTTAATGCATGCATGCATTTCCAAATGACAATAAACGAGGACTGAGTGTCCTCATAATCTAATCTAATGTAGGGTTCTATGAATTTAGAAACCATTCGCCCACCTCCAAGCTATGCCCTCTTCTCACTACTGCCATTGCACAGGAGGTACAGAAGCCTCAGATCGCACACCACCAGGTTCAGGAACAGTTATTACACGCCTGAACACTTCCCACATCACTTATTACAGCAGGCTCGTGAACCAGTGTGGATAACTTCATTCACCACTTCTCTGAACTGATTCTAGGACCTACAGAGTCACTTTCAAGCCTCTTTATAACTCAGGTTATTTTTTCATTTGCAGTTTTCTGCCTTTATTCATTGTTTGTTTGTCATCTGTCTGCTTATGTATCATTTCTTGTAAACACTATCCTTCTCATTTTTTCCTGTAAATACCTGGAAGAAAATGAATCTCGATGGACAATATGTTAGTATGTATGTACTTTGATAATAAATTTACTTAGAACTTTTTATTTCCAAGATGGTTGCTACTTCCGGTAATTGCCCCTCCCTTTAGCATTCCCATTTCTGTATCTCTGTCTCACTTCATCTCCTTACCTGCCTACCACCTCTCTCTGGTGTTCTCCCTCTTCTTTTTCTTCCCTCTGCTATCAGACTCACCCTTGTCCAGCTCTTTATCATTTTCACCCGTCAGCTTCCCAGCCTTTTACTTCACCCCTCCCCCTCTCAACGGTTTCACCTATCACCTACAACCTTGTATTTCTTCCTCCCCTCCACTCCCCCACCTTCTTAATCTAACTTCTCATCACTTTCTCCTTGTCCTGATGAAGGGTCTTGGCCTGAAACGTCGACTGTTTACTCTTTTCCATAGATGTTGCCTGGCTTGCTGAGTTTTGTGACGGTTGCTATTATGTCATTGCTGACATCCTTTTTCTAGATGTTGGCTATAAGCCTGTGATTTGTGATTTAAGTTCTCCCCTAATGAGTTAAAGATCTTAGTAGGGAGATGAAAAGTTGTATCCCACTCTCCTTCTCCAAAGTGGAAGAATCTGTTTATAAATAAGTTATAGCTGAACATTATAACAAATAAATGTAGTAGTAGGAGGGCAGAGTTAATGTAGATTTATGAGATGTCATGTTTGACTAATCTGTTGTAACTGGCAGCATAGAAAAGTGCACAGCAGATGTAGTAAAATTAGAGTATGATAAGACATAGGAGCAGAAGTAGGCCATTCAGTCTGTCGAGTCTGCTCCAGCATTTCATCATGGCTGATCCTGGATCCCACTCAACCCTATACACCTGCCTTCTTGCCATGCCCTTTGATGCCCTGACCAATTAGGGAACGATCAACTTCAGCCTTAAGTATAACAATGGACTTGGCCTCCACCACAATCTGTGGCAGAGCATTTCTCAGGTTCACTCCTTTCTGGCTAAACCAAATCCACCTTACCTCTGTTCTGAACGGCTGCCCCTCAATTTTGAGGCTGTGCCCTCCGGTTCTGGATACCTTCACCACACCCACTCTATCTAGTCCCTTCAACATTCGGTAGGTTTCAATGAGATCCCGCCCACATTCTTCTGAATTCCAGTTAGTACAGGCCCAAAGCTGCCAAACGCTCCTCATATCTTAACCCCTTCATTCCTAGAATCATCCTCGTGAATCTACTCTGAACTCTCTCCAATGACAACATATTGTTTGTGAGATACAGGGCCCAAAACTGTTGACAATATTCCAGCTGCGGCCTGACTAGCGTCTTATAAAGGCTCAGCATTATCTCCTTGCTTTTATATTCTATTTCCCTTGAAGTAAATGACAACTTTGCATTTGACTTCTTTACCATAGACTCAACTTGTAAATTACCTGTCTCGGAGTCTTGCTTGAGGATGTTTGAACCTTCTCCCCATTTAGATATCAGGCTGCACTATTATTCCTTTTACCAAAATGCATTATCATACATTTCCCAATACTGTATTCTATCTGCCATTTTTTGCCCACTCTTCCAATCTGTTTAAATCCAGATGCAATCACATTGTTTCCGCAGCACTCCCTACCTCTCCACCTATCTTCATATCATCCACAAACTCTGCCACAACACCACCAATTTCATTATCCAAATCACTGACAATGTGAAAAGTAACAGTCCCAATACTGACCCCTGAGGAACACCACTAGTCACCAGCAGGCAACCAGAGAAGGCCCCTTTTATTCCCACTTGCTGCTTCCTGCCTGCCAGCCATTCCACTATCCATGTCAGTATCTTTCCTGTAATGTCATAGGATTTCATCTTGTTAAGCAGCCTCATGTATGGCACCTTATCAGATGCTTTCTGAAAATCCAAGTTAATGACATCCACTGCATCTCCTTTATCCACCCTGTTTGTTACTTCCTTGAATAACTCTAACAGATTCGTCAGGCAAGATTTCCCTTTACAGAAACCATGATGACTTTGACTTATTTTATGATTAGTTTCCATATACCCTGAACCTTCATCCTTAATAGTAGTCTCCAACACTTTCCCAGTTTCTGAGGTTAGGCTAACTGGCCTATAAGTTCCATTCTTTTGCCTTCCTCCCTTCTTAAAGAGAAGAATGACATTTGCAATTTTGCAGTGCTCCAGGACTATGCCAGAATCAAGTGATTCTTGACTGATCATGAACAATGCATCCATTATCTCTTCAGCAACCTCTCTCAGGACTCTGGGATATAGTCCATCTGGTCCAGTGAAATTATGATGGCACTAAATGGCGACTCCTTTGCATGCATCTTCGGAAACAGCTCTATTTCTATCTTTGATATCTCTTTTTTTCCCTTTTCAAGATTCTTTTGAAGATGCTGACCTGGAGTTATTCTGACTTCAGTTCTTTGCGGGAATGAGACCCGCTTTCAGGCCTCACGACCGGCCGCTTTTTGATAACCCAAGGATGTGGCCTGGAAGACTAGTGCGCCTTCAGGGTGCTGGATTTTTGTGGCTTTGGAGCCAAGCTGATCCTAGGCCGGTGTCCCTGACTGAGGCGTTGCAGGAGAACATGGAACATCGGGAACAGTGGGTTAGTGGCCGGTAGCTGTGTGTCCGGTAAACTACACCTTTTGGGGCCGACTCTTTGCGTGCAGGCTCGGAAAAAGCAATGCAACAAACGTTTAACATCAGCAAATCGTTTGTTATGTCTCCCCTCTCGCTGTGAAAAGGGGACACCTCTTTTTCCCTTATCAGGGAGAGAGAGAGCACCTTTGGTATGTCGAATTACCAGGTGAACGAGTAGTCTTTGGGGTACTGCAACTCTGTGTTTTCATTGATGCTTCGCTGCATACTTGAGTGCTCGGTGAGGGCACTGCTGCTTTTTTGCTGGTGGAATTGAGGGGGGATCGTTGCCTTGCTGCTGATTGTGCATAGGAGGAGGGAGCTAGGGGGTGCTTTGGGGTTCTAATGTTTAATTGTTATTCATTCTTTGGGGCACTCCTCTGTTTTCATGGATATTTGCGAAGAAAAAAGAATTTCAGGATGTATATTGTATGCATTTCTCTGACATTAAATGTACCCATTTAAACCTATTACAACCTTTGGATTTGCCTAGCACTTTTCCCTGTGAGATAGCAATGGCACTCACTCCTGCTCCCTGACATTCACGGACCTCTGGCACACTGCTAGTGTCTTCCATAGTGAAGACGGATGCAACTTTTGCATTAAGTTCATCCATCATTCCTTTGTCCCCCATTACTACCTCACCAGCATCATTTTCTGGTGGTCCAATATCAACTCTTTACTCTTTATAAAACTGAAAAAACTTTTGGGATCCTGCTTTCTGCTATTGGCTAGTCTGCCCTCATATTTCATCTTTTCCCTTCTTTAGCTTTTTTGATGCCTTTTGTTAGATTTTAAAAGCTTCCCAATCATCCAACTTCCTACTCATTTTTGTTACCTTATATGTCCTTTCCTTGGGTGTTATGCAGTCCTTAACTTTGTCAGCTACTGTTGCCTGGCCCTGACATTTGAAAACTTCTTCCTCTGTGGGACATATCTATCCTGCGCCTTGTGATCCAGAATCATCAGCCATCTCTGCTCTGCCGTCATCCCCAGCAGTATCCTCCTCCTATCCATCTGGGCAAGCTCCTTTCTCATGTCTCTAATTCCCTTTGTTCCATTGTGATACTGACACATATGATTTATGCTTCTCACTCTCAAATTGCAGTATGAATTCAATCATATTATGATCACTGCCTCCTAAAGGTTCCTTTATGTTAAGCTCCCTAATAAGACTAGATTAGATTATGAGGACACATAGTCCTCTTTATGGTCATTTAGCAATGCATGCATTAAGAAATGATACAATGTTTTTCCAGAATGATATCATGGAAACACATGACAAACCGACTTAAAAACTAACAAAAACCACCTAATTATAACATATAGTTACAACAGTGCAAAGCAATACCATAATTTGATAAGAACAGACCATGGCACAATAAAAGTCTCAAAGTCTCTCGGAAGTCCCATCATCTCACGCAGACGGTGAACCTCCAGTGCTGCCAACTTGCCGATGCAGCATCCTGGAAGCATCTGACCACAGTCCAACTCCGAGTCTGTCCGAAAACTCCGAGCCTCCGACCAGCTCTCCGACACCGAGCTCCGAGCACCAACTCTGCCGAGCACTTCAACCCCGGCCCCGGCAACAGGCAATAGGCAAAGCCAAGGATTTGGGGCCTTCGTCTCCAGAGATTCTCGATCATACAGTAGCAGCAGCAGCGAAGCAGGCATTTCAGAAGTTACTCCAGGTGTTCCTCCGTGCTTCTCATGGCTGTCTCCATCAAATCCAGATTGTGCACAGCCCTCTAGTTAATACATACGATAGTCATTCGGAACGGCCGTACGCGCTGCGTCATGCTGCTATCTTCTCCTCCCTCCTGAAGGGTTATTACACAACACTCAAACTAAGATAGCCTTTCCCTGAGTAGGCTCGAGCACATGCTGCTCTAAAAAGCCATCTCATACGCATTCAACAAATTCCTTCTCTTGCGATCCGACACCAACCTGATTTTCCCAATCCTCTTAGATATTGAAGTGCTCCATTACAATTGTGTCATTACCCTTATTCAATGCCTTGTCCAGCTCCCTTTGCAATCTGAACCCCACATCTTAGCTACTATTTGGAGGCCTATATATGATTCCCATGATGGTTTTTTCACCTTTGAAGTTTCTTAACTCTACCCACAAAGATTCAACAGTCTTTGACCCTGTGTCGCCTCTTTCGAAAGATGTAGTTCCATCGCTTACCAACAGAGCCACACTGCCGTCTATGCCTTCCTGCCTGTCCTTTTGATACAATATATATCTCTTGATGTTGATCTCCCAACTGTGGCCTTCTTTCAGCCGTGACCACAGCACATGGGATTGATATTGATAAATGGGCATGTGCTGAGGATGGTTAATGTCAATTCAACAGGGGCAATTAACCTGCTTCCATAGTCCCCTGTTTATCTTATCCCTTTCCCCCTTTAAAGTTTGCTATCTTTTATTTGAGGGAAGCATTTTAGAAATCATGGACTTTAGGAATAAACAAGAAGTGTCTTCGTCCGAAGCATCGACTATTTATTTATTTCCATAGATGTTGCCTAACCTACTGAGTTCCTCCAGCATTTAATGTGCTTTGCTTTGGATTTCCAGCATCTGCAGAATTTCTTGTGTTTAGAGCATTTCAGGTTGGCAGGTTGTGATGAGTAGCATGTGAATCGGTGGTAAATGCCAACTGTTGCCAAGTTAATTCAAACTAGGGGGATGGTGAATGCACTTGCTGATGACACAGTTTGACAGTTATGAAGAGGGTACAGAGAAAAGGGAGCTAGGGATACAAAGAAGTTTTGGAGGATATAGGTAGTCAGGTGAATGGATGAGGGTGCAGCAGATGGAATTCAACTGGGAAAATGTGAAGTCACCCACTGTGGTAGAAAAGCAGGGTCAATTAAAAAAAATGAGGAATTTAAAGAAGTTGATGTTCAGAATCACCAGTGTGTCCTTGGAAACAAAATACTGCAGCAAGAAATTAGGAAGGCATTCTGCATGTTGGCTTTGTTGCAAGAGCATATGGGTTCAAGAGGACAAGAAAATAGAAGCAAGGATGTAATGCTGAGGCTTTATGAAGCACTGGTGAGGCCACACTTGGAGTATTGTGAGAAGATTTGGGGCCCTTTATTTAAGAAAGGATGTACTGACTTTGGAGAGGGTTCAAAGAAGGTCACAAAAATGATTCCAGGATTGAATGTCTTGTCATATGATGACAGTTTGGTGGCTCCAGGCCTGTATTCACTGGAACTCAGAAGAATGAGGGGTGACCACATTGAAACCTATCAAATGTTGAAAGGCCTCAACAGAGCAGATGTGCAGAAGATGTTTCCTATGGTGGGAGAGTCCAGGACCAGAGGACACAGCCTCAGAATAGAGTAGTGTCCTTTTAGAATGGAGATGAGGCCAAATTTCTTTAACCTAAGAATGGTGAATCTGTAGAATTTGTTACCACAGGCAACTGTGGAGACCAAGTGTTACGTACCCCGTAACTGGGTTGCCAAACCAGCAGAAATGGATCACTCAGTTGGAGTCTGGAGTACTAGAACTAAGAAAGTTTTATTAAAGAAACAAGCAACACAGTAATCGAAAGGATAATAAATGCAATAGTTCAGTGATGATAAACACACATGTGCACAGCATTAAGATAACAGCATCAATCAAGCTCTATCGTTGTCTAGGGGTAAATGACCAATTTCAAAATGACTCAAAGTTCAGTCCAGTTCAGTTCGCAGTAATCGTTGTCATGGCGATGGACAAGGTGGGGAAGAGAGACATAGAATAGGAACAACTCATCATTCAGCACAGCTTCACTCACAGACCAGCGAGATGGCTCACAAACAGTATTTGGGCGGGTCCTTGGTGATGTCACCTGAGGTCACCGACTGTGACCCCTCCTCCAGATGCGGTCGATCCTCTGCAGTGAACCCGGCACCCAGGCAAGGGCGGACACACACCGGGTTCCCGCTGATCGTACCTTTCCACCCTTGTCGTTGTCTGGCACTTCTCACCCACTCGTGAGAAGCGCACCGCTTCCAGGGTCTCGTTACCTCGGGTGGCGTGTGTGTCTGTCTTAGCGAACCTGTCCCTTTTTATCCCCCTGCTGGGGTATCGCCTGTCCATCACTTCAAACAGTTCAGGCTTCAAAGGGGGGGAGCCGCTCCAGACAGCTCTTCCTCCCACATCCCTTCATTACACATCTCCAGACGCTGCTCCATTGTTCCTTATCTCTCCTTCCCCTGAGGGCAGGTGGCAGACCAACTGCTGATGCCACTGATGCTAGCCCAGGCCAGCAAACATCTTAATTTTATGTGTATTCTCGTAACACAAGTCATTGGGTATATTTAAGTCAGAGGTTGATAGATTCCTGATTAATCAGGGCATGAAGGGGTATGGGGAGAAGGCAGGAGATGGGGGCTGAGGGGGAAATTGGATCAGCCATGATGAAATGGCAGAGCAGACTTCGTTGGGCCAAATTGCCTAGTTATTTCCTATACCTTATGGTCTTAAGAATGAAACAGCCAACAGTGGAAGAATAGAGAATATATGCTCAGTGACTACTTTATTAGGTACAGGAGTGGAACCCAGTGTGGTCGTCTGCTGTTGTAGCCCATCCACTTCAAAGTTCAATGTATTGTGCTTTCAGAAATGCTTTTCTGCACACCACTGTTGTAATGCATGATTACAGTATTTGAGCTACTGTCTCCTACCTGTCAGCTTGAACCAGTCTGGCCATTAACAAGGCATTTTTGTCCACATAATTGCCATTTACTGGATTTTTTAAATCTTTTGCACCATTCTCTGTAAACCATTGTGCGTGAAAATCCCAGAACATCAGCAAGATCTGAGATATTCAAATTACTCCGTCTGGCACCAACAATCATTCAATGGTAAAAGTCACTTAAATCAAATTTTATTTTATTTTAACAAGACAGCATGGAGAAGGCCCTTCAGGCCCTTTGAGCTATGCCACCCAAGCAACTCCTGAGAAACCCGATTAACCTACCTAATCACAGTACAATTTACAATGGTTAATTAACCTACCCACTATGTCTTTGGACTGGGGAAGGGGCTAGAATAAGTCCCTTCGACCACTACCCTCTGTTTTTATGGGAAAGCCAGTTCAAGCAGTCAACTCACCATACAACTTAATCTTCCAGATGAGACTGACATGAGGGACCTGACAAATACCTCACTAAAATCCAGTTAGCCAACATCCATAGCTGTAAACTCTTCAAAAAAATGCAATCAAGTTAGTAAGACATGACGTCCCACACAAAGCTATGCTGACTCTCCCTAATTAGACTATAGTTTTCTAAATGTTCATAAACCCTATCCCTAAGAAATCTCTCCATGAACTTCCCTATCACTGACATGAGACTTGCCAGTCTAGAGCTTCCAGGATTATCAAGGTTCTCTTCACAAATAATGGAACAATATTAGCTACTCGCCAGTCCTCATGGACCTTGCCTGCGGCTGGAGAGGACATGAAGATATTGGTCAAGGCTCCAACAATCTCATTTCTTGCCTCACTCAATAATCTGGAATCTATATCCCATCAAGTTCTGAGGAATAATCTAGTTTAATGCTCTTTAAGAGACCCAACAATACCTCCTCCTTTACTTCGATGTCCTCGCATATCAATACGCTTGGGAATATTCCCCCTATCTCCTTGGGAAATATTGATGTAAAGTACTCATTAAAGACTTCATCCACATCCTGTGCATCTAAGCAAATGTTCCCCCCCCCCACCTTTATCATTGATTGGTCCTACACTCTCCCTAGTTGTCCTCTTGCTCTTCATGTATATGCAGAATGCTTTGGCAATCTCTTCAATCCTCCTTGCCTAGGACTTTTCATGACCCCTGTGTTGCCCTTAAGGCATTTATTCGACTTTGTTGGGTCTACGTTTTAAATGATCTGTTTGTAACTATTTTCTAGTTAGTTAAAGGTTTATAATTAAGTTACAGTATAACAAAGGCAAATCCATTGTCTATGGTATATCGTGGCATGCGATGACATCACCTCCGGTTTCGCTGCGTCTTGTGTGTATCCTCTGGTTCGGAGAAGGTGTGAAGGTGGTGCCATGCGTGCAGCATGATCATGAAGAGCTCTGTTTCTACCCACAAAGAAACATTATAGAAGCAATGCCATAAGTTCATAAGAATGTATTTGAAGTAAAAATAATAATGTGGTTTCTGTTAAGGAAGTGGCAGTTGGGGTGGCGCGCGTGCTGGCTTTTCAGTTTCAAACGCGGGGTCGGCTCGAGCCCGACGGCGGTTTGACGCAACCCCCTCGCCCACTACTCGGGGCGGCTGGAGACACTTGCTAAAAGAAGAGAGCGCGCTGGTCTCCAGAATGAAACAGACGCTGTATATGTTTGTATTTTTTTGATCAACAGTTTTCACCATACGATGTTAATGTGGAAGAGTGAACGGTAAACTGTTAACCTTACTACGACTCTATCTTCATTGGCTCCGGTTTAACTTGGTGTTTACTCAGAGTTTCAACACACTGCACAAGAACACTACAGAGAAAAGGCAAAATCATTCGGTGTTTCCACAAGTGGTACGATGGCTTCGCGATCAAGAATCAAGTCGCTTGCATTAAGTGCCAAGAGCAGTAGGACGTCGACAAGTGTGGCTGCCCTCGCAAGAGCTGAAGCAGAAGCCGCCAAGGTGCAAGTGTCATACGCTAACCAAGAAGCAAAACTGAAAATGGAAAAAGCTGCCAGAAAAGCGGAAAACCAGAAGGAAAAGTCTGCCAGAGAAGTGGAAAACCAGTTGGAAAAGGCAAGGATAGATATAGAGTTAGAAGTGCTGACGCTACAACGAGAAGCTGATGCGGCCGCGGTAGAAGCACAAGTGTTGGAAAACGCTGAAGAAATACACGTTCCAGACGAAACAGGAAAATCTATGTCAGAAAGGGCCAAATTGGAACGCACCAGTGAATATGTCCAATTTCAAATTGACCTGCAGATTCATTCTCCCTCTCCATACTTGCCTGTTGGCGTCCCATCTCATGTGAAATTGCAGGGAAGCTTCATTGCATCGCATCCACCTGGGGAAGACAACTCACAGTATGAAAGGGCTGACTACGAATACTTCCCGACACCAAACTTACCAGATCTGGCGAGATCAGAGGCAAAGGCTGAAGTCAGAACATCAAATCCCATCATGAACATACACGCTCAGTCATATATTCCCCAACATATTCCCTCAGCTAGCACGCCACCTGCAGCAGAATCCTTGGCACAGTATTTAGCGCGACGAGACATCGTCAATTCAGGACTGTACCAGTTTGACAATAAGCCTGAAATTTACCGTGAGTGGTATTCCTCATTCACCAGTGCCACCGACGGAGTCCAGCTCACAGCAATCCACGAGCTGGACCTTATGACTAAATGGCTGGGAAAGGAATCAAGTGAGCAGGTGAAACGCATACACTCAGTGTACGTCAGCAACCCCAAGCTAGCCTTACACAAAGCATGGGAGAGACTTCGGGACTGCTATGCGGCCCCTGAAATTATTGAGAGGGCGCTATTTCAACGGCTGGACAATTTTCCTAGGGTGTCAGCCAAGGACCACACTAAAGTACGAGAACTCGGAGATCTACTCATGGAGATTCAAGGTGCTAAAGAAGATGGATATTTAACTGGCCTGTCGTATCTGGATACCTCACACGGAGTTGGACCAATTGTGGACAAGCTTCCATTTGGGCTGCAGGAAAGATGGGTGACTATTGGCTCAGAGTACAAGGAAGAGAACGGTGGTCGATTCCCTCCCTTTGAATATTTTAGTTGATTTGTGTGCAAGGAGGCGAAGAGGCGAAACGACCCTAGCTTCATGAATTAAGGCAGCACCACCACTCACACCAAGCCAGTCAAACCCATTTGGAACAATTTTGTCATCAATAAACCCGTCTCCGTGCATAAAACTGAAATCTCCGCAATCAACAATGACCCTAGCAAGAATTGTCCATTGCACAACAAACCCCTCAAAAAATAGAGAATGTTTCGAAACAAACCCTTTGACGAAAGAAAGGCCCTTCTCAAGGCAAAAAGAATGTGTTTTAAGTGCTGTTCCTCTACCTCCCACCTCACTAAAGAGTGTACGTTCCCCGTAAAGTGCTCGGAATGTAACAGCACTAATCACGATGGAGCCATGCATCTTGGCCTGACACCGCAAACTGCCAAGGCTCCTCCGCTCCCACAAGAGGATGGCGGGGAGGGAGAGGATCGCTCTGATACAGCTATTGTCAGCTCAGGCTGCACAGAAGTTTGCGGTCCAGGTCAGCTGAGCCGTTTGTGTTCAAAGATCTGCTTCACTAAGGTATACCCTAAGGGAGCCAAAGACAAAGCCATAAAAGCCTATGTAATTCTGGACGACCAGAGCAACCACTCACTAGTGAGACCAGAGTTCTTCGAGTTGTTCAGCGTAAAGGGTAATCCATTCCCATACTACCTCAGAACTTGCTCTGGCATCACAGAAATCTATGGCAGGAAGGTGAAAGGCTTCCAGCTCGAGTCATTGGATGGCAAAGTCGTCATCAGTCTCCCTCCATTCTTAGAGTGCAATGAGATCATGAATAATCGATCTGAGATTCCGACGCCAAGCTCAGTGCTACACCAGCCCCATCTCCACCACATTGCCAAGCACATCCCAGAACCGGACCCGGAATCAGAAATACTCCTGCTATTCGGAAGAGACATTCTTAGGGTGCACAAAGTCAGGCAGTAGGTCAATGGACCACATAACGCCCCCTTCACCCAACCTCTGGATCTGGGCTGGGTGGTGATAGGAGAGGTCTACCATGGCAACGTACACAAACCAACAGTTAACATGCTCAAGACTAATGTGCTAAAAAGTGGCCGCTGTTCAATTTCTCAGCCCTCCACAAGTGTGGCGTGTATCAAGGAAGCACAACAAAGGCACGAGCATAGTAAAGTAACTGAGAAGACACTGGGACAGTCAGTCTTCCCTCAAACTAAGCACGATAATAGACTTGCTCCATCGGTGGAAGATGCCACCTTCTTAAAAATAATGGACACAAAGGTCTTTAGAGACGAAGCAAACAACTGGGTCGCCCCACTATCATTCAGAGTACCACGCCAGCGCTTACCAAACAACAAAGAGCAGGCAGTCAACCAGTTCACATCTTTACAACGAACCCTGAAAAAGAAACCTGAGATGCAGCAACAGTACGTAGAATTCATGGAGAAGGTCTTCGCTAATGGGCATGCTGAGGTAGCGCCACCGCTGAGAGAAGATGAGGAGTGCTGGTACCTCCCAGCATTTGGGGTATACCACCCACAAAAGCCCAATCAGATCAGAGTGGTCTTTGACTCTAGTGCCCAGTACACTGGCATCTCCCTCAATGTCATGCTTCTCAAAGGCCCCAATCTTATTAATGCCCTCCTTGGGGTCCTGCTGCGCTTCCGGAAAGAGAAGGTTGTGATCATAGTGGACATCCAGCAAATGTTCCATTGTTTCTTAGTGCAGGAAGACCATCGCAACTGCCTCTGTTTTTTATGGCACAAGGACAATGACACCAACAAAGAAGTCATCGAGTACCGGATGAAGGTCCATGTTTTTGGCAATAGTCCATCTCCTGCTGTGGCCATCTACGGGCTGCGAAAAGCCATCAGAGAGGGCGCACAGGAGCATGGAGATGACACTGTTAAGTTTGTTGAAAGACACTTCTATGTCGATGACGGCTTGATATCGGTACAGAAAGAAACTGAAGCATCGATCTGCTCCAATGAACAGAGGCCTCACTTGCTGAGTCAAACCTCCACTTGCACAAATTCGCATCAAACTGTCAGGCAGTCATGAAAGGCCTTCCCAGCTGACGACTGTGCTCCAGCAATCAAGGACCTAGATCTAGGTGGAGAAACCATACCCACACAAAGGAGTTTGGGTCTCCTTTGGGAGATCACGACCGACACATTCAGGTTCTCTGTGCCGATCACGAACAAACCATTCACCCGCTGTGGAGTTCTCTCCACTGTCAACAGTTTTTTCGATCCCCTAGGTCTGCTGGCACCAGTTACGATCCAGGGAAGAGCCCTCCTCAGAGAACTTACCTCTGAGCTCTCCGACTGGGACACTCCTGTACCAGAAGACAAGCTAAGCAGATGGGAAGCTTGGAGAGATTCACTTCAAGACCTAAAACAGCTTCATGTCCCACGTAGGTACACTGCAACCTCTCTCACTGAGGCCGCACACAGAGAATTGTGCGTGTTCTCAGGTGCATCAACCAAGGCCATCGGTGCTGTGGCTCACCTGAAAGTAGTTTGGAAAGATGGTCAAGTTGAAGTAGGATTTGTAGCTGGTAAGGCGAAGCTCGCACCTCAGTCCGAGCCTACAATCCCAAGGTTTGAACAGTGTGCAGCTGTCCTAGCTGTGAAAATGGCAGATCTTAGCCAGGATGAGCTAGACCTAGAGCTGGATGCCACCAAGTTCTACACAGATAGCAAAGTAGTGCTCGGCTATATCTATAATGAATCAAAACATTTCTACGTGTACGTTCACAAGAGAGTTCAACGCATCCGTCTGTCCTCAAAGCCTGAACAATGGCATTATGTACGTACAGAGGAAAACCCTGCAGACCACGTATCGAGATCCTTACCTGCATCCCATTTGGCGCAGACTTCCTGGTTCACTGGACCCTCCTTCCTACATCAGTCATCAGCAAATAAGACACAAACAAGCGAGATATTTGAGCTGATCGAACCCGAAAGAGACTCAGAAATCCAGCCGCAAATACAAACCTGTGCCACCTAACTGGAAGAATCAATACTTACCACTGACTGCCTTCAGCAGTTCTCCACCTTGAACTCCTTAGTGAGAGGAATTGCATTCCTCATCCACATTGCCAGATCCCACAAACACTCACCCCAAAATAGCAAATGCAAAGGATGACACAAATGTGGCTTACCTCCCACTCTGGATGAATTGGTCTAGGCAAAGGACGTCATCCTTAAAGCAACTCAAAGGACAGCCTTTGCAAAGGAGCTTTCAGCCCTCCAAACTAATAAACCAGTACCAAAGAACAGCCCTTTGAGGAAACGCAGCCCGATCTTAGAGAACGATCTCATTTGCGTTGGAGGCCGATTAACACACTCTCACCTTTCAGCTGTAGAAAAGAGCCCAGTAATCCTGGCCAAAGACTGCCACATGTCCTCACTGTTCACACACCATCATCACAAACAGGTAAAGCATCAAGGACGTCACCTGACGGAAGATGCAATCAGGGCAGCGGGACTGTGGATCTTGGGAGGAAAAACACTAATCAATTCAGTACTCCACAAGTGTGTAACCTGCCGCAAACTGCGAGGGAAGCTGGAAGATCAACGTATGGCAGACCTCCCACCAGAACGCCTCAAAGCTTGCCCTCCTTTTACGTATGTGGGGCTCGATGTATTTGGTCCCTGGACTATCGCCACTAGACGCACGAGAGGAGGACAAGCAGAGAGCAAACAGTGGGCCATCATGTTCAGCTGCATGAGTTCGAGAGCTGTGCACATTGAGGTCATCGAGTCTTTAGATACATACAGCTGCATTAATGCTCTTAGGCACTTCTTTGCACTAAGAGGCCCTGCAAAACAGTTAAGATCCGATTGTGGCACGAACTTTGTTGGAGCGTGCAAGCAGCTTGGGATGGACAAAACTGTGCAAAGGTACCTCAGTGAGCAGGGATGCAACTGGGAATTCAACCCACCACACGCTTCACACATGTGAGGCTCTTGGGAGCGGATGATTGGCATCGTCAGAAGGATCCTTGATTCAATGTTTCTGCAGCAAAGCACATGCGAAGTATTGTGCGCACTAATGGCAGAGGTCACAGCCATTATAAATGCACGACCACTCCTACCTGTGTCTTCGGACCCAGAAAGCCCCTTCATACTCTCACCATCAATGCTCCTTACGCAAAAGGAAGAAGTTCCCCCTCCACCTGGAGACTTCTCGGTCAAGGACTTGTACACGAAGCAATGGAGACAGGTTCAGGCTCTTGCAAATCAGTTCTGGACCCGTTGGAGCCACGAATACCTACCTTTGTTGCAACACAGACAGGAGTGGGCAGCACCTCGCGAGTACCTTCAAACTGGAGATCTAGTCCTGTTCAGGGACAAGCAGATCGCCAGCAACTGCTGGCCAATGCCCATAATCATTGCCACATTCCCTCGAAACGATTGACATGTCAGGAACGTTGAGTTAAAAACTACTGACCAGGGTGATGTGAAAACTTACTTGAGACCAAGTTACAGAGGTCGTTCTACTTCTACCTAAAGACTGATCTAGGGACTAAAGTTCAATACCATGTTTGTAGTGACCTTACAAAGGTCAGGCGGGGAGTGTGTTGCCCTTAAGGCATTTATTTGACTTTGTTGGGTCTACGTTTTAAATGATTTGTTTGTAACTATTTTCTAGTTAAAATTAAAGGTTTATAATTAAGTTACAGTATAACAAAGGCAAATCCATCGTCTATGGTCTATCGCGGCATGCGACGACGTCACCTCCGGTTTCGCCGCATCGTGTGTGTATCCTCCGGCTCGCGAAGGTGCGAAGGCAGGTGCCGTATGATCGTGAAGAGCTCTGTTTCTACCCACAGAGAAACGTTATAGAAGCAACGCCGTAAGTTCATAAGAACGTATTTGAAGTAAAAATATTAACGCGGTTTCTGTTAAGGAAGCGGCGGGTGGGGCGGCTTTTCGATTTCAAACGCGGGGTGGGCTCGGGCCCGATGGCGGTTTGACGCGACCCCGTCGCCCGCTACTCGGGGCGGCTGGAGACACTCGCTAAAAGGAGAGAGCGCGTTGGTCTCCAGAATGAAATAGACACTGTATATGTTTGTATTTTTTTATCAACACACTGCCCGAGAACACTACAACCCCTCTTGGCTTTCCTGATTCCCTTGTTGAGTTCTTTTCTGGCTTCTTTATAATCCTCAAGGGCTCTGTTTGATTCTAGCTTCCGAAGCTCTACATACTTTTTCTTCTTGACTAAATACATCATCTCTGACATCCAAGGCTCCTTTACCTTGCCATCCTTGTTTTTCTTTCTGACTAGAACATACCTGTCCTGTACTCTGTACTGTTGGTCATGTTGGATGTAGACTTCCCTAAAAACGGCTGTTCCCTTAGAGATTTCTCTGTAGTGTTAGGTGCTGAGGGATGACCTGACTGATTGTATATAAAATTACAAGAGGCATGAATAGGGTACATGGTCTTTCTCCAGGAAAGCATTGTCAATTAATAGAGGACAATGCTTTAAGACGACAGGGTGAAAGCATAAAAAGATTTACATGGCATTTTTGAAAATATAAACAGAGTGTATAGTTACTTGGACCACGCTAGCAGGGGAAGTGATGTAAGCAGATACAATAACAACATTCAAGAGGCATTCTGATAGACTCATGAACAGACAGAGACCAGAGGGATTATAAACCATGAGCAGTTTAAATTAGCATTAGAGACAGCACAGATACTGTGGGCTAAAGAATTCCAACAGATTTGTCAGGCAAGGTTTTCCTTAACAAAACCATGCTGACTTTGGTCTATTTTATCATGTGCCTCCAAGTTCCCTGAAACCTTATCTTTAACAGTCTAGGCCAATGTCTTCTCAACCACGGAGGTCAGGTTAATTGCCCTATTATTTCCTTTCTTCTACTTTCCTCCCTTTTTTTAGATTAGATTATGAGAACACTCAGTTCTCTTTTTATTGTCATTTAGAAATGCATACATGCATTAAGAAATGATACAATGTTTCTCCGGAGTGATATCACAGAAAACAGGACAAACCAAAGACTAACACTGATAGAACCACATAATTATAACATATAGTTACAGCAGTGCAAAGTAGTACCATAATTTGGTGAAGAACAAACCATGGGCACAGTAAATAAAGTCTCAAAAGTCCCTGAGTCGATCGATTCCCGAGTCCCCGATAGCAGGCAGCAAAAGGGAGAAACTCCCTGCCATAAACCTCCAGGCACCGTCAACTTGCCGATGCCTTGGAAGCAGCCGACCACAGCCAACACTGAGTCCATCCGTCTGAAAACTTCGAGCCTCCAACCAGCCTCTCCGATACAGCCTCCCGAGCGCCATCCTCTGCTGAGCGCCTTCGACCTCGCCCCGGCTGCTGAAACACGCAAAGCGGAGGATTTCAGGGTCTTCTGTTCCGGAGATTTGGGTTACCACACAGTAGCAGTGGCAGCAAAGCGGGCATTCCAGAAATTTTCCGGATGTTCCTCCATGCTCTCACGTCTGTTTCCATCAAATCAGAATTGTGCACGGTCCCCTACTTGACAGATAACAGACATCACCACCGAAGTGGCCATGCGCGCTGCCGTCACGTCGCCATCTTCTTCTCCTTTTGAAGAGTGAAGTGACATTTGACATAACCTGCTGAATCCTTTGATTACCTTCACCATCATTTATATGTATCACAAACTGAAGTCCCAGAAATGATCCTTGTGGGACACCATTGGTCACAGAATAGACCGGGGGTTCCCAACCTTTTCTGTGCTATGGGCACACACCATTAACTGAAGGGTCTGTGAACCCCTGGACTAGAGTAAGAATAACACCTCCCATCACTACCCTTCATTCCCTAGAATATCAACATATCTCTCCCTGATCTTGCTATTCTCCATGTATCTTTCCTCAGTGAATAGTAATTTAGTAGTGCACCAACTTCCTCTGGCTCCATGGATAAGTTCTCTCCTTTGTCCATGAGTGGATCCTACCTTCTCCCTAGTTGTCTTCTAGGTTGCCAACCCTTGCTATACTTGTCCTTCTCCCTTTCAGGAGCATGTTGGACATGAATTCTGACTACTCACCTTTAAGTAACTCCCACATGTCAAATGTGGGCTTGCTCAATAACAACTGTTTCCAAACTACTCTCCCCATTTTCTGCCTAATACTGCTTTAATAAGCCTTTCCCTAATTTAGTATGTTGTCCCAAGAATGGAAGTTGCAGCAAGGTAAGGGTTAAAATAAAGTCCAGTGTGATAGTGTGCAGTCAACTTTGGCCTTATAAAGGAGGTTTTTCTGAAAGGTCTTTGAAGAACATAGCTTCTCTTTGCACAGCAAGGGGACTAGAGCCATTTGGCATACCAAGACAATGATACACGTAAGGTGACACACACCATTGATCAGTTAGTTGACTAATTATGAAATATTATTAGCCTTTAATATGTAAATTCTATTGGTTATTAATACCTGTATTATTTATTGTGATTGATCATGTAAATAATATACACAAGGCTGCCAATCAGTCAATATGCAAATCCAACTAGACAATTTCTGTGTAAAAATAATATTTTGTTCAACGTTGGCAGTGTAAAGGCAGGGCCATTCTTATCTCCTTGTGCACAAGTAAATAAAGTGTGGTTGAGAAACGAGTGTGAGTTTTCAGAGCCCAGTTAATCAGCGAGGACATGAAGCCAGCTTTATCCATAACTATTTTAAAACGTACTGATCTATGGTTGTGTTGATATCTTTCCCTTTTTGTGACAGGGAAGTGTGACAAAATTCCATCACATTGGGATGGTGGTTAGTTTAAAGTTTGATTGTCTGTTCAAATTTAGCAGTTAAGAGGTAATCTTATTAAAACTTTAAAAATGTGTATTGAAGTTGTTATAAGACAAAGGTGCAGAATTAGGCCATCTGGCCCATTAAGTCTGCTCTGCCATTCAATCGTGGCTGATCATTTTTTTCTATCTCCTCCTCAACCTCAGTTCTGGCCTTCTCCCCGTAACCTTTGATGCCATGTCCAATCACGAACCTATCAATCTCTGCCCAAATACATCCAACAGCCTGACCTCCACAGCTGAACGTGGCAACAAATTCCACAAATTCACCACCATTTGGCTAAGGAAGTTTCTGTGCATCTCTGTTTTGAAAGAGCACCCCTCTATCCTGAGGCTATGCCCTCTTGTTCCAGACTCTCGACCATGGGAAACATCCTTTCCACATCTACTCTGTCTAGGTCATTCAACATTCGAAAGGTTTCAATGAGATCCCCCGTCATCCTTCTGAATTCCTGCGAGTACAGACCCAGAGCCATCAAACATTCCTCATATAATAACCCTTTCATTCCTGGAATCATCCTTGTGAACCTCCTGTAGACCTTCTCCAATGCCAGCACATCTTTCCTAAGATGAGGGGCTCAAAACTGTTCACAATACTCAAGGTGAGGCCTCACCAGTGCCTTATAAAGCCTCAGCATTACATCCTTGCTCTTGTATTCTAGACCTCTTGAAATGAATGTTAACATGGCATTTGTCTTCCTCACCACCGACTCAACCTGCAAGTTAACCTTCGGGGTGTTCTGTACAAGGACTCACAACTCCTTCTGCATCTCAGATTTCAGGATTTTCTCCCCGTTTAGAAAATAGTCTGCACATTTATTTCTACTACCAAATGCGTGACCATGCATTTTCCAATTGAGTTGACCTTGTACAGATCAATGCAGTTTTCTGATCAAACTTGATGATGTGTGTCCATGGTATTAAAAAATCAAATTCGCATTGGAAATTCTCTTATCATTTTTTATTTATTTTTCCATGGGTGCTGGCTGCCCTTGGGATTCTTTAAGTATTTCTGTTTTCCAGAAAATGCAGCATTGTCCTTTAGTGAATTAGTGAACTTAGTGAGTTTTTCATTGCTGGACGAAGGTGGTGTCTTCCTTTTTTAAAGAAAGGGGCTTCCCTTCCTCCACCATCAACTCTGCCCTCAAACACATCTCTCCCATTTCACACACATCTGCTCTCACTCCATCCTCCCGCCACCCCACTAGGAATAGGGTTCCCCTTGTCCTCACCTACCACCCCACCAGCCTCTGGGTCCAACATATTATTCTCCATAACTTCCACCACCCCCAACGGGATCCCACCACTAAGCACATCTTCCCACCCCCCCCCCACTTTCCACAGGAATCGCTCCCTGCCTGACTCCCTTGTCCATTCGTTGTCCCCCCATCCCTTCTCACCGATCTCCAATGTAGCGGAACAAGTGTTACACTTGCCCTTACACTTCCTCCCTCACCACCATTCAGGGCCCCAGACACTCCTTCCAGGTGAGCCGACACTTCACCAAATCTCTTACTAGCTCTTCCTTCAGTTAGTCCTGACGAGGGGTCTCGGCCTGAAACGTTGATTGTACCTCTTCCTAGAGATGCTGCCTGGCCTGCTGCGTTCACCAGCAACTTTAATGTGTGTTACTTCACCTGTGAGTTTGCTGACGTTTGGTGCTGTGTTCGGTGCTCCTGGTGTGGCCTTCTATATATTGATGGGACCTGATGCAGATTGGGAGACTGCTTCCCTGAACACTTGCGCTCTGTCCGCCAGAGGAAGCAGGATCTCCCAGTGGCCAGGCATTTTAATTCCATGTCCCATTCCCATTCTGATATGTCAATCCATGGCCTCCTCTACTGTCGAGGTGAAGCCACACTCAGGTTGGAGGAACAACACCTTATATTCCATCTGGGTAGCCTCCAACCTGATGGTATGAACATTGATTTTTCTAACTTCTGTTAATGCCCCTCCTCCCATTATTACCCCATCCCTAATTTTTATTATTTTTTTCTCTCTCTTTCCCTCTCACAATAACTCCTTGCCTGTTTTCCATCTTCCTCCGGTGCTCCCCTCCCCCTTTCTTTCTTCCAAGGCCTGCCAACCTATGATACCCCCCCTTCTCCAGCCTCGTATCTCTTTTGCCTTTCAACTTCCCAGCTCTTAGCTTCATCCCTCTCCCTCCTGTCTTCTAATATCATTTTGGGTTTCCCCCTCCCCCTTCCACTTTCAAATCTCTTACTATCTCCTCTTTCAATTAGTCCTGATGAAGGGTCTCGACCCGAAACGTTGACTGTACTTCTTCCTGTAGATGCTGCCTGGCCTGCTGCGTTCCACTAGTATTTTGTGTGTGTTAGTGAATTAAATTTAGTTTTGATTTTACTAAGACTGAATTACATACGTTGACCCTGGAGGAACTCGACAGGCCAGGCAGCATCATCTATGGAAAAGAGTACAGTATAAGTTTCTGGCTGAGATTCTTTAGATGCTGCCTGGCCTGCTGAGTTCCAACAGCATTTTGTGTGTGTGTTGCTTGGATTTCCAGCATCTGCAGATGTTCTCTTGTTCGGAATTGTTTGACTCTGTTGATTCCACGCAAGTTGCCATCAGCGCCTTGGCCACTGCAGATGATTGAAGTTCAGACGTGGGCAAAGTGATAAGAACTACATCTCCCACGATAGTGTGTGAGGTATGCTGGCGCTCAAGCACACGTTGATCCCCGTACGCAGCTGTCGGTGACGTAGAGGGCAGGTTTGGGCGACGTGGCGACGGGCGCGCTGATCCTAAGTGGGAGGAGGGCGGGCGCCTGAGTTTCCACGTTATCCGTACATCGGCGCGGAGCACAAAGGCGCCCGGGGGAGCCGCTGGCGCTCGGAGGCGAGCAGCAACCATGCCGCGCGTCTACGTCGGGAGGCTGAGCTACCAAGTCCGCGAGAAGGACCTGGAGAGGTTTTTCAAGGGCTACGGCAAGCTGCTGGAAGTGGATCTAAAGAATGGGTAAGGTGGGGGTGGGCGAGTTGGGAGTCGTCCGGGCTGGCTTGGCCGGGCCCACACCTGGCGGCGGCCTGGGCTTGCATTTGTTATAGCTTCCCTTTCTAGCCGTGCAACTGACCCCCCCGCGGACCCGGAGCTTGAGGGAATGATGGAGGGTGGGGGTTGGATGTGGAATTCTGCCGCGTGGAACGGCGAGAAAATGGCGGCAGCAGGCCGAGCGCTGGTAGTTTGGGGAGAGGGGGAGGGGAATGAGGCCGTCAGCTGCAATCACGATGCAGGAGGAGAGTTTCTTGCAACCCGGCCCCGCACACGCGGCAGGCTAAGTGTTTGCTTCGCTTAGTGTTTAAAAGGAAGGTAATGCAATCCATGATGCAGACTGCTATTCCAGTTCACTGCAGAATTGTTCCGGGAGGTAGTTGTGCAGCAACCCACTTCATTCAGGCTTGCTCCCTTATTCGGTTTCCCAAGTGGCGGATTTCCACCCGAGAAATGATTTTATTTTGGGTTGCAACCTTTGCAGTTGTGATATTTCCACGTGGAGGTTTGAGAGATGGGTTCTATCGTAGACTGGCTTTTATTTACGTTCCGTGCTTTAACCGATGACGAATTGTGTTCATCAAACTGACGAAAACCAGTAGCATTCGGACGGGTCATGTAAAACCCAGCGTTTTTGAACATTGGCCTGAGAGTCACCAGAAGTAAAAGTCTCGCCACTGTCTCGGAATTTATATTTCAGGGTTGCGGTGACCTATGAATGTGTCCAAACATTGACCAGGAACATAAACATTGGGAAAGGTTGGGATATCAATGGAAAGGTTTTGCTTACTTTGCATTTAAAGTTGGTTGCCAAAAGAACAATGGAAAGAGTGGGGGGATGGTTGCTGAATTTGTGTGTGTGATAAAATGCCTAGGGGAAGCAAATTTCATACTTTGTTCAAAAGGATAATGATTATTTGGAAAAAATATAAATTGTTTTTTTGGAAAGAGCTGAAAATAAGATTCTCTTGGAGAACTGATGCATATGTTATGGGGATGAAGAATATTTTCATGTTTTTTTGTAATGTCTGTCATTTAGGCTTAATCTATAATATTCATGAGTACAGCTTCATAGTTTGCTGTAACAATCATCCTAAAGCAACTGAATACTTTCACTCGATTTTTACTTCATCAGCTTTTCCTTATTGAAATGGCTGAGATGCAGTCCATTTTGCCTCAAGTCTGTTTTGCATTCAGTGAGACTGTGGTTCATCTGTGATCTAACTCCATATATTGCACTTGTCTCATGATTAATGAACAATTGGTTAACAATATTGAATAATTTTTAACTTTAATCTTCCTCTTCCATTGTTTGAAAACTATTGTCAGACATAATCCTTCTGGTGGATTTCTGAATTAACTGTATATAAACTGTTTATGTAAGATACACAGATTGGAAATATTTTTATCCCTTTTCTGTAGATATGGATTTGTTGAGTTTGAAGATTCACGTGATGCAGATGATGCAGTTTATGAGCTGAATGGGAAGGAGCTTTGCGGCGAGCGTATCATCGTTGAACATGCAAGAGGACCGCGGCGTGATGGGAGCTATGGTGGTTATGGTAGTGGTCGCAGTGAGTGGTTTTATTCAACAAAATTTGGTTAAAGTATTAAATTCAATTTAAAAAAATTCCAGTAGCAATTTTATTGAATTTTATAACAGTGAAATTATTCATCCAAACCTTAATAATGAGACCTTGATTTTTTAATTGAAAGAATCCATTGCGGCTAAGATGTCTGCCTGTTCCGATTGACTTTGGCCTTGCCTTACATTATGTAGCCTTTGGCGTTTGGCTGACCTAATGGAAGCCATGACGACAGCTGCCTTTGCCATTAAACCCTGGGTGATGAGGATGCCAAGGGTTAGACATATCTGGTTAATCTGAACTAAGTGCCTGTTACCATATGTGTGTTATACCAAACTTCTAAAATCTGCTAGAATGTAAGTACATAATGTAATATTTAGTTTTTTATATTTGCCAAAACATTTGGAGACATGCATGGTACTTAATTTTAGCATATAATGTAAATACAAAAAGAGAATACTTATTAACAAGATTATTTAATATCATGATCTATTTTCTGTGTTTTCATTAAAAATGTTCCCAATAATTTTTAATTGAGTACTTACTGATTTTTTTTTTCCTTATTTGAACATCTTAAGGCAGCAGTGGTTATGGATATAGAAGAAATGGAAGAGAAAAATATGGGCCACCTGTCCGAACAGAGTTCAGGCTCATCGTTGAAAATCTTTCAAGTCGTTGTAGCTGGCAAGATCTTAAAGTAAGTTTTCAATGTTTTTGCTTATAAAACCACACAAAAAAATAATAAATGAAGGTCCATTGTTCTATCTTTTGTGTTTTTTTTCCTTTGAAGGATTTCATGAGGCAAGCAGGTGAAGTGACTTATGCAGATGCTCATAAGCAGCGTATGAACGAAGGTGTCATTGAATTCAGGTCTTACTCTGATATGAAACGCGCTTTGGACAAGTTGGATGGCAGTGAAATCAATGCAAGAAAGATACGATTAGTTGAAGACAGGCCCCGTAATAGACGGTCTTCATCTGGCAGTCGGTCCCGGTGAGCATAGAATTTCATAACCTGCTTAGCATTGGTGAGCCACTAACCATTGGAAGTAAAAACTGAAAAATTTACAATTGGAACTTGTTGAGAGAAATGTTAATATTGAACTTTGTTTTAAGGGTGCATTTTGTCCAATTATTAAGTTTATACAACTTCCTTTGTTTTTAAGTGCTTCTCTTATTCTGATGAAGGATTGATGATTTAAAACATTTAATGCTCTTTCTCTCTGCTGGTGCTGCCTGACCCCTTTAATCTTAATGTTTTCTTTTAAATATTGGTTTTTTTAGTATCTGTGTTTTATTTTGGCTCTTCACTAATTGGGGCACAATTAACCTGATTCTTATTCAGATACAGTGGACTGAGTTAAAGCAAGATCAACCCAGATACATAATTGGACGTAGCTACTGTGATAGATTCTGAACAGCTACTCATGAAGAGCAGATGTGTTCTGTTATTCTCTTCATCCATGCTGTATGTTAAGCTTGGAGTTTGTACAGTTCTTAGCACAAGGGTCTGGCAACTGAAGCTCATCACCCCTAATGGGGTATAGGCCACAGAGAGCAGCTAGCTAGAATCCTCTGTTCTGGGCCAGTTTTTCAAATTGTTTCCAGTGTAGCCCACATATGTCTTCTAGGTAAAGATGCTTCCTTCCCTGTGGGTGGGGGTCTTCAGAATTTCTGTTGGCATTTGTGTAGTTCTTGGTTTTTATGGGATGGGTTTACTAGCCCCATGCCTCTCTTCTTTTCGCGACTGGGCTTGGGACAGTCCATGGCGGAGGTATACAAGGATCTGACAAGTAGCTATCTTAAGTTTCTAAAAGAGTTGTCTTGAATCTTTAACTATTATTACAGGAAACTAAACCCTGTCATCAGAGTGCAGAGCTATGTGTGAAAGTACTCCGTAATACTCCAATAAAGAGGAGAGAACCTTTTATTTGTAGAAATGGGGTGCAGTATTTCAGCCATGTAAGATAGCATTGGTCAGATAGGAGGCAGATTGAGATTAGATGTGCTGATTGGAAGAAAGATACAAGTTGTATTCCATTAATTAGCTTCTGTTCTTGTAATAGTGGGCAACAAAATTCCATCATGAGCATTGCTTAAAAGTTAGCAACTATCTTGACCAAACGCTCTGCTTTGTCAATTAAAACAACTTTTCCTGGCCAAAATACAAGAGTTTTTATGCTTTATTCAACAGTGCACAGATTCTGTGGTATTGCACTAAAATATTAGTCTTGACATCGTTGAACTATCACTGACAGAGTTGGATTTGTTTGAGAGCCTTCAAATAAAGGAGTGGTGACATAACTCTGTGTGGTTCATGTTTCTGTGCTCTACGTCAGTGGTCCCCAGCCATCGCACCAAAATATCGTTTGCCGCGAGCAAACAATATGATTTGGCGATATGAAATGGTGTGAGTCAGCTGCACCTTCCCTCATTTCTTGTCACGCACTGTTGACCCCCCCCCCCCCCCCCCCCGGTTGGCAAGAATATTGTCAATATTAAACGGGTCCGCAGTGCAAAAAAGGTTGGGGACCCCTGCTACGTCACAATCCAGAAATGTTAAGCATTATTAGTGGCCCTTCTGTATGTTGTTGATTGCTGTGTTGAGGTGGAGGGGGAAGTGCTGGTCTTAAGTTGTGTTGACTTTCATTTTCATTGTTTAAATCAAAACTCAATTTTCACCCTTTTTTTGCTCAAGGTTAGATGAAGAGCAGAGTAATATCCAGTGCAATTTGCACCTCAAACCAATGTTGCCTAGCATTAGTGTGGCTAGTGGTCTTGAGGGGGGTGTGTGCAAATGAGAAAACCTGCATCCATTACTACAGTAATGACTATCGTGTCATAGCTATCATCAGCATCAATGCATAATTAACTCTTTCAAGCATCCTAAACAATTTCCTCTCTTGCCCATTGCATGGGCCAGTGAATGATCTTTTGGAATTTTTGTTCAGAGAAGCATTCTCATTGCTGACAGCCATATAGACAGTATTCAAGAATTCACTCTCCCATCTGCTCTCAAGTATAATCTTGATTTGTTTAAGAGGCCATTAGTGGTGCAAAAATACATAACCTTCAAGAGCATAATAAACATGCATCATTGAGGTTCTTTGAATCTTATTGCTATCTTCAACTTGAGATCATTAGCACTGGGATTTCCTCAAATAACAAATGTAGATAAACTGTATCCAGTTCATTGGGGCAGTTATTTATTTGGGACAACTCTAAAAGACAATAACTACTGGAATTCCCTTTGTTTATTTGGAACAATTATGCTGCTAAATTGGGACAGGAGGCTGTTGCCAAACAGTCCAACTAGTGTCAGTTGCATGTGTTTGTGTCAACTATTAGTAGGCAAGAAATAAGAGGTCAGATGTTTCAGAACTGTTTTGCTTACTGGTTTCAAGCATTCAGACTTTGAGATGCAAGACATGGCTGGGAGGGGAAATGAAACATTTTTTTGCTACTTCAATAAGTAAGGAACTATGAAGAGTTTGAAGGTATCGATAGTCATCTTGAATATTACAATAAGAATGAAGATTTTGGAGGATGCTATTGTTGAAAGCATTGCATGAATGCATTATCTGCAGTAGATGTCTGATCTGATTTTGTTTATTTACAATCAAAAGAACACAGCAGATGAATTCCTCTGGTATTAACTATTAGGAGCTAATACACAATTTTATAATATTGTAGGGATATTGGTAGTGTTTTAATTTGTTCATAAATTGTTACTCAATTAACATTGTTTGTATCTGGTAACTATTTCCATGAAACTTTAGCTAATGAGGGCAGCTGCTTAATGGGCAAAAATGGTCCTGATGCGTCCCAGTTAACTGGATTCCAGTGTACTATGAAATTGTAATCCCAAGCCACAGTAGCATAGCAGTTAGTATTACAACTTGGTGTCGGAGTTCACAGTTCAATCCCGGTGTCTTCAAAGGAATTTGTACGTCCTCCCTGTGGAATGTGTGGGTTTCTTCCACGTGCTCCAGTTTCCTCCCAGAGCCCAAAGAAATACCAGTTAGAAGGTTCATTGTTCAATGTCCTATGATTAGATTAGGGTTAAATCGGGGGCTGCTAGTGGCCTGGCTCGAAGAGCTGGAAGGGTCTATAAGCACTGTATTTCTAAATACTAAAGAGTAATCATTCAGAAATCACTTTCTGGCAACCTTTATTACTGAATAGCACTTTTTATTTCACAGATCTAGGTCTCGAAGTCGGCGCCATTCACGTAGTAGAAGCCGTAGGAGTAGCCGAAGCCGATCTCGCAGTGCCTCAAAGAGCAGGTCACGCTCTCGGTAAGTAAATTATTGAAATACTTCATATTATTGTGTTCTTGGAAGGCACACTATATATAGCATAATGAGAATTATTGGTTTCTTAACTTAACATGCTAGAAACTCCTTTTTAATGACATTTGAAGCATATAGATGAAGAATCAAACATCTGATTTTCATTTAGATAGTGAAAAATTAAAATTAAGCTAATCCAAATATTAGGCTTGAAATACCTTTTTATAGGTAGCACAGCAATTTAAGATGGCTTGAAGAGTGAATAGGCCTGGTGTTTTCTAGAGATTTCGTATTCTACTCCTAATGCAACTCACAACTAATGATGGCCCCAGTTGGCATCAACTGGAGACTGGTTCACTGTCAGCAAGAAGTTTGCAGTAAAAAGATTAGATGGCTTTAAGAGAATATCTGGGTTTACAGATAGACTGTAATTTAGCCTTAGCTAGAACTCCTGTGTAAACATGAATTGTAGTATTTGCTGTGTGTGAATGTTTGTACTGTTAGGCACCTGCACCCTGGAGGAATACTGCTTCTTTAGCTGTATACATGTGTATGGTTGAATGACAATTGAGCTTAAACACAATAGGATGAGTTGGCTGTGGTGAAAAGCTTTTGGTGAAGTCATCTGGTTTGAGAAGGTACGTATAAGCTGTAAAATAGTGGTCAGGACAGCAGGAAACATCTTGAAATAGTGGTAAGAGCGTAGGTTACAATACTACATCTGGTTAACCTGGATTGCAGAATTGGCAATTGAGGCCATCAAGAGCAATATAATTAATAAATTTGATGTTGTCTAGTAGGCTGTGATATGCCCAGATGGGATATTGGGAACTATTCCTCCAATTGTGTTCGGCTTTTTTTTTTAGAATCGTGCTGAAGGCCATAGGCAGACAAGTTAGATTGGGAGCGATAATGTAGAATTAAAAATGACAGGCTTGGAGCTGGTCTTACAGTTTGAACCGGTGTCTATAAAGTAGTCTATATATGGATGGTTTCTCCATTGTGATGGTAACTTGTCTTCACTCTGTTAGATGTATCTGCTTTGCTCTTTCAACCCCTTCTGCATTTTTCAGTATTGAGCTAACTTTGTTCTTTTTTTTCCCCCCAGTTTTGATAAAGGTTCTTTATCTTGAAATGTTAACTATATTGCTCTCTTCACAAATGTTTATAGGTTGCTGAGTGTTCATAAAATTTTCTGTTTTTACTACAGATTTCCAGCAACTGCATTTTTTTTATTTTTGTGGGTGTCATTTATATATTTGGCTTATTGCAATTGAAGTTAGTCATCAGGTTTAGGACTAGTATTTAAAGTTAATGGATATGTCTTAACAAAATGCAATAATTTGTATCAATCTGATATTGTGACTTGGGGCAAAGGTAAATTATAAAAACATTGAAAACAAAAAAACTACCAGCTAATGGTCTCAAACAAAAACAGAAAAATACTGGAAATATGTAGAGCAGTTTTGCAGGAGAAATAATTTTAACTTGGGTTGATGTCCCTTCAAGATTGGCGTAAAATTACAAAACAGGCATGTTGAAATTTGTAGAGGATGAGGACAAAAGATTCCAAGACAAGAAATGCTTGCAGTAATGTTGAAATGAAGAGACAATACCAGTTACTGTGGATTTGAGTTGAAGGATTATTAATGGTAGCTAATCCATTTGGAGGAACTTCCCCTCTGCCATTAGATTTTTGAGTGGACAAAGAACTCATATATACGTCACTGATATATTTTTTTTCTTTTGTGCTGTATTTGAACTATATAAATTTTTAATATGTACAAAACTACAAATTTCGTGATACAGTTGGCCCTCCTTATCCGTGAGGGATTGGTTCCGGGACCCCTCGTGGATACCAAAAAATACGGATGCTCAACACAAAATAATTTGCAGATGCTGGGGTTAAAGCAAAACTCACAACACGCTGGAGGAAGTCAGCAGGTCGGGCAGCATCCGTGGAAAAGATCGGTCGACGTTTTGGGCTAGAACCCTTTGTCCTGATGAAGGGTTCCGGCCGGAAACGTCGACCGATCTTTTCCACGGATGCTGCCTGACCTGCTGAGTTCCTCCAACACGGATGCTCAAGTCCCTTATTCAACCTGTCTCAATGCGGTGGACCTTAGGACCCCGTGGAACTCTGGACCTTATTTAACCTGTCTCAGTGCGGTGGGCATTAGGACCCGGCGGCGGAGCTCTGAATCCGCAGTGTTTCTGTTCACGAAAATAATCTCAATCACGATTTAAAATAAAGTGGAAATAATAAAGCGATCAGAAAGAGGTGAAACGCCATTGGTCATTGGAAAAATGTTAGGCTACAGTCAGTCAACGATCGGAACAATTTTAAAGGATAAAATGAGAAAGGCTCTGCCCGATTAAAGCTACAATTATCAGTAAGCAACGCAGTGGTTTAATTATTGGGTTTTGGGTTTTTGATCCTCCACATTAACCCGGCAGGGATGGACAGCACGCTCGGGAGTGATCTGTCACTGGATCGAACTCGCCCGGTGCTGAAACATGCGTTTCTTAAGTATTTTATGCATAGAAAGGTAAAATATATACTAAGACAAACGTTTGACTAACTGACGCTAAATAATACCGGATGTACCTGTTCCAACTTACTAAGAGAACTTCCGTTTTTTTTTTCTGATCCTGATCCATGATAACCCACGCACATCCTCCCGTATACTTGAAATCATCTCTAGATTACTTGTAATACCTAATACAATGTAAATGCTATGTAAAATAGTTATATTGCATTGTTTAGGGGATAATGACAAGAAAAAAAAGTCTGTACGTGCTCGAATAGCAAGTGCTGGAAGAGCACTTCCGGGTTTTCTGGATTCATGGTTGGTTGAATTCGCCCGTGTGGAACTCGGGGATAAGGAAGGCCGACTGTATACCAGTGGTATTAAACTTGATGCTGATTCTGGATGTGGTGTAAATGTGGAGTGTGGGGAAGAGGAAGAACTTGCTGGACTTGTGATGCAGAACACAACAGTTGCTGGAAATTTGAAGAAAAGGAGTGTAAGCTAATTAAAGCCAATTCTGACACAAACTTTTCAAAGGCTAGTTATCTGGATAACTACTGGACTGCAAAGTAGTTGCCCAATCTGTTTTGGTTTCTCCAGTGTCAAACTGGCAAAGTGCATCAGAAGTAAGTGAGGCAAGTGTAGGCATGAAAAAAGACTGGAGCCAAGTACGAAGGAATTGGTTTTGTTGGGCAGGAATGGTCTGAGGCTGTGACAGTCTTCCTTGTGGATCTTGGGGAGGAGGTAGAAGCAAATTGCGTAGTGTTAGGGGTCATTGAGGTTGTTAGAGGAGAAGATTCCAAAGCAATCGTTGAGATATGAGGAGGTGTCAGATCTCGCACCTCAATTGTTTCTCCATTAACAAGCTTTCTGAGCCCTTTTGAATAAAACACCAAGCTCTCATTCTTCTGTTGGTCTCCTCCTATCAGATTTCTAATTTTTTCTATTCATATGAAAGGCCATCTATCTGAAACATTGATGTAACTCTTATTTCTCTGTCCACTTGGAGTATTTGAGTACTTAAAGATGATTGTACTTTATCATGGAAGCATGAGCTTGGATTTAGTTGAAGGTTCTAAGCTTGTATGATCCTTGTGTTAAGTGGTGAGTAGGATTATTTTTCTATTTTTTTAATTGGCAGAGTGTTTTAATTGTCAGCAGTGTTGATACAAGGATTAATGTCTGTGGAACTTTATATTTGCATTTAGAGATCCAAGCATAACTTGTGAAGTTGCTGTTTCTGGAAAAGGTTACTTAATTTCATGCTGTGTCATTTAGGCTACTTTTGGAGCTGGCAATAGTCTTGATTTTTTTTTTGGTTTGGAATTGTCTTTTTTTGGGCACTCTCGTTAGTTTAGGTAGTTAATCACGTATCATATTTCTAAAGAGGTGAATATGTAAATGGGTTTGATTTTACTTTTGCTTAGTAAATTAGTGCTTTGGATTTCTTCAGGTGTTCTGATTCCTTATCCATGTGTAAATTAGAATGTTGGCAGTTCATATGGGTATAAATATTTGGAATTTAATGGCAAACCTCATCTACAGGGATTATTCTTTGTTATCATAGCTTCCTGGGAGTCATTTGTCTAAGTAATCAACTATTTGTCAGGACCTGATGTGTGTTGATATTTTATTTGTGGCAAATGCTGACAATGCATGCATTAAATGATTTGCATGTTTGTTTAGTATGAGCTACTGCATAAGAATCAGTTGATGGTTTTTGCAGGTAGGTAAGTGTTTTTTAAGACGGTAATGAGGGAGATCTGAACACGAGGAAATCTGCAGATGCTGGAATTTCAAGCAACACACATAAAAATTGCTGGTGAACGCAGCAGGCCAGGCAGCATCAATAGGAAGAGGTACAGTCGACGTTTCAGGCTGAGACCCTTAGTCAGGACTTAAAACAAGAGACAGGGTGAGAAGAGGAATAGTCCAGGTAGTTGTGAGAGTCCGTAGGCTTATAGTAGACATCAGTAGATAAGATGTCTCCAGAGATGGAAAGATCAAGAAAGGGTAGGGAGGTGTCAGAAATGGACCGGGTAAACTTGAGGGCAGGGTGAAAGTTGGAGGCAAAGTTAATGAAGTCAACGAGCTCAGCATGCGTGCGGGAAGCGGCGCCAATGCGGTCGTCGATGTAGCTTGGAACATGGATTGTTCGACAAAACCAACAAAAAGGCAGGTATAGCTGGGACCCATATGGGTGTCCATGGCTATACCTTTAGTTTGGAGGAAGTGGGAGGAGCCAAAGGAGGAATTATTAGGAGTAAGGACTAATTCCGCTAGACGGAGGACTCCTGATGAAGGGTCTCGGCACGAAACGTGGACTATACCTCTTCCTATAGATGCTGCCTGGCCTGCTGCGTTCACCAGCAATTTTTATGAGGGAGACCTGAAGTGTGTTGGTAGACTCTGGGCTGCTCTTCAACTTAGAACCAGCAAGTTTGTGCGTGTGTGTAATATATTACATTATGTATTCTAAATACATAAGTTTTAAACATGCTTTCTGATTGAATGGTAATCAGTTTAAGTTGATTCTGTAAAATGAACTGTCAAATGGAAACCTTAACTTTTATTTTTCTTCTCCAAATCTAGATCACGAGGCAAGGGCCATTCCAGGTCCAAATCAAAGACACCTGAAAAGAAATCCAGATCAAGAAGTAATTCCAAAGTCAAGTCTGATCATGGCTCTCGTTCCCGATCTCCAAGTAAATCTAAATCTGATTTGCGTGATAAGTCAAACAGCAGATCTAGATCCCCTCAAGTTAATGGCAATGGAGATACTAAATCAATGTCACGTTCAAAATCCCGCTCAAGATCGAGGGAAGGGTCTGTTCCTGTGTCACCAGTGAAATCAAAGCCAAAATCTGAAAACGTGTCTCCATCCAAATCTCATAGTAGATCAATGTCCAGGTCAAGATCTAGATCCATGTCTAGGTCTAGATCTGGTTCTAAGGATTAGCAATAAATTTATGACTGAAGCAGTGTGTTGTAAGTTCTTCCTTACAGTAGCTGTACATGTAAATGCAACTTCAAGACTCCAGATTTTTTCCAACCTGGTGTTTTTCTTTCTAGTGTAGAGTGCAGGATGATTGTATATAAACCTGTTCACTAAATTGTTAAGCATATGTGCAAATATAACAATTGTTCTCCTTCTGCCCCCCCCACACCAATTATTAAAGCTTAAAAAAACAATGTGCTATTTGAGGGTAGCTTTTTTTATTTCCCTATTTTATTGCTTGAATACTGCACAAATTAATTGTGCATGAACAACTGCCACAGAACACTGATAGTTCCACTTCATTTTAGTGCCAAAACCATACTTTTTAAATATACAAGTAATGTTTTGAACTTGAGCTGAAATGACTTGATTGAACTCCTTGATATGGGGGAAAATTGATACTTTAATGGAGATGGTAAGGTTATAATTGTGGATAATTGTTCCAAAAATGCCCAATGTCAAAATGTACTCCATTTTAGGCAGTGTATATATTTTGCTGTACGTACTAATGATGTAATTTTGTCAAGCTTACATGCAGCTGCATCTAGCTTCGTGAGCTAATGACTTGATTTTGCACATTCGTATGGTACGCAATCAAATATACATGTCCTCCCACATAATATGCAAGTAATCTATTGTAATTTAGTTTGTTGATCTTTGTGCAGGCCAGCATTTACAAATGCATGGATTTTTTTTACACCTGGTACATATTTGAAATATGCATGGTTTCAATAAAATATTTTATTGCAACTTTTGTAGTTTGTTTCTTTTGGACTTCATTGCTTTTTATGTTTAATAAAATATGCAAACATCTTTAAATTGAGACTTGTAAGGTCACTATAAATGCAAAATAAAATGCACAGAAAAATTCAGTTAAGTTTAAGAAATAATGCAAGAAAGCTACTTAGAAACATTTCCATATCAGAAAATACCTGGTAATTTTGTGATCTGTTTCTGTACATATATTGACACTTATCCCAACTGCACAATGAAACGTTTGTATAGATTTAATTTCAAGTCATGGAGAAAAAATGTAATTTGTTGTAAAGTTTAAACTGCTGACATGACCACTTCTCTTTTTGGTCTCTTAAATGCACCCAGTTAACGTGATGGTAGAGCAATTTTAAACTTGGTTAGTTGCCAATGATGCAGATATCCTGTAAATTATAACACTAATGTAACCAATTCCTAGACATCCAGTAATTTGTGGAGTGTACTTGATTGGCCAAAGCCTAGTTTCCTGTGTGAGCATCTGCCTCAGAGGCAAAGACAAAGTGGATTTCTGTAGACACAAGAGAATGCAGAAGTTTGAATCTGGAGCAGCAATCTGCTTCAGAAACTCAGTAGATTGAGCAGCATCTGTGGATCATGGGGAACTGTCAGCAGTTTGAATTAAAACACTCAGCATCTTTCAATTTTCCCTCTCCATATGCTAATTGGCCGACTGAATTTCACCAGCAGATTTTGTTACTTTGCATGCCCAATTTGATAGAAATCCAATTTCACACTAGGAATTAATTGAAACTATCAATTACAGGAAACATTTACATTTGTAACATGAACTTGGATGTGATGCCTATTCCATGTTGACAGGGTCATGTGCAATCTTGATTGTTTTAGAAAGATTAAACTTTTAGAATAGTAAGCAAAATGTGTATCTTTTGGAATAGCAACAAAACCCGTTGCTGAGCTGGGTGCAGGGCCAACCTTGCTGGCGGTGGACTGAAGCAATGAAACACCAATATGCTAGACATATTTATCTTGCTACGTGCGAGTAGTCCGCATGGTCAAACACATTTTTCCTATATGTTTACATCTAATCACCTAGGAACATAAATCATTTAGGACCCAAGACTGGAAACCTGTACTGTGACTTTGTAACGCGCTCTTGCACGGCAGCGGTGTTGGTGGGAGGAATATTAACATTGGTAACCTTGCAACCTTAATGTATCATAGTTGCAGGGAGGAATGTACTACATGTTCAAAGTGCAATACAACCACGAAACAATGCATTTAGAGGTCATGTTGATTTTTTAAGCAAGTCTAGAATAACCGTTAAAACAGCAACCTTTTCTAAAATAAGTAACGCTTAGTTGAATGCTGCGTTTGTAAAAAAGAATGGTGATAGCGTCTTTGAAAGTTGCACATGCGCGCAAGCAGCCCCGCAGGCTCAAGCGCAAGTGCATTGTATTGGTAAGAAGCCTACACATTTTAGTATCTAAAAGAATATCAGATTACTTCTTCAGAAATAGAGGGGCTCATCGGGCAAAAACATCTGCTTCAATGTTCAATTATGCAATATTTGTCTCCTACCTTTCAGTCAATGTATTCTTTCATCGCAACGTCATTAATTTAACAAAAAAACATTTGCATTTGGTCTAAAAATCTGTGGCACTACTGCAGACATTTGATTCCGCTCTTACGAGGGATGTAGTGGGGATTTGTGAATTTGGTACCTTTTTCGTTGCTAGTAACTTTTCGCTGGCTGCTTCTCCCGTATGAATTAAAGAGACAACGTTGGGAGACGACGATTGAGGCTTGGCAGGCGGTGCATCCGTCGTTTGAATTTTATTTGAGCGTATTCATATGGACCCAAGTGAAAGACATGTATCTCATTTAATTTTACTGTAGCTTCTGTTCTTGGCTGCCCGTCAGCACCGCCATTTTGGTAAGAAATTAAATCTCTTGCATGGTTTTATCAGTCAATAAAATTGAAATGATAATCCCTAATGAATGAAGTATGAATTCACCGTACGGATGCATGTTGGTGACATAGTTGATTTTTTAATAAATAACTATAGTTAGTTAATACGGGTTTCTATTGCATTAATAAAAATGCATGGGAAAAATCTCAGACAATTAGCAATCATTCCAAGGTTGTTTTGGTGGCATTATTCATTGAACATTATAAATAAATAGCATTCAGTGTTTGCAAGGTGTATTTTAATGTGCGTGAAAAACAGTGGTTACATGGTATACGCCTCTTTACACTGTGAAGTCCGGTGTCTGGATTGAATACTTAAAATTGACTAGGTTCATCAAATGTATTGGTACTGAAAAAATTATAATATTGGAAATTACCATTTTGTAATTGAACACATTTCAAAGCCAATGATATTCTAAACTGCAGTCTTAAATTTCCCCAGTGAGTGATTGAATATGGCAGTAATTGATTATAAATTAATTAGGATAGGGGAAGAAATGGTTCTAAGCTGAATAAAAAAGTTAAGTAAACAATATGAGAAGGTCGTTTACTTAGCAAAAATATATATCGTACAGAATAAAAAATGGTCGTCAAGTTCCCGAGGGAAGGCCAAAAATAAAGATTTTAAATTGAGTAGTGCTATCAATTTAGCTGTAGTTTTTTTGGTAGAAAATTAGCCAACCTATTCTCTCATTACCAAAACAACGTAACAAGGGGCTGGAGATTTCAAATTTAAACTGAAAGTGCTGGGAACAGCAGCTCCAGGAACGTTTGTAGAGAGGTGATGTTAATTTTTTTTAAGGTCCATATCCTTTAATCAGCATTGGAATGGTTTCGAGATGAAGTGCGTTTGCAAGCGCAGAGCTGGTGTGATGTAATGACGGGGAGGGTGAAGGAATAAAAGGGCGTTTCTTTGCTCGAAATAGGCTGGATAGCTGAAGTGATTTGTTGATACATGAGTGATGGTGCAAGGAAAAAAATACATCATTTTGAAGAGAGACATCGGGTATAAGAGTAAAAGGCTCTGGTTCTTATGCATTCATTGTTTCAGGATAGCCACCCATCTATAACCTGCAGCTACTGTTCAACCTAACTGGGAACAGGACTTGAGGTTTAAAGTTGATAAGCTTGATGTGAAGACCTGGTAGTTGCAAATTACTTGGTAAAAAGATCCGAGTGCTTCTTGAATTTAAACCACATTTCATTACACAGGAATATAGGAAGCTAGAGTGGGAATTAGATGGAGATTTAATGCAGGAAGTTAGTGGTTACTAAAGGTCATGACTGTGGACTAAATGGAAATATTCAAGGAAACAATTAGTTCATTTTTTTCATCTGTAATTGCTAGACAAAGATGTTTCTGCACGGAGTGTAATGCAACGAGAAAGCTCCCATTACAGAACAGAATGAAGTGGGAATCATTTCCTGTTTCTGGCTGGTGACCTGTCATCAGGAAATTATATCAGATTCTAGCATCTAGTGTATTTAGATATTAAAATATGCAGAACAGGTTAGTCGAAGATGTACAATGATATTGCTTGTAAAGTTCAAAAATGGTGATTTTAGTTCGGAGCCCTGGGGGAGGGAATAAGTGCAAGGGTAAGGCTGACTGAGGTGTGAGAAAAATTCAGCAAAGGATCAGAATCAGGTTTAATACTGACATATGTTGCAAAATTTGTTTTAATATGGCAGCAGAACAGTGCAAGGTATAAATATTTACTCTGTTACAATGAATAAAAATAAATAGTGCAAAATGTTCATGGACCGTTCCAAAATCTTATGGTAGAGGGGAGGAAGCTGTTCCATTCCTAAAGTGTTGAGTGTTTTTCATCAGGCTCTCATACATCCAGGGATTCCCAAAATTTTACGCCATGGGCCAATACCATTAAGCAAAGGGTCCGTGTACCCCAGGTTGTGAACCTCTGCTACGTCCTCCCTGACGGTAGTTATGAGACGTATTGGGTGGTGAGGGACCTTAATGCTGGATGCCACCTTCTCAAGGCACTGCCTTTGGAAGATATTCTCAATGGCAGGGAGGGTTGTTCTCATAATGGAGCTGGCTGAGTTTACAAACCTTTGCAGCTGCTTTGATCCTGTGGATTGGAGCCTTCCTATTAGCTAAAGATGCAGCCAGTCAGTACATCTGTCGAAATTTGCTGGAGCCTTTGGTGTCATATTTGTTAGAGTAATTTTGGGTTTAGGTCATTTACACTTAGCAAATGGCTTTGGTCACCAGTCATCTGTTCCTAAAAGCTGTGAATACCAGAATCCCAGTCCATTTGTAATAATGCAATTCCTAAAAGCTGTGAATATCAAAATCCCAGTCCATTTGTAACAATGCATTTCCTAAAAGCTGTGAATAGCGGAATACCAGACCAGATGCTGCTGGTGCCTGTGGGATGGATGTAAACCAGAAGGTGTGAGGTTTGCATGTAGTTTCAAATACAGCATTATCTATACTTTATAAATATGGATTGTCCTTCATGTTAAGCATGTAAAATACCAAATAAATGTATTGTGGATTCAGTTGGGAACAATGGATTCCTGAATACCAGTCCAGATGCTGCTGGCGCCGGTGGGATGGATGTAATCAGAAGGGGTGAAGTTTTGTATTAGCTTCAAAAGAAAGCATTGTCTATACTTTGTAAATATGGATTGCCCTTTGTGTTTAGCAAATAAATATCGAGCCCCACACTGGGCCAGCAGACCTTAACAGCGAAAGCGTCTCAATGCCTGCTGTACCTTGTTCTGTTGAATAAAGAAGTTGCTTTGTATCTACCCGTAACTCTCTCTCCGGTGACTTCATTCACGCAACAACAATACTGATCTCTGCAAACCTCTAATGAAGTATAGTCACTGGTGTTCCTTCTTCAGTCATTTTGAAATGCTGAAACAGGATGGCAGGAGAGAGGAAGATATATTGGTGGTTGTATGTAGTTTGTTAAAAATTGTGGGAAATGAACTATTGATTGCAGAGGGGTAGTGGGTCGAGGGTAAGGAAATGGAACAATAGCTTTTGGTTCTAAGAAGATAGTGCTGAAGCATGAGATTAAAGGTAGATGTCGGGAGGGCTAGACAAAGGAATCCTCAGCCTAGAGAAAGGAATATGTTACAGAAGCTCCAGTATGGGACCAGACGTTGTTGGCACAGAAACACTTCAACTTATTTCGTTACTTTTATGTGACATTTTCTTTAAAAGTGAATGTAAGAAATTCCAATTATTAATCTGTATTGTTTAGTAAGTTACTCTGATTAATGTTGTGTAATTCAACAATAGAAATTTAATTAAGTTCCCTCTATATGATTACAGAATATGTACAGTTCTTGAAAAACCTGAGAGGCACAAATCATGCCATAGTTTTACTTTGGAACTCTTGAAAACAATTGACATTTACTTGAAATTTAAAACATTGAAATTGTAACATTTTCGTAAATGTTAAATAAAGAGCCAGTTGATCCTTGTGACTTTATGAGAAGGACATTGATCCTTATACATTTATGAATAGGAGTGATGGTTGAAATTGTAAACTTCACTCTAGGGTCAGTCACATAGACAGGCGAATAACTTTTAGAATGAATAACAGAGTGGAATTGGAAGAGCTGATGCCCAGCAATATGACCCCATCGAGTGAAATCAGTTTACATGGAGTAACCAGCAACAGGTCTGTTCAGAGTACGCATCTGTCAACCAAAGCCTTTATTATTCCAGGTATGTTATTGTGTAAATGCCAAAGAATGTATGTTTACCCATGTCTGTAGATTACCACTTTAGTAGAGAAACTAACCTGAAGTGGCAACCACCCTTTTCCCTCCACAAAGACCAGTTGATCTGCTGAGTTCTTCCAGCAGTTTGCATTTTGCTTCTGAAACTTGATCACTTTGCTACAATATCCATATCCACTGTGGGACCTAGTGCATTTGATAATCTTCTTCTTGGGCCCTTAGCTCCCAGTGGAGCATAGGCCATTGATGACTTCCAATGTCCATCATCCTCTGTTCTGAGCCAGTTTCTCAAGGGTGGATCAGGAGAATCCCTATCATCATGTGCTCACTCAATTATGCGCCTCTTCTCACAAAGTAGATGGTATGGTTGGAGTTCAACAATGTTTCTCTAATCCATTGTATCTGCTGTACAGGAGATTAACATAGAAGCATAGAAACATAGAAAATAGGTGCAGGAGTAGGCCATTCGGCCCTTCGAGCCTGCACCGCCATTCAGTATGATCATGGCTGATCATCCAACTCAGAACCCTGTACCTTCCTTCTTTCCATACCCCCTGATCCCTTTAGCCACAAGGGCCATATCTAACTCCCTGTTAAATATAGCCAATGAACTGGCCTCAACTGTTTCCTGTGGTAGAGAATTCCACAGATTCACCACTCTCTGTGTGAAGAAGTTTTTCCTCACCTCGGTCCTAAAAGGCTTCCCCTCTATCCTCAAACTGTGACCCCTTGTTCTGGACTTCCCCAACATCGGAAACAATCTTCCTGCATCTAGCCTGTCCAATCCCTTTAGAATTTTATACGTTTCAATAAGATCCCCCCTCAATCTTCTAAATTCCAGAGAGTATAAGCCTAGACGATCCAGGCTTTCATCATATGAAAGTCCTGCCATCCCAGGAATCAATCTGGTGAACCTTCTTTGTACTCCCTCTATGGCAAGAATGTCTTTCCTCAGATTAGGGGAGCAAAACTGCACACAATATGCCAGGTGTGGTCTCACTAAGGCCTTGTACAACTGCAGTAGAACCTCCCTGCTCCTGTACTTGCTATGAATGCCAGCATACCATTCGCCTATTTCGCCGCCTGCTGTACCTGCATGCCCACTTTCAAAGACTGGAGTACAATGACACCCAGGTCTCGTTGCATCTCCCCTTTTCTTAATTGGCCACCATTCAGATAATAATCTGTTTTCCTGTTCTTGCCACCAAAGTGGATAACCTCAGATTTATCCACATTAAATTGCATCTGCCTTGAATTTTCCCACTCACCTAACCTATCCAAGTCACCCTGCATCCTCTTAGCATCCTTCTCACAGCTAACACTGCTGCCCAGCTTCGTGTCATCCGCAAACTTGGAGATGCTGTATTAAATTCCCTTGTCTTAAGTCATTAATATATATTGAAAACAACTGGGGTCCCAGCACTGAGCCTTGCGGTACCCAGCTAGTCACTGCCTGCCATTCTGAAAAGGTCCCGTTTATTCCCACTCTTTGCTTTCTGTCTGCCAACCAATTCTCTGTCCACATCAATACCATACCCCCAGTACCGTGTGCTTTAAGTTTGCACACTAATCTCCTGTGTGGGACCTTGTCAAAAGCCTTTTGAAAATCCGAATATACCACATCCACTGGTTCTCCCCTATCCACTCTACTAATTACATACTCAAAAATTTCTATGAGATTCGTCAGACATGATTTTCCTTTCACAAATCCATGTTGACTTTGTCCAATGATTTCACCTCTTTCCAAATGTGCTGTTATCACATCTTTGATAACTGACCCTAACATTTTCCCCACCACTGATGTCAGGCCAACCGGTCTATAATTCCTCGGTTTCTCTCTTGCTCCTTTTTAAAAAAGTGGGGTTACATTAGCCACCCTCCAATCCTCAGGAACTAATCCAGAATCTTATGAGTTTTGAAAAATTATCACTAATGCATCCACTATTTCTTGGGCTACTTCCTTAAGCACTCTGGGATGCAGACCATCTGGCCCTGGGGATTTATCTACCTTTAATCCCTTCAATTTACCTAACACCACTTCCCTACTAACATGTATTTCCCTCAGTTCCTCCATCTCACTAGACCCTCTGTCCCCTACTATTTCCGGAAGATTATTTATGTCCTCCATAGTGAAGACAGAACTAAAGTAGTTTTCAGTTGGTCTGCCATGTCCTTGTTCCCCATGATTAATTCACCTGTTTCTGACTGTAAGGGACCTACATTTGTCTTAACCAATCTTTTTTCTTTTCACATACCTATAAAAGCTTTTACAGTCAGTTTTTATGTTCCCTGCCAGCTTTCTCTCATAATCTTTTTTCCCTTTCCTAATTAAGCCCTTTGTCCTCCTCTGCTGGATTAGCCAGTACAGCTTCACCAGAGCCCTGATAGCTGGTCTTGCCCATTTTCACCTCTTATTATAGGGACATAGGGTTGGATTTTGAGATGTGTGTTTGATAATACAGGGTTATAGAAAACATAGAAACATAGAAAAATAGGTGCAGGAGTAGGCCATTCGGCCCTTCAAGCCTGCACCGCCATTTATTATGATCATGGCTGATCATCCAACTCAGAACCCCGCCCCAGCCTTCCCTCCATACCCCCTGATCCCCGTAGCCACAAGGGCCATATCTAACTCCCTCTTAAATATAGCCAATGAACTGGCCTCAACTGTTTCCTGTGGCAGAGAATTCCACAGATTCACCACTCTCTGTGTGAAGAAGTCTTTCCTAATCTCGGTCCTAAAAGGCTTCCCCTCTATCCTCAAACTGTGACCCCTTGTTCTGGACTTCCCCAACATCGGAAACAATCTTCCTGCATCTAGCCTGTCCAATCCCTTTAGAATTTTATACGTTTCAATAAGATCCCCCCTCAAACTTCTAAATTCCAACGAGTACAAGCCCAGTTCATCCAGTCTTTCTTCATATGAAAGTCCTGCCATCCCAGGAATCAATCTGGTGAACCTTCTTTGTACTCCCTCTATGGCAAGGATGTCTTTCCTCAGATTAGGGGACCAAAATTGCACACAATACTCCAGGTATGGTCTCACCAAGGCCTTGTACAACTGCAGTAGTACCTCCCTGCTCCTGTACTCGAATCCTCTCGCTATAAATGCCAGCATACCATTCGCCTTTTTCACTGCCTGCTGTACCTGCATGCCCACTTTCAATGACTGGTGTATAATGACACCCAGGTCTCGTTGCACCTCCCCTTTTCCTAATCGGCCACCATTCAGATAATAATCTGTTTTCCTATTTTTGCTACCAAAGTGGATAACTTCACATTTATCCACATTAAATTGCATCTGCCATGAATTTGCCCACTCACCAACCTATCCAAGTCACTCTGCATCCTCTTAGCATCCTCCTCACAGCTAACACTGCCACCCAGCTTCGTGTCATCCGCAAACTTGGAGATGCTGCATTTAATTCCCTCATCCAAGTCATTAATATATATTGTAAACAACTGGGGTCCCAGCACTGAGCCTTGCGGTACCCCACTAGTCACCGCCTGCCATTCTGAAAAGGTCCCGTTTATTCCCACTCTTTGCTTCCTGTCTGCTAACCAATTCTCCATCCGCATCAATACCTTACCCCCAATACCATGTGCTTTAAGTTTGCACACTAATCTCCTGTGTGGGACCTTGTCAAAAGCCTTTTGAAAATCCAAATATACCACATCCACTGGTTCTCCCCTATCCACTCTACTAGTTACATCCTCAAAAAATTCTATGAGATTCGTCAGACATGATTTTCCTTTCACAAATCCATGCTGACTTTGTCCGATCATTTCACCGCTTTCCAAATGTGCTGTTACCACATCTTTGATAACTGACTCCAGCAGTTTCCCCACCACCGACGTTAGGCTAACCGGTCTATAATTCCCCGGTTTCTCTCTCCCTCCTTTTTTAAAAATTGGGGTTACATTAGCCACCCTCCAATCCTCAGGAACTAGTCCAGAATCTAACGAGTTTTGAAAAATTATCACTAATGCTTCCACTATTTCTTGGGCTACTTCCTTAAGCACTCTAGGATGCAGACCATCTGGCCCTGGGGATTTAGCTGCCTTCAATCCCTTCAATTTGCCTAACACCACTTCCCTACTAACATGTATTTCGCTCAGTTCCTCCATCTCACTGGACCCTCTGTCCCCTACTATTTCTGGAAGATTATTTATGTCCTCCTTAGTGAAGACAGAACCAAAGTAATTATTCAATTGGTCTGCCATGTCCTTGCTCCCCATAATCAATTCACCTGTTTCTGTCTGTAGGGGACTTACATTTGTCTTTACCAGTCTTTTCCTTTTTACATATCTATAAAAGCTTTTACAGTCCGTTTTTATGTTCCCTGCCAGTTTTCTCTCATAATCTTTTTTCCCCTTCCTAGTTAAGCTCTTTGTCCTCCTCTGCTGAACTCTGAATTTCTCCCAGTCCTCAGGTTTTTCTGACTAATTTGTATGCTTCTTCTTTGGAATTGATACTATCCCTAATTTCTCTTGTCAGCCACGGGTGCACTACCTTCCTTGATTTATTCTTTTGCCAAACTGGGAGGAACAATTGTTGTAGTTCATCCATGCAACCTTTAAATGCTTGCCATTGCATATCCACCGTCAATCCTTTAAGTGTCATTTGCCAGTCTATCTTAGCTAATTCACGTCTCATACCTTCAAAGTTACCCCTCTTTAAGTTCAGAACCTTTGTTTCTGAATTAACTATGTCACTCTCCATCTTAATGAAGAATTCCACCATATTATGGTCACTCTTACCCAAGGGGCCTCTCACGACAAGATTGCTAATTAACCCTTCCTCATTGCTCAAAACCCAGTCCAGAATAGCTGCTCTCTAGTTGGTTCCTCGACATGTTGGTTCAAAAAACCATCCCGCATACATTCCAAGAAATCCTCTTCCTCAGCACCTTTACCAATTTGGTTCACCCAATCTACATGTAGATTGAAGTCACCCATTATAACTGCTGTTCCTTTATTGCACACATTTCTAATTTCCTGTTTAATACCATCTCCGACCTCACTACTACTACTAGGTGGCCTGTACACAACTCCCACCAGCGTCTTCTGCCCCTTAGTGTTACGCAGCTCTACCCATATCGATTCCACATCTTCCCGGCTTATGTCCTTTCTTTCTATTGCGTTAATCTCTTCTTTAACCAGCAACGCCACCCCACCCCCCCATTCCTTCATGTCTATCCCTCCTGAATATTGAATATCCCTGAACGTTGAGCTCCCATCCTTGGTCACCCTGGAGCCATGTCTCTGTGATCCCAACTATATCATAATCATTAATAACAATCTGCACTTTCAATTCATCCACCTTATTACGAATGCTCCTTGCATTGACACATAAAGCCTTCAGGCGCTCTTTTACAACTCTCTTAGCCCTTATACAATTATGTTGAAAAGTGGCCCTTTTTAATGCTTGCCCTGGATTTGTCGGCCTGCCACTTTTACTCTTCTCCTTAGTACTTTTTGCTTCTACCCTCACTTTACACCTCTCTGTCTCGCTGCACTGGTTCCCATCCCCCTGTTGTGAACTAACCTCCTCACGCCTAGTCTCTTTAATTTGATTCCCACCCCCCAACCATTCTAGTTTAAAGTCACCTCATAGCCCTCGCTAATCTCCCTGCCAGGATATTGGTCCCCCTAGGATTCAAGTGTAACCCGTCCTTTTTGTACAGGTCACGCCTGCGCCAAAAGAGGTCCCAATGATCCAAAAACTTGAATCCCTGCCCCCGCTCCAATCCCTCAGCCACGCATTTATCCTCCACCTCATCGCATTCCTACTCTCACTGTCGCGTGGCACAGGCAGTAATCACAGGTCCTTTTTCTCAACTCCCTTCCTAGCTCCCTATATTCTCCTTTCAGGACCTCATCCCTTTTCCTACCTATGTCATTGGTACCAATATGTACCACGACCTCTGGCTCCTCACCCTCCCACTTCAGGATATCTTGGACACGATCAGAAATATCCCGGACCCTGGCACCAGAGAGGCAAACTACCATCCGGGTCTCTGGACTGCGTCCACAGAATCGCCTGTCTGACCCCCTTACTATCGAGTCCCCTATCACAAATACAGTTCAAATAAAAAATATAAAAATAATGCATAAAGATGTTTTCTGTTGTTGATATAATGTCAATTTTCATTCCTGGTTCCCTATTTTGAAATCCAATCTAACTGTCATGTCAATGTTGACATTCAAGTATCAAGACTCAAAATATCTAGCCTTTAGAACATAGAATTACCTTAATTTGCTTTCCAAATAAAGTAACAAAGTATACTCTCAGCGAAACCATGATTGTAACTATAATGATAGATTGACAATTTATGTAATAAATTGAAGATGACAATATCCTCTCAACAACAATACAGTATCTAACAGTGCATGTACAAATATATTGTAAGATTTTACTTGTTTGCATTTTTTTTCAAATGTAAAATCAGTTAACACAGCAGCGAATCTTCGAAAGCCTCGGAGTTTCTCCAGAGAAAATCAAGGCATTTTCTTGCCAGTCAAAGCAGAACAGCCAGACAGCACTGTGCCAGTGACTGCTACAATTAGTCCTCAGATCAGTGGAGTGCACAACTGTGATGTGGTCAGTGTTTTGGAATGGAAAGATGGGATTGCTACCTTACCTGGAAGCAACTTGAAGGTTAGCGATTCTTTTAATTTGGACAAAATTTACCCTTTTACAAAGTAGAATGCTTTCTAAATGCAATCCTTGAAGCAAATAGGGAACATTGCATGTTTATACATCTTTCCATTATTCCTCAGTTTCTCAAAGTCTGTACCTAATATTGATGCTAAGTGTAACCTCTCCTAAGTTGTTGCATTTTATGTGTGCCTCTTGCTTTTGACTGTCAGTAACAGCTATATAGTCATCAAAGTTCCAAATTTCACAAATCAATATTAACATTTTGGGGAATATTGATCATCTCTCAGGCAATATCAACAAGACCAAGGAGGAGGAAACCAGAGGTCCATGAGCCAGTTCTCATCAGGGTATTCAAGATGGAGAGGATCAGCAACTTTAAATTCCTCACTTTTCTGTCTTAGGTCCAGCACATTAGTGCCATTACGAAGAAGGTATGGTAGCACCTCTGGTTAGAAGTTTGAGAAGATTCAGCATGTCATTGAAAACTTTGACAAACTTCTAAAGATGTGCGGTAGAGAGTATATTGACAGGTTGCATCATGGTCTGGTATGGAAACACCAATGCCCTTGAATGGAAACACCTTAAAAAAGACATAGATATGGCCCAGTCCATCATGGGTAAAGCCCTCCCCACCACTGAGCTCATCTATGTGGAGCAGCTGTCGCAGGAAAGCAGCATCCACCATCAAGACATCCCACCATCCAGGTGCATATTCTCTTCTCACTGCTGCCATCTGGAAGAAGACACTGGAGCCTCAGGACTCACGATACCAGGTTCCAGAACAGTTATTACCCCTCAACCACCAGGTTCTGGAACCAGAGGGGATAACTTAGCTCAACTTCACTCGCCCATCAGTGAACTATTCGCACAACCGATGGACTCATTTTCAAGGATTCATCATCTCATGTTCTCAATATTTATTGCTTATTTATTTATTATTGTCATTCTTCTTCATTTTTCTCTTTGTATTTGGACAGTTTGTTGTCTTTTGCATATTAATTGTTTGACCATCCTGTTGGGGGTAGTCTTTCATTGATTCTCAAACAAGAGAAAATCTGCAGATACTGGAAGTCCAAGCAATACATAAAATGCTGGAGGAGCACAGCAGGCTAGGCAGCGTCTATGGCAAAGAGTAAACAGTTGACGTTTCAGGCTGAGACCTTTCTTCTGTTTTCAAAATCTGCAGCTGGTTTCAATCTGTGTTAATTTTGTGTGTGTTGCTTTCATTGATTCTATTGCGATTCTTGAATTTACTTTGAATGCCCGCAATAAAATAAATTTCTGGGTTTTATATTGTGACATATCTGTACTTTGATAATGAATTACTTTGAACTTTGAACGTAATATGAAGTTACAATTCTAGATGGTTTTATCTTCCCTTGTTAGGGATTTTTAGGTCAGGTTAAGGTTGCATTCAATTTATAGGCATATTGTCACTTCCCAGACCCTGTTGAGTTGCTGGCTCTGCTACAGATAACATTGTTCCATCTTGCAAATGTGATTGGAGTGAAGGGGATTGCATTGTTGGCCAAAGAGTCTTCCATTATGTCTCTTCTGCTTGGAGCTTTGTAGTCAACTCAGTAAGTTTATTGATGAGCTGAAAATGCTGTACCCAAGGCATCATAGTAATTGTCTAAATCTCACTGCCACGTTAACATGTCACTACACGGTGAGCCAGGAAATATCTAGGTGCAAAGTACCTTTTTTATGTATGCAAATAAATCTTTCTTGCACTGGACAGGGCTTGAATTCTCTGTGTTACCTGCTTTCCAATTTTGGCTGCAGTTGAATGCTCTAAGTTCAAAGTAAATTTCACATCATAGTATGTATATGCTACTTTGAGGTTCATTGTCTTGCAGGCATTTACTGGAAAAATACATAAACTGACAAAGACTGACAACCCATTTTCAAAGGAAAGCAAATTGTTCAAATACACCCGAGAACATCAGTTGTAAAGAGATATTGAAAATGAGTCTGCAGGTCATAGAATCAGTTCAGAGTAGTGTGATTGAAATTATTCACACTGGCTTTAGAGCCTGATGGTTGTGGGGTAATAACTGTTCCTGAACCTGGTGATGTGGGCCCTCTGTAAATCCTGTCAGATGGTGGTAGCAAGAAAAAAGGTGTATGTCACAGCCTGGAAGGTTACTTTACCTGCCAAGGTGAAACACCTTCAATAATTCCAAAAGACTGAAGTAGGGTAAATACTGAAAGGCTTTTATTTGCAGTAAAATACGACTTCCATGCTGAATGTCTGCCCCGGACTGAGGGGGAAGGGCAAGGCGAAATCACCTTTATTCAGGGTTCTGTGGGCGGATCCACAAGGGTAGTCAGCAGAGGGGTGTGTCCAGACAGTTAACCCAGTTACAACATATATATGGTTTACCACACAAGGTGAGGCCACCTTCAGGGTGGAGGAGCAACAACAAGCGCCTTAGACCGAAACATTGACTGTTTTTTCGTTTCCATAGATGCTGCCTGACCTGCTGAGTTCCTCCAGCACTTAGTGTGTGTTGCTTTGGATTTGCAGCATCTGCAGACTTTCTCGTGTTTCTATATCACCTGGTGTTTAAAATTCTCATTGCTGTAAGCCCAACTTATCTGAGGGAGGTCGTTGCAATCCTCACTGCCATTTTCTGGGAGTACCCATTCTGATTCTGCAATTTTAGGAAATTGATCCTGAGAGTTGGAAAAGTTCCTTCCTATCTTGTATGCTTCGAGGCACCAAGCATGAACCAATTGAACTAACAAATTTAAGGTAATTGGCAAAAAATCCACTGGGGATATGAGGAACTAATTTCTTTTTTTGCAGACCAAGTTATAAATTGGAATGCATTGCTAGAAAGGATTTTGATCACAGATCCAATGCCAACTTTAAAAAATAAATGGGTTATTTACTTAAAATGCAATATTGGGAGGAAAGAGAAAAGAGAGTGGATTTTGAGATATACTTTTTTCAAATAAATTGGGTGCGATAGGTTGAAAGTTTTCTCATAATTCATGATTCTTTGGTGTATGCATGATATATATTAATGATAGCAATAACAAAATACTGCACTAAGTCACGTATTTAAGGGACTGTTCTCTCAGTTTTTTCTCTGGAATTAAAATGGTAATTTTAATTAATTCTCTTTAGTGAGTTTTTTTGTAAATAAGATCTGAATTCTAATTGAAAATTTAGAAGATGTATGGTCTTTGTAGAGTCATAGAGTTCTGCATCATAGAAACAGGCCCTCTGTGTTTTTCCCGACACCATGTTAGTCTGTACTAATCACACTTGCCTGTATTAATTCCATATCACTCTATCCCAAGTTCATTCCAGCAAATGACCAGATGCCTCTTAAATGTTCTTACCCCCTTAAATGTCACCTTAAAGCTGTGCCCTCAAGTTTTAAAAAGCCCTAGCAGGGGGATCAGACTCTGGCTTTCTACCCTATCCATGCCTCTCACAATTTTATATACCTCCATTGTGCCACATCTCAGCCTCCATCACTCCAGGAAAAACAGACCTAGCCTATCCAATCTCCTGTTAACTTAAGTCCTCTAGTCCAGACAGCATCTTTGTCTATCTTTTCCTCAGCTTCATCATGTCTTTCCTATAGTGGGGTGACTAGAATGGCACACAATACCCCAAGTATGACTTAACCAACATTTTCCACATCTCTACCATGGTATTCTAATTCTTTGGCTTCAGCTGTTATTTCGCAAAGAATTAAACGGAAGAAAGTATTTTACCATTAACTTACTCAAATGGTTCCTCATGTGAGGTTTGTTTCCTCTTGAGTGCTTTTGGTGAATGTGTGTTGAACGATGCAATTGCTTTTTCTTTGTAGTTCCGACTGAATGAATTTGGAGTTCTGGAGGTTGTCAGCTCAGAGGGTATTGTGACAGAATCTGTGACGACGGCATCTCCAGCAGCACCGGTGGAAGCTGAGAGTGATACTTGTAGTGAGGCTGGCTGGAATACAACCACCCCTACTGAGTGTAAGGCATATCTACTGGGATACACATCAACACTTCAGGTCATAGCCTACAGTGACTCAGCAGATGTTAAACAATGTTTGGCATTGTTTCAAATCAAAGTCTATGCTGAATTTAAGTTTGCATTATGCCCCTTGTTTTGGTAATTATTTTTCAATTAAATGTTAAAGTTGCTTGTAACTGGAGGCAAAGAATGGACGAGTGAATTTTTCATTTTTTCTGAGTCAGGGATCCTGGCGGGTGGAGCATACTGAGGGCTTGGTTTCTGTAGATTCAGAAGCAATATGGCAAATAATCCTTGGTGCAAGTAAAAGGGATTGTAGGTTTCATTATTTAAACATTTTGCACTTGCGTAGTTACTGCACTGTATTGTTCCAGCTGCCATTTTCTACATTTGTCATCACTGACGTTCATTTGAGCTTTCTTTCTTTTTAAATCTTTTTATTGAGTAAGTATACAACAAAGGTAAGCCATATAAACATTAATACAATGTTAAAGTATAATAAAATTCCAAAAGGTATCAATACCAAAAAAAATACTACAAACAATGTAATTTAAACATAAGAAACCAAGATAACATAATAGTATACTAAATTTTATATATATCAATGGAAAAAAAGAGAAAAAAAAACCCCCCAAAAAAAACCCACCGTGCAACTAACTAAAAGCAAGGCAAAGCAATGGGCTAACTTGAAACCAAACAGAGTTAAACTTAAAATCACGTCCTCAATCCCGACCTCCATTAAAAACAGTGAAAAAAAAACAAGAAGGGTAAATATTACATTAAATGAAAATATCGAATAAAAGGTCCCCAAATCTGTTCAAATTTAAATGAAGAATCATAAAGGTTACTTCTAATTTTCTCCAAATTCAAACATAAAATCGTCTGAGAAAACCAAAAAAAGGTAGTTGGAGCATTAAGCTCTTTCCAATGTTGTAAAATACATCTTTTCGCCATTAAAGTAAGAAATGCAATCATTCTACGGGCTGAAGGGGAAAGATTACTAGAAATTTTAGGTAGTCCAAAGATAGCAGTAATAGGGTGAGGAGAGATATCTATATTTAATACCTTAGAAATAATATTAAAAATATCTCTCCAAAAAGTTTCCAAAGTAGGGCAAGACCAAAACATATGAGTTAAAGAGGCTATCTGCCCCGAACATCTATCACAGAAAGGATTAATATGCGAGTAAAAACGCGCTAACTTATCTTTGGACGTATGTGCTCTATGAACCACTTTAAATTGAATTAGGGAATGATCTTTCAATCATCAAAAGATTCTTTTTCAGGGTTACAATGAGTGTTTTAATTTTTTAAAAAATCTTATAACAGGTTTTCTTTGCATAAGTTTATATTCACTTTGTGATCTTTGACAGAGTTTCCAGATGATACTCTCTTTAAAAACACTTCGAAACAGCACTGTAAAGGGGCAACTTAACCTTGTACCTCTAGTTCTGATCATTGGGTTCCAAAATGTCTTGAGCAGATGTCTGGGATAGTATCTCTGTCTTAAATATAAAAGGGGAATTTTGTCCTGTCATTCTGTCTTGTTCCAGTTACAGCAGGAAGGAGTGTCAGGAAAAAGGGTAACCATACAGAGAAAAGAATTCCGATTGCCATGTTCAAAAGCACAGAAATGTCTCATTGCAAGATCCAAAATCTCATGAAATATTATGCTGAGATGATAGCGCCTATACAACATGGACTATATCCTGTTAATGATTGTTTCCAGGACTTGAGTGACAGTGCCTAACAATTTCCCCGGCATCAGACTGCACCTAATTATATCAGTCTGTATCTGATACATGTTTAAAGACTTCCTGTCAGAGAAAGTTTATCATATGATGTTACAAAAAAAAAGAACCATTGTCTCCCACACTATCAACGACTTTATCCACTCAGGGGATCTCCCATCCACTGCTACCAACCTTATAGTTCCCACACCCCGCACTTCCCGTTTCTACCTCCTACCCAAGATCCACAAACCTGCCTGTCCTGGCCGACCTATTGTCTCAGCTTGCTCCTGCCCCACCGAACTCGTTTCTGCATACCTCGACACTGTTTTATCACCCCTTGTTCAATCCCTTCCGACCTATGTTCGTGACACTTCTCACGCTCTTAAACTTTTCGATGATTTTAAGTTCCCTGGCCCCCACCGCTTTATTTTCACCATGGATGTCCAGTCCTTATATACTTCCATCTCCCATCAGGAAGGTCTCAAAGCTCTACGCTTCTTTTTGGATTCCAGACCTAATCAGTTCCCCTCTACCACCACTCTGCTCCGTCTAGCAGAATTAGTCCTTACTCTTAATAATTTCTCCTTTTGCTCCTCCCATTTCCTCCAAACTAAAGGTGTAGCTATGGGCACCCGTATGGGTCCTAGCTATGCCTGCCTTTTTGTTGGGTTTGTGGAACAATCTATGTTCCGTGCCTATTCTGGTATCTGTCCCCCACTTTTCCTTCGCTACATCGACGACTGCATTGGCGCTGCTTCCTGCACGCATGCAGAACTCGTTGACTTTATTAACTTTGCCTCCAACTTTCACCCTGCCCTCAAGTTTACCTGGTCCATTTCCGACACCTCCCTCCCCTTTCTAGATCTTTCTGTCTCTGTCTCTGGAGACAGCTTATCCACTGATGTCTACTATAAGCCTACTGACTCTCACAGCTATCTGGACTATTCCTCTTCTCACCCTGTCTCTTGCAAAAGCGCCATCCCCTTCTCGCAATTCCTCCGTCTCCGCCGCATCTGCTCTCAGGATGAGGCTTTTCATTCTAGGACGAGGGAGATGTCTTCATTTTTTAAAGAAAAGGGCTTCCCTTCCTCCACTATCAACTCTGCTCTTAAACGCATCTCCCCCATTTCACGTACATCTGCTCTCACTCCATCCTCCCACCACCCCACTAGGAATAGGGTTCCCCTGGTCCTCACCTACCACCCCACCAGCCTCCGGGTCCAACATATTATTCTCCGTAACTTCCGCCACCTCCAACGGGATCCCACCACTAAGCACATCTTCCCCTCCCCCACTCTCTCTGCATTCCGCAGGGATCGCTCCCTACACAACTCCCTTGTCCATTCGTCCCCCCCATCCCTCCCCACTGATCTCCCTCCTGGCACTTATCCGTGTAAGCGGAACAAGTGCTACACATGCCCTTACACTTCCTCCCTTACCACCATTCAGGGCCCCAGACAGTCCTTCCAGGTGAGGCATCACTTCACCTGTGAGTCGACTGGGGTGATATACTGCGTCCGGTGCTCCCGATGTGGCCTTTTATATATTGGTGAGACCCGACGCAGACTGGGAGACCACTTTGCTGAACATCTACGCTCTGTCCGCCAGAGAAAGCAGGATCTCCCAGTGGCCACACATTTTAATTCCACATCCCATTCCCATTCTGACATGTCTATCCACGGCCTCCTCTACTGTAAAGATGAAGCCACACTCAGGTTGGAGGAACAACACCTTATATTCCGTCTGGGTAGCCTCCAACCTGATGGCATGAACATTGACTTCTCTAACTTCTGCTAGGCCCCACCTCCCCCTCGTGCCCCATCTGTTACTCATTTTTATGCACACATTCTTTCTCTCACTCTCCTTTTTCTCCCTCTGTCCCTCTGAATATACCTCTTGCCCATCCTCTGGGTCACCCCCCCCCGTCTTTCTTCCCGGACCTCCTGTCCCATGATCCTCTCGTATCCCCTTTTGCCTATCACCTGTCCAGCTCTCGGCTCTATCCCTCCCCCTCCTGTCTTCTCCTATCATTTTGGATCTCCCCCTCCCCCTCCTACTTTCAAATCCCTTACTCACTCTTCCTTCAGTTAGTCCTGACGAAGGGTCTTGGCCTGAAACGTCGACTGCGCCTCTTCCTATAGATGCTCCTTGGCCTGCTGCGTTCACCAGCAACTTTGATGTGTGTTGCTTCAAGTATTTTGTTTACAGGTTTTGTTGGAATTTGCTTTATATGCATCATTAATTATTCATAAATTGCCTGTAACTAATTGGAATCATGTTTTAATTAAATAGCACAACATTTCTAAGTAATTCAAAAAACTTAGCTAATTACTTATAAATGTAAAATTAGCTTGATCTATTTGAAGTTAATTAGTGAGCTGTAGCTAATTAAAGAAATATTACATTCTGATTCTGGAAAATGATAATTGAGCTGTCATTTAAAGCTTTATATAATTTTTGAGGGGTCATTGCAGTAGCCAACGTAGGTAATCCAATGCTATTACAGCTTGAGCCTTTCCACAGTTCAGAGTTTAATTCTGGCGCTGTCTGTAAGGAGTCTGTGGGTCCTCTCTGTGGAAACTGTGTGTTTTCCCTGGGTGCTCCGGGCGCCCACAGCCCAAAGACATTCTGGGTAGTTAATTAGTCATTGTAAATTGTCCCGTAATTAGGTTAGGGTTAATCGAGTTTTCTGGGCTGGTATGGCTCGAAGGGCTGGAAGGGCCTACTTCACACTGTATTGCTAAATAAGTAAGGAAATAAAACAGTTGTTAGTCTATCTGTTTTTGGAGAAAACACTTTTATGCCATGGTTACCACGTCCTCAAAAGAACTTTTGCAACATTCAAAGCGGAAAGCCATTTTTATGGGTATATGTGATACATAAATTCATAATGCCTCCATTTAATGCCTAGGAGTTTCTCCTGAGTGCTCAGCTGTTTACCTGAAAGAAGGTAGGATAATTCATTGGTTACTTGCATTACTTCAGCTCCATGTTTTTCATTTTGGTTTTCTCATGCACATATTTCAGCCCCATTCCACATTATTGGCAATGCACATTGTCATTACTTGCAGCATAGATATACGTAAGATATTGAAAAGGGATCATCCCACTCTACACCTTCTGTACATGATCTTGGCTAACATTAAATCCCAAGCTCCATTTGCGTTGTGACTGAAAAGGGTGAACACATGCTGTTAGAGTTGGTGTCACAGAGAGATACAACATAGAATTAGAATCAGAATCAGAATCATATTCAATATCACTGCATATGTCACGAAAGTTGTTGTTTTATGGCTGAGGTACGGGGCAATACATGATAAAAAGCACTATAAATTACAATTAAGTAGTGTAAAAGAGAGGGAAAAATAATGAGGGAGTGTACATGGGTTAATTGTCCATTCAGAAATTTGATGGCGGAGGGGAACAAGCTGTTTGTAAAATGTTGAGTGTGTATCCTCAAGCTTATGTGCTTCCTCTTCGATGGTAGCAATGAGAAAAGGGCACGTCCTGGGTGATAGGGCTCCTTAATGATAGGTAACACCTTTTTGAGGCATCACAGGGTCCACATTGACCCCCCCCCCACCCAGTAACGTTAGTTGTGCACTTACCCATTTTATTCTTCGCATATTCCCTTCCCTTCAACTTCCTGTAGGTTACACCATTACCTACTCACTGGGGTCAATTTTACAGCAGTCAACTTACCTGCCAACGTGCATGCGGAAGGAAACCAGTTTGATGGGGAATGTGCAAACTCCATACCTACAGCACTGGAGATCGGGACCGAGCACGAGTTGCTGGAACTGTAGGCCAATGACTCCGTTAGCTACACCACTCCGCATTGCTTCTGGTTGTTGGAAATTTGCAGCGTTCAGAAGTCTAACAAGCATGGTGCAGCCAAGCTCCTAATTGTTGAGTGTGCTGTGCCTGTTTGTCTACTGGAGTTAGTTGTTAGTGTAGTTACATGAGTTGGGAATAAAAATATAGAGTGCGTGAATGAATAAGTAAGTACCAATAACCTTGTAGGTGTGAAAATGCTGCCCATTCATCTTTCCCAAGTGACTCTCCGTACATTTGCTGAGCTCCAGACTGTATTGCTTATGATCTAAACTGAAAAATCAAGTCTGCTGCTTGATTAGCAATGTTTCTGGTTTGCATTTCTAAGTAGTTCTGTTCTAAGGATAAAGCCAAAATAAAGAAGCAGTTTTATACAGAGCTGAGTATATATTTTGCCCTTTGGTGCTAATTAATTTTAAGTTAAACTACCCAGCGGCCTAGAATCTGATTTTTAAGTTCTTGTTCTTAGCACTTTGCATTACTTATTTTTCAATGATGGCAGAAACCTGTAATTTTCTCCATATTCGTTAATACTGTTCTTCCAAGAGTCCCGTACCTTCTGCATGTAAAATGGTAGATGGGCAATCAATTCTCAGGCTTCTGCTATTGGATTGCCAACACACAACTGGAAAGAGTGACAAGGCAACCTGTGAATAAAGTTGCTTTGAATTCTTCTGTCATCTCAGTTCCATGTGGTTGTAGTCAAAAGTGATACAGCTGAAATAGGGAACTTAGTGATGAAGATCTTCATTGTGAACTATATCTCATTTCTCCATAAAATTACACATTAATATATTATTTTTGTACAGTGCACAACTCCATTGTGCTAATTTTGATCACTTCTTGTACTTCCAGAAAGGTTCTTTATTAAGTTCTTATTGAAAGTTTCTAAAAAAAATCAAAAACGTTATGAATTGAATGAGTTCCCTTAAACTTGATAAAATGCTCTCACTTAGGTTTTCGGAATCGTAAGACATTTCATGATACGCATTGTAGTTGGAATAAAATAAAATAGCTACAGATTATGCCACCAAAAGGAAATATATTTACAGATGGAAGTAGTATTGATAAAAAATAAAATATTAACTGCCAAGGACATTTTTTGATCTTGTGCAACTTTTAGGTTGACAGAATCAACATTAAAATGTGGAGTAAAATTTTCAAAATGCCAACGTTTCTGGAGGCTGAATAAAAATCAAAGGATTGATAGATATCTTGTACTAAACAAATGCATTGCTATCTATAAGTAGCAAGTATATGCACGTGTATCACTTACTCAGTTTTCACCTTAATAGCATTAATGAATTAACAGAGCCTTTTTGCTGAAGTTCTTGTCCATATTCAGATCAATTATTAGTAATATTTCAAATGATTACATTTACTTACCGTATCTTATTCTTGCAGTGAAACAGACAAATGCATCTTACATGGATGAACAGCCACACGTGGAAAGTGTCTGCTGCTGTACAAACTGTGGTCACACTTACACAGTGAATGAAGTCAGAAGCGATAGAAGGTTCTGCAGTGAGCATTGCCGACACCAATTTAAAGAGAAGTAAGATGTTCAACTTCAAAGTTAGCAATCCGTAATATAGATTCTTAACTTTATAGGTGATCGATAAGGGAGAGTGCCACATAAATGAGTCCAAAATTCATTGCATCTTGCTGGTGTCACGTACACGCAACCCTGTAAAAGTATCAGCAGCAATAGAACACACCTGGAGTCTGGTTTTGCTGTTAAACAAAACACTATTTTATCAGTAACTATGTCATATATTTACTTAAACCAGGTAAATCAAGAGTTAATGGTGTTATGCAGATATAGTTGAATATATATATAAATCCCCAAACTTCTTCAAGCTTAGGTGGTAAGTGATACAGTCTTACAATGGTGTGGTAAGAAAATTTAGTTCAATCCTCAGGTTAATTAATGCGAGATATTTGTAATCCAAAGGCAAATGTTGTGAGAAGGCAATTACGTCGATATTCCACGACAGCAATACAAAATAACAGTAGCAGTAGGTTTTATCTCTGAAGTTGTTCCACTCCACACACGAAGTATCACAAAGGGGACCATCTTCAAGGGAACCACCACCCAGGCAAGGGTAGACACAGTGGTAGATTCCACACGGTTACCCCAAACACACAACGTGATAGCCACTTATCAGTTCCACGACATACGAAATAACTCCAACAGTGATTTGCCACAGTGATACTGTCTTCCAGTGAAATACCACACCAGACAAAGGGTAAATTCACACGTGGTATTCACAAAGGTTTTCCCCTCAGCAGAGAACCCACTCCTGTGGATTAACTATGTGACAATCACACTTTCGTATTCGAATGGAATCAAACTCACCCCTTACGGGCTCCTTCGGAAAGAGTCCAAACAGTGATCTCTTTATCACTGGGTTTCTTCTGTTTCAAACATTTCTCTCCCCTCCTCTTTCTCTGCAAAATTCTTCTAGTTGTAGTACTTGTGAGAGTCAATTATCAATATGCTGGATCGATCTCAACTCACCCCTTTTGGGCTACTAAAAGTTTAAACCAGCGACCTCACTCACTGGTGTCTTCCATTGATAGAAGCCATCTTGACTCTGAACTGTGTGTCTCTCTATGTGTATCTGTAAGGAGATCATCTGACCTTGCTTATTCGAAACAAGCCGTGACAAACCATAAACATTCATTGTCCATCAAACAATTCCACCTCTCTCACCATAGTAACCAAGCAATTTTGCAGTCAGCAGAAATCCAACAGTGTCCCAAAAGTCAGACTCATTCTCTTAGCGTTTTAAAGTGACAGTCCACAGAAAAAATGAACCCTAGGGGTATGTAACACTGGCCCTATGACTGCACCTAGTGCAAGGTCTAGTCCAGTACTGATAAAAGTCCTAATGTAATCCTGAAATTGGAGACCACTTCCAATTTATTTATTTATTTAGAGGTTTCAAGCCGCACTGCCCAGCAATCCTTGACAAATCTGATTTAACCCTAACCTAATCATAGGACAATTTACAATGACCAATTAACTTCAATGGTTTTAACGGGGCACGACTGCGCAAGCGCATGGAGGTTGGCCAGTGAGACCAGCGGGAAGAGTTTAAAAGCAAGCAGAGTTGAAAAGGTGACGGTTATTTCTTCAGTGCTTTGAACGGGGCACGACTGCGCAAGCGCGTGGAGGTCGGCCAGTGAGAACAGCGGGAAGAGTTTAAAAGGAAGACACATTTACAGGGCAGGCGTCGGAGGAGCAGGCGATGGAGTAGTAGGAGACAAAGTAGGAAGGCTTTGGCTCAATGGGGTTGAGGCCAGGTAGGTGATCTGTTTAAAATAAAGACAGAGAGTATGTGTGTGAGGCCAGTTTTCTGTGCTTGGTGTCAGATGTGGGAGGTCCTAGAGACTCTCGGACGACCACATCTGCACCAGGTGCGTCGAACTGCAGCTCTTTAGAAACCACGTAAGGGAACTGGAGCTGCAGCTCGATGACCTTCATCTGGTCAGGGAGAGTGAGGAGGCGATAGAGAGGAGCTAGGTAGTCACCCTGGGACCACAGGAAACAGTCAGGAGAGGGAAGGGCAAGAAGCAGGTACTAGAGAGTACCCCAGTGGCTGTCACCCTTAACAATAAGTACTCCTGTTTGAGTACTGTTGGGGGCGGGGGAACGGCCTACCTGGGAGAAGCAACAGTGGTCGCGCCTCTGGCACAGAGTCTGGCCCTGTGGCTCAGAAGGGTAAGGAAAGGAAGAGGATGGGGAAGAGGAAGTTGTAGGGGACTCTATAGTTAGGGGGTCAGATAGGCGATTCTGTGGATGCAGGAAAGAAACGCGGATGGTAGTTTGCCTCCCAGGTGCCAGGGTCCAGGATGTTTCTGATCGCGTCCACAATATCCTGAAGTGGGAAGGAGAACAGCCAGAGGTCGTGGTACATATTGGTACCAATGACGTAGGTAGGAAAAGGGAGGAGGTCCTGAAAACAGACCACAGGGAGTTAGGAAAGAAGTTGAGAAGCAGGGCCTCAAAGGTAGTAATCTCGGGATTACTGCCTGTGCGTCGTGATAGTGAGGATAGGAGTAGAATGAGGTGGAGGATAAATGCGTGGCTGAGGGATTGGAGCAGGGGGCAGGGATTCAGATTTCTGGATCATTGGGACCTCTTCTGGGGCAGGTGTGACCTGTACAAAAAGGACAGGTTGCACTTGAATCTGAGGGGGACAAAATTTGCTAAGGCTATTGGGGAGAGTTTAAACTAGAATTGCTGGGGGGTGGGAACCAAACTGAAGTGACGGAGGAAAGGGAGGTTGGCTCACAAATAGGGAAAGTTTGGAGACAGTGCGAAAGGGAGGAAAGGCAGGTGATAGAGAAGGGACGCACTCAGTCCGATGGTTTGAGATGTGTCTATTTTAATGTGAGGAGTATCATCAATAAAGTGGATGAGCTTAGAGTGTGGATCAGCACTTGGAGCTATGTTGTTGTCACCATTACAGAGACTTGGATGGTGCAGAGGCAGGAATGGCTGCTTCAAGTGCCAGGCTTTAGATGTTTCAGAAAGGACAGGGAGGGAGGCAAAAGAGGTGGGGGCGTGGCACTGTCGATCAGAGATAGTGTCACGGCTGCAGAAAAGGAGGAGGTTATGGAGGGGTTGTCTATGGAGTCTCTGTGGGTGGAAGTTAGGAATAGAAAGGGGTCAATAACTCTACTGGGTGTTTTTTAAAGACCACCCAGTAGTAACATGGACATCGAGGAGCAGATAGGGAGACGGATTCTGGAAAGGAGTAATAATAACAGGGTTGTTGCGGTTGGAGATTTTAATTTCCCAAGTATTGATTGGCATCTCCCTAGAGTGAGGAGTTTAGATGGAGTAGAGTTTGTTAGGTATGTTCAGGAAGGTTTCTTGACACAATATTTAGATAAGCCTACAAGAAGAGAGGCTGTACTTGATCTGGTATTGGGAAATGAAGCTGGTCAGGTGTCAGGTCTCTCACTGGGAGAGCATTTTGGAGATAGTGATCACAATTCTATCTCCTTTACCTTAGCATTGGAGAGGGATAGGAACAGACAAGTTAGGGAAATGTTTAATTGGAGTAAGGGGAAATATGAGGCTATCAGGCAGGAACTTGGAAGCATAAATTGGAAACAGATGTTCTTAGGGAAATGTATGGAAGAAATGTGGCAAATGTTCAGGGGATATTTGCATGGGGTTCTGAGTAGGTACATTCCAATGAGACATGGAAAGGATGGTAGGGTACAAGATCCGTGGTGTACAGGCTGTTGTAAATCTAGTCAAGAGGAAAAGAAGAGCTTACGAAAGGATCAAAAAACTAGGTAATAATATGAATCTAGAAGATTATAAGGCTAGCAGGAAGGAGTTTATGAATGAAATTAGGAGAGCCAGAAGGGGCCATGAGAAGGTCTTGGTGGACAGGATTAAGAAAAACCCCAAGGCATTCTACAAGTATGTGAAGAGCAAGAGGATAAAGTGTGAGAGAATAGGACCAATCAAGTGTGGCAGTGGAAAAGTGTGTATGGAACTGGAAGTACTTAATGAATACTTTGCTTCGGTATTCACGACGGAAAAGTATCTTGGTGATGTAAGGATGAATGCAGTGGACTGAAAAGCTTGAGAATGTAGATATTAAGAAAGAGGATGTGCTGGAGCTTTTGGAAAGCATCAAGTTGGATCAGTCACTGGGACCAGACAGGATGTACCCCAGGCTACTGTGGGAAGCGAGGAAGGAGACTGCTGAGCTTCTGGCAATGATCTTTGCATCATTAATGAGGACGGGAAGAGGTTCCGGAGGATTGGAGGGTTGCGGATGTTATTCTCTTATTCAAGAAAGGGAGTAGGGATAGCCCAGGAAATTTTAGGCCAGTGAGTCTTATTTCAGTGGTTTGTAAGTTGATGGAGAAGATCCTGAGAGGCAGGATTTTTGAACATTTGGAGAGGCATAATATGATTAGGAATAGTCAGCATGACTTTGTCAAAGGCAAGTCGTGCCTTACGAGCCTGACTGAATTTTTTGACTAAACACATTGATGAAGGTAGGGCCATAGATGTAGTGTACATGGATTTCAGCAAGGCATTTGATAAGGTACCCCATGTAAGGCTGATTGAGAAAGTAAGGAGGCATGGGATCCAAGGGGACATTGCTTTGTGGATGCAGAACTGGTTTGCCCACAGAAGGCAAAGAGTGGTTGTAGACGGGTCATATTCTGCATGAAGGTCGGTGACCAGTGGTGTGCCTCAGGGATCTGTTCTGGGACAGGGGACTCTTTGTGATTTTTATAAATGACCTGGATGAGGAAGTGGAAGGATGGGTTAGTAAATTTGCTGATGACACAAAGGTTGGGGGTGCTTTGAATAGTGTGGACGGCTGTCAGAGGGTACAACAGGACAATGATAGGATGCAAAACTGGGCTGAGAAGTGGCAGATGGAGTTCAATCCAGATAAATGTGAGGTGGCTCATTTTGGTAGGTCAGATATGAAGGCAGAACATAGCATTAATGGTAAGACTCTTGGCAGTGTGGAGGATCAGAGGGATTTCGGAGTCCAACTCCATAAGACACTCAAAGCTGCTGTGCAGATTGACTCTGTGGTTAAGAAGGCATACGGTGCATTGGCCTTCATCAATCGTGGGATTGAGTTTAAGAGCCAAGAGGTAATGTTGCAGCTATATAGGACCCTGGTCAGACCCCACTTGGAGTACTGTGCTCAGTTCTGGTCGCCTCACTACAGGAAGGATGTGGAAACCATAGAAAGGGTGCAGGGGAGATTTGCAAGGATGTTGCCTGGATTGGGGAGCATGCTTCATGAGAATAGGTTGAGTGAACTCGACCTTTTCTCCTTGGAGCGACGGAGGATGAGAGGTGATCTGATAGAGATGTACAAGATAATGAGAGGCATTGATCGTGTGGATAGTCAGAGGCTTTTCCCCAGGGCTGAAATGGCTAGCACGAGAGGGCATAGTTTTAAGGTGCTTGGAAGTAGGTACAGAGGAAATGTCAGGGGTAAGTTTTTTATGCAGAGAGTGGTGAGTGCGTGGAATGGGTTGCCGGCAACGGCGGTGGAGGCGGAAATGATAGGGTCTTTTAAGAGACTCCTAGATGGCTACATGGAGCTCAGAAAAATAGAGGGCTATGGGTAAAGCCTAGGTAGTTCTAAGGTAGGGATATGTTCAGCATAGCTTTGTGGGCCGAAGGGCCTGTATTGTGCTGTATGCTTTCTCTTTTTCTATGTTTCTATGTTCTAACCTACCTGGTATTTCTTTGGACTGTGGGAAGAAACCAGAGGACCCAGAGAACAGCAACACATTCCATGAGGAGGATGCACAGACTCCTTAAAGAGGACAAACAACAGGAATTCTGCAGATGCTGGAAATTCAAGCAACACACATCAAAGTTGCTGGTGAACGCAGCAGGCCAGGCAGCATCTCTAGGAAGAGGTACAGTCGATGTTTCAGGCCGAGACCCTTCGTCAGGACTAACTGAAGGAACTTTCAAATCTCTTACTAACTCTTCCTTCAGTTAGTCCTGACGAAGGGTCTCGGCCTGAAAATGTCGACTGTACCTGTTCCTGGAGATGCTGCCTGGCCTGCTGCGTTCACCAGCAACTTTGATGTGTGTTCCTTAAAGAGGGCACTGGGGTTAAACTCTGAACTCCGGTGCCCCAAGCTGTAATAGCATTGCAATAATTGTTGCACCACTATGGCATCAAGTAGACCCTGAATCTATACTGGCACAATCCGCTCTGTGCGATTAGAGTAAAGATTCTTCCGAAACGCTACCTTGGATTATTCTCTTGTTTAAAGTCTTGTTTCCTTGACTCGTGTAATGTCAAATATTATAATGGAAGTCACAAACTGAGGCACCATCATAGATGAAAACATATAAAAATGTAAAATCATTGGTAATTTGGAAGATTTTTAACAGTTTATGTAATGGATGTGGCACAAAACAACACGGGTTGCACGATAGATGTTGCATTGAGATCATAGCCCAGCCATTAATATTTTTCAGCAAGCTGCTGGAAATGAGAAAGTAAATCAAACAGCTGTGCCATTGCTCTCATCAAGTGGATGGCAGCTGTTACCATGACAACCCTGACAATTTCAGCATTCGGACTCACAACCAAAGAGAGTTGTATGGCACTCGTCAGGAAAGATCGGGGATTTTCTTGCCACCATTACAATCTGATGCTGATTTAATGATTAAACATATTGCTGATCTTTGTTGGACTGTTACAAAGTAGGTGCAGAATCCTTTTTTTTATGACAGGGCACTGCACTTCAAGGAGATAAGGCCATAAGACATAGGAGCAGAATTAGGCCATTTAACCCGTCGACTCTGCTCCGCCATTTCATCACCACTGACCCATTTCCCTCTGAATCCCAATCTCCTGCTTTCTCCCTGTAACTTTCCACACCCTGACTAACCAAGAACCTATTAACCTTCGCCTTATATACATCGAATGACCTAGCTTTCACAGCCTCCTCTGGCAAAGACTTCCACAGATTCACCATTCTCTGGCTAAAGACATTCCTCCTCATCTCCATTCTAAATGGATGTCCTTCTATTCTGAAGCTGTGCCCTCTGGTCCTAGACTCCTCCACTATAGGAGTTATCCTCTGCACCACTCCACATCCATTCTATCGAAGCCCTGATAGGAATGTGGTAAGAGAATATATAAGCACAAGTCCTATAGAATTTAGTTCAGAATTTATTTTCTCCAGCAGATAATCCACCCGACACACGTTTTTAAGGAATAAATATCTGGATGTGGTACACTTTTGAATAAATGAAAATAAATATGTTATTAAAGTGGTAAAGTGGTTAGCACAATGCTTTACAGTACCAGTCATCCATGTTCAATTCCCACTGCCGCCTGTAAGGAGTTGTTCTCTTGAACTGCGTGGGTTTCCTCAGGGTGCTTTGGTTTCTTCCTACAATCCAAAGATGTACTGGTTGGTAGGTCGATTTGGCATTGTAAATTGTCCTGTGATTAGGTTAGGATTAAATTGAGGGATTGCTATGCCGCACTGTATCTCAATAAATAAAATTAAATTTATTAGGCATTGTAAAAACCAGTCAATTTACTAATAAATATAAATGTCTATTTTAGCGGTCTTTGTTACATAAGCTCTAGGCCTTATCTGAATATTTACATGATGGCTTTTGTATAATGTAATTAACTTCTTTTCTTATAAACAGGTCACTCAGAATGGGCAGTGCAGCAGTGAAGAGGAGTGCTGGGGCAATATTAAAACGGGTCAAAAAGAGGAAAAGGAAAGTGTGTCTGAGTCCTAGTTCAGAATCCAATGAAGAATATGATTATGAATTAACTGAGATGGAACACAGGGTAAGTGTACTTTATGCAATGTTTCACTGGTGCAATTTGTAACATTTTGGTACAGAGTGTTTTTTGAAAACTCTTCAAAAGCATTATAGTGCTGCCGTCAGAAAATTGCAAGTGAAATCTAAAGCTGAGGAATTTTGCGTGAGCCTTCTCTTTTGAGTTGACCAATTTATGTTAACTTTTGCTGAATGTTCTTTGTGCTACATTTAGTGTATTTGTAGAGATTCTCCGTAATGAGAGTGTGTGCCAGTGGGAGCTTTGGGTCCTTTAGTCCATGAGTTTTAATAGAGATAAATTTGTGAAGAGCAATCTAACCCCCCCCCCCACAAACTCCTAATATGGACATCCATTTTTGTGAACTGTGGCAGGGGCACGTATGCATTAGCTATACTCAAGGCTAAATGTACTGACTGTAAGGTCGTCCTGCTATAGCACAGATACTTTATAGCTGTAAATTTGATTTCTGGCCGACTTTTGTTAAACCCAGTGAGGCAACTTCAGATTTATTGGCTCTGTCTGATAAATTCTGTTCTGAGATTCCACAACGTAGCTTTAAGTCTAATCATTCTGGAAAGAATATAGGAACTGGTAGCCAAATCTCAGAATGAAACCACCTGCTTTCTCGCAGTTAGCCAGAGTTCGATCACTGACTGCCTGTTCACTTGTCTTAATGTTCATTATAAAGTATTTAGTCAGAGGAGTGACTCTGTAGGCTACTAATAATCGGTGAAAGTGATACCTGTTTATTGTTGTGTTCTGATACAAAAACAATAAAAGCTAAAATTCATAAATATTATCACAACAGTCTAAAGCTGTAGAGATGCACTGTGCAGAAAACAAGGCCAGAATTATCCCACAGACTGTAAATTGGATTGCACCCATCAGGATGAACTTGTACTCATTCTCAATTCTTTAATTGGTGGTGCTTGCTGTTTAATGTTAAAAGATAATATCCGTTGAAGGCATTAAGGAGTTCCTAGGTGTTGATTTGATCCAGAAAAAAAAGTGTCTTAAAAAATCCATTTTATATTAGACTGAAGTTTTACTCCATCTGCTGAGAAACGCATTAATTTCCTGTGGAGTATCTCCTTGTTGGCTTCGTTAGTTTGCTGGGAAGGTAGCAAATGGAATTTAATTCAGGCAAAAGTGATGCGATAGAACAAAAACAGGTGAAAATCTGCAGATGCTGGAATTCCAAAGCAACACACACAAAATGCTGAGGGAACTCAGCAAGCCAGGCAGCATCTAAGGAAAAGAGTAAACAATTGGCATTTCAGGCCAAGACCCTTCATCAGGTCCCCGCAGGACTGATGTGATGCACTTGAGGAGATGCAACAAGGCAAGCAAACATACAATACAGGGGAATGGGGGGAACATTAAGCACAGAGGACCAGAGCGTCCTTAGAATCTATGTCTATGTCCACATATGCAGTAAAGTAGGAGGCCGGGTAGATGAAGTGGCTAAAAAGTGGTGAAGTGTTTCTCTTTATTAGGTACACAGAGACACAGAATATGGTATCAGTGTCTTATATAAAAATTGTATACATTACTTATTGATTACAATTTGAGGATTGTATACACCATATTACAGGAAGAGTGCAAATATACTGGAGAGGACGTAGAGTGGACTGAAGATGTTGCTGCTGAGGAACGTTTATCTAAACTGTGGTTGTCTTCTTTAGAACTAGTCTGACTGAGGGGAGACTGAACTGAGCAATTTAAAATTATGAGGGCTTGAGAAAGAGTAAATAGAAGTAGCTATTTCCCTTAGCCGAGGGATTATAGAAATCACTGCCAAAAAAAAAATCGGGAAAATCTCGAGAATGAAATCTTCTACATATTTAACAGGAGTTTTATATACCTGAAGAAGACAAGAGGTCTGGAAGGCAGGATTAGGATGGCTAGCTCCTGTTGAACCAATATGAATATCAGAATCAGAATCTGAATTGGATTTAATATCACTGGCATATGTCATGAAATTTGTTGTTATGTGACAGCAGTGCATTACAATACATAATAAAAACTAAATTACAGTAAAAAAATATATATACAAATATAAAGTAATGAGGCAGTGTTCGTGGGTTCAATGTCTATTCAGAAATCTGCTAGCAGAGGGGAAGAAGCTTTTAGTAGCAATGAGAAGAGGGCATGTCCTGGGTGATGGGAGTTCTTAATGATGGATGCTACCTTTTTCAGGCATTGCCCTTTAAGAATGTCCTAGATGCTGGGGAGGCTGGTGCTCATGATGGAGTTGATGTGTTTACAACTTTCTGCAGATTATTTCGATCCTGTGCGGTGGATATCCTCTGCCCCCATACCAGACAGCGATGCAGCTGGTTAGAATGTTCTCCGTGGTACATCTGTAGAAATTTACAAGTCACATAGCAAATATCCTCAAAACCCTAATGAAATATAGCTGCTGCCATGCCCCTTTTTGTAATTGTATCAATATGTTGGGTCCAGGGTAGATCCTCAGAGAAGTTGACACCCAGGAACTTGAAATTTCCCACCCTTTCCACTTCTGATCCCTCTACGAAGACAGGTGTGTGTTCCCTTGTCTTACCCTTTTTGTAGTTCAGAATTAACTCTTCAGTCGTACTGGCATTGAGTACAAGGTTTTTACTGTGACAACACTCAACCAGCTGATCTATCTTGCTTCTGTATGCTGTCTCATCACCATCTGGAATTCTGCCAACAATAATTGTGTCATCAGCAAATTTATTGATGGCATTTGAGCTGTGCCTAGCCACACGATCATAGGAGTGGAGAGAGTAGAGCAGTGGGCTAAGCACACGCCCTTGAGGTGCACCAGTGATAATTATCAGCAAGGTGGAGACGTTTATTTCTGATCCGCACAGTGTGATCTTCCAGTGAGGACATTGAGGATCTTGTTGCAGAGGGAGATACAAGGACCCAGGTTTTGGAGCTTTTTGATCAGAAATGTTAGAATGATTGTGTTAAATGCTCAGCTGCAGTCAATGTTCCCTTTAATTTGTAATGACCAGTATGTGCAAAAATTTTGTCCTGTGCAATTTTTTGCCCAGTGACTACACCATGTGCACAATGAATAATTTCTTCAGTAAAATCCATATAAATAAGCCAGGTTTGAAATCTGCCGATAAATCATCACAAAGTCCATGTCGTTAACACAGTCTGCGTCAGAAACCGGAAAAGGAAATGTGATTGTGTATATAAATGCGAATGAGGTAGAGGGTGAATCCTTTTGTGTGCAGTTTAAATTCCTTTGTGCACTAGTAGCAAAGGATATGTGTGCACGCACACGCACACCTTAGAGGGAATATTAGCTGTAGTCAATAAATGGCAGCTTGATGTAAATATTAGTAAGTACGTCCAGTGGCGCCATTAAGAAGGCGACTCATGCAAGCTGCTCCAAAGGAACTAATAGGCCCAATGAGTTCCTTCAGTATTGTACATTTATTTGATTCTGTGAAAGTGGGAGTGTATTGCTAATCACCAATTCAGAGCCTACTGTAGCTGACTGACACAACATTTTGTGTTGTTTTTGAAGTCTAGTCTAACAACTGGAAAAAAGAAACACCAAATATAAACTATATTGATGAATTGGTGCTTACCTTAGCTATAATTCTAAACTTGTCTGTTCTTTGTGCATCACAACATTTTGTAGGACGAGCAAAAGGAAGATTCCGGAAATGTCAGTGGACGTCTGATGGATGACAATCATCATGTGGAATTTAGACGAGGTCGACCCAATGAACCCAGTTGCCCTTTTCCTGGAGAGGGTATGTTCTGGATTTCATGATTAGTGATGTTATAAGACAAAATACATTAAGAGGAATGAAAAATAGCTTATTTTTCTTATCACACAAAGTATACAGGGAAGTTGTTGCTCACGCTGTATGTGCAAAAGGTTGGTTGTGCTCTGCAGACTTGGACCTACAAAATTAGCTTCATTTATTTTCACAGCCTAAGATAATTTTGCCATCAAATCTTTGAAATTGGCTTTATTTAATCTGTTTCTATCCACACTTGGCCTCTCTCAAACTAAATATAGAATCATATTTTGATCACGTTTCTCTATGCAATGGCCGATTCTGATTCATTGCACAGAATGTTGAAATTCAGTGTTCCCTGATTGGTTCTGTCATTTTGTTTTAGATTCATGGAGTTACACAACATAGAAACAGGCCCTTCAGTCCAACCTGTCCTACCGACTAAGATGCCTATGTGCATTCATTCCTCTAAAATATTCCCATGCTCCCTTGAACACACTGAGTCTCTGATTCTCATGCTGCCGTTGAAAGCTGGGACCCTGGTTCCTGGGCTTTCTTTAAACTCACAGTAACCTCATCATTTTATAGAGTCACTGAAATATACAGCAAGGAAGTAGCCCTTTCGGCCTAATTATTCTGTGCTGACCTTTCTAAGCTTGTCCCCTTTGCCTGCATTTGATCCAATTCCCTTTAAACTTTTCCTATTCTCTTACCTGTCCAAATGTCTTTTAAATGTTGAGCTTCTGGCAGCTCATTCCATTTACCCACCATCTTATGTGTGAAAGATTTAAAAATCCACTTCAAATCTCCCCTCTCTCACATTAAACCTTTGCTCTCTGGTTTCAGATTACTACACTCCTCCTTAAAGGGACCTACTTTCTCCTTCATTACTCCTTTATTCTTAATATGTGCAAAGAGATTTTTAGACACCTCCTTTATCGTGACTGCCAGGAATATCTCGTGGCCTATTTTCACCCTCCTAATTTCCTTCTTAAGCATGTTCTTTCATCACTTACACTCCTCAAGGCACTCGCCTGACCCCAGCTGCTTTACCTGGCATATGCTTCCCTTTTACTGATCAATATCCCTCATCAACCAGGGTTACTAATCCTGACAGAGCTGCCTTTCGCTGTAACGGGAATATGTCTGCCCTTAAGTGACTATCCCCATCTCATTTTCAAAGGCCTTCCACTTGCTAGGTGCTCCTCTACCTGTTAACAGCTTCATCCAATCAATCTTTGCAAGGTCTTGTCTCATGCAATCAAAATTAGCATTGCCCTAATTTAGGACTTTGACTGATGGAGCAGTCCTATCTTTTCCATAATTATCTTGAAGCTAACAGAATTATGGCCAATGCTCGCCTACTTTTCTAGCCTCATTTCCTGGGAGGACGTTGAATTTAGCTCCTTCTCTAATAGGGCCATCTATCATCATTTCAGAGTGTTATCCATATGGACTTACTGGACGTTTGTCCCAGGATATCATCAATAAGTACTGCGTTCTCCTTAATAAATAGTGCATCTCCTGCTCCTTTCTACCCTCTGGCTTGAAGCATCTATGCCCTAGAACATGGAGCTGCCTGACTTGTTTGTGTCTCAACCACGGTTATGTAATAGCTGTGATACCACAATTCATGTGCTGATCCAAGCTCTGAATTCATCTGCCTTGCATGTCAGGCTACTTACATTGAAATAAACATAGTTTAGCCTGTCAGATGTTCCTTGCTCCCTGCCTTTTCATCTTGGCCAAAGATGTCAATTGTCCATTGCCCTTCTCCTTAGGTGCTGCCTGACATGCTGAGTTCTACACCATCTCTTGTGTTGCTTTACATTCCAGTATCTGTATTCCTGTGTCTCTATATTACAACTGATCATTTACAGAATATTATAATTTTAGCTACAACACTACAGCAGCTTTGCACTCCAGCATCATATCTGATAACTACACTGTCTTATGGATGCTCCTCAGGCAATATATTAAATTTTTGCTGAAAGTTCAGCAGTTGACACCTGGTGGAAGGAAGGCATATTCCTATTATAAGAGGAAGCTAGAGGCTAAGACATCTGAAATGTTTATCTAGTTTCCAAATAAGCATTTGTAGGTTGGGTGAAAGGAAAATTCCAGAAATGTCAGGCAACATTTAATGAATGACAACTAATGTTCCCTTTAATCTTTTTACACCTGTATGAACCAACCTTTGCTCTGAGCAGGAAATTTTAATACTGCCTGAAAACAGTGTGGCACTTTAATTTTTTTTGTAATATGCATACTATGAATATGTAGAATGAAAATTTGATAAATCACATACTTTTGATTTTATTTATTAATTGGAATGTATAATGAAGTACAACAAAGAAAATTTTTCACTTTCTGTCAACTTATTCTCATCTGGCTATATTATAAACCTGTTGTCTATAAATTTTGCATCCAGATGAGTCTTAATCCTCATTAAATCAACCAAATGTTACACTTCTAGTCTGTTTCTGGATTTACATTTGACTGAATACATAAGACTGAATCCATCACAGTCTACACTAGAAGCTTGAAATGTTCCAACGATGTCAATGAGAATTGACAGTTCTTCAAATTCTTCATTTCTAAGCGTGTGGTTCACATATCGGTGAATGTCTTAATTGAACTAGTCTTAATTTTATGCTAAATTATATTACCATAATTTCAAAATTACATGACTATAATGTCAAAAGTCTAGTAACATAATTTCAAAATTACATTAACAAAAGGAAATTCCAACTGCATGGCACCCGCAATGCTTAGAGGGAACAGTGATGACAACAGTCACATGAACCTAGAGCAAGCAACTTGATAGATTCAGTTTACAAATCTATTTAAATTATATATTTTGAGCTACAGAGGAAAAAGTTAACTTCGTATTTATAAAGCATTCTGACTGCGGCATGTCTCTGCGCTCCTAACAGCTAATGAAATAATTTGGAAGATTTGCAGTACTATTTATTTAAGTTAATGCAACGCCAATTTGATCACAGCAAAATTGAACAAGACAGAAAAATACCAAGGTTCTCTCTTTCTTAGAAAATGTTTGTTGTATTTTAATTATGTGTTTAATATAAATTTAATGGTCTTAGCCAAAATATAAGAATTCTAACGCCACTAAATTACTCTGATGTTGTTTTCTAAACCTTCATTGGAGCTTGAGTTTGCTATATCTTAAGACCATAAGACATAGGAGCAGAATTAGGGCACTCAGCCCTTTGAGTCTGCTCTGCCATTCATTTATCGCTGATTTATTATTCATCTTAACTCCATTCTCCTATCTTCTCCCCATAATGTTTGATGCCCTGAGTAACCCAAGAACTTATCAATCTCTGCTGTAAATATACTCAATGACTTGAGTATATACGCAATGAATTACACAGATTCACCACCCTATGGCTAAATAAATTCCTTCTCATCTCTGTTCAAAATGGACGTCTCTCTATTCTGAGTCTGTGCCCTTAGGTCCTTGACTCACCCACTATAGAAAACATCCTTTCCTCATCCACTCTGTCTAGGACTTTAAATAGTCAAAAAGTTTCAATGAGATTCACCCCTCATTCTTCTAAACTCCACTGAGCCATCAAACACTCCTCCTACATTAACCATTTCACTCCAGGAGTCATTTTCATGAACTTCCTCTGGAGTTTCTCCAATGTTGGAGTTCAAAACTGCTCACAGTACTCCAAGCGCAGTCTGACCAATTCCTTATGAAGCCTTAGCTCCTATAATCCAGTCCTTTCAAACTGGATGCTAACATTTCTTTTGCCTTCCTAACCACCGACTTAACCTGTAAGTTAACCTTTAAGGAATCCTGCACAAGGATCCTAAGCCCCTTTGCGCCTCTGATTTTTGAATATTCTCCCCAGTTACAAAACAGGCTTTGCCTTTTACCCTTCTACTAAAGCTCAGAGCCGTACACTTACTTACACAATATTCCATGACCATACACTTCACTACATTGTATTCCTTCCACCCCTTCTTTGCCCATTCTCCCATCTGGTCCAAAACCTTCTGCGGACTCTGCTTCCTCAGCACTACATGCCCCTTCATCTATCTTTGTATCATGCAAATTTGGCAACAAAACCATCAATGCCATCACAAATCGTTGACATATAATGTGAAAAGAAGCAGTCCCAATAACGACCCTTGCAGAACACAACTTGTCACCAGCAGCCAGCTAGAATAGGCCTCCTGTATTCCAACTCTTTGCTCCTCCCAGTCAGCCAATCCTCCATCCATGCTATTATCTTTCCAGTAATATCATGGGCTCTTAACTTGTCAACCAGCCCCATGTGCAGCACCTTGTCAAAGGCCTTCTTAAAATCCAAGTAAACAACAGCCACCAACTCTCCTTTGTCTATCCTGCTTGGTATTTCCTCAAAGAGTTCCAACAGATTTGTCAGGCAAGACTTTCCCTTCAGGAAACCTTGCTATTTTGGGCTTATTTTGTCATGTGCCTCCAAGTACCCAGAAAGCACATTCTTAACAATTGACTCCCACATCTTCTCAATTACTGAAGTCAGGGTAACTAGCTTATAATTTACTTTGTTCTGCCTCCATCCCTTCTTAAAGAGTGGAGTGACATTTGTAGTTTTCCAGTCCTCTGGCACCATTCCAGAATCTAGTAATTCTTGAACAATTATTACTAGTGTTACCATAATCTCTTTAGCTAGCTCCTTCAGAACCCAGTGGTGTAGTCCATCTGATCCGAGTGACTTATCTACCTTCAGACGTTTCAGCTTCCTAAGCATCTTCTCCATAGTAATAGCAATTACACCTACTTCTGCCCCATGATACTCTCAAACTTTTGGCACACTGCTAGTGTCTTCCACAGTGAAGACTGACATGAAATACTTATTAAGTTCATCTGCCATTCTTTATCCCCCATTACTACCTCTTCAGTGTCATTTTTCCAGTGGTCCAGTGTCCACTCTTGCCTCTTTTTTATTCTTTATATGTCTGAGAAAACTTTTTGTATGCTGCTTGATATAATTGGCTAGTTTACCTTCATAGTTCATCTGTTCAACCTTCTGCTGGATTTTAAAATCAACCCAATCCTTTAACTTCCCATTAATTTTTGCTATATCCTCTGTTGTGCTTTTATGCTAGCTTTGCATTCCCTTGTCAGTCACAGTTGTCTCATCCTCCCTTTAGAATACATCTTCATCTGAGTGATGTATCTGTCTTGCACCTTCCGAATAGCCCCCAGAATCCCCGGCCATTGCTGATCTGCCATCATCCCTGCTAGTGTCCCCTTCCAATCAACTTTGGCCAGCATCTCTCTTATGCCTCTGTTGATTCCCTTTTACTCCACTGTAATATTAATATGGCTGACTTTTTCTTCTCCTTCTCAAACAGTAAAGTGAGTTGTATCATATTATGATCAGTGCTTCCCAAGCATTCCTTTACCTTTGGCTCCCTGATCAAATCTGGTTTATTGCACAACACACAATCCAGAAATGCTTTTCCCCTAGTGGGCTCAACCATGAGTTGCTCTAAAAAAGCCTTCTCATAGGCATTCTTCAAATTCCCTCTCTTGGGATCCAGCACCAGCTCAATTTTCCCAATCTAGATGCATATTGAAATCTCCCACAATTATAGTAACATTGCCCTTATTACATGCCTCTTCTACTTCCCATTGAAATTTATATCGCATATTCTGGCTGCTGTTTGGTGGCCTGTATGTAACTCCCATCAGGATCTCTTACTCTTGCTATTTCTAAACTTTACTCAAAATGATTCTACATCTTCCAGTCCTATGTCTCCTCCTTCTAAGGATTTGATTTCATTTTTTACCAAGAGCCATCCCACCCTCCTCTGCCTACCTGCCTGACCGTTTGATACAATGCGTATCCTTGGATGTTAAGCTCCCAGATATGATCTTCTTTCAGTCACATCTCAGTGATGCCCACAACATCATACCTGCGAATCTCTAACTGGACTACAAGATTACTTCCCTTATTCTGTATACTGCATGCATTCAAATATAACACCTGCAGTTCAGTGTTCAACTGCAATTTTGCCCTGTCAACCTCCTGTCTTTCCTCATTGCCTCACTATACATTGCATTGACTTGTATACCAACAGCCAATCCTCATCCCTATCACTCAGGTTCCCATCCCCCATGCCAATTTAGTTTAAACCTTCTCCAATAGCTCCTGCAAACCTGCCTGCAAGGATATTGGTCCCCTTTGAGTCCTGTACTTTTTGTACAGGTCATACCTTCCCAGTAGTGATCCCAATGATCTAGAAATCTGAAACCCTGTCCCCTGAACCACTTCCTCGGCCACACATTCATCTGTACTATCAGCTTATTCCTGAACTGACTAGCCCATGCTACTGGGAGTAATTCAGAGATTACTACCTTGGAAGTCCTCCTCTTCAGCCCCTTCTATAAATCCCGATACTCACTGCGCAGGAAAATCTTCCCCCTTTCTACCTATGTCATTGGTGCCAACGTGCACCATGGCCCCTGGCTGCTCACCTTTCCTCTTGAGAATCTTCTGCAGCCACTCTGAGACATCCAGGACACCAGCACTGGGGAGGCAACATACCATCTTGGCTTCTTTGTTGTGGCCACAGAATCTGCTGTCCGGTCTCCCTAACTGTTGAATCACTTTCATTCTGCCTGACTCTACCCTTCCTTGCTGAGCCTCAGAGCTGGGCACAATGCCACTGGCCTGGCTGCTGCTGCTGTGCCCTGATAGATCATCCTCCACTGCATTATTTAAAGTGGTGTGCTTGTTGCTCAGTGGAATGCCCACAGGAGAACCCTGCACTGACTGCTTACTTCTGGTGGTCACCCATCTACCTGATGCCTGCACTCTGGGTATGACTACCTCAGCAAAAGACTTTTCTATGAGATTTTCAGCCTCCTGGATAGTCCTGAGTGCATCCAGCTCCAGATCCAGTTCCTTGACCTTGTCAATCAGGAGTTAAAGTTGGGCGCACTTGCTGCAGATATAGTCATCAGGGAGACTGTCAGGTCTCACAGGAGGAGCATTCCACTGCCTGAACTATCATCCTGCCTACACTTAGTACACCTCTAACTTCTCAATCTTACATTCTAGCCTGCACCTGTTCTTGCCTAAGCCTGTTGAGCCAAAGCCTGACCTCTCTAAAACTGGCCCACTCCAACAGTGACCGCTCTCACAGTATAATTATTGCTTGTTAACTCAATCCATTTTGGCTGTCAGAAATATTCTGATCTACATTACTTCACATTGCAAATATGGAAAAGTGCATGATACTAAATAAAAATAAATGGGTCATGCTCTCTTATCAGGTTATTAAGAAATTCCTCAGATGAAAAGATAGTACTAGAGTTTTACTAATACATTAAATAATGCATAAAGAGGAATTTCTGTTGTAGAGAAAATTTAATGACAACTATATAATACTGCAGTATTGTCACATTTATCCTCAAGAGATGTACGGTACTGTGCAAAATTCTTAAACACATATATTATAACTAGGGTGCATCAGACATTTGCATAGTACTGTAGTAATTTTATGTATTGCACTGTATTGCCACAAAAAGCTAATTTCATGACATATTGAGTGATGATAAACCCGATTCTGATATGGGTCTCTTTTGTGGACTGAGAGTGGGAAGTGGGCAGGGAGAAGAGGATTGTGGTTGGGGAAAGGGGAAAGGGGAAAGGAGAGAGGTGGGAGTGAGAAGCACCAGAGAAACATTTTGTCATGATCAATAAACCAATTCTTTGGAATCAAATGACCTTGCCTGTTGTCTGAGGGCTGGGTGTGTCAGCAAAGATCATTCCTTCTTTGCCACCTGTCCCACAGTTCCCTGTGGTGCTCCACCCTCACCATTCCCAACATCCTTTGCTCCTGCTGGATTTACAGATACAGTACTTTGACAAATACAGAACTGTGCAAAAATATTTGGCACCCTAGCTATTTGGATGTGCCTAAGACTTTTGCACAATACTGTCGGTCGGAGTGAAAAATGGCATTGAATCATATATTTTGTACTGTTATTATACCAATATATTCTTCCTGTTTTTTTTTACTGTATTCTTCATTCTTTATTTCAACTATGCAATACATGCATAGTTTAAGAATGCTGCCTGATAATACCCAAAGATAATTTTCAGGCTGTTTGAATGATTGTTTGAAGAACTTTATTTCTTGAGGGCTTCTAAGAAACTTTGTTCTGTAGCAGAAATTAAATTAATGTTAGAACTGGTCTCATGCAAAATGGGTGTTAAACAAAATCAATCCATTTATTCTGGAAGGAAATGTTTCTATATTTAAAAATAAATTAATTGTAACTTAATTTTCCATGCATTTTTTAGCTGTATCTATTGTAGGAAAGAACAAAATCTGGTCTTGGGCTTCATACTTAGAAGAGGAAAAGGCTTTTGCTGCTCCTGTCAAACTCTTTCGAGAGGTAATAATCAATACTTTCACTATATTTTCTGAAATAATAAATCTGACCAAGATTCTATATATAGAATTGATTCACTCCCTATTGAATTAGGGTAATGCTGCTATGTAAGAGCATTAAAAAACAAAGGTGGGAGATAATTATTTGACTAGCCTAATCATTTTATAGAGAATGCAGCTGACATGGCTTAAAATTATCTGTTCAGTTGAGACACAGTCATATCCCTCTGCTCCCTTCACATTCATGTCATACTTGTTCCATGGCCTTATCCTTTAGGTGGCATTGATCAAGGTATGAAGGAACAGTGATAACCAACATTATCTCTTGTTAGATAGCTATAGCAAAGAAGACTATGTACGTAAATGGTGGACAACATGTATTGGTTTGAAAAGCTGACATAATATAGGTTGAGCACCCCTTATCTGAATCTCTAAAATTCTGAAAACCTCTGAAATCCAGGAGTTTTTGAGTGTCGAAGTGGCATCACAAACGGAAAATTCGACAAAGTGCTGGGCAGGTTCCCAGGTCTCAGCACACCACAGTCAGTTCTGAGAAGTTACCTCACATCTGTAATGAACTGAAGTTAATGAAAAATAGATAAAGCACTGCATAAAACAAAAAATGAAGATCTTGATTGTTTATTGTCAGCATTGGAGAAAACGTATGCTGTGGGTTGTGGAACAAACAGATCCATCACAACAAACTGAAAATTGAAGGTAATTGTGAATATTCAGCAGTCTGGTTGCAGAAAAATTAAGAAAAGGCAAGACATTAAAACTTTAAAGCACCTGCTGATCCTGAAAATCTAGCACCTGAACAAATCTATAATGCTGATTGTTTTATTACGTACCTTACATAAAGCATAAATATAAAGAAAATACAAGTACTGTAACTTTTTAAGCAAAACATGGCATCGTAGGTGGAGTCTGAAGGCCTCCTGTTGTTGTTGTTGTTCAACAGCTGATTCGGGTATTCTCCCCATGTTACCGTGCTGCTTTTGTTACCCTGCACATGTTATATGTTCATTATATTAATGGTATGCAATCATTTTTACTGTTAAGTACAGATGTATAATGAATAAGTGTGAGACAAAGATTGCTTACCAGTAGCACATAAATTCAGAGTCAGAAATTATGGTGATCCCAAGCTATCTCATTATATATTTCAAAACCCAATAAAATCCAAAATCCAAAATACTTCTGGCCCCAAGCATTTCTGTAAGGAGTACTCATGCTGTACTACCTTGTGATTCTTCTTCTTCATGTGCCTTGCTTGGGTGACCATGGCTTTCCACTTTGTGATAATATGCTCAATTGAATGTTTACTTTTCTCATTTTTGGGTTAGATTGGTATTAATAAGAGTTGAGTTTCTTTAACTAATTAAATAACAACAAATATATCTAAAGTTCTTTTTAGGCCCATTATTTTCTTACATATGAGAAAGGCTACCAAATTTAAGATGTGAAGGGGATAAGTATTCATCTTGGGCTACAAGTGCAAATCGTGAAAAATTGTGGGACTATCTTCTTTCTTACAATATAGTCCTGCCAGAAATTGAGGATGTAGTCAGACAATAGTGGTTGTTATGCATTAACGTCATCAGCATATGGCATTTTATGACTGATGAGTGTATTTTTGGATTATTTATAATCCTCTCACTTATTAGCAAAAATGTCAATTTTGTTAGCCGAAGAATTCTTGAACAATAACAGTAAAAACAAATTTATTATAGATTGCCCCTGGATCTTTGACATAGCTGTTTTATTAGAAAAATACATGAGATTTAATAAATGAAATTTTGTTATGCTTGTATAATCAATTTAGAACAACAGGTTTATAACTTGTAAAATGACATATTTGCTCCTTTTTCTCATCTCTGTCCAATCTAGTAGTTGAGTATACAAAAGCTGTGGAGTGAGAATAGAACATAAACAAATGAAAATGGTTGTGGATATTTAAATTAATTGAAATAATGTTGTTAATTTTTTAATGTGACTACAGTTTTCTTTCCTCGAACAGTATCAGTCCTTTCCACAGAATAAGAATGCTTTCAAGGTTGGCATGAAGTTAGAGGGTATTGATCCGACACATCCATCTATGTACTTTGTACTCACAGTATTTGAGGTACAGGAAACTTCAGTTATTTTTAATGTCTGTGGTTGATTTACTGTATGTTTACTATTCGTATGTTGAACCAAAGTAACAGTTAAGCCACTGGTACTTTGGTTCAACATACAACTCATTAGGAATTAAAATGCAGAAAAAGTAATTAACACCTAAAAATGAATCTACTTAGTACAAATCTAAATATATGTAGATTTATGCATGTAAATTGGCTTTCAGTTATATGTATTTGTTAGCCCTTTTCTTAGCACATGATTTTCCTGCCAAACTGTTGAAATTAAAGCCAATAATTTTCAGAAGAATAGTAGACAGATGTATTTGTATATCCCAGATATAACATGTGAATTGAATCAGAATCAGAATCAGGTTTATTATCACCGAAATGTGATGTGAAATGTGATATGTCGGTAGTCAGATCTACCTCATTAATATTTGAATGTTCTATTCTTTGTGACAGATGCAAATAAATGTCTTACAGTGAGCTACTGTCTGACAGGTATAATAGCGCGTTCAATCGAATCGAGTATGATGTTCTCCTAAGGGCTTGTCTATTGGTGGGTCCTCAGGTGGCTGTAGAGGCCAATCCAGGATCCACATAATCTGGTGTAGGGTAGGCAACGGTCTTCCAGACCGCATAATCCTGTCTTCTTCACCACTTGCTGAACATCGCAGTACTTAATCCAGGATGTTAGGGTGGATTTCTTAAATGGAGAATGCCTAACTCTTCCTGTGACTTTGTTTTATGTGGGGAAACTGATGCGTGGCCAGTCACCACATGGTCCTTGATGAATTAGGGTCAGGGTCTGGTGGCTTGGAACGTAAGACAACCAGGGACCCTTTCTGTTGGAACGGTATGCAAGACAAGTTTTTTCATTGAACCTCAAAGTTCAAAGTACATCTGTGTCACCATGTACAACCCTGATGTAGGAGCCATCTATCTATTTTCTGTCCATTGGAGCCATGTCTGTATCGTATTTGGTGGTGTGTTTATTATGGTAATCTGTCACAGGGGTTGGGGCATGGTAGAAGCAAACGTGCATAGTTACATACTCACACTTAATTAGTTAATTTTTTAGTATAGTGGTGAGGGGGGTGAGCCACAGAGAATGATATTTTACTGTTGATCACTAATTTAGTTCAACTGCTTAGTGTGCTAATTAGAACGCAATTCGACCACTTATTACACTGACTGAAATGCTTAAGTATGTGTAGAATGCTAATTCTGATATCACTAATTAGAATGCTTAATTACGCTGATTTGAGCACTAAGATCGCTGTATCGCTAATTTAGTTTTGTTAGTTCTTTATCACTATAAGGCTGTTCATCTTTGCTGGTTTTGTAATAAAGGATTGAAAGTATATTTTTTGACTTTGGAACTTTGTTATTGTGAAAGCGCATCATGCAGTGTTGATCTCCTGGCTTAGTTTCTCAGCCATTTTGGTTTGTTTTAAAGTAACCACTACATTTTGACAACAAAAATAACATTGTTCTACCAAACGAAGAGTAGTCTATGGTAAAGGATTGCCTTGGACCCGTTTGTGAAATTGGAGTCACAACACTGAGAACAATACGTCAGAAACTGGAGCAGTTTGCAGCAAGTAAATGACCTTTTTGCTGATCCATACTGTGTATGTGTGTTTTGAAAACCGTCTTCAGTTGGTCAGTGCTGCATGTCCTTCGGGGATGTTTGGTTGTTCATGTGGTGTTTGCTAGAATGTTTGTTGCTTTGTTTTATTGAAATGCTGAAATATTCCGATTGCCAACGTTTGAATTGAAGGCTTTTTGTTCAGTCTGGTTTAAGTGCTGTGGATGTGCGGGCAGTTTATTTATTGACTACATATATTGAATCGTATATCTCTAGTACTGCAGAATTAATTGTGAGTTGTGCTACTGGAGATAGTAATATGAGTATGCTGAAGCATGGAATTGGTGACAGCATCCCAGCAGTTGGGGCCAGTCAAACAGAAATTAAAGCAGAAACTAGAGCTAATCTAATCGAAAGACTTCAAAGAGAGTATGAAACAAATGTGAACAAAATTAAAAGTTTAGTACCATCAATTAATGATCTCATGAAAATTGAAGAAACTGCTTTACAACTGCAGTCTTATCTTGAGGGCTTGATGAATCTCTGTGGAGCAGTTGTAAAGCAACATCACATGCTAATCTCATTACTTCCCAAGCTCAAGCATCAAAGATAAAATAGGGGGTTTTCATGCATCAATGGCTATAGTAGTGCATTCGTAGGGGATGTGAAACAATGGTTGAGCCAAACATGTTTCATTGAAGAACATGATGCTGCAAAAAGTAAATATGTGTCTCACCTTCCATCAGACAATGTTAATGAAATTCCAAGGCATGGTTTGGCTATGCATATTGCCAAAGACCCACAAGATGACATAGAACCGAGTGACAGTGTTTCAGATATCAGCATTCGAAGTTCTGCTGCAGGCAGAGCATCAGAGTATGGCTAAAGTTAACGCGCTAAGGGCTTCAAGTGTGGCGAATGCTCAGAGTTCTCTAGTAGCGCAGTCCTATGGTGTGAATCCCTACATTGAAAAGGCACAAAGATAAACAAAAACACCCAATATCAATGCTGGTTTGTTCATTCTTCAGGTGTATGAAAAACTTGAACAAGCCCCCAAGAGCTAGTTCAGGGCGTTTACTCTCAGCCTGCACTAATGAGGAACTCTGATCCCGTTATAATCCAACAATTCAAAGTGCTCATGGGGACATTTACTTACAGCATGAAAACACTCTCGTTCTCTTCGATAGAGATCAAAGTAGTACTATTGATATTATGAGGAAGCAAAATGAAGTAACAACCTTATTTGTAACAGAGCAATACATTTCATCTTTGCTTAAAAGAGGGATTCAAATCTTCGATGGCGATCCATTGCAGTATCATGCATTCATGAGAGCTTTTGAAAACTGTGTTAAAGCCAAGACTGACACTTATAGTGACTTCCTCTATATCCTTGAACAATTGCCTTAGATAACTTGTCAGAAGTTGCTAGCATGTTGCCCCTAAGAAAGGATATCTAAAGGCTAAGGCTTTATTACAGGAACAAATGTTCAAAGGTTAATTTATTATCAAAGCATGTATCCCTATACAACTCTGAAATTTATATCCTCCAGATAGCCACAAGACGAAGAAAGAAAATGAAAGTCATTCTCGAAGAAACATTAAACCCCTCCATACAAAGAAGAATGGCGCCCTGATCATCAACTACCCCCAGCAGAAAATGGAACAGGAACAGTGCCCCCCCCCAAAAAAAAACTCCTTGCACAAAAAACTACCAGAGCGCTAATAGAACATCAACCCTCAAACACACCCCCTCACTCAACAAAACAGAAAAAGAACAGGTGAAAAAAAAACACCGAATATAAAAGCCTAAAGTCTGCGAAAGTCCACAGTCCATAAATGCAATAGTCTAAACCATAAATGCAGAACCATGATACCATCCTACAATATCACTGACATTCATTGAAAGAGATTAACACCACACGAGGCAGAGATGCCTACCCGCTTGTAACAGTGAGCCACACAGTGATAGGCTGCTCAAAGACACCTTCTCTGGCAGCAATCAAAAGGAAGGCAGTCAGCACTGTAACTCTCAGTCACCTCCTGCATTCACCTCGATATCTCAATATTCCTTCATGCTTTAATCAGTGATTCCTGGATGCTTTAAGCAGTAGAATGGAGTCGAACATTGGCTCATGGCCCGTCTCGAAGTTTCTTCGCATCGAGGCCGTACAAGGACGCAGTCGTTTCCTGGAATCTACTCGGAGACAACAAAGCACTGGATCATTCAAACGATCTCAAAACTGTAAATCACAAGCTCTAAAAGTTACAGAAACAAATATAAAGTGAAAAAGAAGTAAAAAAGGTATTTCTGTTTGCTATTTGGGCGATGTCAACTGAGGGAGCATTGTACGCTGGCCCCATCTTGACTGGAAGATTTTGGTAATGAACAGAAAATTGTATCTGCCTACATGGAAAAGGCTCTTTCTTGGGTATATGCCAAATCTGATGATGTGAAAGCTCTTCAAAAATACACTTATTTCTGCTACTAAAGTGCATGACCATGCATTTTCCAACATTGTATTTCATTTGCCACTTTCTTGCCCATTCTTCTAATCTGTCTAAGTCCTCTGCTGCCTCTCTGTTTCTTCACCTCTATCTGCACCTTCACTAATCTTCATATCATCTGCAAATTTGGCAACAAAGCCATCTATTCCGTCATCTAAATCATTGATATATGTCATAAAAAGGAGCGGTCCCAACATCGACTCCTGAGGAACACAATTAGTCACTGGCAGCCAACCAGAAAAGGACCCTTTTATTCCCACTCACTGCCTCCACCAATCAGCCAAAGCTCGAACCATGCTAGCAAATTTCCTGTAATACCATGAGCTCTTAACTTGGTAAACAGCCTTGTCAAAGGACTTCTGAAAATCCAAGTATACAACATCCACTACATCCCCTTTATCTATCCTATGTGTCATCTCCTCAAGGAATCCCAGCAGGTTTGTCAGGCAAGATTTTCTCTTAAGGAAATCATGCTGACTTTGTCCTATCTTTTCCTGTGTCACCAAGTACTCCATAACCTCATCCTTAACAATTGAGTCCACCATCTTCCCAACCATTGAATTCAGGCTAACTGGTCTATATTTCCTTTCTACTGCCATCCTCTTTTCTTAAAGAGTGGAGTAACATTTGCAATTTTCCAGTCCTCTGGCACTATGCCAGAATCTGATAATTTTTGAAAGATAAATGTGCAAATTATTTTCTGAATGGGGAGAAAATCCAAAAGTTTGAGATGCAAGAGGATTTGGGAGTTGCTGTGCAGAACACCCTAAAGGTTAACGAGCAGGTAGAGTTGGTAGTGAGGAAGGCAAATGCAATGTTAGAATTCATTTCAAAAGGTCTAGAGTACAAGAGCAAGGATGTGATGCTGAGGCTTTATAAGGCACTGGTGAGGCCTCACCTTGGGTATTGTGAACAGGTTTGGGCTCCTTATCTAAGAAAAGATGTGCTGGCATTGGAGAGGGTTCAGAGGAGGTTCACAAGGATGATTCTGGGAAGAAAGCTTTATTATACAAGGAATGCTTGATAGCTCTGTGTCTGTACTCGCTAGAATTTAGATAATTGGGGAGGGGGATCTCATTGAAATCTTTTGAATGTTGAAAGGCGTAGACAGAGTAGATTTGGAAAGGATGTTTCCCATGATGGGAGAGTCTAGAACAAGAGAGCACAGCCTCAGGATAGAGGGGCATCCATTTAAAACAGAGATGCAGAGACATTTCTTTAGCCAAATGGTGGTGACTTTGTGGAATTTATTACTACAGACATCTGTGGAGGCCAGGTTGTTGTGTGTATTTAAGGCAAAGTTTGATAGGTTCTTAATTGGACATGGCATCAGAGGTTACGGGGGGAAGGCTGGGGAGTGGGGCTGAGGAGGGGAAAATTGATTGAACGGCAGAGCAGATTCGAGAGGCCAAACGGCCTAATTCTGCTTCAAATTCTTATGGTCTTATGATCTAAAGCATTGGAGCCATTGCATGTGATTTGTAGTGCACTGATAGACCCTATGCAATCAGAACAACGCCAAGTTGAACTGTGATAGATCACTGAAAAGAGAACGTGGTGATGGAAGAGACTGTACAGCCAGAGCTGACGGTTAACAAAATCTCAGTTTTGAACTTGGTTGAGCTTTAGCAGCTGCAGTTCAGTGCATACTTCCCTGAATACAGTCAGAATGAACAACCTGGTTTGTTAAGAGAAGATCACCATTTTATGGAGCTGGTTACGAATTCAGCAAAACTGGTGGATGACCATAGCCAGATTAGGCTACCTTTGAGAAAGAATGAGGTTAACATGCCAAATATCATGAACTTTGCTGAACAGCATGCTCTAAATCTGAGGAAGAGATTGAAGAAGGGTTTGTCATTCATAGATCAGTGATTCTTTGGAAAGGTTTTCAGAAAACAGTCCTTCTTCAGAAAGGAATGAAGTGGGTCTTTAACCCCACCGGTTGGTTCATATCATGAAGAACATAGGAGAGATTGATCAGGTCTATGCAAAAGGTCCTCATTTCTACCATGAAGGTACAGAATGTTGATGAAGAGGGTTTCCATACAGTCCTTTGTGAAGTAGGGGCTATTTTCAATGGATGTCCAATTACTAAAGCACTCTCTTATCCCAATGATTTGGAAACACTAACACCCAACTACCTGTATCTCCTGAAGACTACACCATCCTTACCACCAGGAAAATTCCATAAGGAAGTCATTTATACTCGTTGTAGAGGGAAGCAGATCCAATACATGTCAAACTTGTTTTAGAAACGGTGCGTGAAGAAGTATTTGCCCCAATTACAGGAATGTCAGAAATGGTCAGGTAGAAAACCCAATTCCTTCCCAGAGACATTGTGCTTATAGTTGATGACGCAGCACCTGAAAACTCGTGGATCGTGGGAAGAGTCATTCAAGTCTTTCCAGTCAGAAGAGCATTTATGAAGCAGGTGCACATCAAGACCAAGACCAGCTGTCTGGACAGGCCTTTAACCAAAATCTGTCTTGGCAGAAGTTTGGGGAGGTCCAGATCTAGAAGCTTCATGACTTTGAGTTGAACTACTGACTTGACAGAGAGTGGTGGTAAAGATCATTCCGTATGGGGCTAAGTGCTGGTAACACCTGGCCTAGATGACTGTTGCATGACTTGACTGGAAGAGGAGAGAAGAAAGAGTACATTTGTACAATTACTAAGATGTTTGTCTTTTAAGATTGCATTTCTCCTATTTTGGTAATAAGTAGTTGTAATTATTGGAAAGTAATAATTAAAGGGCTGGGATGTAGGAGCCATGTTTCTACTTTATGTTTGTGTTGTATTTTTGTGGCACGTTTATTATGGTAATCTGTCATGAGGGTTGGGGCATGCAAGAAGTATGCTTAGTTAGTTGTTTAGTAGAGAGGGATTGAGCATGGAGAATTACTTTTTATGTTAACCGCTAATTTAGTTTGCTTTCTACACTGATTGGAATGCTATTCAACTGCTTATTATGCTGGTTGGGACATTGTTGGAACACTAACCAGAACACTTAAATATGTATAGAATGCTAATTCTGATATCACAAATTAGAGTACGTATTTAGTTACGCTGATTTAAATACTAAGATCGCTAATTTAGTTTAGTTTGTTTTTTATCACTATATGAGCGTTCATTTTTGCTGATTTCGTAATAAGGGATTGAAAGTACCTTCTTCAACTTTTGGAATTTTATTATTGTGGAAGTGTGTCATGCAGTATCCATCTCCTAGGCTAGTCTCTTAGCGGTTTTGGTTTGCTTTAAAGTACCTGCTACAGCTGAGATTCATTTTCTTGCAGGCATTCTCAGTAAATACAAGAAACACAATAGAATCAATGAAACATTGCACCGAAAAGGATGAACAACTAACCAATGTCGCAAAGGACAACAAACCGTGCTAATGCAAAAGAAATGATAACAATTTATAAGCTGTAAGTATTGAAGGCATGAGATGAAGAACACACTACAGCTGTGAAGATCCCTGCTGCACCTGATGACCTTGTGATCTCTGTCTCAGAGGCCGATGTTAGGCTGTCTCTACAGAGAGTGAACCCTTGCAAGGCAGAACGTCCTGATGAAGTACCTGGTAAGGCTCTGAAAACCTGTGCCAACCAACTAGTGGGAGTATTCAAGGACATTTTCAACCTCTCACTGCTATGGGCAGAAGTTCCCACTTGCTTCAAAAAGGCAACAATTATACCAGTGCCTAAGAAGAATAATGTGGGCTGCCTTAATGACTATCGCTTGGTAGCACTCACATCGACAGTGATGAAATACTTTGAGAGGTTGGTCATGATTAGACCGAACTCCTGCCTCAGCAAGGACCTGGACCCATTGTAATTTATCTATTACCACAATAGGTCAATGGCAGATGCAATCTTAATGGCTCTTCACATGGCCTTAGACAACCTGGACAACACAAACACCTATGTCAGGATGCTGTTCATCGACTATATCTCAGCATTTAATTCTATCATTCCCACAGTCCTGATTGAGATGTTGCAGAAACTGGGCCTCTGTACCTCTCTCTGCAATTGGATCCTCGACTTGCTAATCGGAAGACCACAATCTGTGAGGATTGGTGATAACATATCCTCCTGGCTGACAATCAACACTGGCACACCTCATGGGTGCTCTACTCTCTGTATACACATGACTGTGTGGCTAAGCATAGCTCAAGTACCATCTATAAATTTGCTGATGATACAACCATTGTTGGTAGAATCTCGGTGGTGACGAGACAGCGTACAGGAGTGAGATATGCCAACTAGTGGAGTGGTATCACACCAACAACCTGGCACTCAACGTCAGTAAGATGAAAGAGCTGACTGTGGACTTCAGGAAGGGTAAGACAAAGGAACACATACCAGTCGTCATAGAGGGATCAGAAGTGGAGAGAGTGAGCAGCTTCAAGTTCCTGGGTGTCAAGATCTCTGAGAATCTAACCTGGTCCCAACGTATCGATATAGTTAATAAGAAGGCAAGACAGCGGCTATACTTTTTGAGGAGTTTGAAGAGATTTGGCATGTCAACAAATACACTCAAAAGCTTCTATAGTTGTACCATGGAGAGCATTCTGACAGGCTGCAAAACTGTGTGGTGCAGAGGGGCTACTATACAGGACCAAAAGAAGCTGCAGAGGGTTGTAAATCTAGTCAGCTCCATCTTGAGTACTAGCCAACAAAGTACCCAGGACATCTTCAGGGAGCGATGTTTCAGAAAGGCAGCGTCCATTATTAAGGACCTCCAGCACCCAGGGCATGCCCTTTTCTCACCGTTACCATCAGGTAAGAGGTACAGAAGCCTGAAGGCACATACTCAGCAATTCAGGAACAGCTTCTTCCCCTCTGCCATCCGATTCCTAAATGGACATTGAATCTTTGGACACTACCTCACTTTTTTTTAATATACAGTATTTCTGTTTTTGCACTTTTTAAATCTATTCAATATCTGTAATTTATTTACTTGTTTATTTATTATTATTATTATTTTTAATTTTATTTATTATTTTTTAAATTATGTATTACATTGAACTGCTGCTGCTAAGTTAACACATTACATGCCGGTGATAATAAACCTGATTCTCATTCTGATACTGAAGAGTTCTTGAAAGTGAGTCCATAGGTTGTGGGAACAGTTCAGTGATGGGGTGAGTGAAGTTAAGTGACGGTATCCCCTCTGGTTCAAGAGCCTGGTAGTTGAGATGTAATAACTCTTCCCGAACCTTGTGGCGTGGGTCCTGATGGCAGCAGTGAGAAGAGAGCATGTCCTGGCTGGTGGGGGTCCTTGATAATGGATACCTCTTTCCTGCAACAAAGCTCCATATAGATGTGCTCAGTGGTTGGGCGGCTTTACTCGCGATGAACTGGGCCATATCCACTACTTTTTGTAGGATTTACTGTTCGAGGGCATTGGTGTTTCCATACCAGGCTGTGACGCAACCACACCCTGGTATACTCCTTCACTACACATCTATAGAAGTCTGTCAAAGTTTTAGATCATATGACGAATCTTCACAAACTCCTAAGAAAGTAGAGGGGCAACTGTGCTTTCTTTGTACTGCCACTTATGTACTGGACCAAGGACAGACCCTCTCACGTTATAGCACTGAGGAATTTAAATTTACTGACCTTCTCCACCTCTGATCCCCCGATGAGAACTGGCTCATGAACCTCTGATTTCCTCCTCCTGAAGTCATAATCAGCTCCTTGATCTTGGCTCTATTGAGTGAAATGTTGTTGTTGTGGCCAGATTTTCAACTTCCTCCTATATGCTGATTCGTCCCCACCTTTGATTCAGCCAATGACAGTGGTGTCATCAGTAACCTTAAATAGGACTTCAGTTCATGTGCAACAATGCTAAACTAATTTACCAATTTACCTGGTCTTATTGATGTCTCCTGCATTTTGTTCAGTGTGTGATCATGAGACTAACTCAGCTGAAAATTATATATTTGGAAATTTTTGATCAAGTTGCATTAGTTTTGTCTTGGTAAGGAGTTTCAACATAGATAAGTCATGTTCTTTTGCTCACTTCTCCATATATATGTAAATTACTCTTGGTAAACCTCAGACATTTTGACAACTGTAGTGGCACTTGGCAAACTGTAGATGAGCTGAGTGGGTCAAGCAACATCTGTGGAGGCTACAAGGTGTAAGTCAGTGTTTTGGGATAAGACCCTGCATCATGATGTCCTGGTATATATACATAGAACATAGAAATTTACAGCACATTACAGGCCCTTCAGCCCACAATACTGTGCCAACCACGTAACCTACTCTAGCAACTGCCTAGAATTTCCCTAGTGCATAGCCCTATATTTTTCTAATCTCCATGTACCTACCTAAGAGGCTCTTAAAAGAGCTTATTGCATCCGCTTCCAATACCGCCACCGGCAATGCATTCTGCACACCCACCACTCTCTATGTGAAAAACTTACCCCTGACATCCCCTCAGTACCTGTTTCCAAGCACCTTAACATTATGCCCCCTCGTGTTAGCCATTTCAGCCCTGGGAAAAAACCTCTGGCTATCCACACGATCAATGCCTCTCATCATCTTATACACCCTTATCAGGTCACCTCTCATTCTCCATCGCTCCAAGGAGAAAAGGCTAAGTACACTCAACCTATTCTCATAAGGTACGCCCTCCAGTCCAGGCAACATCCTAGTCAAGATATAGGGTCTTGATCTAAAACATCAGCTTAGACCTTTTGTCTCTGCAGATGCTGCTGGATGGTCTGATTTCTTCCAGTGTACTTTTTTTTGTCACTGATTTCAGCGTCTCCGGTCTCTTTTATCTTCTAGGCAGACTGTGACTTCCCAAACAAAAAAAAAGCATAATCTGGCCATCTTTATAATCTTCCAAAAATGAGCAATCTGATCAAAAGCCAAAAGGCTCAACATGCTAGTTGCCAAGAAGATGTAGGGATATCAAAGGAACTAAGGCTACTGTTGTGATGGAGGACACTCAGTAAACACACTCCTTAGATGTGCGCATTTACACACACACAAACATTGCACTGTCATTCTGTTGTTGTGCTTAGTATATGCACTTCACTGTCTTCCCTGGTATATTCTTATAATGGGTCCTAAACCAAGGTGATGTGCTCTGGTTGGCTTTATGGCTTTATGGTGCCTTTCCCATCATACATGGTGGAATATTATTTAATATTGGGGATGTGTAAATGTATGCATGTTGCTTGTGTACTGTATACTTCTGTTTGTTTTGTAATATGATTGTAACTACATTGTGGGGTGCATCATATTCTAATTCATGTGTTGTCTTAAGTTAACTTTGTGGGTAATTAAAGATGGTATGTCCTGGTGCCTAATAAACGGGGATCATCACTCTCAGTAGGAGGGAGAGATAGGGGCTGACAGGCATTCACACTGGACAAATACACAGGTGTGCGCCGCTTAACGTCCATTCGGACAATGTCCGATCACATATACGTCCGTAGTCCCGATCAGAGAACGTGACGTAGTGGACGTAACAAATCTCGTGTATCGCGCGTCTCTTGAGTGTAGTAGTGTTACCTCTCTGTTTAATTTTCTTTTGAAAATATTACCGTAAAGTGCATCATGGCTTCCAAACGCAGCAAAACCACTCCTGGTGATAGCAGCAGCAAGAGGCAAAGGAAAAGTATTGATTTGGAAGTGAAATAAAAAGTTATTAAACAGTATGAAGGTGGAAAACCAGTGAATGCTATTGCTCAGGATTTAGGCATGTTGCACTCGACATCACAACGATCCTGAAAAACAAAAGAAAAAATTGTCAAAGCTGTTAAAGGATCAGCTTCACTGAAAACTACAAGGCTCACGAAAATGCGAGAGAGACCTATATCGGATATGGAGAAATTGCTAATGACATGGATTTAGTCAATACAGGTACACTACAGTACTCTATATAGGTTTGATAAGTATATAATATGGTGTTCACACAACGTCCAAATCACATAACGTCTGATTTCACAGAATGTATCGTGGACGTTAAGTGATGCATACCTGTAGTACAAAGCTATTATTGTGTTTTCTGGTACATATCTTTTTTGTAAATATTAACAGTTTTCTTTTCACCATTTTCATTAATTTTTGACACACCTAATAAACACCCTTGCATGAAAGTGCAAAGTGACTCCAGCCATTTTTTCGTTTGGTCAGAACCCACATATTTAACAAGTGTTGAGGTTGAAGATAAGCTATGATTTTCGCAAATGATGCAACAGACATATAATAGCTAATTTCTGCTCCTGTTTTCTCCGTCATAGGATCCCTTTTAAGTGCTTGCTAGATGGTGGTTGCCGGACAGTTTTATTGTGGCATCTTATAATTTTGGAGTTGATATTGAAAATTAAGCTTTACAATTCTCAATGGGATTTTTGGTAAAGTTTGGCTTTTGCCTCCTCCAGTCCATTACTGAAATAAGTTCAAATGAACTATGGTCACAAAATGGATATGTGCAAAAACTTCTTAAACTGAAATCTCTTTACTCTCATTTCAAGTTAGTGGTGGAAAAGACAAGATGTCCCAATTGGGTCAGTTACAATAGACAATAGACAATAGGTGCAGAAGTAGACCATTCGGCCTTTCGAGCCTGCACCGCCATTCTGAGATCATGGCTGATCATCTAGTATCAATACCCGGTTCCTGCCTTGTCCCCATAACCCTTGATTCCCCTATCCATAAGATGCCTATCTAGCTCCTTCTTGAAAGCATCCAGAGAATTGGCCTCCACTGCCTTCTGAGGCAGCGCGTTCCACACCTCCACTGGGAGACTGGGAGAAGAAATTCCTCCTCAACTCTGCCTAAATGACCTACCCCTTATTCTTAAACCATGCCCTCTGGTACTGGACTCTCCCAGCATCTGGAACATGTTTCCTGCCTCTATCTTATCCAGTCCCTGGAACAGAAACAGGAAATACCAAAAAAATCCGTGCACAATGTGTCATGAGGTTTACACTGTGGCTTGCAAGTCATCCACACATGGCCAGGAACTGGAGCGATGTCTGTTACAGTGAGGTTGTGTAATAGCCTGTTTGTGACAACACAATAGCCTTCATTTAGTCATTTCATTTTATATTGCTGTTGTAGTTGGAAATGATTTATCCACCCTTATTTTTGTGAATAGATTTAACATAGAACATAGAATAGTACAGCACATTACAGGCCCTTTGGCCCACAATGTCGTGCTGACCCTTAAGCCCTACCTCCCATATAACCCCCCCCCACCTTAAGTTCCTCCATATACCTGTCTAGCAGTCTCTTAAATTTCACTAGTGTATCTGCCTCCACCATTGACTCAGCAGTGCATTAATGAAAGGCTAGAATTAATGTTTAGAGCACAAGTATTGGCAGTGAGCAGAGATGAGTTGCAAGACTACTTACTGGGTCACACTGAACTCCCATTGTAGATGGGGCCCAGTGGAGGATGCCTTCTATGTTTGTGGTAAAAATGAGATTCAAAGAAGGAAACGTGTTCTTGTCCTAGACTATACACATCTCTTTAGCTTTTAGAGAGTTGGGGGTGGGGGAAGAACATTTTAGAGGCCCATTATTCAGGTTTCTTTCAACCACAAAGTGGTCATAGGCTTGTGATGCAATGATATAGAGGAGTTGTTTATCAAATCAGGGTTTGGACGAAAGATGAAACTATATCTCATGAAGAATGTGAATCAACCAGCAAACATAAATGTCACCGAAAAATTTGATTTAATCAACTAATTCATTTTCTCTGAAAATCTAGTTGTAATGAATCAGTCTATTCTAGTTTATTACAAAACATGAAAGAATGCTGAAGCCTTGCCACTGAATTTATTTCCTCTTGTTAGCGATTGCCTATCAATGTTAATGATTCATCTACTTATAGATTAGTAATGGTAAACTTTCCAAATGAAGTCTGAATAAGAAAAAAAAGTTTCCAAGTTTTAGGCTTTCGTTATCCATATATCATAATGTATACTGTGATCATATAGAAAGTAAAGCAACAGAATGAGAAGAAAGAAGACTGTTTAATTTTTCAACTACAGGAAGGCTCCTGGATCAATAACAGTATCCTCTCTTTGGAAGGTTTGCGGTTATCGCTTGAGACTCCACTTTGACGGCTATTCGGAGTGTCACGATTTTTGGGTAAATGCTGATTCTCCAGATATCCACCCTGCAGGATGGTGTGAGAAGACAGGCCATCGATTATATCTTCCTAGAGGTGAGAGATTCATAGGCATGGTCTTAATAGCTTTGGGCTCAATTATTGTCTGCTCAGCCCAATTTCTGAGTAAAGTGATTATACTCCCCCCCATAAAGGAAACATTTATTATCCTACATACCAGTTCATAATTGTAGAAGTGCAGAAATGTATATCATGTTTTGCAAGAATTATGCATCTTAGAGTAAATTTGATTTCATTAAATAGTAGTATCATCTGAACCAATCAATTGATTTTGCCAGATTTTCTCTATATTGATAAATATGTTTGCTATGCTGTACTGTCTAATTAATATTTTGTATCTAAAATTAAAGCTATAGACAATGACTAGGATTGTTCTCCTGTTGTGTGGCAGCAACTGAGGGATACAATGGATTCTGATTATTTGGTCCATAGGTTAATTGGGGCAGCCACATATGTTGGACAACTCTTAAAGAACAAAAACTAATCAAGAACATAGCTGGATTCCTTAAGTTTATTTGGGACACCATGCTGCTTAATTGTGACAGGAGACTGATGCTGAAGAGTTTCTAACTAGTGTTAGGTGCATGAACTCGTGTGGCCCATAGACACTGTGATTAAAGTGAGCAGCTTTTGATGGGCGGCAACTGTGTGCATTTGTGTTCAAAAAGCAGTGATCTTTGTCTCTGATAGTTGGCAAGGGATAAACAGTAAGACAATTTATAATTGTTTTGCTCATTGCGGTTTCAAGCATTCTGGCTTAAATTAAGATTTGGAGCATGAATTGTGTGAAGGCTGTCCATTATCCACACTGGGTGTCAGCACTTATTTTGTTCATTAATGTCAATGAAATCTGTGCAGGGGAGTTTTTAAATTGGAAAAGCTGTTGCGCTGGGCAATTCCATTCTCTCTGCCATGCAAGTCTGGGTCCAGTGGTATGAGTAGTCTTCACAAAATTGGATTCTTTCTTGGTTGCAGTGGATAACCATGAATTCTTCTGTGCTTTATCATGCCCATGAAGTGTTGCAAAACTGCCCTCTTGGCCATTGGATCTCACTGTTGATTCATTTTGCCCAGTACTCCGAAGCTGACTTCACATGCCAGGACATGCATGTCCCTGCTTCATCAGGGTATGAAGCCCACCAGCTACCCTCGCTGAGTTTAGCCCACCCGTCAAAGCTATATATTGAGCTGTAGCCATAGTCACATGCCAACAGCAACTTGGAGCCACAGGTGAGAGCTGAGTGTCTGGTAGGGACAAAAGTGAGTTACTACCCCAAAATAAACATGACATGCTTCACCAGAGGTGCTAACCCTCCCTGGACACCCCATACATGGCTGCAGATACAAGATGAATTCCTGCATTATTACTACAACTTCATAGTACTGTAGTAGCATTGGTCATTTTCTAATTTGTTTTGTATTTCACTTCAATACATAATTCGTTTACTCAGTTAAACGATAGTTTGCCTTTTTTTAATAACTTTTTAACTATATCCATGCAACTTTGACTAATTGTGGTAGCTGCTTAATTAGGCCAAAATGTATTGGTCCCGATATATCCCAATTAACCACAATCCACTGGACATAGATAAATAAATACTTTATTGATCCCAAAGGCAATTACAGTGTCAAAGTAGCATTACGAGTGTACAGATATACAAATAGACGAGAAGTAAGAAAGAAAAAAATAGTTACCCCAAACAGTTTAACAGGAGGGAGTCATCACTTCCCTGGCTCTAGGTTGACTTATTATAGAGCCTATGGCTCAGGTTAAGAATGACCTCATATAGTGCTCTTTGGAACAGTGCAGTTGTCTTAGTCTATTACTAAAAGTGCTCCTCTGTTCAGTCAATATGGCATGCAAAGGGTGAGAAACATTTTCCATGGGGTCTTTTGTTCTACCACAACCTCCAGTGTGACTCCTATAACAGAGCCAGCCTTTCTAATGAGTTTATTAAGCCTGTTGATGCCATAGCCCCAGCATACCATCGCAGAAAAGACTTGTGAAAAGAACAAGAATATATGCTGTCCACTAGATGGCGTCAAACTAGCACAAGAGTAATCTAAAGGACATCATTTTAAACAAAATAAATGACCTTGTGGTATGAATCAGAAGTTGATGTGAATTTAGCGTACGGGTTGATATTAATTTGCAGAAGTTTGTATCAGTTATATCAATAATGCTATTTTGTCCCATTTTAGGGTATAAAGAGGAAGAGTTCAACTGGCCAAATTACTTAAGGATAACAAAATCCCAAGCTGCACCGAAGCAACTCTTCATCAATCAAAATATAGTGAGTATCTGCACCATCCTTAAACATTTTCTTAGAGTGGGCTGCTTAAAGAAATTGTGCATTGAAAGTAGTATTTCTTATGAATCTGCTTAATGATTTTTGCAATAATAGAGGAATTTGTTACATTTTTTTAACATAACAAGTCACAGGAATTTAAAGGCAACTGTTTCTTTCTGGTATATTTATAACAGAGTTTAGTAAAATACATTCTAATGTGTTACTAATGTTGGCAATAATGCAATGAATGTTCATGAAAATGAAAAGAAATTAGAACGTGGAAAAAGGCCTTTCAACCCAGCAAACCAATATTCATGATTACCCTTAACTCAAGGAAATCTTATACTTTATACTTCATTGTCGCCAAACAATTGATACTAGGACGTACAATCATCACAGCGATATTTGATTCTGTGCTTCCTGCTCTCTGTATTACAAATATTAAATATTAAAAATATTTAAAATAGTAAAAATTAGTAAATATTAAAATTTAAATTATATATTATAAATAGAAAATAGAAAAATGGAAAGTAAGGTAGTGCAAAAAAACTGAGAGGCAGGTCCAGATAATCTTGATTACATTTGCTCATTTATTCCTTTATTCCTCAATTTTATAGTGAATTCCACAGCCTCAGAACGTTTAAAATTTCTTTCATTTTGCTGTGCTTTAAAAGGAAATATTTCAAAAGCACAGAAAACCTCACTCTTGCACTATAAAAAGACAAAATATTGGAAATGAACCAAGGTCATATAACATTTATAGATTAAAAAAGTAGAGTTAACACATTCTGTTGAAAATTTATTGGCTGAAATGCCAACTCTGTTTTTCTCTTCATAAATGTCTCCACATCTGCCGAACATTTCTTAAAGTTTCTGTATTTATTTTTATCTTAAGTTTAGTTCACTTACTTGATAATATTAAATAAATCTTATCACACTCACATTTTGCATTATGTTAATTCAAAAATCCGGTGTTTCAAGTCTTTCTTTGTACTTGTTCAATCCTGATAAGATCCTCATTAATCTCACTCTTATACCATTCTTTTCATGAGAAACCCAAGAATATATACAGTATTCTTGTTGGGTCCCATTATGGTTTCATTTGACCCCATCATTACCAATAACATACATTTTATGATTGAGCTTGTGGTGTTATCAATCTGATGATGTGCCATCAATGAGTCTATTTCTGCTTTATTCTTTAATATCTACATATGGTGATTTCCAATTAAGTCTGAAAAGATAAAGTTTCTTCAAATTTCTTGCTTTCAGCAATCTGAATCTAGTACTGTTTTGAAAAATTGTATCCTCTAAACTGCATTTGGATAGTACCCTTCAGGAAGGATATACAGGATAGGTTTCATCACAAATTCAGCAAAATAAAATTAGAGTTTATAAACCAAAGGCTGCATAAATTTGATTCATATTCCTTTGGCATAAGTAATATAATTCTAACCGAAATGTTTAAAATGAAGAAGATTATATAAAGGAGTTGCAACGAAAATAAATCCCACGGGAGAAGTCGTTAAGTGCAGTGGGCATAATCTTAAAACCAAAGCTAGGCCATTATGAGTGAAATGAAGAAATGTTTCTGCATTACTGAAAGGTAATTGGTCTTTCCATATGGAGGTGGACACTGACTCAGTTGAATTTGGGAGATTTCAGACGGGTAAGACCAGTGGTGTAGGGGCAACAGCACTGGACTTCGAGGTGGATGGCCGAGTTCGAATCTAGCCGGGATGCAACCTGGGCAGCAGCAATACCTGTGTGGAAGAAGGGCTTGGCAATCTACTTCCATATCTTGCCACAAAAACCCTATGGACAATTACTCTATCTATAGGGTCACCATGAGTCAACTATGACTCAGCGGCACAAGTTATGATCAGGTAGAGTGAAGAAGGTTGATGGCTAGGGCGGATGTACTCTAAGATTGGCCTTAATAGCAGTAAGTACCCACAACTGTTCCTATATAATCTTCACCGCTATATTTATTTTATTTGTCTTATCGTGAGAAGCCATGAAGTTGGCTGCAACAGAAATGGCGAAAGCTGTAATTCAAAGGTACATTTTTGGGGTAGACAGAATTAGAAACATCTTTAATGTGCATATGTTTTTTGTCACTTCCTGATTTGAGAGCTGATTTAAATTTATGAGTTAAGTTCTGATTACAATTAAAAGTGCACAAGTATGCCAAGTTCTTGGGAATCCATTAGTTCTAAAAGCAATGAATCTATTTGTTACAAGTGGTTACACAGACAAGTGGACTCCCAAGAACTTGGCATATTTGTGCAGGGGTATACAGAGGTAAGGAAGGATTGCAATTTGATGGAGTGAGATGAAACACGAGTATTATGTACAGTTTTCATCTCCTTATCATAGAAATGGTTTACTTGATATTGAGGAGGGCAGATAGACCAGACGAAGGCAAATGCGATTTTGATACCATGGACAAATTGGGCTGAAGGGTGTTTCTGCGCTGTATGATGATGATGATGACGATGACATCCGTCTGTTTTGAAGGACGGTGGATAGTGGCGCTAGAGTGACCTCTCCAGGACACACGGGCACACGCCTGGGCAGGAGGAATGGAGATCCTGAGATTTCCCCTCTCGGCCTCACTGGTGTAGTCCAAAGGAAAGCGAAGCAATACATTTGTCACCAGCTTGGCTGAAAGAGCTGCTGGAAGGATGTTCAGTGATGTCCAGCTACTTTAGGGCTTCCACTCCAGATTTTCTGTCTGGGGTTTACTCCCATAGCCTTCATGTCTACCAAACCTGCCCTCAATGCAGTGGGGCTATTTACCCATATGCTGTATAACTCGATGATATCACTCTATGAGAGGAAGTACAACTGATACCACAATTGTTGTGCATGTCTTGTAAGAGAAATTAAGTAAAGTGGGGCTGCAGTCTTTTAAGTGTAGAAGAATAGGAGATGTCATCAAAATGAATATAGCCATTTAACTGGCAGGGAAGATATTCCTCTGATTGAGGATTTAGGTTTATGGGGCACAGTTTCTGAATAAGGTACAAGGTTGACATTTGATGGGGGTGAACATTAGGAGAATGAAGGAATATGAGTGTAGTGCTGGAAAATGACACTGAGATGGATCAGACATGATCTTAATGAATGGAGAAAAAGGTTCAAAGGAAAGTACAGCCAACTGCAGCTCTGATTTCTTGTGCTTTTATTATTGTAGGATCTTGGAAAAACAAGGCATGTTAAATGGTGGGTTAATGCATTTTATTAGGCAAAATGGTTCAAACTTAAATTTATAATGATGCTTTTTTTTCAGATGGTCACCCCTTTGGGATTTCGTGTTGGAATGAAACTGGAAGCAGTCGATAGAATGAATCCATCTCTGATCTGTGTTGCCACAGTGACAGATATAGTTGAAAGCAGGTTTCTGGTGCATTTCGATAATTGGGATGACACGTATGATTACTGGTAGGCTTTCCATTTGGTTCTTGAATCTGGGAAAGTTAACAAGTAAATAGGTGGCAGAAAAGCTTTGTGGAAAAAAGTAGGAAAAGATAGAGTGAAATAAAATGCTGCCAAAGAAATGAGAAACAAGAAGTAAACAGCCTAATCTGAGCTGAGATAGAGGAGATAAATTTATGTAGCAAAAAAGGCAAAATATATATAAATTTTCCTGAGGTGATTTGAAACTCATTTTTTCCTTTAAAAAGAAGTCCTTGTATTTTTTTTCTTTCTTCCTGTGCTCAAGTAGCACCTGAATATATTGCCAGCTGATTTCCTCGTAGACTCTGTCACTGGAGTTCATGAGCCATTTGGAGTTTCGACAAGTAAAGGTTAGCTAGAAGAATATACACCGGATTTCCTGTGTCTCATTGATTCAGTCCCTTCAGCAGAGACTAATCCGAACACAATTAACTTCATTGGTCATTGGACACATTGAGTGGCTTATTCCAGCAAGCTGTAACATTTATATTAGTTATAATATTATAGTGTCATATAGTTTCAGTTTTATCATTACCAACAAATGTATTTTTTTTACAAGATTAGAACTTTGTTTTGTTTAAAGAGTTGGGTCACAGACTTTTGATGTGTAGGAGTCTGCCTTGCTCCATGAGCAATGCACCAGCTGGAGCTGCTTTGAAAGCTTATTCCATTCTTTTGTTTCTCTGTGCAGTCTGTAAATCAGTTAACACATGTTTTAAATGTCAGTGGTGCTGCCAGCTCTACTCTCCAAAACTTGCAAGAAAAATAAATTCATATACAAATGATTTACATTTTACAGCCTGTCACAGTGTATGTCCTGTCAGCTACAGTCCTGAATGAATGCTGTGGTGTAACTTCAACTTTAACTTTGTTTTATCCTATCACAAACGAGAAAATCTGAAGACACTGGAAATCCAAGCAACACACACAAAATGTTGGAGGAACTCAGCAAACCAGGCAGCGTCTATGGAAAAGAGCAAACAGGCAAAGGTACCCTTTTTCATGGATGCTGCCTGTCCTGGTGAGTTCCTCCAGCATTTTGTGTGTTTGCTTTGGTAGTGAATTAACATGGAAATGACATTGTAACAATTGTTTTGGCATTTCTCAGTGCTGTAACTCGTAATATTGTATGTCACAGAGACATTCTGTTTAAGAAATAAAGCCCAACTGTTCTTCTCCTCTGATCAATGGCCAAAGAACAGACCAAGTCACCAGTCAATTCATCCTAGTACAGAGGGTAAAATAGGCTGGAAAAGGAGGCATGATGGCTCAGTGAACAAAGTTATTGCCTTGTATTACCTGAGACCTAGATACAATCCTGACCTTTATGTGGAGTTTGCATGTTCTCCCTGAGACTACAATATATCAGTTGCTTCTCGGTGGAAACAAGAGAGCGCAGACACTGAAATATGGAGCAAAAAGCAAGTCGCTGGAGGAACTCAGCAGATCAACAGGACCTGTGGAGGAAAGGGATGGTCGATGATTTGGGTCTGATGCAGAGTCTTGGGTCTGAAACTATTCCTTTGTCTCCACAGTTGCTGCTTGACCCACTGAAGTTCTCTTGCAGTTTTTTTTTTGCCTCCTTTATTCCGGGTGCTCTGGTTTCCTTTTATATCCCGAAGTGCAAGTGTGTAGGTGAGTGGTGGAATTTGGAGGGAATTGAGGAAAATGTAGGGAGAATAAAAAGTGGAACTAATGCAGGATTAGTGAAAATTGGTGGTTGATAGTTGGCATGGAGACAGTGGGTTTTGATCTTAATGTATTCCATAATTGTGGTAATTTTTTCATGTTGAGAGGGAGCCTGACGTGGCAGCTGCCGAGGAATCACTTTTCTGATCAGACAGTCTTCTCAGATATGGGTTCATAATGACCTCTTGGCATTGAAGGTGATCAGGAGAAAGGCCTGCCTCTGTGCTATATCTCTCAATGAAACTTTAATAAGAGGCAATGCATTAACAATACTCCAAAAATCAGAAGCTTCATTTCTTCAGCTATCAGACATCTTTTTAGAATATAATTTCGATCTTTGTCCTTCTTTTGGATATCATTCTACTGTTTAGCACCCTAAGTAGTATGAGGGTTCTCCTAACAATTTCTATTTTTTTGGTTAGGTGTGATGCCAGTAGCCCGTACATCCATCCTGTTGGTTGGTGCCAGCAACATGGGAAACCATTGACACCTCCACAAGGTAAGAGGAGAAAATCCTTAACCTGGTCAGATTTGAAGTTTCCAGTTCTACCCGTACTGCATCTAGACTGAAAACGACAGGCTGCCAGCAGTGAGAGGGCAGCAGAGAGCAGGAGGGACAATGGGGAAACTGTAACTGTGGTTGGGGATGAAATATAATAGGCACTTCAAAGAAATGCAAAATAAACTCAGGCAACACACTCAAAATGCTGGTAGAACGCAACAGGCCAGGCAGCATCTATAGGAAGAAGTATAGTCGACTTTCTGTGCCGAGACCCTTCGTCAGGACTAACTGAAAGAAGAGATAGTAAGAGATTTGAAAGTGGGAGGGGGAGGGGGAGATCCAAAATGATAGGAGAAGACAGGAAGGGGAGGGATGGAGCCAAGAGCTGGACAGTTGATTGGCAAAAGGAATACGAGGCTGGAGAAGGGAGAGGATCATGGGACGGGAGGCTTAGGGAGAAAGGAAGGGGGAGGGGAGCACCAGAGGAAGATATAGTGAGAGGGACAGAGGGAGAAAGAAGAGAGAGAAAGAAAGGGGGGAAAAGAAAAAAAGTGAGGAAAGGAGGGAGGGAGGGAGGAAGGGAAGAAGGGATGGGGTTCAGAATGGGAGGAGGGGCATTAATGGAAGTTAGAGAAGTCAATGTTCATGCCATCAGGTTGGAGGCTACCCAGATGGAATATAAGGTGTTGTTCCTCCAACCTGAGTGTGGCTTCATCTTGACAATAGAGGAGGCCATGGATGGACATACTGTATCAGAATGGGAATGGGACGTGGAATTAAACTCACTGCCTTTTCCTTCTTGTAAACTTGTATCTCCAAATCCTTATGTTTTTTTACTGTTCTGACCTCATTGTCGTTATTGTTACTGCCGATGTTCAGAACATAGTTCCCACTGAACTTCTCTGCAGCATTCCCCTGTTCAGCTCTGCACCATTTCAACACCATTGCCCTTTAAAACTTTAGCTATAATTCTTCAAGATTTTGATTTTGGTGTATTCCATAACTGCGGCAATTTTCTTCATGTTGAGAGGGAGCGTGATGTGGCAGGTGCTTGGATATTACCTTTCTAATCAGGAAGATCTTCTCAGATATGGGTTCATATTTAACACTTACTCTTGGAGTTGAAGGCGAACAGGAGGAAAAGGTGAGGCCAGCTTTCTTGGCCAATGAGTCCTGTCTTCAGATTGTACCACGATATCTCCCCGTGAGAGTCAGCATGTCAGTGCCTCAGGTGCAGCAACTCTGCATTGGCAGTGGTTCGTTGAAGGAGGTCTTGCTTTGCTGCTTTGATTCGCTGAAATCATCTTCAAGGCCTGGAATTCTGACTGACATTGGCACTGTCTGACCTTGCGTAGTAGCAGTCAGGGTGTTGTGCTGAAATGGAATTTGAAGCATTAGCATCATGGCGGAATCTATTAATGTAGTCAACCAAGTCCTTGCTGCAATTGTTGGGCTCCAAACTCTGTTCCAAGCTATATGATGCTGGATCCCTCTATTCACCTTGATGTAACATACATGCTTTTTAACAGGCCAACCAAAGCACCCAGCATTTTGTGGTGTGTGAGAATCAGTCCTGTATTGTAGATTTTCTTCTCATGGTTTTCAACTGGGGTTTCTGCAACCACTGTCTGACAATTAGACCAGCACCTTCCTTCCCTTTAATTACAACGTACTTGTATCCAATGTCTGATCAACTGTGGATCCTCTTGTCTGCTTTCCTCAGATGAGAGGCTGAAATTGTGAAATCAAGTGAGAGTATGTGTTCATCACTTGACATGTTCTGGACCTGGTGCACTGCATATCCAGTTCTTCTGTGTTTGAAAGGAATGTGGAACAATCTCAGGCTGTGTTGTGGAAACTGAGTGAAATTGAGAGGTGCATGCTTACTCAGTCTGCAGTTTGGAAGTCGGTAGGTATTGTGGATGATGAGGAAGTGCAATGTAAGAAGGAGGATGAGGTATGAAGATAGTATTAGTGCAATGGATTCAGCATTGCTACTTGCTTAGGGCCTAATATTGTCTTTCCAACACAAGTCAGTGCCATTATTCAAATAGTATATGTTCCTTTTTAAAAAATTAAATAAAAATGCTGGAAACATGCTGAATTTCTGCCCTTCACCCTGATACACATCTTCTTTGTTCTCCCTGCATCTCCTGACTTTCTCTAAGCCAAGGGTGCTAAACCTGTTTCTTCGTCTATAAACGCTGCCTGACCTGCTGAATATTTCTTAATGTTTTCTGACTGATTTCAGATGATCAGCATCAGCTTTATTTTGTTTATGGGTCCTTTTGTTACATTACTTGGACTCTAGGTGTGGAAGTATACAGGGAACTAGCCTGGCCACTATGATGGAACCAGAATGTGGCTGAGAAGGTAAGCCTTCACTATTTCACTGTAGGGCCAAGAAGAACACAATTGCTCCCACAAGGAAGGGCAGGATATCTCCAGCCTGCCATTCTCCCCAACCAGTATCCCCCTAACTGACCTTGGGAGTGGGCTATTGACACCTGGCAGCCAGCCACTATTTGCTGCCAGATGTCAATAGCCCACTCCCAAGGTCAGGTTTAGGTGGGAATCTGTGCAGAGGCATGCAAATCAATGAGCAGTAGAGGTCAATCCCAGATCTGTCCTTTGATATGAAGGCTAATGGCACCTCTTATATTTCAGGGTACCCTCACCCAGAGCAGTTCTCTTGGGATAGGTATTTAGAAGAAACTGGATCTTCTGCTGCTCCTGCGCGTGCATTTAAAACAGTAAGTAAAATGCTTTTCAATTCAACATATTTCAAAAAAAGATTAAAATATTGTAGATTCTTCCTGTCAAACAAATGACTCAAATTCCACATTCTTAGAGCTTTCCTCCTCCTGTTTTAGCGTCCTCCTCATGGCTTCCAGGTAAACATGAAACTGGAAGCTGTTGATCGACGAAATCCAATGCTGATTCGTGTAGCCACGATTATTGATGTTGATGACCACAGGATAAAGGTAGTCAATTATATTGTTTTCTTCAGTAATAGTTAGTGTTTTTAACCGTTGTACAGTATTATGGCTCTGATATGTCACTATTAATGTTTTTATTTATTTTCTAATCAAAGTAACTAATTAGATAAAAGAGCATTTGGAATATAGAAATTTGCATTTGCTTAGCACCGTTATGGACTCTAGATTTCTCAAAGCACTTAACTCCTTTGAAGTGTAGTCACTCCTGCAAGATTGGAACAAATGGGTGCCCAACCGATAATAGTATCAGCATATTGTGTAAACTTGTGCCCTGTGAAAAGAGGTTCTTTCGAATGGTAAAACTGTGAAAATCTTAATGCAAAGAATAAAGCTAGCTGCCCCTGTAAGCAATCAAAAAATACTTGACTAATCTGAGTGCCTTAAAAGGCTAAAGACTATGAACTGCCTGACTGTCCTGGGGTAACCTGCTAGCTCCCTGCAAGCCTCTGCAGGCTTGGATATGGGCTGATAGGGAACAAGGCATCCCATTTGTACAAATGTCTCTGGGATCTCCCATGCTGCAACTGTAAATTTGTGTGAAAAATATGAGTGAAAAATAAACTTGTTTTAGCTTCCTACAGCCTTGAAAATAATCCAGGATTTTAAAAGGCTCCCTGATTTGGAGGAAGCATATCATCCCACTCACTACTGTCCATACATGAACATCATATTTGTGGGTTCAAAAGTGTAGCAGTAATTTTAGTTCCAAGTATCAGCTGATTTAATGATCGATTCAATATATATAGTTTAAACATTTTTGTAACATCTTCTGTAACAGATCTGCTTTGATGGATGTAGCCATGCTTACAGTTACTGGGTAGACACAGATGATCCAGACATCCATCCTGCTGGGTGGTGTAATAGAACAGGACATATTCTTCATCAACCAGCTAGTGAGTACAGCGCTGTTCCTTCCTCATTACTCTCCTTATTGACACACTGAATATTAATTTCAGGCTGTAAACTAATAGAATCATGGAAAGAAGCAGCAAGTCAGGAATAACCTAGGAAGAGAGAATCAGTTAACATTTCAGGTCAAACACATATTTTGTTTATTATTTTGACTTTTAAATACATTTATTTCAAATATTTTTGGTCACTACAGATATTGCCTGACCTATTGAATACTTTTTGTATTTCCTTTTATTTCAGACTGCAGTTTTAAAAAAAACTATTTATTTCTGATCTTAAAAGGGAGAAATGATTGTTACAGGGTCATTCGTGTAGATAATTTTGATATTATCTCTGGAATTTAGCAACACCCATTTCTATTCGAAACCAATGTACTATTTTCAAAAGGTTTCAGTTTAAATATCAGTGTTTCTTTGTAATGATTTGATACTTATTTTTTTGTTTTACATTTATTTCCCCATATTTCTGAATAGTTGATACATTTCCCTCTGCTTGGGCAGATAGCATGCACTTTCATAATACTTTTGAATGAGTTTTGAATGGAGCAAGTTTTCTGAGAGATGGTAAGATTAGATAGAGGGAGATAATAGCTTTAAGGCTGCAGCTTTATTTTTTCTCTAACAGTTTCCTGTTGGAAATCAACCTGATTAACTAGTCTTGCTCCCTTTTGTAATTCAGAAGGCCGTGCAACCCAGGAGAAGATAGGGATGTTGCGGTTGGGCTCATGGGCAATTAGTAGCATGGATGGGTGTGTTACCACAGTACAAGGGTATCATACTTGAGAGTGGAGTAGATACCGCGGGGGGGGGTGGCAGGGGGAGGGTGGAGTTTGAATCTGTATGTTCTTGAGCTGGGCAGAGGGGCAGGGAAACATGTAAGGTTGGTGTGCTGTTAAGAGGGAACCTGGGGTGGTGTGTATGGGAAGCAATTCTCCTCCTTCAGTTCACATGATTAACTTGAAGACACTCCAATTTTATTGCTGGTTTAAATCTGTAAGGCAGCTTAAATCGGGAATACCTACCCTCATCATAATATCTTAATGGCCTCCGCAGCAGCCAGATAGCTGCTTGGCCCATCCAGTCTCCATTCAATAAAGGCTAATTTGAGAATGAGTTTGATAGTTTTCAGTTGTTCAACTCTTATCCTATACAGATTCACTTGATTTGGTGGATCAATTTATTATTTAAAGTTTGCAATGATTGTAAGGAAAATGTTAATTATGAACAATAGTTTAAATCTGTAGCTTTCTTTTTTCAGAATCAGCAGATTCCACAGCTGATCCTGGACAAAAAAGATGGCCTACTCCAGGGTGGAAGACTGTTAGTCATGCAAAGAGTCCAAAATATACCACCCATCACCGGTAAGTATCGGTTAAAATTAGGAAAGCCCTGACATTCAGCACTCAGCACTCTACGTTCTTTGCCCTCATCTGAACATCATTCAACAGCTGTGAATAGTTTACTGAGCTATTTCAACAAAAAAAAAATTTAGCTCACTCTTACTGTAAAATCCCTGGATGTGAAGGGAATTATAGTACAGGAAAAACTCTTAAATCTACTTTGACTGCTCACTCAACTATGCTGTCCATGGACTGCATTTCCATTAGAGACTATCTAGTTACTTTTGCATCTGACAGAATTTTAATTCATGCCAAATGGAGTATGATTCCTTCGTGAGATATTGTAAAAGGTATGAGACAGCTTTGATCGAGCATGCTTGCACACATATGCAGAATAGCTATGTCTAATCATCCCCTCCTCCTTCCCTTTTTCATATGGTCCACTCTCTTCTCCTAACAGATTTTTTCCTCTCTAGCCCTTTACCTTTCCTACCCACCTAGCTTCACCTATCACCTTCTGGCTCTCCTCTTTCCCCTCCCCACACCTTTTTATTCTGGCACCTTGCTCCTTCCTTTTCAGCCCTAAAGAATGGTCTCGGCCTGAAACGTCAACTGTTTATTAATTTCCATAGATGCTGCCTGACCTGCTGAGTTCCTCCAGCATTATGTGTGCGTTGCTTTGGATTTCTAGCATCTACAAACTTCCTTGTGTTAAAATTTGAAAGTATTGTATCATGACAGATACCGTAAGAATTTGTTCTTGTGGCAGTGGGATCAAGAATCAGAGGGAATAGAATATAAAATGATTAACAAATTATCAGGAATGGTACGGTGGAAAGTTTTGCATATTGGAATACACAGTGTGGTGGATGCAGGTCCACCAGTGGCTTTAAAAAGGGATTTCGACGAACAGTGAAAGGTAATACTTTTGAAACACTCCAGCATGGATGGTAGTAAGGCTGGCTGTGAAAGGAGGAAGGTTAGGCATGGGGCTAGCAAATCCATCCCCTAAAAACCCAGAGCTACAGAAATGCCAGCAGAAGCTCCAAGGACCTCATTCTTGGGAGAAGAAGGATCCTTGCCTAGAAGACATATAGATGAGCTGCACATGGATGTGAAAGACTGGCCCAGGACAGAGGATTCTGGCAAGCTGCTGTCGGCGAACTATGCCCCAGTAGAGGTGATGGGCTTAAGAAGAAGCAGAAGAAGAGTTTTGAAAGTTATGCAGAAGAGTGATGTATTTTTCTACAAAGAATCAGCACAAGCTCAATGGATGATGCGTCTGTTGATTATTCGTTTATTTGGTGATTCTGTTACTTATACGGGAAACCTACTGTCTTTGTGTGTTATTAGCTATTCTCATATTTACCTTACAGTATGTCTAGTTTTATGTCTGGTTGCCAATGCTTTTTCAATACGGTGACAAATGTCCATAACTCCAGCCAACCATATAAAAATAATTTAGATCCAGTCTGACACTGTGCAAAGTTTAGCAGTTGCAAAGGCTTTCTTCATAAGTTATTTTTAAGAAATTATCAACAGCTTGCAATTCAATTATTGAATAATTTGTTTCTTGCTTCTGCAATCTTACAAATATTTTGGGCCTTTAAAGTTGCTCAAATCAACAAGAAGTGTTATGTACCATGAACCAAAACAGACCTAATTGATTTCAAGGCTTCTGTGAAGTTCCCTTGCTGTCAGGAATGGGTATTTTAGCTGGTATCCTTCAGAGTACGGCATGAATGGGAGAGCATATTGGAAACATAGAGAACAGGGCAATATGTGGAAGAAGAGAACAATAGAGAAGAGGGTTCTTGGCAAGAGGCTTCATCTTCACTGATGGATTTTCATCTTTTCTGATGGACAAGTCGCTCGTGTGTTCAAGTAACCTTTTTTTTTGGCTCCTGCACAGCACTGGATGGATTCAAGATCTCAAGATTCATCTCAAGACTGATAGTTTAAGGACTATGGTGAATAATATTGCCTTTATGCTATACAGTCTCACAGGCATAAAACCACAGTTCTTGCCACCAGTAATAAGTTGATTAGTTGTGGAGTTAGAGGAGCAGATAGAAAGATTTGGAGGAAATAATCAAGTTGACCCACATATGGCTGGGCTTACTGAACAATAATTCCCTGTTTAGCATCTTCCTTGTTCAACTACAATGTCTGCTTGACCATGGTAGTAAAATCAAAAGCCAATGCAAAAAAAAAGATTAAATTTATAAATCAAAATTTTGCAGTATCTTTTAAAATGCTAGTCACTCAGTCTTGTCATTCCCTTAGTACCTATCCTCATATACCTTGCCCAGTGCTACTCCTGTGGCTTCATCTAAAGGCAGGTACCATTCAGTGGAAGAGACTGCATTTGCTCACAAAGAATTATCTTGAGTATAAGCAGCTGTGATCTGGCCTAGTTCACTGACAAATCACAGGCAAGGTCATGACAGAACCTCAAAGATCAGATCTAATCCACAAGAAGGCAACATCCATCATCAAAGATCCCCACCATCTGGGCTATTGCCATCTTCAAACATCTACTATTAGGCAGCAGGTACAGAAGCCTGAAGTCCCAAACCACCAGGTTCAAGAACAGCTATGTACTTCCCTTAACTATTCAGTTCTTGAACTAACCATAAAACGTTAATCACTACAGCTTAGCTATATTATTACTATGTTATCTTGCTTGTACCTCTTCACACCTGTCTCCTGTAAAATGTCAGTTCCTTCATCTCTGCCGCATCTGTTCCCAGGATGAGGCTTTCCTTTCCAGGACATCAGAGATGTCCTCTTTCTTCAAAGAACGGGGTTTCCCTTCCTCTACCATTGACGCTGCACTCACCTGTATCTCCTTCATTTCCTGCACATTTGTGCTCACCTGGTCTTTCTGCTGCCTGAAAAGAGATGGGGTTCTTCTTGTCCTCATCTACCACCTTATGACCCACCACAAGTTCTGCCATCTCCAATGGGATCCTACCACCAAACACAGCATTATCTCCCATCCCACTCTCCACTTCCCACAGGGATCACTCCCTCCATGAGTCCCTTGTCCATTCGTCCCTTCTCACTAATCATCCTCCTGGCACGTATCCCTGCAAGCGACAGAAATTCTACACTTGCCCTTTTACCTCCTTGCTTACCTCCATCAGGTCCCTAAATGGTCCCTCCAGGCGAGGCAACACTTCACCTGCAAATCTGTTGGGGGTCACCTATTGTATCTGGTGCCCCCGATGTGGGCTCCTCTCCATTGGTGAGACCCGATGTAAATTGGAGGAGCAGCTCCGCTCCATTCACCAAAAGCAAAATTTCCTGGGGGCCAACCATTTTAATTCTTATCCCCATTCCCGTCCGACATGTTGATCCATGGCCTCCTCTTTAGCCATGATGAGGCCACTCTCAGGATGGAGGGACAGCACCTCATATTCCATCTAGGTAGCCTCCAAACTGATGGCATGAGCATTGATTTCTCCTTCTGGTAAAGAATGTTTTCCCTCTCCATCCCCTTCTATTCCCCACTCTTGCCTCTTACCTCACCTCACCCATCACCTCCACCTGGTGCCCTCCGTTTTCCCTTTCTCCTATGCTCCACTCTCCTCTCCTATAAGATTCCTTCTTTTGCCATTTACCTTTCCCACCCACCTGGCTTTGCCTATCACCTTCCAGCTAGCCTCCTTCCCCTCCCTCCCCCCCCCCCACTTTCTCATTTTGGCATCTTCCCCCTTTCCAGTCCTGAGGAGGTGCCTCAGCTCAAGATGTAAACTGTTTATTAATTTCCATAGATGCTGCCTGACCTGCTAAGTTTCTCCAGCATTTTCTGTGTGTTACTTTCATCACTTTGCATTAAAATGGACTTAGTTTTTGATCTAATTGCACAAGGTATCTTTAATTTATGTTTTTCTTGTGAATGCTGTTATATTATGCTATGTGCCTATGATGCTGTTGTGCAAGTAAGCTTTTCATTGCATCTGTGCATTTGGAAATAAACGACTTTGACAGAGTTGAATCCCATAAACCTATCATAGATACCTGCCCCACAGAAGATCTGCCACTCACTGACCTACCTCAGCAATTGACTGATACTTTTGCAGTTACGTTCCTGTAACATCCAATAACTCTTTTGAACAGAGCTATCCATAACCATGGGTTATATAATCCTTTGAGCGGTTTCTGCTTCTGAGTGCCAGAAGAGTATGGATTGCCAGGGTATATTATATTATGATTGGGTTCATCCTTTACAGGCTTGAGTGGTTGGCTCTTTGCAAACCGTACGCAGGTTAGTTGTGGAACTTCAAATCTTCAGGTCATTGCATACAAGCTTTCAGGCAGGAATCATTCCTGCTGTACTGAAATGCTCATGTGTGTGGCCACACCCTCTAGGTGCAGGTCCCTGCCCAGTTCTTCCTGCTTGCCTTCCTCTCAGACGACTGGAGCTCAATATTGTGTATTCGAGCTGGTGCTAAATCTTGTGACTAACCGTTTTCATCATTGCTGTCCTACCACCTACCAGCCACATTGAAATTTGTTGCTATCTAAAAGGAGGAACCTTTGAGGGTTGTAGTGAGGGACACGGGAATGGAAATAAGTGATGCATTCATGCACCATCTCTGGGATATAAATTAGAAGAAAATTAGTATAATCTGAGTCCTGCTGCTAGTCACGGCCACTCCAGTTTGGGAAAGAATACCTTCGCCATTAGTCCAATGACAAGAGAAAATCTGCAGATACTGGAAATCCAAGCAAAACACCCAAAATGCTGGAGGAAGTCAGGAAGTCAGCAAGCCAGGTAGCATCTATGGAAAAGAGTACAGTCAACGTTTCGAGCCAAGACACTTTTTCAGGACTAGAGGAAAGAAGATGAGGAGTCAGAGTGAGAAGGTGTGGGGAGGGGAGGGTCATTAGTGTAGGGTCATGTAGTCCAATGGTCCCTTGCTGCATACTTGTATTTATGCGTCACTTTGTTCTTCAAGAAAGGGTGGAAGGAGTTGGGGAATGTCACACACGCTTGATTGAACAATTGCTATGGTTAAAAATATGAAAGTGCTCAGACAATAATGTGAGACTTGCAGCTGAATCAGAATCAGGTCGATTATCACTAATATAAGTCATTTAATTTGTCGTGCTATGGGAACAGCATAGTACAGTATATAAAAGGTATTATAAGTGACTATAAAAATTACAATAATAAATACTGGAAAAATTTAGTGCAAAAAGAGAGCAAAAAGTGAGGTAGTGTTCACAAGTTCATGGTCCTTTCAGAATGGTGAAGGAGAAGAAGATGTTTCTAAAATGTTGAGTGTGTGTCTTTGGGTTTCTGTACCCCCTCCCTGAAGGTAGTAATGAGAAGTGGGCATGTTGCACATGGTGATGGTTTTTAATGGTGGATGTCACTGCCTTGAGGCTTTGCCTTTTGAAGAATTGTAAGCAAATTATTTTGAAGCAGTTCTAAGTATGCAAATATCTGATAGAGCATTTGTGTGATTTGTGTTTGTTGGGGATTATTTATAAGTGAATAATAGGGATCGGAGAGCATTTGATGATATGCTCTTATCTTGACCATTTGTCGAGGTTATTGAACTTCATACCACACTGCACCCAGTGCTTGGGGCTTGACTCATGGCTCCCGCCCCGTCTTTCCGGTGTGTATCTGGATCCCATGGGTGGTGACATTTCTGTGCTCTATTTCTGGTTCTGAAGTGTTCAGTACTGCATTTAAAGATGACAGTTCTCGATACCTGCACTGGCTTATATGTTTATCAGATTGGGTATCAGGTTGATTATTATCTGCGAGCATCCATAATAATCAAGAAAAAGAAGTAGCATTAAAAATCTGTTATTGTTCATTATGTTGCAACGCTGTAGCTGTTTCACATTGTGCTCTCTTTCTGTAAGTATAAAGCAGTAACTCGGCTATATGGCATATTTCGAACATAGAATGTAAAACCCTTCGAACTACAATGTTGTGCTGTTCTTTTAACCTCCTCCAAGATCAATCTAACCCTTCCCCCCCCGCCCCACACAGCCCTCCATTTTTCTTTCATCTGTGTGCCTTTCTAAGTGTCTCTTAAATGTCCCTAATATGTTTATTTATTGCAAGGAAATGAAGCTGAATGGTTTCCTTAAAGGTATGCGTCAAGGACTGCCAGGAATCTATGAAGAATGCCAGACAGTCTTAAGTGCTCTGAATGCAGCCTCCACATTTATTTTGTCGATGTTCCAGTGCTCCAACTGCTCCCATTCACTCATTGACCAGATATCTCCAGTTTCACCTTAACAGAGACAATCCCTCTCTGTCATCCTGTTTCTTCTGCCTCCTTTTCAGTTCAAATGAAGTGCTTCTGACCTGCTGAGTATTTCCAGTGGTCTCTGTTTTTGCTTCAGATTTTCAGCATCTGCAGTTGATTTGACTTTCAGTGAAAAGTGTTGGGAGACATTCTTGAAATTCAGTCTCCTGCTGAAACGATAACTGAAGTTATTTAGAAGTACAATAGTCTTCTAAATAAGCAGATATCATAAAGTTGGTATGCTTCTGCATCATTTGCTATTGGCTGGGATTAATAATGCACCATGATTGCCACATCTATTTTTGGAAATTATCCAGTTAAGCACCAACTCTGCCTTTGATGCAGTTAAGTGCCTCAAAACATCAGGAAACAAATACAGACAGGAGACACAAGAGACTGCAGATGCTGGAATCTGTTGCAACACACAAGAACTTGGAAGAATTCAGCAGATTAGGCAGCACCTGTGGAAGTCCCAACTCAAAACATCATCTGACCACTTTCCGTCATAGATGCTGCCTGACCTGTTAAGTTCCTCCAGTTTCTTGTGTATTGTCCATGTTCGTTTTGGGAAACTGATTCAGATGAGATTTGACCAAATTGGCAAAAGTCAATAGAAGTTAGAAAAAACCAAGTATATGTTTCTCATGAGACTGGAAGCTATTCAAGGTATAACCAAGAATAATTGCCTCTAAGATTTTGAAAATAAAAGTATAACTCCAAAAGTGTTATCATACAGTAGATATCGGTATCCAACCAACTTGGTTTACGTTGTGAAATATATGTGTTGCCAATGTGGAATATTGTACCAACCGTTTCTTATCGCTGATCAAAAAGGAAACATTCAGGCAGTTTCCATTTTAGTGAATGTTAATTTGACCGATGGAACATCCAGGCTAGAATGATCAAGACTGTCTTTGCGCAGATTACATAACCAGGCTGGATGAATCCATAACCAGAAAACCAGATCAGACCTTTAACCATAACATATTAGAAATATTTAAATTTGGACCAAAGCTCTGCTAGTATAACAGAGGAGAATCTGTCCATTGTAACCAACTGCCTTTGGCTTGCTAGTAGCACTGTAGCCTTTGCATCACCAGACATTGGTTTGTGCCCACTACAAAAGGGGGGTTTTATAAATTTGCAATGCAGGGCACTTGCATCTGTGCAGAATAACTACTGACTCAGCCATAATATTCCTCCTTCTGAATCACATAAGTTGAATCAGACCTTCTCCAAGTAACTCTGTGGGCCAACTCTGAGCACATAACATCAAATATCTTCCTTTTTTTGGTGGGATTATTTGAACTCATCTGACATCCAGCCACCATTCTTGTAACTAATGAGTTCATATAATTCCATCAAAAATATGAAGATCATTGAATGTTATCTAATTATTTATTTACTAAAATTTAGATTTGGTATTTTAGCATAACATCAAAGTTGAGAATGTTTTGTGTGTTGATTTTACAATTACAATTCATGTTTATTTGCGGTCTGCCTTTTTTTTTAACATTATGCCAGAAGTAGAATTGACAAAATTTGTCTGAACTATCATACGAGAGAGATATATTTTCCTTGTTGTACCTTCCTATTGTATATTTTGAATTTGTTTTTCCATTAATATTACAACCAGATTTACAGAAATGGATTCATTCAGCGTTGTGACAGAATTTCATTGTCTTGTGCTCAGGAAGTGCCCCACTCCAGGTTGCGATGGGTCAGGACATGTTACTGGAAAGTTCATTGCTCATCATCGTTTATCAGGCTGCCCACTGGCTGAAAAGAATCAAGCAAAAATGAAGTTAGAATTGTCAAACGGTGAAGGTTCATCTCGAAAAAGAAATCTTTTGTCATTTGGGCGTAGAAAGAAATCAAGACATCATGGGAGGTAACAGTGATTAATATTGTTAACCAATGAAAACAAACAACAAAATGTAGTAAAGCAAGTTTGATATTACTTTCTCCATCCTTCTGGTGCCTTTTCCATTCTAAAATAAGGGAGAAAGTAAATTGCATGTTAGCACTTTATAGGGGAAATGCAAATATCTTAAAATGGTTTGCATTCTGTTTATCTGTTGTCAGTAGGAAGATAACTTAGCATTGCAATGTATGTCCCTTAGCAAAAGAATAGCAATCATATACTTGTTATATTTAGGCCTGACTGAAATCACCTTCCTTAGAGCATACTGGTGCAATTCCTCACTGCTATCATAGAGAGCATCCTCACATCAGCCATTACTGTCTGGTTTGGTGCAGCATTCTCCCGCAATACATGAAAACTACAGCAAACTGACTGTCAGGTCAGCAGAAAAGATCTTTGGCCGCAGTCTATCATCACTGTAGGACTTGTATGTATCCAGGACAAAGACATTGGCAGGAAACATTGCAGAAACTACCCACCTAGTAAACAGCCTTTTCCAAAAGCTCTCGTCTGGAAATCGCTTTCGGACTATTAAAACAAAAACTTCACATGATCGTAAAAGTTTCTTCTTCCAGACACTCAATCTGATCAATCATTCTGGTTAGATACCCCCACCCCTCTCTATCGAGTACTTCAGTCACTGTGCTGCAATGAAACACTTTAAACTACTTTTGATAATGCTGTTTACATTGTAAATACATGCTGATACATATGTATTATGCATATTGTATTCCATATCCCTACTTTAACCTATAACTTATTGTTTATAATTCTTATTCCTTTTAATTGTTGAATGTAGTTTATTTTTGTTGTATATCATGCCAATACACCACAGCAAATTCCTAATACATGTAAATGTATATGGTGAATAAAGTTTATCCTTGAACTTTGAAAACAAATTTATCTTCTTTAGCTTCGACTTTGACTTTGCAGCCAGTAGCAATATGACCATGCTTGCTGCTGATACTGTCCTTTAAATTTTAGCATTCTCTGTATGGTGTAAATATATTCTCTTCTGATATGGGTTGCAGTAGAGTGTCCCTGGTGTTTAGGACAGTGATATCAACAGGCTGACTAAGAGGCCATTCACATTGAAGAATTCTCACTGATGGCAAACCAGGAAGTAAAAAGCACAATATTGAATTCAAATTCTAACACCTTGACTGGAGTGAAATAAAGATTGGAAAGCATTCATTATAAAAACAAGTAGAAGTGTAATACCATGAACATAAATTGACCACGTGAAGTAAAATAACATTATTATTTTGTCAGTTTTAGTTATAAGCTTGCAGAGAAAAATATGTATTTTTAAATTGCTAAGTAGAAATTATGGCTTTGTAACCAGTAAAATGTACTTACGCCCCATTCAAAAAAAAAAGAAATTTTCCAGAAAAAGTGCATTCATGTATCATTCAATATACCTCAAATTTTAATCAGTTTTCTGATTTCTGGAGATAATACTAGAGGAATTGTGCCCAGGGAAGAAGAGGGGTGACCAACGAAATCTGGACTTGTGTATTCAAATACAAATAAACACTCCAGACACTTTGTAGTTTCCCACCTTAATGACTATAAGTAATACAATTTCATTGTCACCAACATTACAAAATCTAAGCCCATGATTGAGCTATCTATCATGGCATTTCTCCACTAGTCCCTGACTCACTATGTATGTTTTTCCTACAACAATAAGAAATAGAAAAGGAAATTTATTTCAAATTTATTATAAATATAAGAAACATATGAAATAATTACACTCATTGAAAGTACAAATGGATTTTAAACAGGAAGTATTCTGTCAGTTTTAATGCAGAATATGACAAGCAGATTTGCATAGTTATTGGTATTTTAAAAATAACTTTTGCCTTAATATAATATTTAATAATTTTTTAAAAATCCATTTACATGATGTGGGTGTCGCCAGCTAAGCCAGCATTTATTGCCCATCCCAGTTGCCGTTGAGAAGGTGGTGATGATCTGCCTTCCCACTGCAGTCCCTGAGATGTAGGTGCACCCACAGTGCTGTTAGGTAATAAATGTACTCAGTTCTTTAATTTTCTTCTATTTGAAAGTGCAGATGTATTTTAGACTAATATAAAAAAAAGTTAACAGATTTGAACTGTTGTGTTAACTTGCAGTTGAACTTCTACTTTTTGGATATCTTAGTCTGCTTAAGCCCCTAACCCATTTTAAACTGTTTGTTGTACTTTTGAAAACTGCCAACACACACATTTTTTTTAACTAAAGTGGTATGAAAAATTGCTATATTTATTTAAAAATTAAAATCAACATCCTGCATAGCCTTATAGCCAAATTCAGAAAAGAATATTCAAACATGTCAGAACAATAAAGTATTTGAGAGAAATGATCAGCAATTTACTTGAGGATTCAGCTTCTTATGCATAATGAGCTGGATAAAAATGTAAGATTAATAAACCATCCTAATAAGAATATTAAACAAATTTAGTCATATATAATTCATATACTTAATAATACAGAGGCTTATTTTTTTCAGGGGCAAGTACCATGTCAAACCTCCAGTGTGCTAGATACTTTTCTGGATCTTTGATGTTTCACACTTTCATGGTGCATCTCATTGTGGTTTGGTCTCAGATATTCTGTTTCAGATAATGTACAGGATGTTAACTTTTTTTCCTGTCACCATATTGATTCCATGCACAGGCATTAATACATTTACACACAGGAGCGGAATCAAAGTGCTTTGGCTGTTGGTACCTCAGCCTGTCTCACTGTCTGCAGACAAGCATGACTGAACTCTTTCTGTCTAATCTCACCAATCCTTTGGAGTCCAATGTGGTGTTACTGGCAAGAAGGTCAGAGGCAGTGTTCCACAGAAGGTCCTCAGCCTAAAACAACCCTGACAGCCTTCAAAGTTGGCTGCATAGCCTTGCAAGCAGTAAATGTTGTCATTGATTTTAATAGGTTTTAAAAGCCTCCTATTTAAAAAAATACTAAACCTCAAATAAATAATTAAAGAAAAATACTTTTACATTAACTAAAAGATATAAAGCAATTATAAATCAAAAGTTCAAAGTAAAATTTATTACCAGAGTACATACATGTCACCACATACAACCCTGAGATTCTTTTTCCTGCAGTCATACTCAGGAAATCTATAGAATAGCAACTGTAAACAGGATCAGTGAAAGGGCAAGAGCATTGAAGACAACAAACTGTACAAATGCAAATATAAATAAATAGCAATAAATAACAAGAGCATGAAATAGCAAGATAAAGCGCCCTTAAAGTGAGACCATTGGTTGTGGGAACACCTCAATGGATGAGTGTAGTCATCCACTTTTGTTCAAGAGCCTGATGGTTGAGAGGTAGTAATTGTTCTTGAAGCTGGTAGTGTGGGTCCTGAGGTTCTTGTACCTTCTATCTGATGGCAGCAGCAAGAAAAGAGCATGGCCTGGGTGGTGAGGATCTCTGATGATGGATGCTGCTTCCCTACGACAGCAATTCATGTAGATGTGCTCAATGGTTGGGAGTGCTTTACCCGCAATGCACTGGGTCGAATCCACTATCTTTTGCAGGATTTTGTAGTTATCAGAGAAGTAAGCTAAAGCAAAACAAAAGCATTCCATTTTGTCTCCAACATCTATTTCCTTCAAACCCATTGACAAACATGAATGTGGCACTGGCCCTTGCACTAGGTTGAATCTTATGCGGGGACTAACTGGCAATGATCCAAAATAATACAGGAAAATCTAAACGTGACTCAGCTTTGCGATTGAACTCAATATGAAGAGCAAGCTAACAGAATCCAACCCTTAAATCTGACACTAATTCCAAATACCCATGTCTAACACTATTTGTTAAAATTCTGGTCACTTGGAAGCCCAGTATTCAAATCAATATCGAAAGCATTCTGTGATCAGAACAGTTGGTAAAGGTCTGTGTGATCCAGCCCATTATAAACCAAACAGAATCGTAATACTGGGCAATCTTAATAAGTCTTCCTTTAATTTTCTGCTATTTCTCTTTTTATCAGAATCGGCCGACCACCCAAGTATCAAAAGCTTCAACAAGAGGATTTGAAAGTCAGCTTTCAAAGTGAGTTGAAGCACAGCCCTTTGCAAGAAGTGTTATTTCATGTATTTACTAGCTAATTTCAGAACAGTTTCCCCTGTGTGAAAATTTACCAGATCTATTTACAAGGGTAGAAACTTCAGTCAACAAACTTCACAAACATAATCTGTTTAAGCTGCTTTCAGGCTATGAACAGAGAATATTCACCCATTTAAAATAATATACACAAATGCTTGCCCGAAGGGTTTCAGACTGAAGCGTTGACTGTACTTTTTTCCATAGATGCTACCTGGCCTACTGAGTTCCTCCAGCATTTTGTGTGTGTTGCTCATATTTCCAGCATCTGCAGATTTTCTCTTGTTTACCCATTTAAAATAAGTGGGTTAATGTTTGAGTAGGTATTTGCTGTAGTATATGTGCATAGAACATGTGAAGTTTACCATTTAGAGTTCGACGTCTCAATTATCTAAGCACTATACCAGGCCTTTTTAGAATTTTATACTTTTTATGGAATCCATGGATAAAAATTAGATAAGATTCAAGCTCCTTAATTGAAATGTCCTATGAATGTACACAAAAAACATTCTTGTGTTTTGTGTCATTTTGATTCAGTTTATATATTCCTCTTTTGAAAATACTTGTAATGCTGGGATGTATTTTCAAGTTTACCGCCTCTCCAAACATTTCATATTGTTGGTCCTGATGTTTTTGATCCAAGGTTTTTCAGAAGTCAAGAATGAAGCATAAAACTTGTTGCTTATGATCGTTTAAATGTTACAAGAATAAAAAAGGAAAAGGCAGAAAGATGAAGTGAGTGTGAGAGGGAGAGAGAGAAAGAGGAAAGGAACAAAGGGGAGAGAGACAAAGAGACTGACTAATGTGGTCTGGCCTTCTTATACCAGTTTGCTAATTCCATTGAATTTCCATAGTTAACCAACGTGTTAGCTCTTTTTCACATAATGAGATACCCACAACTGCAACCTCTAAAAAAAAATACACAGTGAACAATTACAGGTATATAGGTAATTATATAAAAATAAAAACATGCATAAGTAAGTTAAACTACAAAGAAAGTTACAATTTTCCATCCAATCCAATAATATAGTTGAACCAATGTTATAACCTGTGCTGGAGAGCCATCTCACAATTGGAGCATTGCCCAGCGTTCATTTGCCTCTTTAACCCAATCAGTAACTTCCCTTATATATGTCTAACTGTTTCTCTCTCATTGCTCAGTCAGTTCCTGGTTCTAATCAGGAGCTGTGAGGTGATGCTGTGGGTCACTAAACTGATAGCTAAGCTGGGACAAGAGCTTCCTTTAGGAACTATGTGAGTGTCTTCCAGCATTGGTCCCGCTGCCTGCACCAGTGTGCTGGAATTGTGCGTGGGTGCCCTGGGACTACAGGAACAACAGGCCATATTGCTATGTAGGGCGCTCAGTTCCCAGCATGCTCCACCCTTCTGTTCCTCACTAATTGCGCAACTAACTTCTGTGTGTTGCGTATTGTATATTCTCAACCTCAGGACAAAGCAAACCTCCACTACTTGCTTCACATTCTTCCCTCTGCACACATACCTACGTGCTCATCCCACCCTGTATGTGAGCCTTCCTCTAGGTGACAATCAGATATGTTGATTTACTTAGAACACAACACAATATATGCCAAACAAATTAAACTATTAATTAAATGCCTAGCCAAACGAATTTCTTCTGCCTACACAATGTGCACATCCCTCCATTGCCTGCTAATTTATTTGCCCATTTAGGAGGCTTTTAAATGCCTCTATTGTATCTGTCTCCATTCCCACCTCTGATAATATATTCCAGGTACCCAGTAATTTGTAAAAGCAAAAACACTTGCCCTGCACATCCCCTTTGAACTTTAACTCCTGTGCTCACCTTACGTGCATGCCCTTGAGTATTAGATATTTCAACCTCCAAAAAGTTAGCAGCTCTCTACCCTATCTATGTCTCTCATTATCTTATAAACATAAAATATATCAGACAATCAGACCATTATTGGCAATTTCACGACGCCGAAAAGTGGAATTAAACATTCCAATTAAAAAACGTCTTCCTTCTAACATCCTAAAAAAAAATGCTTATTATATTCAGAAGGGACCAAATTTATCATTGCAATCTTAGTGTTTTCTGGTGCTATATTTTTAGACATTCCAAAAGAAGGCATACAACAAGTCTTGCAACAATCAGTCTTTCTGTCTGCCATGTCTCCACATCCAGCTCGTTCATTGTCCCTGTGTTGGGAACAACATTGCAAGCTCCTTCCAGGTGTAGCAGGGATCAGCGCCAGCAAAGTAGCCAAATGGACTATCGAAGAGGTAAGAGAAGGGAAGGAAAAGGAGGTAAAATGTGACCATTTAAGAATGTGATAAATCTGTTGGAATTATCAAATTGTTCCAGATTCAAGCTGCTTCATTGTGTTGTCAGTAAATTATGGTCCTTTTCATATGAACCTGGGTAGTTAGTCATTGCTTAAATTCAGAACTCCCTGAAACATACTGGGCATTTTTGCTGTAGTATTTCATTTTAGTTTACTTCCAATTAACAAAATGATTTAAGATAATTAATTTCAACTTGCTTTAAAATAATAACTTCATTTTATCAAGCATCTTATTTCTTGTGGGTGAGCTATGTTTGCAGCAGAAGTGTGACTACACTTACGGCTGCCCTCACTGATTTGATAAGATGAATTTCACTATATATTTCATGTTTCGATAAGAATATAAGACAGAGGAGCAGAATCAGGCCAATCAGCCCATCTAGTCTGCTGTGCCATTCCATTATGGCTGATTTATAATCCTTCTCAAATCCATTCTCTTGCCTTTTCCCTGTAACCTTCGACACCCTGCCTAATCAAGAAACTATCAAACTCCGCTTTGAATATACCCAATGACTTGGCCTCCACAGCTGTCTTTGGCAATTTATTCCACAGATTCACCATCCTCCCGTTAAAGAAATTCCTCCTCATCTCTGTTCTAAAGGGACGTCCTTCTAGGACCATCCTTGACTACCCCACTATAGGAAATATCCTCTCCATGTCCACTCGATCTAGGCCTTTCAATATTCAATAGTTTTCGATAAGATTCTCTCTCATTCTTCTAAATTCCAGAGAGTACAGGCCCAGAGCCATCAAATACTCCTCATACATTAACCGTTTCATTTCTGGGGTCATTCTCATGAACCTCCTCTGGGCCCTGTCCAATGCCAATACATCCTTTGTTAGATAAGGGCTCAAAACTGCTCATAAAACTTTTAAGTTTCAATGTACATGGGACAAATAAAGCCAATTATTTTATTAGTCATTTGAAGCACTTGCCTCAGTACTTTTATTTGCTAAGATCTATTTTAAGGACAATTGTCTCAACGGTCCATCACATAACTTCACTATAAGATGTTCCTATTTGTTTGATGTAGGTGGGAAACTTTGTTCAGAAACTTACCGGCTGTGAACAACAGGCCAAGCACTTCAAAGAGGAGGTAAAACTTGCTTCTGCGTTTCCACATACTGTGCGGCAGTACAGTGGTTCAGCGAGTGGAGTAGCTCATAGCTTCAATGACTGTTGTTCCTTCCTAACCCCAGTTGCTGTCTGTGTGAAATTTGTCTGTTCTCCCTGTGATTGCTGGGTGCTCAGGTTTCCTCGCATATCCCAAGGATGTACGGATTGATAAATTAATGGACTACTGTAAGTTGCCCATGCATGAGTGAGAGCCCTAGACTCTGATGGGAATAGCTGGGAGTATGGGGTGAATAAAACAGGATTAGTCATAGCATAAATAGGTTCTTGATGGTCAGCATGGATTCAGTGGGCTGAAGGGCCTGTTTCTGTAAGATGTTGTAACTCCATAGTACAAGGCAATTTCAACCCATTGAGTCTATGCCAGTATAGCTTGTACACTTGATATGCAGTCTTATGTATAATATATATAGATTTGTAAAGTTTTAAAAAATAAATTCTATTGTATTTTTTAATGTCCTGTAAATGCCTGCAAGAAAATGAATCTCATGGCAGTATATGGTGACATCTATATGGACTTTGATAATAGCTTTACTTTGAACTTACAGAATAAACCAATTCATCTCCATTTCAAATTTTCCCTAAACGTCCATGTAATCTGTTTTCCCCTCTTCCCCATCAACTCATTTTGATAGAAAGGGGTATAGTGCCAGTTGCATTGCTAGTCAGGTAGAATGTCACAGCAGCATTTAGAGAGGACATCCTGAAGGTCATATCCAGTGAGGCAATATGGGAGATACTCAGGAATAAGGAGCAGTCATTATGGGAACCCCCCCCCCCCCCCCGCCATAGCCAGTAGGATACAGAGGAATAGATATGTAAGCAGATTATAAAAGGACCTTAAAGCAATTGGATAATTGTACTGCTACAGATTATATAGATGGTGCTAAGCTGGGGAAAGGCTTATTTGTGAGCTCTACCCATTTTGCCTCACTGGATGAGACCTTCACAAAGTCCTCTCCAAGTGCCACTCTGACAGTTATATGTTAGTGAGTCTTACATCAATGGTAGCAACATTATTGGAGAAGATACTTAAGGATAGGATCTGCTGTCAGTTGGAAAAACATGCATTATTAGGGAAAATCAGCATGGCTTTGAGTGGGGCAGGTCATGACAAACATAGAGTCTTTTTGCCAAGGTTGAAATGTCAAATACTAGAGGGCATAACTTTAAAGTGAGAGGAAGAAAGTTCAAAGGAGACTGAGAAGTCAAGATTTTTACAGAGCAAGTAGTAGGTGCTTGAAACACAATGCCAGGGGATATGATGAAATCAAATACAATAACAATGTTTAAGAGGCATTTAAAGGTACAAGGACAAGCAAAAAATGAAGGGTTATAGACCATAGGCAATCATAGGGGATTAGTCTGGATTGGTATCAGGGTTGGCACAGATACCCTGGGGTGGAGGGTATGTTGCTCTGCTAGACTGTCCTGTGCCCTATGCATCTCCCCTCTGATTCAACAACTCCCTTAGACACAGTGGACCATTTAAGTGGCCAATTAATCAACCAATATGTAAGCATTTGGGATGTGGGAGAAAACTGGAGCACCAACGGGAAATCACAGAGAGAATATGCAGATCCATATGAAAGGTAGCAGAGAATCCAGTCTGTTTCTGGGAGCTGGGAAACAGCAGCTCTAATAGCTGCACCACTCTGCTTCTATCTCAGATAGCATTTACGTCAGGTTTATACAAGTTCTAATCTAGCACTTTGGACATCAGCCTGTTTATGCATGGCATATTTTCTGAAATTTTTATCCACACTATTTAACAGTCTGATGTCAACAATTTTTCTGTCAGCTTCCCACAGCATAATTTCATGGTAATTGTTTTCATTAGTATCCTGAACTTAGATCATTGTTTAAACTTACACTCAAGAGCACTTTGAGAAATAATGCATGTAATATGACATTTAAATGATCATATCCTGATGTATATTAAAATTCTGCACTCTTGTTTTTAACAGTCAATCGACGGGGAAGCTTTTCTTCTGCTAACACAAGTAGATATAGTGAAGATCATGAGCATTAAACTTGGCCCAGCATTAAAAATTTATAATTCTATACTTATGTTCAAAAATGCAGATGATATTCCTTTGAATTTAAATGAAACATAATCTTGTAGAGGAAGTAAAACTGCTTTGGAAACACAATGGATTCCAATTAATTGGAACGCATCAGGTCCAGTACATTTTGGCCCAATTAAGCAGCTGCCCCATTTAGCTAAAGTTTCATGGAAATGGTTAAGAAGATATAAAAAAGACAAACTGAGTGATAAGTTATATCTTTAAACAAAATACAGAACACTACCAATGCTACAAACAGTACTATAAAACTGTGTAATAGTTCCTAATCGTTATCAGTGGAGGAACTTACCCAGTGTACGCTGCTGTGTATGGAGTGTCCAGGGAGGTGAAGGGACTTGTCGTGTCCTTTCTGGGACAGCTCACTCACCTTTGGTCCTCATCGGACATTCAGCTCCTACCGTGGCTTCAAGTAGCTTTTTGCATGAGACAGTGGCTACACCCCAGTACACTGCTTCGACAGGTGGACTAAACCAGGTGAAGGTAGCCAGTGGGTCTCGTACCCTGGTAATATAGGGACATGCCTGTCCTAGCATGTGAAGTCATCTCCGGCGATGAAACCAACAGTGAGATCCAAAGGCCAAGAAGGCAGTTCTGCAATGCTTTGTGGAGAGTGAAGGGCATGATAAGGCACAGTAGAATTCATGGTTATCCACTGCAACTAAAGAAGGCTGCGGTTTGTGATGACTACTCATACCACTGGACCTGGACTTCTGAGGTCGAGAGAGTGGAATGGTTTTTGTACTTCAAAAACAGGTTTCACTGTCATCGTCACGTACAATGGACACTCAACATGCTGTCATGGTTCTTTTAAAACGCAAACAACAGGAATTCTGCAGATGCTGGAAATTCAAGCAACAGACATCAAAGTTGCTGGTGAACGCAGCAGTCCAGGCAGCATCTCTAGGAAGAGGTACAGTTGGCGTTTCAGGCCGAGACCCTTCGTCAGGACTAACTGAAGGAAGAGTTAGTAAGAGATTTGAAAGTGGGAGGGGGAGGGGGAGGGGGAGATCCAAAATGATAGGAGAAGACAGGAGGAGGAGGGATAGAGCCAAGAGCTGGACAGATGATTGGCAAAGGGGATATGAGAGGATCATGGGACAGGAGGCCCGGGGAGAAAGACAAGGGGGGGGGGAGACCCAGAGGATGGGCAAGGGGTATAGTCAGAGGGACAGAGGAAGAAAAAGCAGAGTGAGAGAAAGAATGTGTGTATAAAAATAAATAACGGATGGGGTACGAGGGGGAGGTGGGGCATTAGCGGAAGTTAGAGAAGTCAATGTTCATGCCATCAGGTTGGAGGCTACCCAGACAGAATATAAGGTGTTGTTCCTCCAACCTGAGTGTGGCTTCATCTTGATGGTAGAGGAGGCCATGGATAGACATGTCAGAATGGGAATGTGATGTGGAATTAAAATGTGTGGCTACTGGGAGATCCTGCTTTCTCTGGTTGACAGAGCGTAGGTGTTCAGCAAAGCGGTCTCCCAGTCTGCGTCGGGTCTCGCCAATATATAGAAGGCCACATCGGGAGCACCGGACGCAGTATATCACCCCAGCCGACTCACAGGTGAAGTGTCACCTCACCTGGAAGGACTGTCTGGGGCCCTGAATGGTGGTAAGGGAGGAAGTGTAAGGGCATGTGTAGCACTTGTTCCGCTTACAAGGGTAAGTGCCAGGAGGGAGATCAGTGGGGAGGGATGGGGGGTACGAATGGACAAGGGAGTCGCGTAGGGAGCGATCCCCGCGGAAAGCAGAGAGAGAGGGGGAGGGAAAGATGTGCTTAGTGCTGAGCTCGTTGACTTTATTAACTTTGCCTCCAACTTTCACCCTGCCCTCAAGTTTACCTGGTCCATTTCCGACACCTCCCTCCCCTTTCTAGATCTTTCTGTCTCTATCTCTGGAGACAGCTTATCAAAGGAAGGTCTCAAAGCTCTCCGCTTCTTTTTGGATTCCAGACCTAATCAGTTCCCCTCTACCACCACTCTGCTCCGTCTAGCAGAATTAGTCCTTACTCTTAATAATTTCTCCTCTGGCTCCTCCCACTTCCTCCAAACTAAAGGTGTAGCTATGGGCACCCTTATGGGTCCTAGCTATGCCTGCCCTTTTGTTGGCTTTGTGGAACAATCTATGTTCCGTACCTATTCTGGTATCTGTTCCCCACTTTTCCTTCGCTGCATCGACGACTGCATTGGCGCTGCTTCCTACATGCATGCCGAGCTCGTTGACTTTACTAACTTTGCCTCCAACTTTCACCCTGCCCTCAAGTTTACCTGGTCCATTTCCGACACCTCCCTCCCCTTTCTAGATCTTTCTGTCTCTATCTCTGGAGCCAGTTTATCCACTGATGTCTACTATAAGCCTACTGACTCTCACAGCTATCTGGACTATTCCTCTTCTCACCCTGTCTCTTGCAAAAATGCCATCCCCTCCTCGCAATTCCTCCGTTTCCGCCGCATCTGCTCTCAGGATGAGGCTTTTCATTCCAAGGTGAGGGAGATGTCTTCCTTTTTTAAAGAAAGGGGCTTCCCTTCCTCCACCATCAACTCTGCCCTCAAACACATCTCCCCCACTTCATGCACATCTGCTCTCACTCCATCCTCCCGCCACCCCACTAGGAATAGGGTTCCCCTGATCCTCACCTACCACCCCACCAGCCTCCGGGTCCAACATATTATTCTCTGTAACTTCTGCTACCTCCAACGGGATCTAACCACTAAGCACATCATTCCCTCCCCCCCCCCTGCTTTCTGCAGGGATTGCTCCCTATGCAACTCCCTTGTCTATTCGTCCCCCCCATCCCTCCCCACTGATCTCCCTCCTGGCACACTATCCTTGTAAGTGAAACAAGTGCTACACATGCCCTTACACTTCCTCCCTTATTCAGGGCCCCAGACAGTCCTTCCAGGTGAGGTGACACTTCACCTGTGAGTCGGCTGGGGTGATATACTGCGTCTGGTGCTCCCGATGTGGCCTTCTATATATTGGCGAGACCCGACGCAGACTGGGAGACCGCTTTGCTGAACACCTATGCTCTGTCCGCTAGAGAAAGCAGGATCTCCCAGTGGCCACACATTTTAATTCCACATCCCATTCCCATTCTGACATGTCTATCCACGGCCTCCTCTACCATCAAGATGAAGCCACACTCAGGTTGGAGGAACAACACCCTATATTCCGTCTGGGTAGCCTCCAACCTGATGACACGAACATTGACTTCTCAAACTTCCGCTAATGCCCCACCTCCCCCTCGTACGCCATCCGTTATTTATTTTTATACACACATTCTTTCTCTCACTCTCCTTTTTCTCCCTCTGTCCCTCTGACTATACCCCTTGCCCATCCTCTGGGTTCCCCCCCCCCCCGACTTTCTCCCCGGGCCTCCTGTCCCATGATCCTCTCATATCCCCTTTGCCAATCATCTGTCCAGCTCTTGGCTCCATCCCTCCTCCTCCTGTCTTCTCCTATCATTTTGGATCTCCCCCTCCCCATCCCACTTTCAAATCTCTAACTAACTCTTCCTTCAGTTAGTCCTGACGAAGGGTCTCGGCCTGAAACGTCGACTGTACCTCTTCCTAGAGATGCTGCCTGGCCTGCTGCGTTCACCAGCAACTTTGATGTGTGTTGCTTTGTTGTCATGTTTCTTTTGATTGAATGTAAATTAACAAAATTAGCACAGACACGTATTGCAGATAATGGACTGACTTCAAACAATGCTTTCAGCAATTGCATCCTCCAAATCTTAATTTTTGTTGTAACATTCAAGATGATTATTGATCCACAGATCCTAATGCTGAAGTAAGGAAATCATTTCATTTTCACTCTTGGGCATTTCTGGCATCTCCAAGCCTCAGTGCCTGAAACCGCAATGAGCAAAACAATTCTAAATTGTCCTACTGCTTATTTCCTGCCAACTATCAGTGACAAAACTCACTGCTTTAGAACAAAAACACACACACAACTGACGCTATTCAAAACTGTTCTCTCTAAGCACAGTGCAGTGTCTCATTGGTCACACAAGTTCACACGACTGATGCTAGTTAGAAGTTATTTGGCACCAGGCTCCTGCCCAATTAAGCAGCATAGTGTCCAAAATGAAGGAAAGGAATCCTAGCTATTTTCTTGATTAGTTTTTGTTATTTTAAGATTTGGCTCAAATAACCAGCTGCCCCAATTAACCACTGGACCAATTAACTGAAATCCACTGTACTTAACGTTGTGTTTATTAATTTATCTTGTTTTTTTTGCATGGCAAAATGTTGAATGAAACAAATTGTACGTGTCATTTTGACAATCAATGGGAAGTCAAAGATACTGCTCAATCAATCTCAAATTTGTGACATTAGTTTATTCCCATTTATGAAACCCATTGAACAGATTTTGTGATTTTACTGATTTTACTGTGACAGTTCACATTTTACATGTAATTCAAAGACATGATTATTAATCTTTTATATAAAATTTATTGAAGTATTACTGTACAGTTAAATAATGCATTTTAATTATACTTGGTTGCAACACTATTTGGATTTATTGAAATGTAGTTTCGGGGAAAAAACTAAAAATGTGATGTATTTTATAATTGATAGTTAAACAAAGTCTTACATTAAAAAATCAGATTGTAACTTTTCTAACTATTTCTGAGTTTACATTTGGGTTGATTGGAACTATTTTGCCATGTTGAAATACTCTGGATGACTGGTGAGAATTTCACTTTCGCACCTTTAGCCCCCACAGCCATACATTTAGATTTGTCGATATTGTATGCTTTTCCTTATTGTCTGAACTTTTCTATTGACTTTCAGAAGTCCTTGATTGCAAACCTTCTTTTAGTCAGAATATAATGTGGTGCTCAACATCTGCAGTCCTTTTTACTTGTAAAAGTTATGAAACGTTACTTAAGTTGTAGGGAAAAAAGATTCCAGATTTGTTGACGTTTTTGCTAGCTACAGTTAAATATTAATGATAGCAGAAGACCATCACCTCATGAGTTCACACAACGTTCACTTTAATGTTATTTTTGCATGTGTTTGCTTATTTATTCGTTAATATTAATGCCTGTGTTCGAGTAGGGGATAGAGAAATATCGCATCATGATGCCATGAGTGGTTTTTGGTGATGCTGACAGCAGTATTTGTGAACCATATAGTAGTTTCTATGCATAAACTTATGGGATTCACATTCAAATCTTGTATTTATATTTTTACTGGAAGGTTAGAAATACTCTGCAAGCACCTGTCTTATTGCGCCAAATTATCCTTGTTTCGTTCTCTTAGAGCAGATATGTAACAGATCTTTATTAAATGTTGCTTAACTCCTTCAGAAAGGATCCCCACTTGGGTTAAAGAATTACAAATAAATTACTTTGCTTCAATAATTTTGTTGAATATTTACTTTTAAAAGCTTTAAACCTCATTTTGCAATATTTGTCTTAATTACCTTAACAAGATAGATGAATAAATGTTACTATTTGTTGAAAAATTAGTTACAAAATCATAAATATGGTTGTTTTTTGTTAATTTATTAAATGATGTATTCATTATAGCTGTGATCAGAATTATGTTCTGCCCATGGTGAAAGTAATTAAATACAGTGTGCTCAGTGAAAATAAACAAGGATTAATTACAATATGAACTGGAGCTTATATAAAGGTATGTGTATCAATACATATAAGTGTAAATAGCTATCTTTTAAATTCCTTTATATCATTCAGAGTCTTCCCTGTAAGTTTCCTAATTTCTCTGAAGAAAATTGATGTTCATTTTGGTCAAGATGTGAGATTTGCTTTCTGCTTTTTCTGTTCCCTACTATTCTGCCATAAGGGCTGATAACAACTTGTGGTATTTTACATTGTATGACAATTCTGAATTTATGTTTTCTTGAGAAATTTTAAGTGATTCCATACTTGGGTTTTTCTTAAATTCAGGATGTCAGGGAAAGCTTTTTTGCTGAATTGTAAAAATAAAAAAAATGTAATTTTAAGGAAATAGATACACATATGAACTTCTGTTGCTGTTGTAAACATTTCTTGTTTGTTTTATTTTGAGGCAGTGTACTGCTTCACACACTACATTGGGGTGGACATTGATTTGCCACAGTTTGTGCCAGGTTCTAGGTATGCAAATACATCAAAAATTAATTATATGTAGCAGAAGACAGGGAGTGCTTTGGAAGGTAAAGATTTATCAAGTCTTGATATTTTTAACACTTAACTTGCATTTTTTCCCCAAATTAAGTACTTAATAATAATCCATCTATATAGCGCTTATGAGGATTTCAGTTGGGTTGACTGTATCCTTCACCAGACATTGTAGTACAGAAACATAGAAAACCTACAGCACGATACAGGCCCTTCGGCCTACAAAGCTGCGCTGAACATGTCCTTACCTGAGAAATTACTTAGGGTTATCCATAGCCCTCTATTTTTCTGAGCTCCATATACCTGTCCTGGAATCTCTTAAAAGACCCTATCATATCTGCCTCCACCACCGTCACTGGCAGCCCATTCCACGCACTCACCACTCTCTGCATAAAAAACCTACCCCTGACATTTCCTCTGTACCTACTTCCAAGCACCTTAAAACTGTGCCCTCTCGTGCTAGCCATTTCAGCCCTCGGGAAAAGCCTCTGACTATCCACACGATCAATGCCTCTCATCATCTTATACACCTATACTGGATTGGGAGATTTTTCAATATTTCAACTTCTCTGTAATTTTATAGACGATAGTCAACCATAAAACCCCAAATTATTTTTGTTGCTCGTTATTTAGTGCTAAATAGAACAATTAAAAACAAATTTGGAGATTTTCGTTTGACAAAAAACATAATCTTATATGTGTTTATTTTTATGTTTCTTTCCATTTCCACTAATCATCATTCTTTCTTGACAGAGATGAAAAGTGCCAACGTGTATTTTATTGCTCTTTCATGAGTCATTTGATTGAAGATCAAATAAGGAACTAAAAGGTCAATATTGCATCCATTGTTGGCATGTGGCCAAGTGGTTAAGGTGTTGGACTAGTGATCTGAAGATCATGGGTTCGAGCTTCAGCTGAGGTAGTGTGTACTGTGTTGTGTCATTGAGCAAGGCACTTAACCACACATTGGTCCTGCATGTTTATAGTCCAGAATGGACAAGGCAAGACATTAGGTGGTTTCTAAATCCTCAATAAAATAGGCAGAAAGTAAGTGATTCTTTTTTTGCTAACAGTGGACAACCTTCCATATAATACAGTCATGGTCTTTCGCCAGCCATCAGTAAACTAGGGCTAATTGAATCTCAGTAAGGCTCTTAAAAAGTAAACTGTACATGAGTGATGACAACATTTAAAGACTATTATTCCTTGAGACTAAGGGATGTAAGAAACAGGAGAGGTTATTTTGTCCCTTGTACTTGCTCTGTCTTTTGTTGGGATCATAACTGATCTTTTATCTCAGTGTCACTCTCCTGCATGAACTTCATCGCCCTCAATTCACTTAAAATGCAAAAATCTAGCAACTGAAACAAAATTGTAATGCAGAAACTGGTGTTGCTAACCTTTGGTGTTTGGTGTTGTGTATTTAATATTTTGGTAATATTTGTGTAATATTGTAAATATATTGTTTGATTAAGCATCCTTTGTTGTTTACAGAATGCATTGCGGGTTATATGTAAAACTACGTCAATGGCATACGTCCTCACGCCACCATGTCATATACGGGCGTGTCTCGCTTAAAGTAAAAAACAAAGCATACAAATTCTCCTAGTCTCCCCTTGTTTTTCTTCCAATTACCTGTATCTTTTGGAGATGTAAAACATAACGGTGGTGATGAATAAGTTTTAAATGAATCCGTGATAACAACCTACCTGTTGAAGTGCAGTGGGGCACGTTTTGAGTTTTAAAAAAAATGCAGAAGATATTCAAATTTCTAAAAAAGCACAACACATTTGTTCCTTCACAAGGGGAAAAGAAAAATGGTGGAGTAAAAAAAACCAGCGCAGCACATGTCCCTTCAATAAAGGAGACAGAGATGATTGAGTCAAAACAAAGTGCAGAAAATGGACAGAATTTACAGGTTCATAAACAATGAGTACTGGGTGATAATAATAATAAACAAACAAAAAAAGCAGAAATGGCTGGCTACATCGGAACGATATACAGAGTGAATTGAGTGGTATTTTGAAACAAATAGAATAGTCAATGAGAAAAGAGCACCAGTTTTGCTGAGTGAATTGAGTTTAAAGGCATACAGTTTGCTCAGAAGTTTAACTGCTCCAACCAAACAAGCAGTTTGTCATCGAGCTTACTAAGGAATCAGTTATACTGGATTGGGTTTTATGAACCAGAGGTGATTAGGGAGCATAAGGTAAAAGAACCCTTAGCAACTAGTGATCACATTATGATTGAGTTCAACTTGAAATTTGATAGGGAGAAAGTAAAGTCTAGTGTAGCAGTATTTCAGTGGAGTAAGGGAAATTACAGCGGTATGAGAGAGGAGTTGGCCAAAGTAAATTGGAAGGAACTGCTATCGGGGATGTCAACAGACCAGCAATGGCATGTGTTTCTAGGAAAAATAAGGAAGGTGCAGGACATATGTATTCCAAAAATGAAGAAATACTCAAATAATAAAATAGTACAATCATGGCTGACAAGGGAAGTCAAAGCTATTGTAAAAGCAACAGAAAGGGCATGCAACAAAACAAAAATTAGTGGGAAGATAAAGGTTTGGGAAGTTTTTAAAAACCTACAGAGAGCAACTAAAAAAATCATTAGAAGGGAAAAAATGAAATATGAAAGCAAGCTACCAAATAATATCAAAGTGGAAAGTAAAAGTTTTCTCAAGTATATTAAAAATAAAAGAGAAACAAGAGTGGATATAGGACCGCTAGAAATTGAGGCAGGAGAAATAATAACGGGACAAGGAGATGGCTGATGAACTAAATGAGTATTTTGCATCATCTTCACTGTGGAAGACGCTAGCAGTTTGCCTGATGTTGTAGTGTATGAAGGAAGAGAAGTGGGTGCAGTTACTATCACAAGAGAGAAGGTGCTCAAAAAGCTGAAAGACCTAAAGGTACAGAAGTCACCCGGACCAGATGAACTTCACCCTAGGGTTCTGAAAGAGGTAGCATTAGAGATTGTGGTGGTATTAGGAATGATCTTTCAAAAATCATAGGACTCTGGCTTGGTGCCAGAGGTCTGGAAAATTGCAAATGTAACTCCACTCTTTAAGAAAGGAGGAAGGCAGCAGAAAGGAAATTATTAACCAGTTAGTCTGATCTCAGTGGTTGGGAAAATGTTGAAATCAATTGTTAAGGATGAGGTTATGGAGTACTTGGTGACAGGACAAGATAGGACAAAGTCAGCATGGTTTCCTGCAGGGAAAGTCCTGCCTGACAAACCTCTTGGGATCCTTTGAGGAGATTCGTCGTCATTAGGTCACATCTGGAATTTCCAGTTGGATGATTTCCCTCCTTGCCGCTCTGTCCTGACACTTGTCCACAACATCCCTAGTCTTGTCCAGCTTGCTCCAATCCTTGATGTTATCCAGCCACGTTGTTCTTTGCTTTCCTCTTCCTATCTTTCCCTTCACTTTTCCATATAGCGAATCGGACAAGATGTTATCTCTCTGCGTAACATGTCCACAATAAGCAACTTTTAACTTCATGATCTTCTCCAGCAGTATCCGTGGTCTGTCTGAGGAGATTACAAGTAGGATAAATAAAGGGGATGCAGTGGATGTTGTATATTTGGACTTTCAGAAGGCCTTTGACAAGGTGCCACACATCAGCATGCTTACCAAGTTAAGAGCTCATGGTATTACAGGAAAGTTACTAACATGGTTAGAGGATTGGCTAATTGGTAGGAGGCAGCAAGTGGGAATAAAAGGATTCTTTTCTGGTTGGCTGCCGGTGACTCGTGGTGTTTGCAGGGGTTGGGACCACTTATTTTTATGCTGTATATAAATGATTTAGGCAATGGAATAGATGGCTTTGTTGCTAAGTTTGCAGATGGTGTGAAGATTGGTGGAGGGACAGTTAGTGTTGAGGAAACAGGTAGGATGCAAACAGACTTAGGTTAGGTGAATAGGCAAGAAAGTGGCAAATGAAATACAATGTTGAAAAATGCATGGTCATGCACTTTGTACAGAAAAAAATGTGCGGACTATTTTCTTAATGGGGAGAAAATCCAGGAATCTGAGATGCAGAGGGACTTAGGAGTCCTTGTACAGAACACCCTGAAGGTTAACTTGCAGGTTGAGTTGGTGGTGAGGAAGGGAGTGAGCAGGTCGGGCAGCATTCGTGGAAGAGATCGGTCAATGTTTCGGTATTCAGTCCTCAGTCCTGACAAAGGGTTCCGGCCCGAAACGTTGACCGATCTTTTCCACGGATGCTGTCCGACCTGCTGAGTTCCTCCAGCGTGTTGTGAGTGTTGCTTTGACCCCAGCACCTGCAGATTATTTTGTGTTGGTGAGGAAGGGAAGTGCCATGTTAGCATTCATTTCAAGAGGTCTAGAATACAAGAGCAAGGATGTGGTGCTAAGGCTTTATAAGGCACTGGTGAGGCCTCACCTTGAGTATTGTGAACAGTTTAGAGAAGATGTGCTGGCATTGGAGAGGGTCCAAAGGAGGTTCACAAGGATGATTCCAAGGAGAAAGGGTTATCATACAGGGAACGTTTGATGGCTCTGGGTCTGTACTCGCTGGAATTCAGAAGGATGAGGGGAATCTCATTGAAACCTTTTCGAATGTTGAAAGGCCTAGATAGAATAGATGTGGAAAGGATGTTTCCATAAGATCATTAGACATAGGAGCAGAATCTGGCCTCCACAGCTGCATGTAGCAACAAATTCCACAAATTCACCACCCTTTGGCTAAAGAAATGTCAATTTCCCATGGTGGGAGAGTCTAGGACAAGAGGGCACAGCCTCAGGATAGAGGGGCGCCTTTTCAAATTAGAGATGTGGAGAAATTTCTTAGCCAAATGGCGGTGAATTTGTGGAACTTGTTGCCACATGCAGTTGTGGATACCAGGTCATTGTGTGTATTTAAGGCAGAGATTGATAGGTTCCTGATTGGACATGGCATCAAAGGTTACAGGGAGAAGGCCATGAACTGGGGTTGAGGAGGAGAAAAAAAAGGATCAGCCATGATCAGAAAAGGATCAGACTGGATGGGCCAGATGGGCTAATTCTGCTCCTACGTCTTATCGTCTAAAATGAGCTTTGCTGATATCATGAAAGTAACGCAAAATCATTTAGAACTGAAAACGTTGAACAATTCAAGTTTCATAAGCAGAATCAAAAGGAAGGAGAGTCCATTTCAGCTGAATTGAAGAGATTATATGAGTGTTGTCAGTTCAGTGATAGGCTTAATGATTCACTGAAAGATCATTTTGTTTGTGGAATCTTACAAGAAAGCATTCAAAAACTACTAAATGAGAACAGTTGAAATAGCTGTATCAATGGAAACAACAGACAGTGACATATTTAAGTTGCAGTCAGGAATGAATGTGAGCATGATCAAAATTACAATGTTCAAACAGAAACCAGCCTGGCCAAACAGTATGGCTTGTTACCATTGTGGCAGAGGCTCACATACACCAGACCAATACGGGCTGAAAGGTGAAACTTGCAGAAAAATGCAACAAAGTAGGACACATAGAAAGAGCGTGTTGGGCAGACAAAAATAAAAGCACTGCACAGGGAAGAGAAAAAGATAACAAGCCAAGTTGCAGTTTCAAAAAAGCACTAATCTACACACTGTTTATGAAAAATATGAGAATGACACAGGGTTGGAGAGATTGGAGAGTCAAAACTAACAAGAGACAAGCATTATAGCTCACACCAGAAGTGAACAGCAAATTCATTACAATGGAATTGGACACTGGCTCTGCTGTTTCGGTCATTCCACAAAATGAGTTTGAATGGCAATTCAGGAATACTGAACCGAAGCCTGCAGATATACAACTAAGAACTTATACTGGAGAAACGATAACTCCTGTGGGAATGACATTCATAACAAAGAAATACAACAACCAACATTATTTGAATGCAATAAAAACACAAAGGCCAGCATTGTGGGATGTGAGTGGCTGTAACAACTGCAACTAGATTGGAGTTGCAATTTGCACTCTATATCCTCTGCAACAGAGTTAACTGAATTAAAAAAGGTTCTGGCTGATGCCACTGCAGTGTTCAAGGATATCACTGGAAAACTTAAACATATCAAGGATAACATTGTGTTAAATGAAGGGGGCACACCCAAGTTTTGCAAAGCCTGCCTGGTTCCTTATACCATCCATAATAAATTACCTAGTCAACTGGATTACATGGATGCTGAAGGAATTCTTTCCAAGTTTGAATGGAACCCATGGGCATTGCCAGTGGTCCCAGTAGTCAAGATGAATGGGTCTGTCAGTATCTGTGGTGATATTAATTTGCCATCAATCTAGTACTGAAAGTAGATCAATACCCACTGCCCAGGATAGAAGATATATGCACTTGGGTTAAATGTAAAAGTACATGAATGACACATGTTATCACATTGCCACATCATGTATGTGTGTCTCGCTTAAAGTAAAACCAGAGTATACTATTTCTCCTGGTCTCCCCTTGCTTTTGTTTCAAATACTTTTATGCTTTGGAGTTACAAAACATAATATCCTTGTTTCTCAATACTAAATGGTTTAAAAGCAGAAATGAAACTTTAGTAAATAGCATGCAGCAAGATTTTACACTTCATTTGCACTTTATGTTAAAATGCATTTCCATAAATTAGTCTTCAAGTGACAAAGACAATATGGAACATAGCTCTTCTAAGTTTTATGTTACAGTATTTGGTTAGAGATAAGTGCTTCCATGGGGAATTAAACTGAAGTAATGTTTGGAGATATATATGTATGAAAGAGTTCTGTGTTCCAGATTGTCTTTATAGTTTATAGTATTATTTGGAAGATTGAATGGTAGAGAAAAAAAATCTTGATTGATAATCTGTCATTGCTGCTGATTGACATTTTCCTTTAATAAAATCTGTGAACGTGATCTGACCTTCAATAGTGTCATTCTAAATTGTTCATTTATACTTCAATTGTAAACAATGTAGAAAAAGAATGACGTCATTTAAAATCAAATCATTAAAAGATCACCCTGATCTTTACTTCTCCACCATATTTTGCACTGAGCATTTGCATTTAAAATATGATTCTAAGGATATTTGATAAATACTGTATGTAAATAATTATTCATACATTTCACTGAATCTTGGGAATAAAATATCCAAGATAGACTATAACATTTTATTTTTCTTAAGTGAAATATGGTATCATAATCTCTTTGGGAACCTGCAATAAATCAAGTGACATCAGCAGTATAATCTTGTGAAATGTAAAACTTTGGACACTTTTGGAATCATGTTGGCTCTCAGTAATCTGTCATCTATTTCACTGCATTACTCCATGTAGTGCAAGAGTACTGGCTAAACTTAAAAGTTATTTATTAGTCACGTTGTACAACAGACATTAAGTTCCTCAGCATTTTGTTTAACAATTCCCTTAAGTCAAATGTCATGCATTTTATAGCACTGGAACAAAGCTGTCATACAAATTTCTGTTTACAGAAAATTTTGGTTGAAGTGTTGAATGGCTCAGGAGTACATGTTATTTGAAACAATGTTGAACGTAAAGATTAAACTGTCAGCTCCATACCATGCGAACTGTAACCCTGGTCTGGGAACGGTACCTCCCTTAATCGCAGGATTCTGCAGAGAGTGCTGCGGACAGCCCAGTGCATCTGGAAGTGTGAACTTCCCACTATTCAGGACATTTACAAAGACAGGTATGTGAAAAGGGCCCGAAGGATCATTGGAGACCCGAGTCACCCCAACCACAAACTTTTCCAGCTGCTACCATCTGGGAAATGGTACTGCAGCATAAAAGCCAGGACCAACAGGCCATCAGACTGATTAACTCATGCTGATTTGAATGTACTTCTATGTTACATTGACTGTTCTATTTATTATAAATTATTGTAAATTACTATGATTGCACATGGCACATTTAGACAGAGACATAACGTAAAGATTTTCACTCCTGATGTATGTGAAGGATGTAAGTCAATTCAATTCAATTAAGGCTGCCAGTTTCTACATATTAGTTAGTTTTAAGTGTGGCATTAAATGTTAGAAGTTAAGTATGAATCAGGGATCTGACACTTTTGGTTTATTTGCTCTTTATAAATTCAAATTTCTAGACACTTTTGTTAAACTCAGGTTTGATGTCTAGGATCTCAAAACACGTAACAATATTGCAGATAAAATTGTGCTTAAATATGTCTGTTTATTTATTTATTTATTTATTTATTGAGATACAATTTGGAACAGGCCCTTCTGGCCCTTCCAGCCACACTGCCCAACAATCCCTGATTTATTCCTAGCCTAATCGCAGGACAATTTACAATGACCAATTAACCCATCAACCGGCATGTCTTTGGACTGTGGGAGGAAAGCCGAGCACCCAGAGGAAACTCATGGTCATGGGGAGAACAAACAGGCAGCAGCGGGAGTTGAACCTGGGTCACCTGCACTGTAAATTGTTTTGCTAACCACTAAGCTACTGTGCCGCCCCTCCATGGTTTTGTCTCATTAGTAATAGGTCCATTCTCAGTGATGTAAAAATACTCAGAATAAATATGTATTATCTTATATAAATAAGAAAACAAAACATGCTTTGAAGGAATGATTTTAAATGAGGAAAAACAACCCTGCAATATGCTTATATGTCACTTTATTATTTTTGGCACAGTTCAGATATCTGCAGGAAAATGTACATAAAGGTGGTGAACTCTGATTGTTTTGCAGGAGAGAGAACAGTTCAAATGCTATAAAATGAAAGCAGCTACGTAAATATTTACAAGGTATATTTACATGGAGTTTCAAATATAATTTCCATGGAACTATGGTAATTTCTGAACTGTAATAAGCCTATCTGAATGATGTGACCAATTGTGACAAAATAGAGTTGAAGTTAATTGTTCAGAATTTGGCTGTGTAATTTTACACCTAGTCCTACCTCTTAAATTGGTTTTGGAAAAAGTAAGTGGATATAGACTTTAATGTTATTAGTAAGCTTCTAGGTTGATATATGCAACATTATGGCAATCAATTGATTGGATTTTTAACTTTAAATTGCATAAGCATCAAAAACTTGTCCATATCCATCTCCACCTCTACTCACTCATTAGAATTAGAATTTACTTAAATCTTACATCCATCCCACAACTTGAGGGAGTAAAAATTTCTGTGTTATAACTCCATCGCAATGTACAGACATGCAAATTTAAAAGTTTAATGGCTTGCAGAAAGAAGCTGTTCCATAGCCTGTTGGTCCTGGCTTTAATGCTGTGGTACTGTTTGCCAGACGGAAGCAGCTGAAACAGTTTATGTTTGGGGTGCCTGGTGTCCCCGATGATCTTCCGGGCCTTCTTTCCACACCTGCTGCTATGAATATCCTCAATGGAGGAAAGTTCACATCCACAGATGCTCCGGGCTGTCCGTAGTTCTTCCTTCCTTTGCAATTCCTGATTTTGTTAGTGCTGGGTTATCCTCTATATTTAACGTCTCAGACATAAGACTGTAAGTCACAGGAGCAGAATTAGGACATTAAGCCCATCGAGTCTGTTCTGCCATTCCATCATGGCTGATCCCAGACCCTACTCAATCCCGTACACTTGCTTTTTCACCATAACCTTAGATGCCCTGACCAATCAGGAAACTATCAATTTTCGCTTTAAGTATACCCACAGACTTGGCCTCCACTGCAGTCAGTGGCAGGGCATTCTATAGGTACAGTACTCCCTGGCTAAAAAAAATCCTCCTTACCTCTGTTCTAAAGGGTCAGCCCTCAGATTTGAGGCTGTGCCCTCTATGCACATCACCACCATAGGAAAAATCCTTTCCACATCCACCTTATCTAGTCCTTTCAACGTTCGGTAGGTTTTAAAGGGATTCCCCCTGCATGTTTCTAAATTCCAGTGAGTACAGGCCCAGGGCCGCCAAACGCTCCTCATATGTTAACCCCTTCATTCCCAGAATCATCCTCATGAACCTCCTCTGGACTCTCTCCAATGACAACACATCTTTTTTGAGATATGCGGCCCAAAACTGTTGACAATACTCCAAAAGCGGCCTGACATAAAGCCTCGGCATTATTTCCTTGTTTTTATATTCTGTTTCCCTTGAAGTGAATGCCAACATTGCACTTGCCTTCTTTGCCACAGACTCAACCTGTAAATTAACCTTCTGGGAGTCTTGCATGAGATCATTACCTAGGTGTCTCTCACCTAGCTCCCCTGAGCTATTGGATATGAGGCTGGTTTAAAGAATTCTTACTTACTCCTTATTTTCCAGTACTAAATCTTCAGAGAGACTTTTCAGAGAATCATTCTCAGTTTGCTAATTTATTTTAGTATCCATGAAACTCTTACAATCTACTTTTACATTTTGAACTGGTTCTGTTTCTATAAGCTTTTCCTCCTTATTCATCTTTTAAAAGTTTTTGTTGATAGATTTTATCAAATCTGACTGGCACCTATCTTTGGACAAAGATATATTCAGAGGTCACAGAAGCAATTCAAAATTTTAATTACACATTGGCACGTATTTCTTGCAGTATAGAAATCAAAGTGTCAACATTATGTTAAATGGTATTGCTTTGCACTGTTGTAACTGTATGTTATAATTTTGTAGTTTTGTCAGTTTTAGTCTTGGTTTGTCCTGTGTTTTCTTATGATATAATTCTGGAGGAGCGTTGTATCATTTTTTAATGCATGCATTTCTAAATGACAATAAACGAGGACTGAGTGTCCTCATAATCTAATCTGACTACCAGGCAATATGTTGTAAAAGTTGTGCCAAAGTGTACCTTTTGTCTAACTTTATCGTATCATGACTGATTGTGCATTTAACAGTGTAACATGAATGTTTAGTCTCTGTTTGGAAGTTAAGCACGTGAGTACTAAAAGGGAGTAGACGTCTTAGATGAGATGTATTCCCTTATATTTTCATTGCTACGCATAAGGTACAGGGTTGGTGGGGTTCTAATGTTGTTTGTATTCTGTTCCTTCAGAATTGCCACTACCGTATTAGTTTTGTGCCATTTCCTTTATGTATTTTTATACTGCATATGCAATTCGTCGATACACAAGGGTGTGGATCGAAAGTTAAACTGAGATTGTAACGGCAGGAACTGGTTGTAAATTCATTTGTTTTGTTTTGAGACCCTCTTCCAGCACTAAAACATCTAAAACAGATAAATGAATTAAAACCCGAAAAAGTATTTGTTGTCCTGACTGTGTACTTTTCCCCAGGCTACATTCAGAAGAACAGTACAATGCACATGTGCCGCTATTCACTGTGGGTTTCTGAGGACAAACATCTCCATATCATAAAAGGACATTTAAAAAAACACTGTAAATGCCAAAAGGGTTTAGAATGGTGTTGCCAGAAGTGTAAGATTACAGATGCAAGGGAAAGCATTTTAGATAAAGAAAGACAAAGACAGCCTGAAAAAGCACTGGAAATACAAAAGGGATTTAGAATGGAGGTACCTTGAACATCAGATTACAGCTACAAGGAAAATGACTTTAGATGAAGGAAGACAAAGAGGCAACCTCAGCAGAGGTCTTTAGAATGATGAATTGGTTCAATCTGTTAGTTGTGGTGTGTTCTTTTCTCTCCCTGTGAGAAAATCTAGTATTAGGAACAATGGATGAAATAGAGTAAGTGATGAACCCCAAAAAGCAAAAGAGAAATTTTGAGCAGGAGAATGGCTAGACTCCTTTCTATCATGAAGATGGTTGGGCAAATAGCTCAGATGCTTCATGCCAATGAAACAGAACAAGCTGAGAGAAAATGGAACAGAAAGCCCCATGACCTGCAGAACCATGATTTCCAGCACTGGAATGTTTTATGTTCCTGATAGCAGCAGGAGCCACTATCTCTGCTAAATTAAAATAGGATATGAACCTGGAGGATCAAGATTGTGACAATGAATCTGTCCTCAGTGGGATAAGTTAGGTGGGATACTTGAATCTCGATTTTTCATCTGTCCTTGAAACTATGAACATAAGCCTACTATAAGCCTACTGACTCTCACAGCTATCTGGACTATTCCTCTTCTCACCCTGTCTCTTGCAAAAATGCCATCCTCTTCTCGCAATTCCTCCATCTCTGCCACATCTGCTGTCAGGAAAAAGGAGATGTCCTCCTTTTTTAAAGAAAGGGGCTTCCCTTCCTCCACCATCAACTCTGCTCTCAAACGCATCTCCCCCTTTTCACGCACATCTGCTCTTACTCCAACCTCCTGCCACCCCACTAGGATAGGGTTCCCCTGGTCCTCACCTACCACCCCACCAGCCTCCGGGTCCAACATATAATTCTCTGTAACTTCCGCCACCTCCAACGGGATCCCACTACTAAGCACATCTTTCTCTCCCCCCCCCCCCGCATTCTGCAGGGATCGCTCCCTATGTGACTCCCTTGTCCATTCGTCCCCCCCGCCCATCCCTCCCCACCGATCTCCTTCCTGGCACTTTGTAAGTGGAACAAGTGCTACACCTGCCCTTGCACTTCCTCCCTCACTACCATTCAGGGCCCCAGACAGTCCTTCCAGGTGAGGCGACACTTCACCTGTGAGTCGGCTGGGGTGATATACTGCGTCCGGTGCTTCTGATGCGGCCTTCTATATATTGGCAAGACCTGATGCAGACTGAGAGATTGTTTCGCTGAACATCTACGCTCTGTCTGCCAGAGAAAGCAGGGTCTCCCAGTCGCCACACATTTTAATTCCACGTCCCATTCCCATTCTTGTATGTCTATCCACGGTCTCCTCTACTGTAAAGATGAAGCCACACTCAGGTTGGAGGAACAACACCTTATATTCCGTCTGGGTGGCCTCCAACCTGATGGCATGAACATCGACTTCTCAAACTTCCGCTAATGCCCCACCTCCCCCCGTACCCCATTATTTATTTATTTATATACACACATTCTTTTCCTCTCTCTCCTTTTTCTCCCTCTGTCCCCCTCACTATACCCCTTGCCTATCCTCTGGGCTTCCCCCCTCCCGCTTTTCTTTCTCCCTGGGCCTCCTGTCCCATGATCCTTTCATATCCCTTTTGCCAATCACCTGTCCAGCTCTTGGCTCCATCCCCCCACCCCCGTGTCTTCCTCCTATCATTTCGGATCTCCCCCTTCCCCTCCCACTTTCAAATCTCTTACTAGCTCTTCTTTCATTTAGTCCTGACGAAGGGTCTTGGCCCGAAACGTCGACTGTACCTCTTCCTAGAGATGCTGCCTGGCCTGCTGCGTTCACCAGCAACTTTGATGTGTGTTGCTTGAAATTTCAGCATCTGCAGATATCCTCGTGTTTGCGTTTTTAAACTATGAACACAATCTTGCTTTTCATCCTTTTGCTCTATTTAATTTTGTAACTTACAGTAATTTTTATGTCTTGCTCTGTACTGCTGCTGCAGGACAACAAATTTCACCACGTCAGTGATAATCAACCTGAATTCTGATATTTGAAGACTTAAAAGCTAATTTTTTCACTATTTGTTAATAAATAAAGTAAAAATAACTAAGCAATTAACTGAGACTATGCACTCAGCGTTTAGTGCAATTTTAAGTGTATAAATTGTGAAAATATACAGCTCCAGAAGCTGCCAGAACAACTCAATGTGTGAAGGGATTAGGCCAGAAATGGTGTAAATACCTCGCACTCGCGGAAGTATTTTTGAGTCCAGCAGGTGAATTCGGTTTTAGCCCTACCTCTGATTAACATCAGGTCAGTCAGTCACTTTTCTTGCAAAAGGTTGTCATGCTGCAGTTGGATCTTCCCAATTTTATATTACTGATAGCAGCAAAGTTAAACGAATGAAAGCAAGTCAATTGTTTTGTTTTTTTCAAGTGGGCTGTTTTGTGGGCGGGGGGAGGGGGAATCCTAAATGAAACGGAGGGTAGCCAGTAACTTCAGAGAGTTTCGCAGGCCGAATGACAGGAATGAAACGAAGTCCCGAACTGGTGCACTCACCCACTCGCGCGCTGTACGAACGCATTGCAAGTCAATCGGAAAGGAATTGTTTGGCAGCAATTAAGCAGAGGTTAGGTTGCAACAGAAGACTGACGTCAGGCCCTGCGCACCACTGATTCCTCTGTCGTTGCTCCCGCTCACTTGTATCGGGGAATCGCTGAGGTGCCGTAACCATTCCCTTTATTCCGCGTGATCAGCTCGATTTAATAGGACTGCTGCGCGCCGTGCCTGCCCGGTCTCTGCCCTCCGCTTCTCCTACTATTTGAAGGTAAGTGCTTTAAAAAATATATATGTATGTGGAGAGTTATTTCCACAAGGAAAGTTGCGACAGGAAGGGGTTTTAACTTCTGCTTAATGACAGCTGCTGAGCTCGATCTGGTTGCTAATGGTAGCTGGTTCGGTTGCCATGGAGTTGTCTGGTTGATTTACACATCGCCCTTTCAGGGGCTGGGTCAATATAAATTGGGGGTGCAGGGGACAAGTGCTAGCTATTTTCCCTCTTTCAAGAAACAGGCATTAAGAAATAACCGAATCTAGGTGCGCTTTCAGTTCTGTTTTTCATTAAGACTGCACAGACAAGAAGTAGTTTGACGATCAGGTTTCCAGTTTTAGTTCCTTGTTTGGATTAAGGCCATGCTGATTATTTTTGGCATTGATGTGATAACCTTCTGCTCGGATAAAAAAGAAGGCTTGACCCAAGAGTAACTTCATGGAGGACGATTTTATTTTAGCAAAATTTAATTTGTTGAAACTAGCATTTCTGGGCTGAGAACTCTCTCTTTATAATCAGCCCGAAGTTTACAGCACCAAACACCTGTTGATCATTTTTTGAGGTCAAATTGAACTGGTGGCGTTGCTGTGTTGTGCAAAAAGGACATTATGTTCAATAGAAGTGTTCTAGGGAATTATTATTGTTTTGGAGAGGAGCACTATTACTCAGATGGTGCCACTTAATCTGTAACTATCCCCTTGGTTTGCAACAGACATTGCTGTTTACTGCAGAAAGAGTGCTTGTAAACTAATATTGATATATGGCATAAAGCATAGCCTCAAAGAACTACTTTGAATTATTGTAATATTGGGATAGTAGAGATAGAAAAAGACTGTAGATATTGGAACAGGGAACAAAACAAAACCAATTCTGTTGGAACTTAGTTGATCAGTCAGCCCCTGTGAAGGCAAAAGTTGCAAGTCAATGCTATGGGTCCATGCTGTAGTGACAGTAATTACTGTAAGTGATCAGTTCCCAAATTTTAAAAGAACAACATCCTGATTTGACATAAATTGACAGTGCACAGGAAAATGGAGAGTATAAATCAATATTAGTACCATTTGGTACTCATCCAGGTGATAGAAACACCACTTTTGCCAAGTCATAGCAAGCCTGTGGGTTTTGTGTGACAACATGGCTTCCATTGTAAGCACATGTGTTAATGGGTGGCAATCCAGAGTTGGCAGCAAGCCATGACATTCCCCTCAAGCCACTAAGGCAAACTACAGTGACAAGAGCAACGTGAATGTCGAGCTTCATGATTCACACCCTGTGGCTTCATGCCATCTATACATTGAGAAAGGAAAACCTCTTGCTACAGATGGCCAGCTGAGTTAACCTACTGCGCTCACAAAGCTCATTTCGTTCTGGATACTATTAGATTGTGGATTTTCTGAGACAGATGGTTGTGAGGTAAAGCTGAGGTTTATCAATGGACACATGCAAACTGATACTGTATATTTGAATGAAGTTGCCAAGGGCTCGTATGTAGATAGGAAATAGGAAGAGTAAATGAAGTCCTTGCAGGTGGTGCTCTGGCTGTAAGTGAGCAGCGTGTCCAAGCATCCAGCTGGATAAAGGCAGAGAGCTGTGGAAGAAAGATGGTCAAAGATATCAAAGTCTGCAGATAGTCTAAGAAAAAACAGGTGGGATGGTATAATTCATTACAGATAGAAAGGAGGCCTTTGTAACTTTAGTAGGAGCCACCCAGGTACAATGGAAAATTTGGAAAAATGTTTGAAAGGATCCAAACAGAGAATTTCAGAAAGGTTTGGCATTGAGCTATGAACGATAAGACTTTGGAAAGTAAAAAGTGATTGGAGGTGGTTTGGTTCCCATGTACTTTCTTCTCTTTTTCTTCAAGGTGTTTGTGATCAAAGGTCTGCAAACTGTTGTCAAAGAAGATTTGATGAGTCATTAGTCATAGAATCATTCAGAAGTACAGCACAGAAACAGGCCCTTCAGTCCATCTTGTCTGTGCTGAAACCCTTTAAACTGCCTACTCCCATCGACCTGCACTGGTACCATAGCCCTCCATATCCCTACTTTCCATGTACCTATTTAAACTAATTTTAAACATTAAAATCGAGCTAGAATGCACCACCTGTGCTGGCAGTTCATTCCACATTCTCATTAGCCTCTGAGTGAAGAAGTTTCCCTTCATGTTCCCCTTAAACTTCTCACCTTTCACCCTTACCCATGACCTCTGGTTGTAGTCCCACTCAACCTCAGTAGAAAAAGCCTGTTTGCATTTACCCTATCAATGCCCCTCATAATTTTGTATTCCTGTATCAAATCTCCTATCAATCTTCTACATTCTAAGAATACAATCCTAACTTATTCAATCTTTCCTTATAACTCAGGTCCTCCTGACCCAGCAACATCCTTGTAAATTTTCTCTGCACTCTTTCAACCTTGTTTATGTCTTTCCTGTAGGTAGGTGACCAAAACTGCACACAATACTCCAAATTAGGCCTCACCGATGCCTTATACAACTATTGCAATGTGTTTGTTGATACCACACACTGCAAGTGTGTAGTGATGGATGGAGTAAACATTTATGACCTTGGATAATGCTAACAAGTAGACTGCTTTGTTCTGGATGTTTCCAGATGTCTTAATCATTACTGAAGATACATCTTTCCCAAAAATTGGAGGAAATTGCTTTATGTTTCTTGTTTGTGTTTAGAATGTGGTTGTACTACAAGGAGTCAAATGTGAGGATATCCAGCCCCTGACTTGTTTTTTTAAGTCATGATATATATGCAGTCAGACCAACTACATTGTTGGCTGGTAATGAAGCTCAGATGTCCATGTTGGTATATGGAATGGATTATGAGTGCAATTCCACTGAACTCAGAGAAGGTGGTAATCATTTCTTTCACCAAAGATGGTAATTTCCTGACACTCTTGTCGAAGAATTGTTACTTCTCACTTTTCAGCTTTAGATGGAATGTTTTATTTCTGGATTGATTTTTGTCCACCATTTTAATATTCCAAATTAGGTTTTCTCATGACAGATAAAGAGATGTAGAGTTACTGTCAGATTTATAAGTGATCATATCAGCTGGAAGGCGACTTGGCAATTCCAGCTAATTCACATTTTATCTTGCCTAGTTTCTGATAATGTTTTCAATGCAAAACTAATATTTGTACATTCCCTAAGTACATTATGGAAGTACCATGATCACAAAGAATGCAGCAATACAAGTATAAGCTTGCTAGTATTTTACCAATAAAATATGAAAGGACAGTAAACATGGTGTGCCAGAGTTTCCCACAACTTCAACCAAGTATGAATCTTATTCCCTACACCAGTGGGAATACTTTATCGTAAAAAAATTTAAAATAGGTAAACAAAGAAAAATGTCTTAAGGCACCCTACAGATTGGTATTAGTGAAACTTGCTGAGCTCCCCAAAGGAACGTTAAAGCAAACAGTGGTAGAATTTCAGGATCATCGTCAAAGAGGAATGAGAGGTAGGAGCAGAGAGGCTATGAGAGAGAATTCTATCGCTCACGGCCTTGGCAATAAAGGACTGGTCAGCAGCTAACAGCACAAACTGGATCTGGATTTCAAATTACCTATGAGCTATGGGAGATGCATTGGTTTCTAATAAAATGTTAGAATATGGAACATTACAGGTCCTTTGGCCCATGATTTTGTGCGAACCTTTTAACTGACTCTAAGATCAATCTAACCCTTTCCTCCTACATAGCCCTCTATTATAAAAATATGATAAGAAGATGAAGGAAAATCATGGTTCCCAAACTTTTTTATGCCATGGACCAATACCATTAAACAAGGTGTCTGTGGATCCCTGCTCTGGTAGTAGTTCAGCATGAAACTAGGTTACGGGAATGATTTTCTTGTATTTCAGTGTTACAGTATGTAAATTGTTACTGACATGAATGAAATTTATTTTTAAATGCTAATGTATTTTTAGCTTAATCTTGAAATAATTAAAGAAAAATCTTCTGTTGGAAATGTACAGGGGCCCTGGAGTGGAGAGTTGAAGAAAAGGTTTTTCAATTCCAATCCTGTCTCGATGAAGAATTGAGGTCTGAAATGTTGCCTGTTTATTGGTTTCCATAGATGCTGCCTGGACCTGATGAGTTCTTTCAGCATTTTGTTGCTCTGGGTTTCCAGCATCTGCAGAATCTCTTGCTTATAAAATTAGAGCTTGTTTATAAGGCACTTGTTATAAATTGAGGAGAGGAAATCTTGCCTGCTGTTTCTAAAGTATACTAAACAGTAATACAGTTTAAGTACAACTTTTTTAAAAACGCACTTATAAGAAGCCTTTAACAGTTTCTGGATATTCAAAGGTACTTCGCAGTTACTGTAATAATATAGAAATTATTGAATCTCATTTGCTGATAACCTCCTATGATCAGAAAACAAAGAATTTGGAAATGCTGGAAATTTGGGGTATTGATTGAGAGATCACCATGGGAAGGGGATCAGGGATAACTTCTATTCTTTGAAATTATGACCATGGAATCTTTTTCACTTACATGCTTATGTGGAAGGTATCTTGGGGAATGGCTTATCAAGTGATCAGCAGCTTTCACGGGGAAACTCCCTCTTGCAGTGTGTGGGTGTGCTAGCATTGATCTTTTGATTGTGTATCTGGAATGTGACTCAAACCTGCAGCCTTCTGACACAGAGGCAGGAGTGCCAACAGACTGATGTTCCTTTGGAAAATTTGTCGCTGAGTCCTATAGGCTGCAGCGTGCCCAGACAGAAAATAAACTGCTGTTTGTCAAGCTTGTGTTGGGCCTCATTGTGACAGTACTGGAGGTGACAGAGTGAGAGTATGATGTCAACTTAGAATGGCAGGCACAGTGGACTGAATGCAGCTCCTCTGCTATGTGTTCACCCACTCAATTGAGTGCATCTCTTTTCTATTTGTTTATGAAATTCAAGTTGGGCAAGAGTGAGACATGGTTTATAAAAAGGTTACAGCTGCCTCAATCCCTTTTATGACTTCATGGATGAAGAATCTATCTGGTGTAGGAGGTCCTAAGGTTTAATTTCCAAGCATGTTAAATTTACTGATCTCAACCAATGGGAAAAAATTTTATTATTGGAGAGCAATAATTATTCTCCTTGTCCCCATGCTTTGAAAGAAGTTAGCTGTCATTGTTCCTGGTTGGCACCCGGTAATCCATTATCAGGTATCAAGTAAGCACATCATCAGGTTCAAATTTATGAACATCCATGGTTGCAGAATTGACGAGGGCTGTTTGGATGTAATGATAATGTTGTGTGTTCATGCATAGAAAACATGTCCATAAGAGTGAAGTTAGTTGCACCATTAATTGAAAAGCAATGGATGTTGACTCAGGAGGGTAGAGCCAAGAAAATAATTATTTCCCTATCCCAGGCATTGAATTATGTCAGAAGTCTAGAGTCAATCGGGTAGTTCTGTCAAGCTTCTATTCAGTTGGAAGCGCAAGAAAGCTTGTGTTCATTATAGGGAATTGGTATCTTAATGATGTTTTTAGAAATAATTGAATGCACAGCAAACATGTTCTTTTCCAAATGTTTTTGAAGTCACTCACATTAGCCCTTTGAAATGGGTATGCTATTTATAAGTTGTGACCTTAGTCATCCTGATCAGCAATCGAAAAGTTTTTGAGTTTCATTTGGTTTGATATCTGCAAAACTGTACCAAACAGTTGAAACCTATTTCTTTCAATTTACAATCTAATTGTAAAGAAATGCTCTACTTAGTTGACAAATATTAATATTTACTTTTTTGAACCTTACTACCACTTCTTTGTTTAAGTACTGCTGTAGGAAATTAACACAATTCATGGTGAGTAGTTGTTTGAAGGAGAATCCAGTTGTCTTAAGTGGTCTTTTTTATGAATAGCCAATGAGTTTGTTAATAAGTGTGAATGCTGCCGACTGTTTCACTTGTTCTGTATTTTCTTTCCAATCAATAGTTTAATTCAAAGCAAATGCCAATTATGAATACTCCACAGTGTTTATTTAATATAACAAGCACCATCTGTGGGTGTGTGGCTTTCTTCAGTTGAGATAAATTCAACTCTATTGAATTTTAAAGTGCTCCTCCAATTCAACTGCTTTGTAGAACCAATTTAAACATCTAATCTATTAATGCAATTGATTTTGGTTAACTGGGGCATTGGGGCAGCTGTTTATTTGTGACAACTATCAAAGAACAAAAGCTAATTGGAAAAAATAGCCAGCATTCCCTTAGTTTATATGGGACAGTTGGCAGCTTAATTGGGATAGGACACTGTAGTGATGTGCAATTGCATTAGACACTACACCATGCTTAGAATGAACAGCTTTTAACTAGCGGGAGTTGCATGTGTTTGTGTTCAAAAAGGAGTGATTTTTGTTGTTAATAGGTGGTGAGAAATAAGCAGTAAGGCTGTTCAGAACTGGTTTGAGCTGTGATTTTCTGGAGATGCTCAAAATGGCTGGGAGAGAAAATGGGAAATAAATTAGGAACTGTTGAGAATTTGAAGGTATTAAATGATACAATGAAAATGAAGATTTGGAGGATGTATTGGTCAAAAGCATTGTATGAAGGCAGTCCATTATCTACACTAGTTGTCTGGGCTGATTTTGTTCAGAAGAACACAGCAGCATACTCTGGATGAATTCCTCCATTGATAAGTAATAGGAACTAATATGCTTTAATAGTACTGTATAGGTATTGTTTTAATTTGTTCTGTATTTCATGTAAATACGTAATTTATTACTCACTTAAATGGTAGTTTGTCTTCTTTACACCTCTTGAACTATTTCCATGAAACTTTGACTAACTGTGGCAGCCACTTATTTGGGCCAAAATGTACTGGTCCTGATGTGTCCCAATTAACTGGAATCCACCTTGTATGTATGCATTTCATTTATTTAATGATTATTTAGGGAGCTTCTGCCACTGCAGCATTCTGCATTAACATGGCTCTGAACAGATGTAGAGATGAAATAGATATTTTTTTATGGAGAGGTTTAAAGACTTAATTGAAGTTTGAGACTACATTTATACAATTTTTAATGTGATGTGAAATTGCATTTATAAATTTGGAACTGCTTGAGGAATCCAGTAGTGAAAAATTATTGTAAGAAGATTGTCCCTGTACTGAAATTTGAAAGCATACTTTCAAATTGCTGAGATATCAGATGATTTAAATATGCCTAGGAATCTTGCAAACATTTTTTGAAGTCCATTTAAATGTAAGGGTGGCAACTTTACAGTGATAACTGATCACAGCTGTTGGAATTCCAACTGGTTCATGTGAAGAGAGTACCTTTGCCAAGAACCGTTGCAAGAGCCATGGTTTTGGATCAGTAAAAGCAAACTAATTACACAGCCTGCACAACTTGTTTGCATTTAATGTGATTTAAAGGTTTGCAGTTATCGATTATTTCATTACAAATATGAAACAAATGCAATGGGAAAAACATAGGGTGAATAAGTGTTTGGAAAACAGCATATTAATGCATTCATCATAATTGAAATATACATGCATTTTTCTCTTACAGTTTTTGAAGTTATTCATTTTATGTGATTTCAACACTTGCAGGGTATGTTTTCTATTTTAAAATGACAAATCCTTTTATAAATGCTTTTGTATCTTAATTTGATTGCTCAAAGATCTGAGTCAGATATCCTTTGTGCTGTCAAAAATGTGGAAGATAGTTTTCTTCTTGCAAATACTTCCTCTAATAAGGAACGATAAACCAAAAGCGCTTACTGAAGGAAATTTATGTCTATGATCTCATCACATCTGGACACGAGATGTAATCTGATCTCTGACTTTTCCATGATTCTTTGTACTAATAACTTTTGCAGACAGGAACAACCAATGTAGACAACAGGATTCAATGAATTTGTACTATACTAGTAATAAAAGAGGTATGGGGCAGTGTGATCTTTTATAATAAAAAAATCTATCTTAAGTTTAAATAACTTTTGAGAGCATACTCAGAGAAAGTGCTGGGGGTATTGAGGCATGCAAAGAAAGATAATTCCCAGGGTCTGATGGTGTATCATAGGATGAAGCTACGGAAGAAATTGCAGGGGCCCTGGCAGAAAATTTACGTCTTCCTTAGGCATATGTGAGGTACTCAAAGATGAGATGCTGGAGGGCGACTAATGCCTTTATTTAAGTAAGGCTCTGAGGACAATTCAGGGAATGATAGGCTGGTGAAACTAACATTGTTGGTCGGAAGGTTACTGGAGGTATTCTGAGAAACTGGATCTATCTGCATTTGGAAAAGCAAGAACTGAAGTCAATATGGCTTTGTGTATGGAAAATAATGTCTCACAAATTTGAGTTTTTTGAAAAGATGATCGAGGATTGATGATTAGGGCAGGGTATGTTGTTTCATGTGGACTTTTGTAAGGCTTTTGTGAAGCTTCTGCATAGGCTGGTCTGGGTGGATAGATCACATGGGATATAGGGTGATCTAGCTGGTTGGATTGAGGAAGGAGACAAGGTTGTGCCTGGTGGTTTTTCAGAGTGGGAGATTATGACCAATAATCTGCTGCACAGTAAATAACAGGGCTCTGTATCCACTGTTATGCCTTCTTTGTAAATGCATTGATATATTGGGCCCAGGGTAGATCTTCAGAGATACTGACACCCAGGAACTTAACACTGCTGATCCCATAATGAGTGCTGGTGTGTATTACCTTGACTCCTCTTTCCTGTAGTCCACAATCAATCCTGACTTAGGTTGAGTGCAAGATTGTTGACGGGACATCACTTAAGCTGATCCATCTCCCTCCTATACATCTCTTTGTAGCCATCTGAAATTCTGCCAACAATAGTTTTGGCATCGGCAATAGTAGTGTGCAAAAGAGCAACTCTGAACATACAACACATTGAACCTTGAAGTTGATGAGCTGCAGCAGAAGACCTTGAACTTACATTCAGGGCCACTACACTAATAAATGGCCACTGAATGTGTATGGGCTAATGCAAGTGGAAGCTGATGAACACTGGTCTGAAGCCAACATCATTTGCCATAGTTGGGTCTCAAGTCAAGGTTTTATAAGGTTGGGTGTAAAATGGTGATTTTTCCCTAGTGTATTGCTGGTGAACTGAGCTAGACCTAGCCCTGCTATTGGACTTCATGTTGGCATCCATTAACAAAGTATAGTTACAGATTTAACATTTATAATGTTTTTCTTTGTTTAGCCACTTGTATTATCCATTCTGTGAAGAGCAAAAAAAAAAGAATACAGGCCATCACCAGATAATGATTCGGTTCAGTTTACGTAGACATCTGTAAGTAAATTTTGTGCATAAGTCAGAAGATAGACAAAAAATACTATAATAACCACAGTAATGAATGACATCAAAAGCACATAAGACTGAGAACAGTTATTATGGAAAGTGTGGAGAGAGGGAACTAGTTCTGCCTTTTGTAGGAAAGAACATGTGTCTTTTTGAACTTTAAAGCGTTGATGTCTTACTGAGGTTGGAGAGAAAATACAAAAAAAAACTAAGGGGCAAAGGGACTTGGAGTATTCTGAGCAGTTTTGAGCCCCTTATCTAAGAAAGGATGTGCTGTAACTGGAGAGAGTTCAAAGGGGATTCAAAAAAATGATTCCAGGACTGAATGTATTGTCATATGAAGAGCGTTTGATGTCTTTGGGGTTGTATTCACTAGAAGTCAGAAGAATGAGGGGTGACCTCATTGAAACCTATCGAATGGTGAATGGCCTTGATCGAGTGCATGTGGAAAGGATGTTTCCTATGGTGAGAGAGTCTAACGCCAGAGAACTTGGCCCCAGAATTATGTATATTTAAGGCAGGGGTTGACAGGTTCTTGATTGGTCAGGGCATGAAGGGATATTGGGAAAAATTAGGAGATTGGGGCTGAGAGGAAAATTGGATTTGCTATGGTGAAATGGCCTAATTCTGCTACTATATCTTATGGTTGTGTGTGCTTATTCATATACTGTGAGAATATATACTAATCATAAATATTATCAAAGTTCAGGCATTTGTAACTTTGGAACAGCCTGTATTATCTGTATCTGTGTTATGATTACTTTTATACATACTGAAGCTCAGTTAGTTCAAAGCAACACACATGACATGCGGAAGGAACTCAGCAGGCCAGGCAACATCTATGGAAAAGAATACAGTCAATGTTTCGGGCCGAAACCCTTTGGCAGGACTTGGGAACAGTAATTCAGGAGCTAAACCTTGCGTGTCATGAAAACCTTTTGGAAACTGGTTTATTTTGCATAAAGTTAAGTTTGTGCATAATTATATAGCATTGTTCTCCTTCATTTCCCTGTTGGCAACTTCAGACAGGTATAAGCTTGTCCAAGTGAAAATAGTTCACAGAGGAAATAGCATATAACTTGTTAGTACTCTTGCTTATTGGGAAATTTGCCAGCAGCTCCTAAATGTGAGTGCTAAAATATTCTAAATATGATCTAAATATGTAGGTCTATATTGCCAAATATTTTTCTTGTGTGATCCAGTACCTGTTGTACATTATAACAAAATATTTGAAGCATCTGATCTGTACTTGCATGACAGATTTGCTACAATCTCCAGGAAGCAAGTTTACTCCATTTTGATTGAGTATATGCAATAGTATGGAAACTCATGAGAACGTCCATCTTGAAACATTTCTTCTTCCTCCTTTCTTCAGTTTTCCCTTTCAATTTCTACATTCCCACTTACTCTTTTGAAGGTTTATTTGTTTTGATGTTTGATTTATGATCAATTGCCATATTCTATTTGCATGTTAATTCTTCACATGTAAGTTTAAATTATGACAATTGGTGGACTGTAAGGCATCAAAGTCACACTTTTATCTTTTTCCTCAATGGATCCCAATCAGACTTCCAGTTCAGATTGGGGTCAATTCACTTAGTGTGCATAGCATGTTGAAACAGCAGCTAATGTCTCTTCCCAGAGCCCTGATTTCCAGTCAGTAGTAATGATCACATTACAAGTATTCCACATGTGGGAACCCTTATGTTCAATTGAGTAGACTTGAAGATCTTGAGAAATAAAAACATTACTACAATCATGAAAAGTTGGCAGCTGATTTGGGAAACTGAAGATATTGGGGCTTTAAGAGAGTACCTGTAAGAAATATATTTCCCAAAGATTGTAAAAACCTGGACCATTCAATCAAGTATTCTGCAGGGCTGCTGCAGTCATATCTGCTCGCCAAGTATTTTCCCTGAAAATTGAGTACCAAAAGGAAGATTTTTGTGGTAATAGTGGAAAAAAAACAGTAATGTATCATTACAGCCTCTGTGAGAGGAGCTGGTTGCCCAGGAGCAGAAGACTTGGATGTTCACATCGTTATGATCTTTTACAGGACAGGGGAGGAAGGTAAATAGCCTTGTTTCCCTGATGGGAAGAAAGACTGGGAATGGACTCCGAACATGGCAAGAAGTGACTATGGCTATTAACACCAGGCAAACACATAGATAACTGCCAGGACGGTAATGACCACACCAGGAAGGGAAAGCTAAATGTGAACCTTTACATAGTGTATTTTTTAAGCACTTTGGAAAGTGCTTCTTGCCACTAATGTTTATGTTCATAATATGAACATCTTGTGGAGCCACATTATGACTTAGGAAATGCTAAATGGGCCACGGTTTATATCCAGTATCTTCAGAGATTTGGCACAGGAAACTACAGCTTCTGAAAGGTGGTTAATGACATAGCTAATGATTTAGTCTGTCCAGATACTACAGTTATTTATAATGGAAGGGAGGCATGTAACAGTAGAAGATTTGCTACAGATAAGAATAGGACAATGGAACTTCAAGAGAGGATACACAAGGCAGTGAAGCAGCAGGAAGAAGAGGCAAAGAAGGAGAATGGGTCTAGCTGATGAAGAAGAAATGCTCTGGGGCTTGTACAGCATTCAAAAGAGGAATGTTCTTAGAGCAGGATAGACAATGGGTGATGTGGATAGGATTAATCTGTGGAAAAGATTGTGACTAACTTGTGTGGCATATTAATATATGGACTTGAAAACATAGAGCCATGATGGTGGCATCTCTAATCCCATCTACAGTGTAGCCTTTCATAACTGAACATTATTGGCAACCTTTTTGACATCTTGTAATTGCTCATATTCCTGAAGTAGATTTTTATTCCGCTAATACTGTGGCTTCCTCCATGGATACTTTTACAGAAGAGATTGGCTAAAACTGGAGGGGAAATAGTGGTTGCATTGTGCATTGCTCATTCTGTTGTGGACTATGCCAACCCTCAGATAGACACAGAGTTTGTCAGAGAGGCAAATCGAAGGAATGGTACAGAACAGATGGTGAGTGTTAGTGCTCTGTTTTCAGATGGCTCTCCACTTCCTCTTAATCCCCTCAACTAACATCATAAAAACAGATTATCGTCTCATCAATTTGCTGTTTGTCTACACATTTTAGCTGTATATCTTGCATTACAATAATGAATGCACTTCAAAAAGTAGTTTATTAACTGCAGAAACTTCTTGGGTGAGGTTGTGAAAGTTTCTTTATAAATGTAAATTTTTTTATTTATTAATTAACTGGATCTTGACATGAAACTGGACATGTTTAGTCACTCTTCATTGGGGCAGAATTGGAATGTGTACTGACGGAGGATGAACCTGCTTGTGACCCAAAGCAGAGAGCTGGCATGTACCTGATACTTTCCTATCCAACTTCTGCCTTGGGAGAACCACTGATAGGATGCACCAGACAAGAACCCAGTTGTTCGGGGAATATCTCAGAGCAGGAAAGAATTAATTATCAAGTGACAGTAACAATTTGTACATTAGCTACAGATGCTATCTTAAACAATATTTTTGGATGGTGTGGAATTTTAAACTGTGACATGATCGGGCTTGGATTTTTTTCCTATTCCCTGTGATGGTTTGATGCTGAAGAACAGGATGCTTTCTGAAAGGGCTCAGCCGTTCAAGTTATATTCCCCTTTTTGTCCTTAGCATTTAGTTCATTCACTTAGTTAGTGGACCCCATTCTCTGTCTTCTACAGAGCATAGCATTTGACATTCAATCATAGGAGAAAAATCACTAGTCCTTCCTCAACCCACACTTTTAAGCTGTCCAACAAAAGTCACTGGGTGCTGTTGAACAGAAATGTTGGCTGATACACTTCCCCCTATCTCGTCTCCCGAGGCCAGTTGGGGTTCTTCCCTAACTTCAGAATCAGGTTTTATATGACTGACATATGTCGTGAAATTTGTTGTTTTGTGACATCAGCCCATTGTGCAATACCCAAAAATAAAAACTACAAATTACAAGAAGATATATATAAAAATAAGTAGCGCAAAAGGGAGTGGGAAATACTGAGTCAAGTGTTCATGTGTTCATTGTCCATTCTGAAATCTGATGGCAGAGGGCAAGAAGCTGTCCTGTCCCATGTTGGGTTAGTATCACAGTGAATTGGGCTGCCAGTTAAATGAGATGGTCAGCTTCCTTGAAAATCAGCATGTCAGAATCTGAGCTGGTAGAAAGGTATTTGAAGTAGTTCAAAGTTCTCTGCCTCACCCTAATAACACTGACAATGTACACACTGAGTATAATGTAACATTCAACATGAACATTATTGTCTTCCACAGTAACACTTGAACATACAGCAAAAAAACATTGTGTTTGCTTTTCATTTCTTTCCAACCATTGATTTGTTTCTGTTTTTTTTTCTCTCTATCTATCCCACATAGACTAAACATTCATGGACACCCCGCTCTGGTCTTCTGCCTGCTCTGGATCTCTTTATTGCCAACTGCCGACGGGACATCAACCGTCTCGACTTCACCGCACCTTGTCCCCATTCCAACCTCACTCCTTCGGAACGCTCTGCTCTCCACTCCCTCCGCACTAATCCTAACATTATTATTAAACCCGCTGATAAGGGGGGTGCTGTTGTAGTCTGGCGTACTGACCTCTACCTTGCCGAGGCACAGCGACAACTCGCGGATACCTCCTCTTATTTACCCCTCGATCGTGACCCCACTAAGGAGCACCAGGCCATTGTCTCCCACACTATCAACGACTTTATCCGCTCAGGGGATCTCCCATCCACTGCTACCAACCTTATAGTTCCCACACCCCGCACTTCCCGTTTCTACCTCCTACCCAAGATCCACAAACCTGCCTGTCCTGGCCGACCTATTGTCTCAGCTTGCTCCTGCCCCACCGAACTCGTTTCTGCATACCTCGACACTGTTTTATCACCCCTTGTTCAATCCCTTCCGACCTATGTTCGTGACACTTCTCACGCTCTTAAACTTTTCGATGATTTTAAGTTCCCTGGCCCCCACCGCTTTATTTTCACCTTGGATGTCCAGTCCCTATATACTTCCATCCCCCATCAGGAAGGTCTCAAAGCTCTACGCTTCTTTTTGGATTCCAGACCTAATCAGTTCCCCTCTACCACCACTCTGCTCCGTCTAGCAGAATTAGTCCTTACTCTTAATAATTTCTCCTTTTGCTCCTCCCATTTCCTCCAAACTAAAGGTGTAGCTATGGGCACCCGTATGGGTCCTAGCTATGCCTGCCTTTTTGTTGGGTTTGTGGAACAATCTATGTTCCGTGCCTATTCTAGTATCTGTCCCCCACTTTTCCTTCGCTACATCGACGACTGCATTGGCGCTGCTTCCTGCACGCATGCAGAACTCGTTGACTTTATTAACTTTGCCTCCAACTTTCACCCTGCCCTCAAGTTTACCTGGTCCATTTCTGACACCTCCCTCCCCTTTCTAGATCTTTCTGTCTCTGTCTCTGGAGACAGCTTATCCACTGATGTCTACTATAAGCCTACTGACTCTCACAACTATCTGGACTATTCCTCTTCTCACCCTGTCTCTTGCAAAAACGCCATCCCCTTCTCGCAATTCCTCCGTCTCCGCCGCATCTGCTCTCAGGATGAGGCTTTTCATTCTAGGACGAGGGAGATGTCTTCATTTTTTAAAGAAAGGGGCTTCCCTTCCTCCACTATCAACTCTGCTCTTAAACGCATCTCCCCCATTTCACGTACATCTGCTCTCACTCCATCCTCCCACCACCCCACTAGGAATAGGGTTCCCCTGGTCCTCACCTACCACCCCACCAGCCTCCGGGTCCAACATATTATTCTCCGTAACTTCCGCCACCTCCAACGGGATCCCACCACTAAGCATATCTTTCCCTCCCCGCCTCTCTCTGCATTCCGCAGGAATCGCTCCCTACACAACTCCCTTGTCCATTCGTCCCCCCCATCCCTCCCCACTGATCTCCCTGCTGGCACTTATCCGTGTAAGCGGAACAAGTGCTACACATGCCCTTACACTTCCTCCCTTACCACCATTCAGGGCCCCAAACAGTCCTTCCAGGTGAGGCATCACTTCACCTGTGAGTCGACTGGGGTGATATACTGCTTCCGGTGCTCCCGATGTGGCCTTTTATATATTGGTGAGACCCGACGCAGACTGGGAGACCGCTTTGCTGAACATCTACGCTCTGTCCGCCAGAGAAAGCAGGATCTCCCAGTGGCCACACATTTTAATTCCACATCCCATTCCCATTCTGACATGTCTATCCACGGCCTCCTCTACTGTAAAGATGAAGCCACACTCAGGTTGGAGGAACAACACCTTATATTCCGTCTGGGTAGCCTCCAACCTGATGGCATGAACATTGACTTCTCTAACTTCCGCTAGGCCCCACCTCCCCCTCGTACCCCATCTGTTACTCTTTTTAATGCACACATTCTTTCTCTCGCTCTCCTTTTTCTCCCTCTGTCCCTCTGAATATACCTCTTGCCCATCCTCTGGGTCACCCCCCCCCGTCTTTCTTCCCGGACCTCCTGTCCCATGATCCTCTCGTATCCCCTTCTGCCTATCACCTGTCCAGCTCTCGGCTCCATCCCTCCCCCTCCTGTCTTCTCCTATCATTTTGCATCTCCCCCTCCCCCTCCAGCTTTCAAATCCCTTACTCACTCTTCCTTCAGTTAGTCCTGACGAAGGGTCTCGGCCTGAAACGTCGACTGTACCTCTTCCTATAGATGCTGCTTGGCCTGCTGCGTTCACCAGCAACTTTGATGTATGTTGCTTGAATTTCCAGCATCTGCAGAATTCCTGTTGTTAGACTAAACATTTCTCAGTATTGATTAATACTTCTCCCCCTTGGCTTTCTTTTTCAGTTAAGCATGTTGTCTACTGTCCCACGTGACTGTTTAGTAGGCACTAAAGGGGACCTGAGTCCAGTTTCATTATAATGAAGTATACAACCTTTGGGGTATCAGAAGAGTGACAACCCATTCCTGTATCCTTGGACTCCAATGTACACAGCCTTCTTAGGAGAAGAATTCTATCAGTTGTTCCAAAATGATTTCTCTTTGATAAGCCTGAAGAATTCTCTCTCAAATTCCTGTTGGATTTTTGACAACTAAAATTATTTTTTTTTTTGTAAAATTATGGCCCAGAACTTTTGGCACTTAAACTGTTTTATGGGTCAGATTAATACTATTTGTGAAAATGATGTAAAGAGCAATGTGAAGTTCATAAATCAGTGATGCCAGATTTCCTGTAATGCACCAATTTCCAGTGTCGGAGTGCATTCCCAATTACATAGTTGTTTCAGTACATCTCAGCAGATGCAATCTTTCTATGCAGCTCTTAAGACAAGATGACATTTCATCTGCTGGGAGATTTGCCATTGGAAGATTCAGCACTGTTAGGAGGGTGTGGAGTGTGATGGAGGGAGCATGCTCCCTGGGGATGAGAGAAACACTGGCTGCCAATGTTTATGTTCTGTAAGAACTTGTTATGAAAGAGCCTTGCTTGATTATATTTTTATAAAACACAAATCTTTCAACTATTCTCTCAATAACTTGGTGGTGCAAAACTCTCTCTAAAAGCCTTGTGAATTGAGAGTCTCCAAATGCAAAAAGGTTAGGAGACTCCAACCTAGTGTACATCAAATAGTAAGATTTATAGAGGAGGTACAAACAGATCTTGACTGAGATTTTGCTTTGCTGCCAGAACTAATTGCCTTCACATATAGTTACAGAAATGACTTGTTGTAAGAGCTAATCACCATTCACGGTTGTGTTGAATTTAAAGCTCAAAGTCAGTTTATTATCAAGGTACATGCAATATATGTCACCATACACAACCCTGAGATTCATTTTCTTGCAACTGTGCACAGTAAATTTAAAAAAACACAACAGAATGGTTGAAAGACTGTACATAACAGGGTGGACAAACAACCAATGCAAAATTCAACAAACTGTGCAAGTACAAAAAAAAAATAATGGTAATAAATAAATAGAACACGAGATGAAGAGTCCTTGAAAGTGAGTCCATTGGTTGTGGGAACAGTTCAGTGATAGGGTGAGTGAAGTTATTCTCTCTGGTTCAGGAGTCTGATGATTGAGTGGTAATAACCGTTGTATAACCTGGTTGTAGAAAAAAAACGTAGAAAATAGGTGCAGGAGTAGGCCATTCGGCCCTTTGAGTCTGCACCCTGTACCTGCCTTCTCTCCATACCCCCTGATCCCTTTAGCTACAAGGGCCATCTCTAACTCCATCTTAAATATAGCCATTGAACTGGCCTCAACTGTTTCCTGTGACAGAGAATTTCACAGATTCACCACTCTCTGTGTGAAGAAGTTTTTCCTTATCTCGGCCCTAAAAGGCTTCCCCTTTATCCTTAAACTGTGACCCTTTGTTCTGGACGTCCCTAACATCGGGAACAATCTTCCTGCATCTAGTCCGTCCAATCCCTTTAGAATTTTATATATTTCAATAAGATCCCCCCTCAATCTTCTAAATTCCAGCGAGTATAAGCCTAGTCGATCCAGTCTTTCTTCATGTGAAAGTCTTGCCATCCCAGGAATCAATCTGGTGAACCTTCTTTGTACTCCCTCCATGGCAAGAATGTCTTTCCTCAGATTAGGGGACCAAAACTGCACACAATACTCCAGGTGTGGTCTCACCAAGGCCTTGTACAACTGCAGTAGGACCTCCCTGCTCCTGTACTCGAATCCTCTTGCTATGAATGCCAGCATACCATTCGCCTTTTTCACTGCCTGCAGTATCTGCATGCCCACTTTCAATGACTGGTGTACAATGACACCCAGGTCTCGTTGTACCTCCCCTTTTCCTAATCGGCTACGATTCAGATAATAATCTGTTTTCCTGTTCTTGCCACCAAAGTGGATAACCTCACATTTATCCACATTAAATTGCATCTGCCATGAATTTGCCCACTCACCTAACCTATCCAAATCACCCTGCATCCTCTTAGCATCCTCCTCACAGTTAACACTGCCGCCCAGCTTCGTGTCATCCGCAAACTTGGAGATGCTGCATTTAATTCCCTTGTCTAAGTCATTAATATATATATTGTAAACAACTGGGGTCTCAGCACTGAGCCTTGCGGTACCCCACTAGTCACTGCCTGCCATTCTGAAAAGGTTCCATTTATTCCCACTCTTTGCTTCCTGTCTGCCAACCAATTCTCTGTCCACATCAATACCTTACCCCCAATACCGTGTGCTTTATGTTTGCACACTAATCTCCTGTGTGGGACCTTGTCAAAAGCCTTTTGAAAATCCAAATATACCACATCACTGGTTCTCCCCTATCCACTCTACTAGTTACATCCCCAAAAAATTCTATGAGATTCGTCAGACATGATTTTCATGTGTGTGTGTTGAGGCTCCTGATGGCATCAGCTAAAAGAGAGCATAGCCTGGGTGGTGGGGGTCCTTGATGATGGATACTGCTTTCCTGTGGCAACTCTCCGTGTAGATGTATTCACTGATGTTGCGAACTGTACTTGTGATGGACTGGGCCATATCCACTACTATTTGTATGATTTCCATACCAGTCCATGATACACCCAGTCAACACACTCCCCCACCACACATCTATAGATGCTTGTCAAAGTTTTAGATGATATGCCAAATCTTTGCAGACTTCGAAGGAAGTAGGGTTGCTGCTCTAAAATGATAACACCGAGGAATTTAACATTGCTGTCTCCTTCACTGATACCCTGATGAGGAATGGCTCATGGACCTCTGGTTTCCTCCTTCTGAAGGCAATAATCAGCTTCTTGTCCTTGTTGACGTTGAGTGGGAGGTTGTTGTTGTAGCACCAGTCAGCCAGATTTTCAATCTCCCTCCTATATGCTGATTTGTCACCACCTTTGATTTGGCCAACAACAGTGCTATCATCAGCAAATTTAAATTGGGGCTGTGCGAAAATGTCTAGAGCTGGGCTAAGCATACAGCCTTGTGGTGCATGTCTGATGGTGGAGATGGTGGAGGTGATATTGTTGCCAATTTGGACTGACGGGTCAGCAAGTGAAGAAGGCAAGGATCTAATGCACAAGGATATTTTGAAGGAAATATTTCAGAATAGTCAAATTAATTTTTAGAATTCTGTGGGATGATAATGTAAATTGGGGGTCGCCAAACTTTTTTGCACCGCGGCCCGATTTAATATTGACAATATTCTTGCAGACCAGCCGACTGGGGTGCGGGGGGGGGGTGCGGTTTGTTAAACTCACCTCAACATGTCTTTTACAGTTAGGGTTGCGAACTTTCTCACTCCCAAATAAGGGACAAAAGTAGCAGTCAAATCCTGAAGAAGGGTCCCGGCCCGAAACATCGACTGTACCTCTTCCTATAGATGCTGCCTGGCCTGCTGTGTTTACCAGCATTTTTTGGTGTGTGTTGACGGGACACTTGTGTTTACCCCGAGAAAGACTACCATGACCATGAAGCCTTGAGCAGGCACCTGTGTGCACATATGTGACGTGTACATGCGCGTAGTTGCCGATTTTTTTTTCCACAAATCGGTTTTGGCTTAATCTTCCCCACTACACTGTACATACATTATTTCTACTTTATTATAGGCTGTGTATTTATCATATTATTCCTGCTTTTACTATATGTTAATGTTATTTTAGGTTTTATATATTATTTGGTAGGTTATTTTTTGGGTCTGGGAATGTTCAAAACTTTTTCCCATATAAATTAATGGTAATTGCTTCTTAGCTTTAAGCCATTTTGGCACGAAAGGTTTCATAGGCGGGGGAAATACGGGGCAAAGGTAGTCCCGTATGGGACAAACCAATTTAGCCCAATATACGGGATGTCCCAGCAAATACGGAACAGTTGGCAACTCTTATGTTCAAGTTCAACAGTGCGTGACAGGGAATGAGGAAAGGTGCAGCTGACTCGTATTGTTTCCTCGCGGCCTGGTACCTGCGGACCGCGGATGTAAATAGTGCATTCTGGTTTCGTGTCAAATTATTTTAAAATGCGATATTATTATGACATTTTAGTAAACTATCACTTAGCTACAGAACTATTGTGCAAATTGATTTTCAAACCATGGGCAGGGAATTGCTTTTTACAAAATATGTATATTCACTCCTTGCATACAAGCTTGAACATGTGAAATAACACATCCATTTCATATGAAACAATACTGGTGAAGGACTTGCCTAAACTTGTATTTCTACTGGTAGGAATATTTGTTTTTTACTGCCTTGAATCCACCATTCCAAGTTTTGAACTCCAAAGCAGATCATGTGAGGAACAGATTAGATTTAAGAACATAGACAACTCCAGATGTCCTGGCAATCCAAGCACAATTAAATATGGTCGGGAAGTTGGTTTGAGGACAAAAGTTATAGCAGAGTGGACTCAGAGGACAGTGGAGTAACTCTACTCGTGTTGTTCTGATATCCTTTGCAAGCATCTCTTTGTAATCCTTCTTTCATAACCTGATTTGACCATAAGACACAGGAGCAGAATTAGGACATTTGGCCTATCAAGTCTGCTCCACCATTTCATCATGGCAGATCCATTTCCCTCTCAGCCCCAATCTCCTGCCTTCTACCCATAACCCTTCATGCCATGACAAATCAAGAACCCTGCCTTAAATATGTGCATTAACTTGACCTCCACAGCCACCTGTGGCAACGAATTCCACAGATTCACCACTCTCTGGCTAAAGAAATTCCTCGTGTCTGTTCTAAATAGACGTCCCTCTATTCTGAGACTGTACCCTCTGGTCCTAGACTTCCCTACCATAGGAAACCTCCTCTCCACAACCACTCTTTTGAGGCCTTTCACCATTTGATAAGTTTCAATGGGATTTACCCTCATTCTTCTGAATTCCACTGGAAGTCAGAAGAATGAGAGCCGAGAGCCATCAATTGGTCCTCGTGCTAACCCTTTCATTCCCAGAATCATTCTCATGAACTTCCTCTGAAGCCTCTCCAATGTCAGCACATCCTTTCTTGGATGTGGGACCCAAAGCTGCTCACAATTTGTGAATGGAACGCAGCAGGCCAGGCAGCATCTATAGGAAGAAATACAGTCGACGTTTTGGGTCAAGACCCTTCGTCATTACTAACAGAATAAAGAGATAGTAAGAGATTTGAGAGGGCGAAGGGGAGGCCCGAAATGATAGGAGAAGATAGGAGGGGGAGGGATGAAGCCAAGAGCTGGGAAGTTGATTGGCAAAAGGGATACAAGACTGGAGAGGGGGAGTATCATGGGACAGAAGGCCTTGGAAGAAAGAAGGGGGGAGGGGAGCACCAGAGGAAGATGGAGAACAGGCAAGGAGTTATTGTGAGAGGGAAAGAGTGAGGAAAAAAATAATAAAAATTTGGGATGGGGTAAGAAGGGGAGGAGGGACATTAACAGAGTTAGAGAAATCAATGTTCATGCCATCAGGTTGAAGGCTACCCAGACGGAATTAAAGGTGTTGTTCCTCCAACCTGAGTGTGGCTTCATCTCGACAGTAGAGGAGGCCATGGGTTGACATATCGGAATGGGAATGGGACGTGGATTTAAAATGTGTGTGTTGCTTGAATTTCCAGCATCTGCAGATTTTCTTGTGTTTGCACAATTTGTGAATGTTGCTCTTAGTACCAGGTGTACCTATTATTTGTAAAGTTTTTTATGTTTACAGTGTTCCTCTCCTCATCCAAAGCATATATTTTTAAAGTACAGTTATTGTCCTTTTGGATGCTGTTTCATACTAAATGCTTCTGAGCCAGCCCCATTGGTTATACTACACATTGAGAACATGTGCTCATTTTCCATAAACAGCCCAGGTTATCATTGTGTTGAAGTTACCCCAACTTAAGTCTGTATGTTAAAATCTATTCAAACTTGCTCTGCATATGCTGCATCATTGTCTACTCCCTACATTTATTGCCAGTAAGCTTAAGCACAACTTCTGTGATAGCACTAAATCCTTTAACATTTCTCAAAGCTACCAATAATACAGTTTGTTTGTATATGGAAATTAAATTGATTTCATTCCTAGTCATTAAAGCTGCTCTTCCCTTTCTACTATTTTTATTGTTCCTGTGGACCTTACAAACTGAGGATAAGTTTGAAGTAATATTTAGTACTTACAGACTGGATATTCAGAACTGCTGAATTTACAGTTAATGAAGTGAGTCTCAGTGACATTGAATTTTATAAAGAAAACTTAAAAATTAGTCATTATTGCTGTTTATTACAGTTTTATAGTTCCATGACTCAGAGTTCTAGGAAATCAGCTGTAAAAGATAGCACTGAATTTGAAGCAATGCTTCTGTAAACAGCTGCAGTCCAGTGAACAGCAAGCGCTTCTATGTTGTTGTGAGCACTGGACTGGGGATTGTACAATATACTGTATAAGTAATAAAGGCATTTTGCAAAATCACTCTTTCTCATTTATTGCTTGAAGATGCTGTCTTTTACAAAGCTGCTTTATGGCCTGCTCCGTGTTTCTTAGATGATTATTTTGATCTATGGCTTGTGCGTTTTCAGTGATAAAGCTCTAAAGCTGAGTGAAACCAAATCTAGTGCCAGGTGCTTGGTTCTAAAAGATTAATCCTCATTATTCAGTAGTAATTTGATGTAACAAAAATCGTTAATGATGGGAAAGTTGGCATGGAAGCATCAATCAGTGGAGACGGCATGTTCTGTGTGTTGATCTTATTATGGACTAACCGTTGTGCTCCTTGTTTTGTTTTAAACTTTCCAGTGTTCATTCATAGGCAGCAGTGTGTAACAGTGCAAGTACAGTTCTGCTTGGCAGCTAGTTTCTGATAGAGTTACACTGAGTTTAATATTGCAGATTCTTGTTTATAAATTTCATTACCATTCTAGAGAGGGAATTTTACCTTGCATTTTTCATTTTTTACCGTTGAAGAGTGTTTGGGAATCTAATAATGATTTTCGGTTTTGAAAATTTGGGCATGTCAGTACAGGTGTTTTTTTTTTGTCCTATAGAAGATTTAAGCCCCATTTATTGATAAATGAAAGAAAATTCAGTGTCAGGCTCAGATTTATTTATCATGCATAAGGTACAGTTTTAAGCACATATACTGTAGCTTGGGGGCCTTTTTGTACAGTACTGTAGTAATTTTATGTACAACAAATTTCGTGACAGATGTGAGTGATGATAAACCTGATTCTGATATGGGTCTCTATTGTGGACTGAGAATGGGAAGGGGACAGGAAGAGGGGAATCATGGTTGGGAAAAGGGGAAGGGAGAGGTAAGAGAGTAGCAAGTATCAGAGAGACTTTCTGAAATAATCAATAACCCAATTGCTTAGAATCAAATGACCTAGCCTGGTGTCTATGTGTGCCTGCACCCATGCCACCCATCGCCCCTGGTATTCCTCTGCCACCTGTCCCACGCACATCCTGCGGCGCTCCATCCGCGCCATTTCCAACATCCTTTGCTCCTGCTACATTTACAAGTTTGCTCTCCACTCCACATTGTCAAGTACAGTATTGTGCATAAGTCTGAGGCACCCTAACTATTTATATGTGCCGTAGACTTTTGCACAGTACTATATGTTGGAGCATACAGTAAAGTGTGTCATTTTGTGTTCACAACTAGCATACTCAAGTGGCAAGCCTGAAGTGTCAGCACACATTCTAATGCTAAAATAGCGTGGTCAAAATGATGCAGAGAATAACACAAACAGGAACAACAATAATACCAACAACAGCCAAACAAGCCTCTTTCTTATCTCTTCTAATCCACTCACGCACACACAAGCCTCGTCCCAGGATTCTCAGACTCACGGATATTAGGCCTCTAACGTTAGATGTCACCCCCAGGCATTGATCATTGGTTTGACCTTTTGGGCTTTGACTTCTAGACTCACACGGACCTTCAGCCCCAGTGACCCAGAGTGTGACTCCTTCAGACACTTGTGACTCCTTTGGGTCTCTCTCTTCAGTCTTTGACTTTCATGCTTCTACCTCTGGACCTACCATGCCCTGGAATTTGACCTTTAGCTTTATAGTGGAAGATAATGCTGACTGACAGGGTGACTAGCATTGCTTTCGCTAAGAAGCTGAACAAATGGGATTTGTGGCTCTTCAAAAATCTCCCATTAGTACTGAAGATGGGTATCGAGATGGGCTAAAGGTCCTCTGAAAGGGACTGCCATATGGCTGACATACCGGTGATACTGAGTAATTGAATCCAAAGTACAAAAGAAATTTTCTCGGCTTTCCCGGATCCATCGTGCATCAAGACCAAGCTTCCTATAATGCTTTCATGAATCAACATGATATCAAGAGGTGGATTTGAATAAAATTCAATTCAAAGATGCAGTTCTTCAATTACCCTTACACACCACCTATCCATGGTAGCTTCCTGTGTAAGTGAATTGGATGCAGTTTTACTACTTCCTACATGCTGTCTATATCCTTCGCAGGCATTTGCTTTTTATGTCACATGTCTCCAGTTTGTCTCATCTCCATGGGAAACCAAATGTCGATGTGGGGAGAATTTTGTGCAATATCTCTGTTCAATCTGTAAACCGGTTGCTTAGAATCAAATGACCATGGAAGCTACCATGGATAGGTGGTGTGTAAGAGTAATTGAAGAACTGCATCTTTGAATTGAATTTTATTCAAATCCACCTCTTGATATCATGTTGATTCATGAAAGCATTATAGGAAGCTTGGTCTTGATGCATGATGGATTCGGGAAAGCCAGGAAAATTTCTTTTGTACTTTGGATTCAATTACTCAGTATCTCTGGTATGTCAGCCATATGGCAGTCCCTTTCAGAGGCCCTTTAGCCCATCTCGATACCCATCTTCAGTACTATGCAGGCACACCCAACCCGTAGACACCAGGCTAGGTCATTTGATTCTAATGGAGGAGGAGAAGATGGCGGCGCGACGCAGTGCACGCAGCCTCTCTGGTGAATGATGTCTGTAATCTGTCAAGTAGGGGACCGTGCACAATTCTGATTTGATGGAGACAGATGTGAGAGTACGGAGGAACATCTGGAGAAACTTCTGAAATGCCCGCTTCGCTGCCGCTGCTACTGTGTGGTAACCGGAATCTCTGCAGCGGAAGGCCCAGAATCCTCGGCTTTGCTTGTTTCGGCGGCTGGGGCTAGGTCGAAGGCGCTTGGCAGAGGATGGTGCTCGGGAGGCTGTATCGGAGAGGCTGGTCAGAGGCTCGAAGTTTTCGGATGGATGGACCCGGTGTTGGCTGTGGTCAGCTGCTTCCAATGCATCGGCAGTTGTCAGTGCCTGGAGGTTTATGGCAGGGAGTTTCTCCCTTTTGCCGCCGCTATCGGGGACTCGGGAGTCGATCGGGACTTGAGACTTTTTTTTTACTGTGCCCATGGTCTGTTTGTCAAATTATGGTACAGGTTTCCCCCGCCATCCGAAGGTAGAGCATTCCTATGAAACGGTTCGTAAGCCGAAATGTCATAAAGCGAAGAAGCAATTACCATTTATTTATATGGGAAAATTTTGTGAGGGTTCGCAGACCCAAAAATAACCTACCAAATCATGCCAAATAACATATAAAACCTAAAATAACAGTAACATATAGTAAAAGCAGGAATGATATGATAAATACACAGCCTATATAAAGTAGAAATACTTCTCCACAATCATTACTGAACTGTTCTCCGTAGCGAAAATCTCATGCAAGCACAGTCGGCAGAAAATCTCACGCAAGCGCTGTTGGCAAGAACACTCTCTCCAGTAACCTTTAAGCTATGAAGCTGCCAAATCATACCAAATAACACCTAAAAATACACAGCCAATATAAAGTAGAAATAATGCATGTACAGTGTAGTATCACTTACTGGAATTGGGAAAACAGCGCCGAGCACACTGATGATGGTGTGTTAAGCTGAGTCAGAGTTTGGGTGGTGCAGTGGCCCCCACCCTCCAGGCCTCTGGGCGATACATTGCCGCGAAGCATGCAGGAATGCAGCGGTAGCTGGGAGGCACACAGCACATCTTTAAGAAAAAAGCCGAAATAAACAAGCTAATTAATTAGGTGCCGCCTGACACATAATTGTCGGCCCAGATCAGTGCCGATTTCCGATTGCGTCGTCTCTGATCTGCGCCGACATTTATGTGTGGGGCGTGCCTAATTAATTAGCATGTTTATTTTGGCTTTTTTCTTAAAGATGTGCTGTGTGCCTCCTGGCTACTGTTGCATTCTCTGCGAATCGGTATCTGTCTGTGGCCTGGGGGTTGGGGTGGTGGGACACTGGGGTGTCATCTCGTCGTCTGTTTCCATTAGAGCAGGCAGCTCATCTTCTCCTATGACTGCTCGCTTCGATATCGAAGGTCGAGGTTCGTCGTCTGCTGTGGCTGATGTGGAAGGCTTGCTTGACTGCTGTGCCTTGCGCATTTTTCTATCACACAGTTCTTTGTAAGGACTCAAACCATCCTGCAAATATCTCCTAAACCTACGTACCCTTTCAAAATTAAAGTCGTACTTCATCATTACTCATTCGGTTTCGATTGTTATCCTTTTTTCTTCCAATTGCTTCAGCTCTTCATCTGTCAGTTTCTTGGTCATGGGATGCCAAAACCTCTTCAACATCATCTTCGTCAGTTTCCAGAAGCCAAACTCACTTTGTCCTTGCTTCGTTCATCACGATCGAAACGCTAAGTTAAGCTAAGAGTAACATTCTTACGAGCTCTTTTAGGCTTTTGCGATATCTTAGAACTCATCTTGCAAACGGCTGCTCACAGGCTCGTGTTTAAGCAATACCAGCGAGAATCCGGGGGAGAGCAGCTGCTCGGGGTGCGTGCTGCCTTTTACCGCGCATGGATTTTTTCGCGCGCTGATTTTTTTTATCGCATGCTGCTTTTTTTTTCTTAACAGTGAAAACACCTTCTGAAAGCGAAAACGGTACTAATGTAAGTCTTTCGTAACAGTAGGTTTCGTAAAGTGAACGTTCGAAAGGGGGGGGGACACCTGTATTGTTTTGCACTGCTGTAACTATATGTTATAATTATGTGGTTCTGTCAGTGTTAGTCTTTGGTTTGTCCTGTTTTCTGTGATATCACTCTGGAGGAACATTGTATCATTTCTTAATGCATGTATGCATTTCTAAATGACAATAAAAGAGGACTGAGTGTTCTCATAATCTAAATGCCACCTTGAGCTTCTGGTTGCCTGAATTCTCGACCTCACTTGCATTTTGACCATTCGGTTTTCTTGCCTTTTACATTGCTCAAATATAACTTAACAGAGGTGTGAGGAACAGAATTTCATCTCTCAGGCAATTTTCAACCTCTTGTTTTTCTCAACACTGATTTCAATAATTTCTGCCCTTCACTTTTACCATTTTCTCCGACAGCAGCCATTGGTCATCACCTTGTTATTGTCTTTCACACCTCTAAACTTAATGTGCTCCTTTAATTTTTGTTTGGATTTTAACTCGTGATCTGTCAATGATTACATTTTATCAATAATTGCTGATCATTCCTATACCTTAGTCTTTGAACTCTGATGAACCCACTAAATACTCAATGATTTCTTCCCCTCAACACACCCTTCGAAGGGTCTTGGCCCGAAACGTTGACTGTACTTCTTCCTATAGATGCTGCCTGGCCTGCGGTGTTCACTAGCAATTTTTATGTGCGTTGCTTGAAATTCCAGCATCTACAGATTTCCTGGTGTTTGCGATTTCTTCCCCCCTCTCAGTTCCTTCTGTGATCTCTTGAGTGTCTGCGTTTATTTAAGGAAATCAGTGCAAGCTCTTAACAATTTATTACGAAAAGAAAGTCTTGTCTTTTCAATCCTGAAGCAAGGCTGATTTTGGGAACTTTATGTAAAAGTGAGGAATATCAAAACAGATTTTGATGGGATTTGTCTGTTAGGAGGAGAAGTAATTAGTGAAGCAGGCCCATTCTGTTCAATTCGGGGGATATGTGCTATTTTACTTATTAAGCATTTCGGTAGAAGTAGAATCTTCTGTCATTTCAGTAGAAACTTCTGTCATTGTGGAGAAGGGTGGATGGAAGAAAGAATTTGGGGAGAAAAGACTTGTAGACACTGAGGGTGAATTTCCTTGTTGGTCTGTCATTTTTGTTTAAAAACCATGTGAAAATAGATTAACTCAACTGAGTATTGTGTGGTTTTTTCATAGAATTGTTACAGCAGAGAAATATGAACTCCTGCACTTTGGCCTCACTCTCACAAATGAAGTTATGCAAATACTGTATCATATTTACGCTGCTTTGCAACAAAGTGTGAAGTGACTGGCCCATTATTTTTGCCCTCATTATAGCAAAGTAAGGCTCCCAGCAATTTTTTTTTCAGAATTATTGTCATCTTGTAATTATGGCAGGTTTACTTGGGGGAGGGGGAGTGATGGGAAAAAGAATGTTTCTTCTATATTATGAATGTATTTTGAAGTGAAAGTGAGCTTCAAATGGAGATTCAAAAGGAAAAGCAACACAAACAAAATGCTGGAGGAACTCAGCAGGCCAGGCAGCATCTATGGCAAAGAGTAAACAGTTGATGTTTAGGGCTGAGACCCTTCAGCAGGACTCTTAACCCGAAACACCAACTGTTTACTCTTCTTCATAGATGTTGCTTGGCCTCATGAGTTCCTCCAGTATTTTGTGTGTGTGTGTTGCTTTGGACTTCCAGCATCCGCAGATTTTCTCATGATTGTGATTCAGAAGGAAAATAAGGTTTCATTAAATTGAATATTATCACAATTATGATAAACTACAATAATGAAGCAGTCTGAGTCTTTGGATTTCTTTTTTTACATGTGCAATGATGTTCAGTTTAAGATGGGGGAATTAATAAGGAAGAACATCTCAGTAATGGCCATAATGGGATTGTCAGAAGCAGAAGGGAGTGACTGGTATTGAAAAGCCCTGTTCTCCCAAAAAGGGCAATGAAAGTCTTTGAATTTGAAGAAATTTGACCCTCAAAAGAATATCCAGGAAAAAATTTACATGGAGATAGATTCCAAAGCAATCTTAACATGCCAAAAAATTCCTTGTGGAACTGCCAGCAAGGCCCAAGCTTGTATAATTTACATCAAATGCTAAATTTTAGAAAGCTAAGTGAAGGTTCAGAAAGAAAACAAAATTGGCTTTGTTTTACGAGTGATAGAAGATACTGTGTAAAATCATCATAACATTTATCTATGAAGTGTTAAATAATTGAAATTAGCTGTCATATTTCCCTACTGAAATTTCAGGTATTTGTCATGGACAGAGAAATACTTACTCTTCCCTCTCACAGGGCAACAAGGACAATTAACCTTTGATATCCTTTAGTTACCTATATTTGATCTCCACCTGAGGTTGTGGAATATAAACATTAACCTCAAACATTTACACAACTATATTTTTATATGTTATAATTTGTTTGCTCCTCAATTTGATAATTCCAGTTTTGTTGAAGTCTTGGCGTTCCTTGCTATTTCTACAGGCATCACGTTTATTGAGAGCTACTGAAGACATTTATGTAACATGAATCTCTGATTCTTTAACACACTTAAAATGTTGGAGGAACTCAGCAGGCCGGACAGTATCTATGGAGAGGAATAAACATTCAACATTTTGAGCCAAGATCCTTCATCAAGACTGGAAAAGAAGGGGGCAGAATCCAGAATAAGAAGGTGGGGGAGGTGGGAGAGGAAGGAGTGCAAGCTGACAGGTGAATATTCCATAAAATTTTCTGAAATTGCAGTTGCTCAGATCCCCTCTTTAAATTACATGTAGATTTATGATGAATTAATTCAAGTGGGTAGCAATGGTTCTGAAGTACTGTCAGTGAGAATTGTGATAATTGATTTCTAAAATGAATCTTCACAGATAAAAACACAATGTGGTTATCATATCAAATGAATGAGTACAAGCCTTTAGTACTTTGTAACTTGGAGACCACCTAGACAACACAAACACCTATGTCAGGATGCTGTTCATCAACTATAGCTCAGCATTCAATACCATCATTCCCACAATCCTGATTGAGAAGTTGCAGAACCTGGGCCTCTGTACCTCCCTCTGCAATTGGATCCTCGGCTTCCTAACCGGAAGACCACAGTCTGTGCGGATTGATGATAACGTATCCTCCTCTCTGTATACACATGACTGTGTGGCTAGGCATAGCTCAAATACCATCTACAAATTTGCTGACGATACGACCATTGTTGGTAGAATCTCAGGTGGTGACGAGAGGGTGTACAGGAGTGAGATATGCCAACTAGTGGAATGTTGCTGCAGCAACAACCTGGCACTCACCGTCAGTAAGACGAAAGAGCTGTTTGTGGACTTCAGGAAGGGTAAGACGAAGGAGCACATATCAATCCTCAGAAGGATCAGAAGTAGAGAAAGTGAGCAGCTTCAAGTTCCTGGATGTCAAGATCTCTGAGGATCTAACCTGGTCTCAACATATTGATGTAGTCATAAAGAAGCAAGGTAGCAGCTATACTTTTATTAGGAGTTTGAAGAGGTTTGGCATGTCAACAAATACACTCAAAAAACTTCTATAGTTGTGCTGTGGAGAGCATTCTGACAGGCTGCATCACTGTCTGGTATGGAGGGGGCCACTGCACAGGACTGAAAGAAACTGCAGTGGGTTGTAAATCTAGTCAGCTTAATCTTGGGCACTAGCCTACAAAGTACCCAGGACATCTTCAGGGAGTGATGTCTGTCTCAGAAAGGCAGTGTCCATTATTAAAGGCCTCCAGCACCCAATGCATGCCCTTTTCTCACCGTTACCATCAGGTAGGAGGTACAGAAGCCTGAAGGCACACACTCAGTGATTCAGGAACAGCTTCTTCCCCTCTGCCATCTGATTCCTAAATGGAGATTGAAGCTTTGCACACTACCTCACTTTTTTAAATATACAGTATTTCTGTTTTTGCACATTTAAAAAAATCTATTCAATATATGTAATTGACTTGTTTATTATTGTTTTATTTTATTTATTTTTTTCTCTCTCTGCTAGATTTATCAACTGCTGCTGCTAAGTTAACAAATTTCACATCACATGCCAGTGATAATAAAACCTGATTCTGATTCTGAAATCTTTCAAAGGCAATGACTGACAGATGTCAGGATATGTGTTGTATGTTAGAATGAAGAGGTACTGTACTGTATTTGTTGGATATTTGTTTCCCTCTAGTGGAAAAGAAGGATTAGTACAGGCCATCAAGCTGAGATTCTGATGACCTTCCACCATGAGAACCATAACGTTGACTTGGCAATGTAAACTTGAAGATTTTTTTTCTTTTATTTTGCTTCAGTTGATGAAATTCAGATTTTGATGCCATCTTCTTAAAGCCTACAGCCTGTCTATGCAGGGAAGAGTAATGATCAAAATTGCAAGATTTGACTAGAGGTGCATACTGTACATAAAGTCTTCAGGGTAGTCACCAGTATCTCATTGAAGTTATTGTTGAATATAAGTGTAAAATTACTTATAAAAGTGAGGAAAAAGTAGTAAAAATAATAATTTTAATGATACATATCAGGACATAAGCATCTTATTTAAAAAATAAGCTATGTGTATTGTGAAAAATGTGTTCCTTTGGTTATTATTTTTATTTTTCACTGCTTTTTACGGGATAGATAATGTGCTGATGGAAATGCCATGTTTGTGAGTTATTGATACAACTAATGAAGTCCTGGGGAGCTGAATTTTAGACAAGATTTGGCAATAGGGAACAAACATTGTTTTACCTATGAATTGTAGTGGCATGTAGCCATTGTTTTCCAAGTATTATTAATACAATACACAGATGCATACTGCATCATTAATTTTCAGATATGCAATGTTTTCATATCACATAAATAATGTCATACAATGCATTTTTTGGAAGTAAGTTGTTTCTCCCAAACAATATTGAACAGGAGAAGTGTTGATAGATTTAAAAGGAAACTACTGCAGACAGTAGAAGTCTGGAAAGCAAAATAAAGAAATACCAAGTCAAGCGAGATTCATGGTGAGAGAAGTAGCCGTGACTCTCTTCACAGGTGATTCCTGGCCTGCATGTATATAATTTTCTGTTTTTATCTGAAATATTGACTGCTCAAATGATAAAGCCACCTGATTTGGATATACTTAACAGCTTAAGGGCTGGTTATCCATATCCCTATAAAAATGGTTTCCCAATTATTAACGAATATATTTTACAGAATTGCATGAATGAGCTGGGGGGTGTGGTCTGGGTCATAAAAAGAATCGAAAATCATTGTTCCAAATCTGTGTTACATTTGTATCGCTGGCTATATGGACACTGTTAAGCATGATTTCTATTATTCAGTCTAGAGGTATGTTTTGGTTTTTTTAATCGTCTTTCCTAACTGGAGTATTTGCATTGTTCAAAAGAACTTTATTTAGGATGCATCAACATTTGGTTTTTATCACTGATGATACTAGTGCGTGCATATTAAAAGTGGTAAATTCACAACTGTTCACTTAGTTACAACACACTAATGACAAGCATATCCCGAAAGCAAATGTTATTATTCAATAATCTAAATCTCCATTCTGAAGGCTGAATATTTAACCTTCAGTGTTATGACAGAATTTGATTAGTGACCAAAATGAAACTACTATTTCAATGGACCTACTAAAGATTTTTAAAAATTTATTATTGGCTAAAATAAAAAAAAGTAAGCTCCATACAGCCTGATCTGCTGAGTTCCTCCAGCATTTTCAAATACGAGAAAATCTGCAGGTGCCAGAAATTCAAACAACACACACCAAATGCTGGAGGAACTCAGCAGGCCAGGCAGCATCTATGGAAAAGTGTACAGTTGACGTTTCGGGCCGAAACTCTTCGGCTGTACTCTTTTACATAGATACTACTTGGCCTGCTGAGTTCCTCCAGCATTTTGTGTGTTAAGCTGCATAAAACATAGAAACATAGAAAACCTACAGCACAATATAGGCCCTTCAGCCGACAAAGCTGTGCCGAACATGTCCTTACCTTAGAACTACCTAGGCTTACCCATAACCTTCTAGTTTTCTAAGCTCCATGTACCCATCCAGGAGTCTCTTAAAAGACCCTATCGTTTCCACCTCCACCACTGCCACCGCCACCGCAGCCCATTCCATGCACTCACCACTGTCTGCGTAAAAACAACAACAACTTACCCCTGACATCTCCTCTGTACCTGCTTCCAAACACCTTAAAACTATGCCCTCTCGTGCTAGCAATTTCAGCCCTGGGGAAAAGCCTCTGACTATCCACACAATCAATGCCTCTCATTATCTTGTACACCTCTATCAGGTCACCTCTCATCCTCCGTCGCTCCAAGGAGAAAAGGCCAAATTCACTCAACTTATTCTCATAAGGCATGCTCCCCAATCCAGGCAACATCCTTGTAAATCTCCCTTGCACCCTTTCTATGGTTTCCACGTCCTTCCTGTAGTGGGGCGACTAGAACTGAGCATAGTACTCCAAATGGGGTCTGACTAGGTTCTTATATAGCTGCAACATTGCCTCTCGGCTCTTAAACTGAGTCTTACAATTGATGAAGGCCAATGCACCATTTGCCTTCTTGACCACAGAGTCAACCTGCGTAGCAGCTTTGAGTGTCATGTTGGTGTCATTATGGTGTCTGTTGTGCTTGCTTTAAGTTTCACATCATCCATCCTCTTATCCACTTGACTGAATGCCTTTGGAAGCAGAATTTTTATTACACATATAAAATCTACAATTTACAAGTCATAGAGTCATAGAAAATTACAGAACAGAAACAGGTCCTGCCATACCAAACCATTTAAACGGCCTGTACCTGGATGACAGGCCTCCATACCCCTCCCATTCATGTGCGGATCCAAACCTCTCTTAAATATTGAAATTGAAATCGCACCCACCGCTGGTGCTGACAGCTCATTCCACACTCTCACCATCCTCAAGCAACTGAACCTTCTTGACCAACCTCCCACGCAGGACCTTGTCAAATGCCTCGCTGAAGTCCATGTAGATAACATAAACTACCTTGCCTTCATTAGCTTTCCTGGTAAGTTCCTTGAAAAGCTCTATAAAATTAGTTAGACATGATCTACTACACACACAGACATGATGACTATCCCTAATCAGTCCCTGTCTAACCAATTACTCCTATATCTGGTCCCTTAGAGTGCCTTCCAATAACTTCACCATTACTGATGTCAGGCTTACTGCTCTATTATTTTCTCGTTTATTCTTAGAGTCTTTTTTAAACAGCGCAATGACATTAGCTATCCCCCAATCCTCCAGGACCTCATCCGTTGGTGAGGATGATTTAAATTTCTCTTCTGTGGCTGCTGCAAATTCTGCACTATATAAAAAGGGAATGGTTAAGTTCTTTATGTAATGATTAATAACCTAATGGAATAGTAGAGGCAAAAGATGAGATTGTTTAAGAGTAAAGGACACTGAAGGGGAGAGAGTTAATGCTTCAGATCATCAACCTGGAACATTTTCTGTTTCTTCCACCCGTTCATATGTGCTGCCTGACCTCCTGAGCATTTCTAACTGTTTGTATTTCAGAATGTATAATCCAAAGTATTTTTCACTAGACACATTGAAGAACAAGAAAAAAAGAGGATTCAATAACTTTTGTCTTGTGTATTAATGTTGTGAATACAAAAAAGAATAATTCACATTAAACTGCAAGTTAATGTCCAACGTAAAAAGAAAATAATAATCATAACATGCGAATTGTCAAATCAAAATGAAAATATCTTCTACAATGATAGTTTTGAACATCTACCTTAATTTTACAGAATTGTTTTTACATTTATGTTTATTGTATATTTTTTGTTTTTCTATTGTGTTCTTTAGGCTTATTGTTTTTGCTGCATTAGATCTGGAGTAGCAATCATTTCATTCTCCCTTACACTGAAGAAGGACAATAAACAATCTTAAATCTTGAATCATTAGTTGATTCTCTAAAAGTAAAATGACCTGCAGTTTCATCCTGTAAACATTCCCCTTGATCTGAATTTTATACTTGACAGAGCACAACAAACTGTTTTCGTCTAATAACCACTAGGTGACAGTAATTTGGATAAATCTTGAAATCCTTCCTGAATATCATACTTGAGATGTGCACTGTGAAACTAAAAGTATGCTGGAGTTGATCACAGACACTCAGGGTTTATCGCCTCATCATGTTGCTTTATTTATTGTTGTTGAGATCAAATTATTAAATGAGCATTAAAGTATGCATTTTGAATCAGAAGTTAAATTTTAGTTTCAATTAACAAAACAATTTTCAAATCAACAAGTAAATCAAAGGCATATTAAGGCATATGTATGCATCATCAATCATATCTTCAGTGCCTTTTCCATCAATTAATGATCATGGTGTAGGTGACTGAAATGTTGCTCTTTGCTGATACTGCTCAGCAATGTGAAGGGTAGAGGGCAGTGCACTCTATGCCATGCATATTACACTCGTTCCTGAGCTGATAAGACCACGGCACCGAAAGAGTTGGAAAGAGGAGTTCTGCTGCTTGGGCCTGCTCTGCTTTACGATATGATCTTGGCTAATCCAACTTGCCTTTCTCTGTAAACATTGATTCCCTTCCTGATTTATATAAAACCTTCTGTTTCAGTGACATCATTTTATGAATGCTGCTGTTTCTAGGTTTTAACTTTAATTTGGCAATCTCCTTTGTTGTTATCCAAAAATCAGAAGGCCAATCTGCAAAGAAAATAACATAAGGTATTCTTCTGTAAATTCTCATGTCACAATTCAAAATTTATATCAGAATTGGGTACTGATATTAACACTAAATTGCCCAGATGAAACAGCAGTGGCAAAAGATGAAATTGTTTAATTGATACAATATAAAACCATAAGATATAGGAGCAGAAGTAGGCCATTTGGCCCATCGAGTCTGCTCCGCCATTCGGTCATGGGCTGATCCAATTGTTCCAGTCATCCCCACTCCCCTGCCTTCTCCCCACACCCTTTGCTGCCCTGGCTAAGCAACAGCCTATCTCTGCCTTAAACACACCCAATGACTTGGTCTCCATAAATCAACAGATTTACCACCCACTGACTAAAGAAATTTCTCTGCATCTCTGCTCTTAATGGACGTCCTTCAATCCTGAAGTCGTGCCCTCTTGTCCTCGACTCCCCTACCATGGGAAATAACTTTGCCATATCTAATCTGTTCAGGCCTTTTAACATTTGGAATGTTTCTGTGAGATCCCTCCCCCCCGCCCCCATTATTCTCCTGAACTCCAGGGAATACAGCCCAAGAGCTGCCAGACGTTCCTCATATGGTAACCCTTTCATTCTTGGAAACATTCTTGTGAATCTTCTCTGAACCCTCTCTAATGTCAATTATCCTTTCTAAATTAGGGAACCCAAAACTGCACACAATACTCCAAGTGTGGTCGAGTACCTTATAGAGCCTCAGCAGCACATCCCTGCTCTTATATTCCACCTATTCTATACCTCTAGAAATGAATGCCAACATTACATTCGCCTTCTTCACCACCGACTCAACCTGGAGGTTAACCTTTGAGTATCCTGCACAAGGACTCGCACGTCCCTTTGCATCTCCGTATTTTGAATTCTCTCCCCATCTAAATAATAGTCTGCCTGTTTATTTCTTCCACCAAAGTGCATGACCATACACTTTCCAACATTGTATTTCATTTGCTACTTTGCCCATTCCCCTAAACTATCTAAGTCTCTCTACAGGCTTTCTGTTTCCTCAACACTACTCGCTCCTCCACCTATCTTTGTATCATTGGCAAATTTAGCCACAAATCCATTAATCCCACAGTCCAAATCATTTGACATACATAGTAAGAAGCAGTGGTCCCAATACTGACCCCTGTGGAACTCCACTGGTAACTGGCAGCCAACCAGAATAGGATTCCTTTATTCCCACACTTTGTTTCCTGCCGACCAGGCAATGCTCCACCCATGCTAGTAACTTCCCTGTAATTCCATGGGCTCTTATCTTGCTAAGCAGCCTCATGTGCGGCACCCTGTCAAAGGCCTTCTGAAAATCCAAGTACACCACACCTACTACATCTCCTTTGTCTACCCTGCTTATAATTTCCTCAAAATCTGCAGTAGGTTTGTCAGGCAGGATTTTCCTTTCAGGAAACCATGCTGGTTTTGGTCTATCTTGTCATGTGCCTCCAGGTACTCCGTAATTTCATTCCTACAATCGATTCCAACAACTTCCCAATAGCAAAGGCAATAAGATAAAATGTAAATTTTGGTTTAAATACACACTGTGCAAAATTTTGCACTCCTATTTGGTGGTATAAGAAATTCTAACATCCATCCCACATAAATGGAACAACAGCTTTCATAAACAAACTGCTGCACGAACATTTTAAAATTTTTAATGTTTTTGCCTACTTAAGCATCACTGTCTCCATTACCATTTTAATGAAAGCATGAAAATGAATAGAAATATTTTACTTAGAATTACAACACGCTGTTGTACTGTGATACTGAGAAATGCTGGATATAGATCCTCTTATGTGTATGAATACTTAACTTGTGTATGTACAGTCCATAGATGCAGAGAAGCATTGGAGACTGCCAGCTTCTCTGGGGCTGGTGACTGTTCTTGATACTAGCTGGTATTTTCCCACATCAAACCCAAAAGGAATATATCCTAGTTGACACATTAATGCCCATTCTGTGAATCTCAAAGGGAGATATGTTGTTTGGGTCAGCAACAGTGTCTTTTTAAAAGCTATCAATAGCATTTAAAAACTCCTCTTCAGTAAAATCTTTCAGAAGAATATAATTATTAGTCTGAAGGAAGCTTGGGCTAAATTTGTTAATATCAGCTTATTAAAAATGCCAAAATGAGTTTCTCATAGATTTTCTATTCCTGCAGAAAAACTCAACTCTGCAGGCATTTTCTGCTGTTTGGGAACTTGGTTCATGGCACATTTCTGTTTACTCTGTATACCTCAGACTCTGGATACAACACTGAATTGTGTCATCTGCGGAAATTCTCTAATGACTCAGCAATAGTTGGGTGTATAAAGGAGAACGGGAGAATGAATTCAGGGCTCTGGTGGAGGACTTTGTCGAATGGTACAAGCTGTATCATCTGCAGCTGAATGTCAGTAAGACAAAGGAGATGGTGATGGACTTTAGGAAGACTAAGCCTGCACTGCTCCCTGTTACTATTGATGGTGAGGACGTGGATTTGTAGGACCACATCCACGTCCTACAAATACCTGAGGTGCACCTGGATGACAGACTTGAGTAGAACACCAATACAGAAACTGTGAACAAGAAGGGCCAGAGTCACCTGTACTTCCTGAGCAGACTGAGGTCCTTTGGAGTATGCAAGCCTCTCCTTCACATGTTCCACCAGTCTGCTGCTACCAGTACAATCTTGTATGTGCTGGTGTGCTGGGGTGCTGGGGCAATGGCATCAGGCTCAATAAACTGATTAGAAAGGCTGGCTCTGTTATACTGGACACACTGGAGGCTGTGGTAGAACAAAGGACCCTCTGAAAAATCTGGTCAATTCTGGATAATATTTCTCACCCTCTGCATGCCGCCTTGGCTGAACAGAGGAGAACTGCACTGCTCCAAAGAGTGCTGTATGAGGGCATTCTTACCCTCGGCCATTAGGCTCTATAATGAGTTAACTTATAGCGGGGAAGTGGTGACCCCCTCCTGTTAGACTGTTGGAGGTAACATTTTATGTTCTTTCTTACTTCTCTTCTAATATTTGTGTATCTGTGCACTTGTAATGCTACTGTGACACTGTGATTTCTTTTGGAATCAATAAAGTATCTATCTATCTCTACTTCTGACCTGCAAACTGTTTGGGTTACAACCAGTTCACAGGAAGAGAATGCTGGTGTAACTTGCAAGGATATGTACATTGCAGAGATAAAGACAATTTGTGACAGCCAGTACAAGTCAGTATTTAAAATTCACACAAACCAACTTCTGTCCTGTCTTTATCTGTCCCATTATCAGTATAACCCATTCAGGAGCAGTCTCTCCATTGTACAATTCAATTCAACACCTCCTTGGTATAGCTTGTTCCACATTCTCACTCATCTCCAGGGGTGATTTTCTTTTAATTCCCCAATTCTCTTATAACATATAACCATATAACAATTACAGCATGGAAACAGACCATCTCGGCCCTTCTAGTCCGTACTGAACTCTTACTCTCACCTAGTCCCACCGGCCTGCACTCAACCCAATAACCCTCCATTCCTTTCCTGTCCATGTAGCTATCCAATTTAACTTTAAATGACAACATCGAACCTGCCTCAACCACTTCTGCTGGAAGCTCGTTCCACACAGCTACCACTCTCTGAGTAAAGAAGCTCCCCCTCATGTAACCCCTAAACTTTTGCCCTTTAACTCTCAACTCATGTCCTCTTGATTGAATCTCCCCCATTCTCAATGGAAAAAGCCTACCCACGTCAACTCTAGCTATCCCCCTCACAATTTTAAATACCTCTATCAAGTCCCCCCTCAACCTTCTATGCTGAAATCACTATCTCAGAATAATTATATTGTTCTTCCTCTTGATTGGAAATGCTCTCTCTCTGTCCAGTTTTAAAGTCATCAGGTTTTCAGTTTCACTAACCAAAAAGACCACAGCTGCTCAGCCTTTCGCAGTAGATAAAACTAATTTCTTGGAATCTTCGTGTAACTTAATTTGCTACCTCTATGCTTTTCAAAAATATTTTGGCTGGAATGACTGTCCATGTATTGTCTATATATAGTTTTGTTTTACAACAGTGATACAAATTCTCTACCTTTAATCCCATGCCCCTTGAAAAAACCCAAATGCTTGGTTTGCTGAAATCGTCTACTCTACCAATTGCACTTGAAATGCTTATTGTTTTCATTGGTTTCTGTTTCACCATCTGCAGAAAATAAAATCTCATTCATTAACCTCTCCAGCTTAGTTTTTATCAATGACGTACAAGTCTAATTATCCAGCTGAAGTGTGTGTGTATGTGTACGTGCATGCACTGAGGGAGTTTAATAGTAATATAAGGAGTTATAGTAAATTAATATTCTGGCAGTGGTTTGGTGTACTATATTGACATTTCTGACTTTGTTGTCCCTATGTTGCTACTTAAGCTGCTCATTTTATGAGCGTATTTTGTTTTTATTTAAAACTTCAGGCAGCTGTAGTTTTTAAAATATGTATTTACATTACTTAACATTGCTATTCCAACCTAAAAGTGAATACATTTATTTGACACTTCAACTTTAAATGTGCTGGCTTTGAAGCAAGTGTAAAAAAAAAATTAACTCTCAGTTTAGGAGCTTGGGTAACAATTCCAATAGTGAAGCTAAAACTATTCCACAAATTGGATGTTATCAGATAATTACCAAGTACTGGGATTTTATCGATAACCAATGTCAGGTTAACACCAGTACAACTATGAGGTTGTTAAATACATCATTCTGGAAGGAATAAGTAACTTTGTATTTATGGTTCCCCAAGCTCTTTTTTTTGTCATTTCTGCCACTTTTATGGGTTAATTAATGGAGATTTAGAAGTTGGAGTTGAATACAAGTTTATAAATTGAATAAAATGAAAACAAAATCATTAGCTAATCTTTAATTTGCCCCCACAATAAGTGTTTGACAATGCAATAATTATTTAATATTCTTTTTGACAACTGTATCATCGGAAGAAGATTCTGTTTCGCAAAATTGGGATATTCCTAGAAACCAAATAAGACATTGATAGATATTTATATATAGATTCATAGAATAGTACAACACAGTACAGGCCCTTCGGCCCACAATGTTGTGCCGACCCTCAAACCCTGCCTCCCATATAAGCCCCCACTTTAGATTCCTCCATATACCTGTCTAGTAGTCTCTTAAACTTCTCTAGTGTATCTGCCTCCACCACTGACTCAGGCAGTGCATTCCACACACCAACCACTCTCTAAGTAAAAAAAAAAAACCTTCCTCTAATATCCCCCTTGAACTTCCCACCCCTTACCTTAAAGCCATGTCCTCTTGTATTGAGCAGTGGTGCCCTGGGGAAGAGGTGCTGGCTATCCACTCTATCTATTCCTCTTATTATCTTGTACACCTCTATCATGTCTCCTCTCATCCTTCTTCTCTCCAAAGAGTAAAACCCTAGCTCCCTTAATCTCTGATCATAATGCATACTTTCTAAACCAGGCAGCATCCTGATAAATCTCCTCTGTACCCTTTCCAATGCTTCCACATCCTTCCTATAGTGAGGTGACCAGAACTGGACACAGTACTCCAAGTGTGGCCTAACCAGAGTTTTATAGGGCTGCATCATTACATCGCGACTCTTAAACTCTATCCCTCGACTTATGAAAGCTAACACCCCATAAGCTTTCTTAACTACCCTATCCACCTGTGAGGCAACTTTCAGGGATCTGTGGACATGTACCCCCAGATCCCTCTGCTCCTCCACACTACCAAGTATCCTGCGATTTACTTTGTACTCTGCCTTGGAGTTTGTCCTTCCAAAGTGTACCACCTCACACTTCTCCGGGTTGAACTCCATCTGCCACTTCTCAGCCCACTTCTGCATCCTATCAATGTCTTTCTGCAATCTTTGACAATCCTCTACACTATCTACAACACCACCAACCTTTGTGTCATCTGCAAACTTGCCAATCCACCCTTCTACCCCCAGATCCAGGTGGTTAATAAAAATCACGAAAAGTAGAGGTCCCAGAACAGATCCTTGTGGGACACCACTAGTCACAATCCTCCAATCTGATGTACTCCCTCCACCACCACTCTCTGCCTTCTGCAGGCAAGCCAATTCTGAATCCACCTGGCCAAACTTCCCTGGATCCCATGCCTTCTAACTTTCTGAATAAGCCTACCATGTGGAACCTTGTCAAATGCCTTACTAAAATCCATATAGATCACATCCACTGCACTACCCTCATCTATATGCCTGGTCACCTCCTCAAAGAACTCTATCAGGCTTGATAGACAAGATCTGCCCTTCACAAAGCCTTGCTGACTGTCCCTGATCAGATCATGATTCTCTAAATGCCTATAGATCCTATCTCTAAGAATCTTTTCCAACAGCTTTCCCACCACAGACGTAAGGCTCACTGGTCTATAATTACCCGGACTATCCCTACTACCATCTGCATGCCTATGAAATGCTTTTCTCTGTCAGCTAACAACAATCTTGCTTTCTTTTGGATATATGCATATCTTTAGTTTGGACCAGTTGGTTTCAAAAAGCCATTTGTTTAAAAGCATCTTAAGGTTCAACAGTGCATGATTGTATTGACATCCTTCTGGTTATGAATCATCAATATGTAACTTTTCAAAGTAAAATCCTTGGACCTCGGAATGAGTGATTTAGCCTTTGGTCAGGTTCTCCGTTCAATCAGAGTGAGTTCCATCAGTCTCAGAAACCATTTACATAAAACCTTCTTCAATATAACATGAATGACACTCGGGCAAAACCAAACCAAACAGCTTTTAAGTTGCAGAGAAATGCAGAATGGCAGAGAGAACAGTAAAAATTCTGATAGGGTGGTGCCCAGAAGATATAAGTGGTAGTGGTACTGACAGAGAAAGAAAGATACAAGCCAATGAATAACATCAAAAAAAAAGTCTGAAAAGGCACAAACAAGAAGAGGTGAATGAAATTTGTTGTAACTGGAAGGAAAGGAAAAAGAAACTGATACTCAGAATTTGATTTGAATATTATTTTGGCATGCAGAACATGTGCTACCTAGAGTGCTAACGTCATTAATCCCATGTAAACAAACTGTGAAATTTGCCCCAAATCTTTAAGAAGCAGATTACACTTGGACTGGTATGGTAAAATGGGCCATGTGATGTTTCTGATGGGAGCTCATTGAGTTTGATACTATTTTAGATATTATATTGCTCACCTAACAGAGAAGGATGTTAACCTTTAACGGCATAGAGCCAGATACCAACAATGCACATGATATAGGAGATTAATTCTGCAGACTATAGGGAGAGACCCTTAAATTTACTGAAAGGGAAATGGTACTCACAGTGAGATCCTGCATTTCAGCTGGTCCAAGAAGCTATGAGAAGGAATTGACAGGTGGCCTCCAGCTGTCCTATTCAGCTCAGAAAATCACCTCTCCTTCATGCAATACACACACAAAGTATGTCAAGAGGTGTTCCCCATAACTGAAAGAAGTTGTATCAAGCTATTTCTGTAAACGATTAGAGGTTCATACAGTCATTTATCATAACCAGGTGTTGTATAATCATGAGGGTGTTCCTGCAAAAGAGAGTTTGTCATCTGGGCTCTCTTGAACAATAACAGTGAACTATTCTCTGTAAAGTATTGAGGTGTGGTCAGTATAGTTAGATTTTAACTTATTAGCCTATGAAATGATGCCATCATGGATTCCTTCACTGCCCATGCGGTAAGTCTCATCCTACTCTACTGGAAACAAAAGGATAATGGTATTCTGTCGGGACTTCCCAGTGATGGCCTTCCTTGTCCCCCTGTTCGACCTTGTTTCTACTGCTGTTCTTTTGGTGCCTCAATGATGTATCACATGATGCCGTGAGCACTAGATTTGGAGATGCAGCAAAGGCCCACCACAGTCATCTTTCACTGTACCTCTGTACATGTGACAATAATAAATCAATTTACCAAACCTAAGACTTTGAATACAGTTTCATCAGAGAGAGCCAAGCAGCAGTGGGTGTAGTCCCTTCATGATGAATATTTGTTTGCCTCCTCACCTGTGTAACCGTAATAGTGTTTCCTGTCTGCAGTTTCGCCACTTAGGCTTCATTGAATGTGTGTGTCACAAAAGTATCTGGGCCAATTGCTTCATGCCAATCATAGAAATGATTTGTACACAGAAAGATGTTAGTAGACAGACCCAACCAGTTCCCCTGCACCACCACTCTCCTCTGTCTGATGGAACTGGTCCTCACTCTCAATAATTTCTCCTTTTGCCCCTCTCACTTCCTTCAAACCAATGGTGCAGCCATGGGCACTCACTTGGGTCCAACTATGCCTGCCTATTTGTCGGCTATGTGGAATTGTCCACGTTCCAAGCCTACACTGGCATCACTCCCCAGCTCTTCATCGATGACTGCATTGACGCTGCTTCCTGCTCCCATGCTTAGCTCGTCAGCTTCATCAACTTTGCCTCCAACTTCCACCCTGCCTCAAATTTACTTGGTCTACCTCCGACACCTCCCTCCCCTTTCTTGATCACTCTGTTTCTGTCTCTGGAGATAGCTTATCTACTGATGTCTATTACAAACCCACAGCTGTCTGGACTATACACCTTCCCACCCTATCACTTGTAAAAGTGCCACCCCCTTCTCTCAGTTCTTCTGTCTCTTCCGCATCTACTCCCAGGATGAGGCTTTTCATTCCAGAACTAATGAGATGTCCTCCTCCTTCAAAGAAAGGGGCTTCCCTTCCTCTACCTTCAATGCTGCCCTCACCCCATCATTCTGCCACCATAGCAGGGATAGGGTTCCTCTTATCTTCACCTACCACTCCACTAGTCTCTGCATCCAGCACATAATTATCCACAACGTCTGCCATCCCCACCACCAAGCACATCTCTCCCTCCCCTGCCATTTACCGTTTTCCACGGGAATGCTTCCTGCACGACGACTTTGTCCATTTGTCCCTCCCCACTGATCTCCCTCCTGGCACTTATCCTTGCAGGCAGAACAAGTGCTACACCTCTTCTCTCACTACCATTCAGGGCCCTGGAAAGTTCTTCCAGGTGAGGTTACACTTTACCTGCGAGTCTATTGGGGTCATCCTCTGTACCTGGTGTTCCCAGTGTGGCCTCCTGTGTATTGGTGAGACCCAACATAGATTTGGAGACTGCTTCACAGAGCACCTTCACTCCATCCGCCGCAAAATATGGGTAGCCTGGTAGCTACCCATTTCATTTCTACTTCCCATTCCCATTTTCATTTCCCAGTCCATGGCCTCCTCCACCGCAGTGACGAGGCCACACTCATGTTGAAGGAGCAACACCTTATATTCTCTCTGGGTAGCCTCCAACCTGACGGCATGAACATCGGTTTCTCAAACTTGTGGTTATTGCCCCCCCCCCCATCCTCTACTTCACCATTCCCCATTCCCATTTCCCTCTCTCACCTTATCTTCTTATTTACGTAACACATCCCTCTGGTTCTCCTCCCCCTTTTCTTTCTTTCATGGTCTTCTGTCCTCTCCTTTTAGATTCACCCTTCTCCAGCCCTTTACTTATTTCACCAATCAACCTCCCTGCTCTTTACTTCACCCCTCTCCCTCTCCCAGTTTCACCTATCACCTTCCTTGTACTTCTTCCTCTCTTACCCCCCACCCCACCTTCTTACCCTGACTACTTCTCTTCTGCTCCCATCCTGATGATGAAGGGTCTCGGCCGGAAACGCCGACTGTTTACTCTTTCCATCGATGCCACACAGCCTGCTGAGTTCCTCCAGCATTCTGTAATTGTTGCTTAGGATGTTAATAGATTAATTTTCTAGACTGGAAATGTGATGTACAGGGCGAAATGGCCTATCAATGTTGAGTTCATTGTTGAGTCCAGGTGGTTGCAATCTATCCAGTCGGAGGGTAAGATGATGTACAGGAGAGGGAAAGCATGCTGGTCAGAGGCATGATTTTGTGTAACATTCTGTAGTTGCTTCAGGTGAGGAATCCTGATGATAGGTTGCTTGTCCTCTAACTAATGGCTGGGAATGCACCATAAAAGTGGAGGACTTGAAAGATAAATAATAAAAATAATTTAAATTTTCAGTTTTTTAAAAAAAATTTTCATCCATTGGCTTCCCCTCCACCCATTCTGTACTGTCTGCAGGGGCGTATCCATGGAAAATAGCACCAATGGCAAGCATTGAAATTGCGCGCCTGTCCAAACACCTGACACCCATCTTTTAGATAACTCTGCCATAACATTAGCTCAAAAATACAAGTCAAGCTCGTTAATCTTGTAATTAACAAATTATGGCACTACATGAAAATTATAACTGCACCTTCCTTGCTTTCACTGATGCAAGTTGGTCTAAGATATGATCAAAGTCAGTTTTTTCAGTTTCTTCTGTTTCTACACTCAGCAGAGCAAGATCACAGAGTCTGCCTTGACCCATGGAGGCTCTCAAATACAAAAGTATTAGTTTTAACTTGGTGAATGATCTCTCACAGCTGGTGATGGAAACTGACATGGTTAGCATTATCTGAATAGCAATGTGGAGACTGGGGAGACGCTCGCATCTCCATACAGAACAATAAATTTAAGAAGCTCTTCAGGTCTTGATATTTTCATGTTGACCTGCCTTGATAGCAACATTCTGCAATCCAAAATTTCTTCATATAGCTGCTGTCCATCAACATCAGAGCTGTACAATTCACCCAAATTTTCACACTTCTTCTTCAGGTTGTTACTGTTGGCGCCGTAACACAGTCCCTCGACATGGAGAAGGAACCCAAACTTGGCGTCAGTGCTGTGCAAACGAGTGAACCTTTCATAGTCATAGACATACTTTATTGATCCTGGAGGAAATTGGTTTTTGTTACAGTTGCACCATAAATAATTAAATAGTAATAAAACCATAAATAATTAAATAGTAATACGTAAATTATGCCATGATTTAAGTCCAGGACCAGCCTATTGGCTCAGGGTGTCTGACCCTCCAAGGGAGGAGTTGTAAAGTTTGATGGCCACAGGCAGGAATGACTTCCGATGACGCTCTGTGTTGCATCTCGGTGGAATGAGTCTCTGGCTGAATGTACTCCTGTGCCCAACCAGTACATTATGTAGTGGATGGTAGACATTGTCCAAGATGGCATGCAACTTGGACAGCATCCTCTTTTCAGATACCACTGTCAGAGAGTCCAGTTCCATCCCCACAACATCACTGGCCTTACGAATGAGTTTGTTGATTCTGTTGGTGTCTGCTACCCTCAGCCTGCTGCCCCAGCACACAACAGCAAACATGATAGCACTGGCCACCACAGACTCGTAGAACATCCTCAGCATCGTCCAACAGATGTTAAAGGACCTCAGCCTCCTCAGGAAATAGAGACGGCTCTGACCCTTCTTGTAGACAGCCTCAGTGTTCTTTGACCAGTCCAGTTTATTGTCAATTCATATCCCCAGGTATTTGTAATCCTCCACCATGTCGACACTGCCCCCCTGGATGGAAACAGGGGTCACCGGTGCCTTAGCTCTCCTCAGGAGCTCGTCCATTTCTCTGTGAAGATTGTCGAATGTTCCCTTCATGACCCTTTCCATTTCCTCCTTAGCTGTTAACCAGCGTCTCTCGAGTTCTCACCAACCATTCGTTTCTTTCGTCTCTGACATCTTTCAACTTCAATATTCCATTCTTGACAGAGACCGACTCCTCCTTCGAGTGGCTCACTGACCAACACTTCTCTTTCATCATAAAAATGATCTCAGAGGGGTTTCAAATTCAGGGCAGCATTGTGGAAGTTCATGCTAGGATCCTGCAGTCTCTTTTGAATACAGTCAATGCGAATGACTACTTTGTTCCAAACTCCTAGCAAAATCAGAAAATCGTAACTCAACATGCGGTTGTACAGCTGCCTTGCATCACTTCTTGTTTCATTGGTCATTGTCTTATCATGTCGTAGAGAACTTGAAGTATCTCCTCAAGGTACTTGTTGATGGGCTTCACTGCTTCTGTCCGTGCAATCCACCTGGTTTCAGACTCCGACTTCACAACCACAGGCACGGCATTTTTGAGTTTTTCCCAGCGCTGTGTTCACCGGTTCACCGCGGAAGAACGATCGTATCCGGAACGGAGGGTTCACAGTCGGTGACCATAGCGGGATAGAAGACATAAAAGGGTCGGCCCGAAACCAACTGCGAAGACATGAAAGGTCTGCCTGATCCAAATTGCATCCATCCATCTCTCTCTCTATCTCTCTCTCTCTCCCCCCACCCACCCCCGTTGGTACCACAACAGCGGTGACTGCGAACTGCACTAAACTGAACTGAACTCTGCGTCACTTAAGACTGATCATTTTACCCCTAGACTGCAATAGAGCTTGGTTGATTCCTATTACCCTAGTTCTGTGTATATGTGTGTATTATCATTGCAAACCTGTCACGTTTATATCCTTACGATTAGAGTACTGTATTACTTCTTTAATAAAACTTTATTTGTTCCTAGTAATCCAGACTCCAACGAGTGTTCCATTTCTGCTAGTTTGGCAACCCAGTTACGGGGTACGTAACAGGACTCCCTAACAGGACTGTTTTCCTCTCAAGATCAACTTCCACATTCCTCACTACTTCTGACAACTGCTCACGGTGTGCCTGATCAGGAGTCAAGTTGAACATGAGACCGTAGTACTTGGCTTTAAGAATGCTTCTCAGTAAACTCTGGCGAACAGTGCATGCCATCATGTGGATGAATTTGTTCTGGACACCCGGTGAAAGATAAGACCTAGATCCAGGATGACTTTCCAAATGAGTGAGGTGTTCTTTTATGACAGGGTCAAAGATGGCCAGTAGTTTCAGTAAGCCAATGAAATTTCCCACATTGGAGTCATCGTTTGGCTGAAGTGACTCCCTGTGTCCTCACAAAGCCAGGTTCTGAGTCGCAAGGAATTTTGTGCAGTGAAGGATTCTCGTCAAGATATCACACCACTTCTGCTTTTCCTTCTCAATCTGTGATTGAAATACCGTGTTAATAACTCCTCTGTTTCCAGCTAAATTTCTTTCCATTTCTTTCCACTGTGTGAAGCATTCCTGATGATTCTTGGCATTTTCATGAACACTAATCCTTTCAGGTACTTTCCACTGGTTGAATCCACTTTCCTGCTCCAATGAGGATTGATGGTCTGACTGGGAATAGAGAAGACAACAGATACAAAATGCAGACTTTTTAGAAGGGGAATAGACCAGCCATGAGCGAGTCACTTCCTCACCTCGACCATTTCCCAATTTCCTCTTGAACCAAGTTTTGTTCATTGAGCGGTTATTTGTTGGTAGGAAAGGCCCCTCACTGTTCTGGAAATACTTAAAACCCAGCTTTATTATTTCTGTTCTCAACGCGTCAGGCAGAATTGCTTTTCCAGTATCCTTGTCGAACTTCAGAAGTCCAATGTCATGCTGTTCAATCACCTCTGGTACGACAGTTCGAGGCTCTTTGACACCATCCAGTTCACTAGGTTCAGTGTCGTCAGGTTCAATCTCGTCAGGTAAAATCTTGTCAATAAACTCAACGTCACCACCACCACTATCGTGTTCCCCTCCTGTCATGTCCATGTTCTCCGTGGCAGCCTCACTGTTAATCTTGTCATACTCAGATTTATCTGACTTGACTTCCTCTCCGGCTTGTGACGCATTTGTACTTGATCCACCTTCAGATTCTAACAAATGTGTAGCGGGTGCAGGCGACTCCATGGAACATGTCGAACTACTTGTTCCGGGCTTTTCAAAGAAGGGCATGAAGAACTTGCTCGACCTCTTGGCTTCTTCCCCTCCAACTTTCGTCTCTTCCATCCTTCAGCTCCACTTTCCTTCTTCTTCGTGAAGAAACGTTTCATGGTCTTCTTAGACAATGCTCTGAAATAAGGCCATCCTAGTGCTTCTCAATCAAAGACAGATCATATATCTGAAGAAAATTCTTTTTTCACTGTCTGAGGATGGCTTGTCTAACTTTAATAGAAACTGCTCAGTGGCGCCCAAGGCATGTGCCAAACCTGCCATACCTTAGTTGTCCCTTTTTCCTGACACTGTTCCATTATCATTTGCTTGAATATATGGTAAAAAATAAGTGGTCTTGCAATTTGCCCCTCCTGGCTTCTCGCTTTCCTAATCCACTACAACACTTCATTTTATTTATAAATGAAGCTGAAGTTGACAAATTAATCATAGTTTTAATAAGGCTAGTCCAGGTGCCCTCACCCCATCCAAGGACTGTATTCTGTCTTTGAAAGATAGAACCCTATTATTTCTACCACAGCTTCACAGAATCGTTAACTAGAATTATTGAGACCATGCCAGTGATCTGCTATGTGATTAAACCCTGCAAAAGAATGAAACAAAACCTGCTTGGCCCATGCTTCAACCCTGTGTCTTGTGATAGATTTTTCAATGAAGCATTTCCTTTTTTTAAAAAATTCAGAATGTACAAACGTATAACAGAAAATTTTTAAGCTGGTTGGATGAAATAAAGAATACAAATGATTTTTTGAGGAAACGCATAGAAATATGCAGAATGGCTGAACAGATAGTAAATTATTGACGTGCATGCACTCAACAAGGGGGTGGAGTCATTGCTCCCAGCTGTACAGAGCTGCTGTAGCAGAAAGCTTGACAATGCTTTCCTCCTGAGCAAGCTTCGGCCAGAAAAGAAGTGTCAGATAGAATATTTTCTTTTATTGAGTTTTCTGTTTTGGGTATAGAGTTTTGGATACTGTAAAAGATAAACTCATCAGCTAACGATGGACAGGAAGAAAAGTAACTTCATTTCCAAAACTTATTCTCGTATCACAAGACCAAAATTGTTTACGGATTCGATGGCATCTACTACCTACAATTTCTCACATCAAAGATATTCCCGCAGGTAATTTGTGATGTACTTCATGGTGTAACTTCGCTATTGCTGATTTATAAGTAATATAAGATGAAGCTAGAAAATAATTTGATTTGTGTCATTCATAGCATTCTGCATTAGAGTGTTACTAAGCAGTAAACCTGCGTACATAAGTGAGGCTGGATTATCACTTGATCAAATTTAGAGCTATGGTACTATTTAAAGGCACTTGTTACCTTTTCAATTGGAGATTTGTTTCGCAGCATAACATTAAAGGATATAACATACATGTTATATATGTTTTTGCATTATTACATTGTCATTAACTTTATTCCACAAAATAATCAAAGTTCAAAGTAAATTTATTATCAAAGTACATATATGTCACTAATGCTCAGTGAAGGGGAAGAATTTACCCACTGTGGAGGGGTCTCTATCTACTACTCTTTCTAGGATTTTTTTTTTGTTCAAAGGCATTGGTGTTTTCATATCAGGCTGTGATGCAACCAGTTAATATACTCTCCAACGCACATCAATAGAATTTGTCAAAGTATTAAATGGCATGCTGAATCTTCACAAACTTCTAAGGAAGTAGAGATATTACCGTGCTTTCTTTGTAATGGCACTTACATACTGAGCCCAGGATAGGTCCTCTGAAATGATAACACTAAGGAATTTAAAGTTATATCCTTTAAATATTACACTTTTTTCTTACAAAATTTTACACTTTACATTCTGGTAACTTTTCAAGTACATTCATGCAAACAATTTTTAGATTTATATTCAGTAGTGATGCTGAATTTGTAAATGGGTCCATAGCTTGCAGAAGCTGGACATCCATAATCTTCTCTCGTTATGTATTCAGACAGCACACTTAGATTTGTATGTCTTCTGTATGGTGGTGGTGGCATCTGTTAGTCTTGCGAGACCATGGATCTGTGCCTGGAAAGTCTTGCTTCAGACTGTGTTAGAACAGCGTCTGTTGTGGCTGTAGAGTCCCACACAGGTGTGACAGTTTCGGCTGCAGCAACTGCACTTGAAGGCGCTGTCCTCCAGTGTTGTCTTGGTGCTGTTTTTTTGACGAGAGCGCTTTTCTTCAGTAGCAAGCCTCAGATTCTCTTCTCCTCTCTTTAGACCTCTGCGTAGTTCCAGCCTCCAGTGAGAGCGATCGCTTGCGATGTCCTCCCATCTCTCGACGTTCATTTTAAGTGACTTCATGTCTCTCTTGCAAACGTCCTTGAAATGAAGATGGGGCCACCCTTGTGTTCTCTTGCTGGAGGCCAGTTCCCCGTACAGCGGGTCTTTCGGGTATCCTCCCGTCTTACATGCGGTGTACGTGGTCCAGCCAGCGGAGACAGTGTTGTTGGAGCAGGGTGAAGAGGCTGGGTATCTGGGCCAAGCTGACATTGGTGCCAAGCTGTATCGGCCTTGCCGTTCCCTTGGACAACATCGGTGTCGTGGAGAGGGGAGACTTGCAGCATGGGCAACTGCTGGTCTTCCATACGACCTTGTCCAGGCCTGCGCCCTGGAGAGTGAAGACTTTCCAGGCGCAGATCCATGGTCTCGCAGGACTAATGGATGTCTTCTGTGTTACGTACCCCGTAACTGGGTTGCCAAACCAGCAGAAATGGATCACTCAGTTGGAGTCTGGATTACTAGAACTAAGAAAGTTTTATTAAAGAAACACGCAACACAGTACTCTAATCAAAAGGATAATAAATGCAACAGTTCAGCAATGATAAACACACATGTACACAGAATTAAGATAACAGGATTAATCAAGCTCTATCGTTGTCTAGGGGTAAATGACCAGTTTCAAAGTGACGCAAAGTTCAGTTCAATTTAGTTCAGTTCAGTTCGCAGTAATCGCTGCCGTGGTGATGGACAGTGGGGGGAAGGAGAGAGAGAGCAAAACGAATGAATATTCAAGGCTTCCACACAGACCTTCGCAGTCAGCTTTCGGGCGAGTCCTTTGTGATGTCATCTGAGGTCACCGACCGTGACCCCTCCGTTTCCAGATACAATGGTTTCTTTGCGGTGAACCCAGCACCCAGGCAAGGGTGGACACACACCAGGTTCCCGCCGATCGTGCCTTTCCACCCTGTGCGTCTATGGCCCGGTACTTCCCACCGACTTGTGAGAGACGCACCGCTTCCAGGGTCTTGTTACCTCGGGTGTCATGTGTGTCCTGCCTTAGTGAACCTGTCCCTTTTTATCCCCCTGCTGGGGTATCGCCTGTCCATCACTTCAAACAGTTCAGGGTTCAAAGGGGGAGCCGATCTTGACAGCTCTCCTTCCTTCATTAACATCTCCAAATGCTGCTCAATTGTTTTCCTTATCTCTCTCTCTCCTGAAGACAGGTGGCAGACCAACTGCTGATCCCACTGGTGCCAGCACAGGACAGCTACATCGTAATCTATGTGTATTCTTGTCACATCTGTATGATAATATGTTAAAAGGTGTGATTTGAAGGAAGCCAGGCCTTGGGATCCGAGTGGAGTGTAAGCAACTAAGAACTTGCTTATCACAGATTGAAAGATTGTGCCTGAGGGAAAACGTAGCATAAAATCATTGAATTTGGTAAGAGATGATATACTGGTATAGAATGAAATATTGGATAAAGACAATAAGGCAATGTAAAATAGTTCTAAGACTTTAAATCTGAGATTTTTAATGTCTAACAACAAAAATGTTCAATGACAGTATTTTCAAAAACACTTGATTTAATATTAAACTTTTTTTTGCAAGATTAATTTATCAGTCAGTGAACCATATAGCATAGAAGCAGGTTTAACTGGTCTGTGCTGACCAAAATTCCCATCTAAGCTAGGACCCTTTGCATACTTTTGGAGCATATCTCTCCAAACCTTCCTGATCTATGTACCTAGCCAAGTCAATTTTAACTGTTGAACATGTCTCAACCTCTTCCCCTGGCAGCTCATTCAGGTACTGACCACTCTCTGAGTGAAAAAGTTGCCCCTTAAGTTTCTATTAAGTCTCTTCCCTCTCACCTTAAACCTGTGTCATCTAATTCTCAATTTCCCCAATTGCTGGGGAAAAGAATGTGTGCAGGTTCTCAGGCCTCCCATCCCATGATCCTCTACCTTCTCCAGCCCTGTATCCTTTTTGTCAATCAACTTTCCAGCTCTTAGCTTCAACTCTCCCTCCCCTGTCTTCTCCTATCATTTCGTATCTCCCCCTCCCCCTCCTACTTTCAAATCTCTTACTAACTCTTCTTTCAGTTACTCCTGACGAGGGGTCTCTGCCCAAAACGTCGACTGTCCCTCTTCCTATAGATGCTGCCTGGCCTGCTGCATTCCACCAGCATTTTGTGTGTGTGCATATTCATCTGTATATACGCTTCATAACTGTATACATCACTAAAAGATCACCCAACAATTTTTCTATGCTCCACTGATTATTTTCCCAAGTCCCAACCTGCTCAATCTCTCTCCTTGATTCAGTCACTCCTCAAGTTCTGGCAATATCCTTGTAAATCTCCTCGGCATTCTTTACAGCTTAATGCCTCTTTCTAACAGTAAAACTAAACACAGTATTTCAAACATGACCTCAGCAACATCTTGTAGACCTGCAACATAACATCCCATCTTCTCCTCAGTGCCCTGGCTGATGATGACCAGTGTGTCAAAAGTCACAATCACCACCCTGTTTGCCTGCTCTCAGGGAACTGTGTACTTGTGCTCTTAGCTCCCTCTGTTCTACAACATTGCCATGATTCTATCATTCACTGTGAAATCCCTTCCAACAATTGTCTTTCCAAAATGCAACACCTCCTCTTATCCAAATTAAACTTCATACACCATTCCTTGGCCCACTTACTCATCAAGACCTCTCTATTAATCCTGATAGCTATTTCCTCTGTTAACATACCACCTACTTCAATGTCATCTGCAAATTTACTAACCACACATTTACTATAGTTGTATATATCCTTTAATGTACAGTAGTGGTAGAGCAGGAAGTGAGATGTAAAGTTTGCATAACTAACAATGGAATGGACCAAAGCTGATGGCAACTGATTAGATGCACCACCACTGAATTTGCAGTGTCATTTCTGCTGAAATAATCTTGCTACTTTTAAGTGTATAGATGCACTCACCTGAATTTGCTACTTTTAACTTAATCATTAAGACTATAAGACATTGGAGCAGAATTAGGCCATTCAGCCCTTTTGACCCATTCCTTCATGGCTGATTTATGATCCTTCTCAACCCCATTCTCCTATTTTCTCCCTGTAAACTTGTACACCCTGCCAAATCAAGAACCTATCAAGCTTCCCTTTAAATATACTTAATGATTTGGGCTCCACAGCTACCTGTGGCAATGATTCACCATTCTCTAGCTAAATAGATTCTCCTCATCTCTGTTTTAAGTGAACATCCTTCTGTTCTGAGGCTATGCCCTCTGGTGCTAGACTCACCCACTACAGGAAACTTTCTCCCCATGTCCACTCTATCCAGACCTTTCAGTAGGTTTCAATTAGATCCCCCCTCATTCTTCTAAAGTCCAACAAAAACACTCCCTATATGTTAACCATTTCATTCATGTAATCCTCCTCTGGACTGTCTCCAATGCCAGCACATCTTAGATAAGGGGCCCAAAACTATGCACAATACTCCAAATGCAGTCGGACCAATACCTTATAAAGCCTCAGCATTATATTCTTGCTCTTATGTTCTAGTCCCCTCATAAAAAGAATGACAACATTGAATTTGCTTTCCTTCCCACCGACTTGACCTGCATGTTAACCTTTAGGGAACCCTGTGCAAGGACTCCCAAGTCCCTTTGCACCTCTGTTTCTTGAATTTTCTCCCCCTTTAGAAAATGGTCTCTGCCATTGTTTGGACAGTCCACACCAGGAGTGCATGAGAAGAGGTACTTTTTAATCAGGGCGGTGATCGAGATTTTGAAAGCAGAATGTTGCAGCAGCTTTTCCTGATTTAAGGAGCGACGAATCAGCAAGAGGGATTCATTAGAAAGGGGGAGTACAGGAAATGCAGGTGCAAACGGAGCAGCCATTCTTTTGGAGTGTGCCAGTCTTTAGAGTGGCTTTGTTTCATCAGGCTTAAGCAAGATTAGGCTTGCGTGAGGTAAATTGTCTTGTAAGTTGCTCTCTCTGTGTTCTTATTTGTTCATTCCTCTTTTAGTGCATAGTGTAGTGAGAATGATTCCAGGGGCTGTAGTTTGTAATGTTTGGGGGATGCGCGAAGTCTGGTAGAGCTCCATTCTCCCACATAAACACATCTGCACCAGGTGTACCGAGCTACATGACCTACGATAACGTATTAAGGATCTGGAGCTGCAGCTCAAAGACCTTCAACCCATACGGGAGAATGAAGAGGTGATGGGCAGGAGCTACAGGGAGGTAGTCAGTCCTAGATTACAGGAGATGGGTAACTGGGTGACTGTCAGGAGAAGGAGGGGAAATGCACAGCCAGTGCAGAGTATACCTTTGGCTGTTGCTCTCAATAATAAGTATATAACTTCAGATACATTTGAGGGGAATGACCTACTGGGCAGAGCCACGGTGACTGGGTCTCTGGCACTGAGTCTGGTGCTGTGGCTCAGAAGAGTAGAGAGGTGAAGAGGAGTGCAGTGTTGATAGGGGATTCTTTAGTCAGAGGAACAGAGTTGAGGATTTGTGTGCGCGATATAGATACACGGATAGTATGTTGCCTCCCTGGTGCCAGGATCAGGTATGCCTTGGATTGTGTCCATGGCAATCTCAAGGGGGAGGATGAGCAGCCAGAACTCTTGCTACATATTGGCACCAATGACATTGGTAGACAAGGTGAGGAGGTCCTGAAGAGATATTTTAGGGAGCTGGGTAAGATAGCTGAAAATCAGGGCCTCTAGGGTAGTAATCTCTGGATTGCTGCCTGTGGCATATGCCAGTGAGGGTAAGAATAGAATGATTTGGCAGGTGAATGTGTGGCTAAGGAACTGGTGCAGGGGGAAGTGGGTTCAGATTTATGGATCATTGGGATCTCTTCTGGGATAGCTGTGTCATATGCAAAATGGAAGGGTTACACCTGAACTGGAGGGGGTCCAATACCCTTGCAGGCAGTTTGGCTCAAGGTGTTCGGGTGGGTTTAAACTGATGAGGCAGGGGGATGTGAACTGGAGTGATAGTGCTGAAGTTAAGGTCGTTGGGCTACAAAAGAGGCAATGTGTAGTGAAACTCCTAACAAGAAGAGGCTGTTGTTAGGGCAAAATCGCTGTCAACAGGGTGAGTTGCAATGTAAAAGGCAGACAAATTCGAAAAGGATGAATACAGGATGAAAGATAAGACCATAAGATATAGGAGCAGAAGTAGGCCATTTGACCCTTTGAGTCTGCTCCGCCATTCAATCATGGGCTGATCCAATTCTTCCATGTTATATTTATATTATTGTATATTTATATTATAAATATTGTTATATTTATATTATGTTATATTATGTTATAAATATTATGTTATATTTCGATGCGTGCAGTATACAGAATAAGATCAATGAATTTGTAGCATAGTTACAGATTGGCAATATGATGTTCTAGGAATAACTGAATGATGGCTGAAAGAAGATAACAGCTGGGAGCTCAATGTCTATGGATACACATTGTATCAAAAAGATAGGCAGGATGGCAGAGGGGGTGGTGTGGCTCTGTTGGTAAAAAAAAATGAAGTTAAATTATTAGAATGAGGTGACATAGGGGAGAGATGGTGTTGAATCATTGTAGATAGAGCTAAGGAACTGCAAGTGTAAAAAGACCCTGGTGGAAGTTATATACAAGCACCCACACAGTAGTAAGGATGTGGCCTATAAGTTACAAAGGGAGATAGAAAATGCATGCCAAAATGGCAATGTTACAATACTCATGAGGGATTTCAATATGCAGATAGATTGGGAAAATCAGGTTGGTGCGGGATTCCAAGAGGGAGAATTTCTAGAAGGCCTACAAGATTAGATTTTTAGAGCAGGTTGTGGTTGAGCCCACTAGAGAATCAACTATTCTGGATTGGCTGTTGTGCAATGAACCGGAATTGATTGGAGAGCTTAAGGTAAAAGAACCCTTGGGGCCAAGTGATCATAATATGATCAAGTTCACCCAACATTTGAGAAGGAGAGGCTAAAGTCTGATGTATCAGTATTACAATGGAGTGAAGGAAAGTACAGAGGCATGAGAGAGCAGTTGGCCAGAATTGATCGGAAAAGAACACTGGCAGGGATGACGGCAGAACAGCAATTGCTGGAATTTCTGGAAGCAATTCCGAAGGTACAGGATATATACATCTCAAAGATGAAGCAGTATCCTAAAGGCAAGATAACACAAGCACGGCTAACCAAAGCTAACATAAAAGCCAAAGAGAGGGCATATAATAGAGCAAACATTAGTGGGAAGTTAGAGGATTGGGAGCTTTTAAATACCAACAGAAAACTACTAAAAAGTCATTAAGAAGGTAAAGATGGAATAATTTTTAGCCAATAATATTAAAGGGGATACCAAAAGTTTCTTCAGATACATAAAATGTAAAAGAGAGGTGAGAGAGGATATTGAACCACTGAAAAACGATGCTGTAGTAATGGGGGACAAGGAAATGGCAGATGAATTGAACATCATCTTCACTGTGGGAAACACTAGCAGACTGGTGGAGGTTCCAGGTGTCAGGGATCACAAAGTGTGAGTTACTTCTCCAATTACTAAGGAGAAGGCTCTTGGAACATGAAAAGATAAAGGTAGATGAGTCACCTGGACCAAATGGTGTACACCCCAGGGTTCTGAAAGAGGTGGCTGAAGAGATTGTCCAGGCATAATTAATGATCTTTCAAGAATCACTAGATTCTGGAATGGTCTGGAAGACTGGAAATTTGCAAATGTCACTCTACTCTTTAAGAAGATGGAGACAGATGTGAGAAGCAGGGAGGAACATCTGGAGAAACTTCTGAAATACCCGCTTTGCTGCCGCTGCCACTGTGCGATCGAGAATCTCCGGAGGGGATGGCCCCAAATCCTCGGCTTTGCCTATTGCCTGTTGCCAGGGCTGTGGTCGAAGTGCTTGGCAGAGATGGTGCTTGGTGTCGGAGGGCTGGTCGGAGGCTCAAAGCTTTGGACGGACTCAAGAGTTGGCCGTGATCGGGTGCTTCCAGGGTGCTGCATCGGCAAGTTTGTGGCGCTGGAGGTTCATGGCAGGGAGAGTTTTTCTTCTTTCTATCGTCTGTGTGAGATGATGGGACTTTCGAGAGACTTTGAGACTTTTTTTAACCATGCCCATGGTCTGTTCTTTATCAAATTACGGTATTGCTTTGCACTGTTGTAACTATATGTTATAATTATGTGGTTTTTGTCAGTTTTTCAGTCTTGGTTTGTCTTGTGTTTCTGTAATATCATTCTGGAGGAACATCATCATTTCTTAATGCATGCATTACTAAATGACAATAAAAGAGGACTGCGTGTCCTCATAATCTAAAAAAAAGAAGGGAGATGCAGAAGAAAGGAAATTACAGGCCAACACGAGGAAATCTGCAGATGCTGGAATTTCAAGCAACACACATAAAAGTTGCTGGTGAACGCAGCAGGCCAGGCAGCATCTGTAGGAAGAGGTACAGTCGACGTTTCGGGCCCAGACTATTTCGTCAGGACTAACTGAAAGAAGAGCTAGTAAGAGATTTGAAAGTGGGAGGGGGAGATCTGAAATGATAGGAGAAGACAGGAGGGGGAGGGACGGAGCCAAGAGCTGGACAGTTGATCGGCAAAAGGGATATGAGAGGATCATGGGACAGCAGGCCTAGGGAGAAAGAAAAGGGGGGGGGGGAAGCCCAGAAGATGGGCAAGGGGTATAGTGAGAGGGACAGAGGGAGAGAAAGGAGAGAGAGAAAAAGAATGTGTGTATATAAATAAATAACGGATGGGGTACAAAGGGGAGGTGGGGCATTAGCGGAAGTTTGAGAAGTCAATGTAGGCCAGTTAGTCTGATCTCAGTGGTTGGGAAGATGTTGGAGTCGATTGTTAGGAAGGGAGTCTCAGGGTACTTGGAGGCACATGATAAAGTAGTCAGCATGGGTTCCTCAAGGGAAAATCTTGCCTGATAAATCTGTTGGAACTCTGAAGAAATAAAAAGCAGCACAGACAAAGGGGATTTCATTGATGATGTGTACTTGGATTTTCAGGAAGCTTTGACAAGGTGCCACACATGAGACTGCTTAACAAGCTACAAGCCCATGGTATTAGAGGAAAGTTTCTAGCATGGGTAAAGCAGTGGCTGATTGGCAGGAGGCAAAGAGTGGGATTAAGGGGAGCCTTTCCTGGTTGGTTGCTGGTGTCTAGCGGTGTTCCATAGGGGTTTATGTTGGGACTGATTCTTTTTTTGTTATATATCAATGATTTGGATTATGGAATTGATAGCTTTGTTGCAACATTTGCAGATGATATGAAGATGGGTGGAGGGGCAGGTAGTTTTGTGGAAGTTGAGAGGCTTCAGAATGGCTTAGACAGATGAGGAGAATGGGCAAAGAAATGGCAAATGGAAAACAGTGTCGGGATGTGTATGGTCACACTTTGGTAAAAGAAATGAAAGGATTGACTATTTTCTAAATGGTGAGAAAATACAAAAACCTGAAATGCAAACGGATTTGGGAGCCCTTGTGCAGAATTCGGTAAAGGTTAATTTACAAATTAAGTCAGTGGTGAGGAAGGCAAATGTGATGTTTGCATTCATTTCAAGAGGACCATAATATAAAAGCAAGAATATTACATTGAAACTTTATAAAGCACTGGTGAGATATACTGAAATTGGAGAGTGTTCAGAGGAGGTTCATGAAAATGATTCCAGGATTAAATGACTTGTGACTTGAAGGCCATTTGATGGTCTGGGTCTGTATTCACTGGAATTGAATATAGAAGAATGAGGGGATCCCCAATTAAAAACTATCGAATGGTGAACTGCCTTGGTAGAATGGATGTGAAGAGGATGTGTCCTTTTGTAGGAGAGTCTAACACCAGAGGACACAGCCACAGAGTAGAAGGATGTCCTTTTTAGAACAAAGATGAGGAGGAATTTCTATAGACAGATTATGGGGAGTCTGTGGAATGCTTTGCCACAGACAGCTGTGGCAGCCAAGTCCATGTATATTTAAGGCAGAAGCTGATCGATTTTTGACTAGTCAGGGCATGAAGGGATATGGGGAGAAGGCAGGAGATTGGGGTTGAGAGGGAAAATGATCAGCCATGATGAAATGGCAGAGCAGACTCAAAGGGCCAAATGGCCTAATTCTGCTCCTATATCTTATGGTCTTATTTATTCTACTTAAGTATATGACCATACATTTCCCAACACTACATTACATCTGCCACTTTTTTGTCCATTCTCCCAATCTGTTCATCTTTTTGCAGACTTCCTGCTTCCTCAACACCACTAGCCCCTCTACTTACTTTTGTATTGTCTGCAGACTTGACCATGAAGCCATGAATTCCATTTTCCAAACTATTGACATATAATGTGAAATAAAGCAACACCAAAACAAACCCCTGCAGAACATTGCTAGTCACTGACAGCCAACCAGAAAACACTCCCTTTATTTCCACTCTTTGCCTCCTCTGAGTCAGTTAGTCTTCAAAGGTTCATTTATCAAAGTATACATCTCTGAAATTCTTCTTCTCCAGATAGCCAAAAAACCAAGACAGAAAAGAATGACAGCACAATTATCTTCCCTCAAATCCCTCCTCCCCACCCAAAAAACGAACAAACATAGAACAGCCACATCGACCCCCCAAATACCCCTCCCCTGCACACAAAAAAAAACAAGAAAGATTGGGTGGAAAACACTGAATATAAAAAAGACTTTAAGACTGGGGAAAAAAGACCATAGTCCAAGTCCATGTTGAAAATGCAGAAAACCTAGGTAACACTCTCTGGTCAGCAGTTTGCTTTTCCCTCTCCGGCATCAGAGTGATCGCACTAGCAATCAAAAGGCACTGTCCTGTCTCTGGCAGCAGAGCATTCCCACCAGTGATCAAAAGGCAGTCTCCCCTCTCCAACAGCAGAGCGTTCCCACCAGTGATCAAAAGGCAGTCTCCCCTCTCCAGTAGCAGAGTATTCCCACCAGCAATCAAAAGGCAGTCTCCCCTCTCCAGCAGCAGAGCGTTCCCACCAGTGATCAAAAGGCAGTCTCCCCTCTCCAGCAGCAGAGCGTTCCCACCAGCAATCAAAAGGCAGTCTCCCCTCTCCAGCAGCAGAGTATTCCCACCAGCAATCAAAAGGCAGTCTCCCCTCTCCAGCAGCAGAGCGTTCCCACCAGTGATCAAAAGGCAGTCTTCCCTCTCCAGCAGCAGAGCGTTCCCACCAGTGATCAAAAGGCAGTCTCCCCTCTCCAACAGCAGAGCGTTCCCACCAGTGATCAAAAGGCAGTCTCCCCTCTCCAACAGCAGAGCGTTCCCACCAGTGATCAAAAGGCAGTCTTCCCTCTCCAGCAGCAGGGTGTTTCCACCAGCGATCAAAAGGCACTGTCCTGTCTCCAGCAGCAGAGCATTCCCGCCAGTGATCAAAAGGCAGCCTCCCCTCTCCAGCAGCAGAATGTTTCCACTAGTGATCAAAAAGCAGGCAGCCAATGCTCACCCTCCGCATTCGCGTTAAAGTTTTCAATCTCCTTCGCTGTTTTAATCAGCGAACGATGGAAGCTTTAATTGGCAAAATGGAGTTGAATATCAGTTCGCACCACATCCTGTAGCCTTCTCACCACAAGGTTCGTGCATACTGCCTCTGTCTCCCAGAGTACTCTCAGAGATTGTGGAGTGCTGAAACACCCAAATGATCTTCAAACTGCAAATCACAGGCTCCAGAATCACCTTCAAGATGAAAAATAAATGTAAACGATATAAAAAGTTAAATATATGGTTTCATGATCTATCTAGAAGATGTCAACTGAAGGAATGTTATACACATGCGCCATAGGAAGCCTTCTATCCATGCTATTGTCTTTGCTGTAATACTATGGGCTCTTATTTTGTTAAGCAGCCTTATATGCAGCACCTTGTCAAAGACCTTCTGAAAACACAAGTAAACACCATTCACTGACTCTCCATTGCTTATCCTGCCTATTTTTCCTTCAAATAATTCCAACAGATTTTTCAGGCAAGATTTCCCCTCAAGGAAACCATGCTGACCTTGGCCTGTTTTATTATGTGCCTCCAAGTACCCTGAAACCTCATCCTTAATAATGCACTCCCAACATCTTCACAATCATTGAAGTCAGGACTTCATTATTCCAATAGGACTTAAAGGGAGCATGGGAACCAGATCCCTATGGCAATAGAGGGAGCACAGAAACCCAGATCCAAGCATTTTAAAACTAAGCACAACATGCTCTTTTACTTATTATCTCAATTAAGTTGATTTGAACGGTTCTACAATTTGTATTTTTAAAGAATAAAGTTACTGAGGTTGAAAGATTTAAATCCTTACACCAATTTCTGTTTCTTGCTGTCTAATCGGTAGAGAATGGGAAGAGGAAGTATGGTGTTAGATGATGGGTAAAACCAGAAGAGGGTGGGGGGTGAACTAAAGAGCTGCAAAGTTGATCAGTGAAAGAGATAAAGAGTTAGGGAATGTGATAGAAGAGGATAGAAGAGCTGGGGGGGGGGGGAGGGAAGGTGGAGAAGCACCAGAGAGAGGTGATGGGCAGGTAAGGAGATAAGGTGAGAGGTGGAAACAGGAATGGGGAATGGTTAAGGGGGTGGGAACAATTACTGGAAGTTCAAGAAATCGATGTTCATGACATCAGGTTGGAGGCTACCCAGATAGAATATAAGGTATTGCTCCTCCAACCTGTGTGGCTTCATCGTGGTAGCAGAGGATGCCATTGACTGACATATTGAAATGGGAAGTAGAATTAAATTGGGTGACCAGCAGGTGATCCTGCTTTTCCTGGCAGAGAGAGCATAGGTGCTCAGCTAAGCAGTCTCCTAATCTATGTTGGATCTCACTGATATACAGAAGACCACATTGGGAGGACTGGATGCAGGAGATGACCCCAACAGACTTGCAGGTGAAGTGTCGCCTCACCTGGAAGGACTGTTTGGGGCCCTGAACGGTAGTGAGGGCGGAGGTGTTCGGGCAGGTATTGCACTTGTTCCTTCTGCAAGAATAAGAACCAGGAGGAAGATCGGTGGGGAGGGATGAATGGACAAGAGAGTTGCACAGCAAGCGATCCCTGCAGAAAGCAGGAGGCAGGGAAAGATGTGCTCGGTGGTGGGATTCCATTGAAGATGGCAGAAGTTATGGAGAATTATGTGCTGGATGTGTGTGGTGCGTGGCCAAGTGATTAGGGCATTGGACTAGCGATCTGAAGGTCGTGGGTTTGAGCCTTGGCTGAGGCAGCATGTGTGTCCTTGAGTAAGGCAGTTAACCACACAGTGCTCCAGTCTACCCAGCTGAGAATGGGTACTGGCAAAAAAAATGCTGGGGGTTAACCTCGCGATAGACTGGCGTCCTATCCGGGGGGGCAGGGGGGAGTCTCGTACTTTCAGTCGCTTCACACCACGGAAACTGGCATAAGCACCGGCCTGATGGGCCACAAGGCTTGTGACAGACTTTAATGTGCTGGATGTGGAGGCAGGTGGGGTGGTAGGTGAGGACAAGAGGAACTCTTTCCTTGGTGGGGTGGCAGGAAGATAGGGTGAGGGCAGACATGTGTGAAATGGAAGAGTTGCAGGTTGATGGTGGAAGAGGGGAAGTCCCTTTCTTTGAAGAAGGAGAACATTTCATTAGTTCTTGGAATGAAAAACCACATCCTGACAGCAAATATGTTAGAGATGGAGGAACTGAGAGAAGGGGATGACATTTTTACAAGTGAAAGGGTAGGAAAAGGTATAGTCTAGGTCGGTGTGAGAATCAGTGGATTTAATCTATGGCTCCTTTGTTCTATTGTGAATGCCTGCAAGAAAATTAATCTCAGGGTAGTATTTGGTGACAATATCCATACTTTGATGATAAGTGTACTTTGAACTTTAGTTAAACTTTAAAAATTTTAATTTTTTGCAAAATTTATTGTATTTTGGAACAGAATGTCCATTAGTTCTTTCCATAGTAAAACTCCAATAAAGTTCAATAGAAAAGTTTAGAAATCTTGATGATTCACTATCTGGCTCAAAGTGTGGTGATTCCTGTGCATCCTTTAATACACTCGGACCCTGGTTCCTTTGAACTCTTTATCATACTTGGGTGCAGGTTTCTGTGCTCCCTTTAATGCCCTGGAGATCTGGTTACCATACTCTTTTCAACCTGGAGTCCCATCATTTCATAATCATTGAGTTATACAGCAAGGAAGCAACCATGGAACCCAACTCATCCATGCTAATCAAGATGCCTTACTAAGTTAGTCCCATTTGCTGGCCTTTGACCCCTATCCCATTCCTATTTAAGAATCCATCTTAATGTCTTTTGAACATTTCACTTGTACCTGCCTCCATAGTTTCCTTGGGCAGCATGTTCCATATCACCAACACCCTTTGTGTGGAAAAACTTCCCCTTAGAACCCCTTTAAACCTTTTCTTTTTCAAATTTTGACCAATATTCTCTAGTTTTACACTCCCTTATCCTGTGTAAAGACCATGATCATCCACATTATCTGTGTTCCTTATGATTTTATAAACCTTTATAAGCTCATCCCTCAGCTTCCTTTGCCCCAAGGACAACAGTCCCAACCTATCCAGTCTCTCTTAAACCCTTCAGTTCCTACGACACGCTTGTGATTTTTTTCCTGTAGATTTCTTAAGATGAATCTCAAGGTTGTATATGGTATATATGCTTTGATGATAAATCTACTCTGAACTTTTCACTCTTTTTAACTTCAGCATATCCTTCCAAAAGTGTGGCAACCGGAACTGCACACATTATTTCAGGTGGAATCTCATCAATGTCCTTTGCAGCTGTAACGTGCTTGTGATTATTTCCCTGTTAATGAAAGTAAGCATGCCAAACGCCACCTTCAATACTTTATATACCCATGTCACCACTTTCAGTGAATTATATACTTGTACCCTGAGGTCGTTCATTTCTAACACACTTCCTAGGGTATTAACATTTCCTGTGCAAGTCTTTCCCTAGTTTGACTTGCCAAAATGCATCACTTTGAACTTGGCTGCCAAATTCCAATTGTCATTACTTTGCCCAGTTTCTTAACTTTTCGAACAGGATCTGGATCTGTTGTGACCTTAGCCAACCTTTTTTACTGACCAACACAATGGTGGTCATCTAAAGTTATAAAGAAGTCCCATGCTCCATTTAAACTTGCTGGAAAATATACTACTATGTAACATCTAACAAAAAAGATTAATTAAAAGTGAGTTGGGGTAATAATTGTACTGACAGGCAGTCCAAAAATTTGCCTGTCTAGAATCCTCGAAATCCTGAGTGTGGTGGATTAATGGAGTTTTACTGAACAAGTCTTACTATACCACTGCACAGCATCACAGGTTATGCAAGTGGAATCATTGTTGATTGTAAAGTGACAAAATATTTTGGTTAAGGATATAAATGGAAATGTAAAGCAGGTGTATTTAAAATGAATGAGATGCAAATAAGGTACATTGGTGAAGAGAAAGTAAATGGCGGTCTTAAATCTGAGCCCATGAAACTGAACCAGCACCATGTTGTAGTATGGATGACCTTGATTACTGAGGTTTTCCGTGAGGGACAGAGGCACAAGATAATATCAAACCATTGAAGTAGTGCCATGAAGTCTCAAAAAATTGAACTTCTAGTGTCTAACATGTTTTAAGATGTTTTAATATGGCTTATGATAAAACATTTGAAATATTGTATTTGTCAGCCTTGGAGAAAGGCAAATGCAAGGAGTTTCTGCTGCGTGTAAAATGGGAAGGAATCGATAATATTTACTTATTTATTTGAAGATGCAGCGTAGAACTGGCTCAATGATCTGCAACCCCCAGCAAGCTTCCTATTTTATCTAGCCTGACCATGGGACAGTTTACAATGACTAATTAACCTACTAACTGGTACATCTTTGGACTGCATTCATTCAAAGGATATAGATACCTTGGGCAAACCTGGAACTTAATACCCATTTCTCTTATTCTCTTATTCCCTGGAATGTAGGAGATTAAGGGGTGAGTTGATAGAGTCATATAAGATCATGACATTCATAGGGTAAAAGTAGGGTCTTTTGCCGAGGGAGGGAATGCTTAAAACAAAAGAGTGTAGGTTAAGATCAGTGGCAAGAGATTTAAAAGGGATATCAGGACAGCTTCTTCATGTTACAGTGCCTGTTTGGAATGAGATGCCAGAAATAGTGGCTAATAATGGGAGAGTTTAGAGGGCTTTGGGCCAAATGTAGACAGATAGGTAAAGCTCTCTGAGCAACATGGATGAGTTTGGCTGAAGGGCCTGCTTCTATGCTGTATGACTCCATGACTATTTTTGCTGTTGAAAAGCTGGTATTAAGCTATTTTCTTGAACCACTTAGTTCTCGTATTGATTGGAGATTTTTCAGGATCAAGCCAATGATGATGAAGGAATAGACTATTTGTAAATCACAACTGTGTGTATCCTTTGATGAACTGAGAAGGAATAAGTGTCTTCTCACTGTACATGAGGACCCAGTGCTCATCAATGCCTGTAAGTGCTCACTTCCAATAGGGTTATGGGCTTTTAGGCCTCAGCCCTAGGCCGAAACTCTACTGCAGTTGTGTATTTCTGCATACATTGCTGCGATCAGTAGAAATATTAGATGTTGAATTTGAGGCCCTTTGAGTCACATACATGGTTTCTTCATTGTAGCAACATTGTGAAAGCCAAGGTAATGCTTCATTTGTATTACATGTTCAGTACAGTGCTAAATTTTTGCATGACTGCTTTGGTTATAAATATCATTCAATAGCTTCACTGCATTACATGAACAAATATAGTTGTGTAAATGAGATGGTTGTGCCTTGAAAGATTAAAGAACTGATTAGATGTATCAGTATGTGCATTTAATGCGGGGGGGGGGAGAGGTGCAGCTGTATCTTATTGCTGTTGAATAGGAAGTCATAGAGTGATAAAATATAGAAAGAGCTCCCTTCGCCACCATATGAATACCGATCAGCCACTGATCTATCCATCTTACCAAATGATCAATAATATTAAAGGGAAAAGGAATCAGCTTTTTTTGTCTTGTGTTCATTGAAACGGACAGTGAAATACGTTGTTTTGTGTCAAATCAAATCAAGTGTTGTGACACTTCTGGGGCCAACATAGAATGCCCACAACTCATTAATCTAAAGGAAACTGGAGCGTGCAGAACCCATGTTCTTCACTCTAAATATCCCACAGGCGACTCCTATCGTTCTTTCAATTATCAACATCTCTGAAATTACTAATCACATTTCCTGCATTCATCTCCAAAGCATTAATATGCAGCAAACAGTAAGGTTATCAGAACATTTCTCTTATTGTCTGTAGCCAATGAAGATTTAAAAATCTCTGTCAGGGACACTGAAATTTTGTCCCTTGTCTGGGATACATCTCATTAGACCATGTTGATTTATAGACCTTTAAGCTGACTAAACCATCTAATACCTCTTTTGTTTTGTGAAATCGCAGTCTGTTTTTGACATAAAATGTCCTTTTTCTCATGAATACCAAAGAAAAGTATTTACAGGTATTTAAGGCCTCACCTACATCCTCTGGCTCCCATGAAGAGATTGCCATTTTGCTCCCCAATGGGCCTTAATCTTTTGCTGGTTACCCCTATGTCCTTAATATATTTATAAAATGCTTCAAGATTTTTTGCTGCCTTGTACACAATTAAAATTATATGTCATTTCCTTGCCCTTAAAAGTTTTCCAGTACAATTTTCATAGTCCTATTGGGCATTGTTGGCTTTCCATTCTCTGTACCTACACTTATATTCATTTCTTCGTCTAGCCCTTGATATGCAGGGATCCTTGGACTGGATGTCGATACACTTCTCCTTTTTTATAGGAATATGATGGCCCTCAATTCTCATTATTTCACTTTTAAATGATTCCCACTTTTCCAGTGCAGACATATCTGTAAGTAACTGCTACCAGTCTACTTTTGCCAAGCCCTAGCTAATTATTTTTAAATTGGTCTTGCCTCATTTCAGGCTCTTAATTTCTGGACAATCCTCATCTCTTTCCCTAACTACTTTGAAGCTTGCAAGGTTATGCCACATGTACTTCAACCACTTGTCCAGCCACATTGCTTGAGATTAGGTTCAGTTATGTTCTTTCACTTATAGAACTACTACTACTACTACTACTACCCTCAACCACTTTATTCAGTGGGGGTAACTTCACTTGCCCCATCACTGAACTGTTCCGACATCCTATCAAATCACTTTCAAAGACCCTTCATCTCATGTCCTCAAGATTTGTTGTTTATTTATTTTTTTTTGTATTTGCAGTTTGTTATCTTTTGTACACTGGTTGAACACCCAAGTTGGTGTGGTCATTTATTGACTCTATGGTGTTTCTTGGATTTGTACAGTATGCTCACAAGATAAATGAATCTCAGAGTAGTATACATATACAGTATGTACATTGATAATAGTTACTTTGAACTACTGTTGTACTCTTTCAGAAAAAAACTCTCTTTAATGCAATTTAAAAATTCTATCCTCCCTGTGCCTTCCACACTAAAATTGGTTTCTGCTTTAATTTTCAAACAATATTTTCATAGGGGTACCACGATAGTGTAGCAGTTAGTGCAATGCTATTATAGCTCTGGGTGTCAGAGTTTGGAGATTTAGCTGTAAGAAATTTGTATGTTCTCTCTGTGACTGCGTGGGTTTCCTCCAGGTGTTCCGGTTTACTCCCATACTCCGAAGAGGTACTGGTTGGTAGATTAATTGGCCATTGTAAATTGTCCTGTAATTAGGCTAGTATTAAATAAGTGGGTTGCTGAGCGTCACGGCTAGTCGGGCCGATAGGGTTTGTTCCACACTGTATCTCTAAATAAATAAGTGAAAGCAAACCAACAATCCATATTGCTGGGAAGAAGTTGGCCAGAGCTATTTGCAGAATAATATGATAAGGACACACGAGATTCTGCAGATGTTGGATATCCAGAGCAACACACAATAAGCTAGTGGAACTTGGCAGGTCAGGCAGCATCTATGGAGGAAAATAAACAGTCAACGTTTTGGCCAAGGCCCTTCATCTGGTTCAGAAAGTATTGGTGATCTTTAGAAGTGTCTGCTGATTGGATGGAATGTTACTTCATCTGGAGGGAGCATCGACAATCATTGGGGCATGAAATGGGCAACTGCCAGTGTCCAGTCACCTGTGAGGGCAGCTCTCCTGCTGATTCCATATTCAGTAAAGCTTAACTGTTGTAGCGTGTACTTGACCCTGTTATAGGGGAAAACTATTCTTGAAATAGAGCACAATATAGGGACCAGCTTATTTATTCTCACAAGCACAAGGCCAGTATGTGGGTACTTTGCACCTTTCAAAGGAAACTGAAAACATGGTTTTGTCTGTTTTCAGGGCATGGGGGCTGAAAATTTCCCCGCAAAGCAGAACAGGCCTTGTTGTCTTGGTGTTTCAATGTTTCAATAATTTCAGGATTATTCCTAGAAAGAATTAATATACAACAAAAAAAAATACTTTTATCAGATTAAGTGTTCACAATTGATTTTACTGTGAAGATATGCAGAGTTCTATTGGCTCTGGAAAGAAAATTGAAAATACAAACCTCACTTAAGCTTATTTCAATAGACCCAACATTTATGCTGGGTTTTAGAAGCCACCCTGTTCGTTTACATGTCTACGGAAGTATTTTTATTCACTATCTGCATATCCTGAAACTGAACACTGTATTGGTAAACAAGGTGTATTATGTGACAAGCCACAAGAGATTACAGATCTTGAATTCTATTATGCAAAGTTGTATTTTGAATAGAAAAATAAACTCTTTCATCCCCTACTTCCTGTTTTGTGGTTACAAAATTCCCTGCAGACTTTTTGGTAGTTATTTTAACCTAGTATGAAAAGCAGTAGAACAGCCAAACAATTCACTATTGTTTTCTTGTATGTAAATTAGACTGGTTCAGCCATATTCATAGTGGCATCTTAAACAATGAAATATGTTTATAATGCAAGAGCTTAGTGGCTAGAAGACTCAAAGTTCAAAGTTTATTTTATTATGAAAATGCATATATGTCACATTTTCTTGTGGGCATACTCAATAAATCTATAGCGTTATATACATAACAGAATCAATGAAAGACCACCCAACTAAGGCATTCAACCGGAGTGCAGAGGACAACAAACTGTGCAAATACAAAAATAAGAAATAATAATCATAAATAAGTAAGTATCAGGAACAGGAGATTAAGAATCCTTGAAAGTTAGTCCATTGGTTGTGGGAACATTTCAATGATGGAGAAAGTGAAGTTGAGTGAAGTTATCCCCTTTGGTTGAAGAGCCTGATGGTTGAGGAGTGATAATTGTCCTGAACCTAGTGGTGTGGGTCCTCGGGCTCTTTTACCACCTTCTTGATGGCCTCTACCCTTTGACCTGTTTGGCATGGGTGACTATACCAAGAGCCAAAGCATAAGGCCCTGACTCCAGCCAACATAGCCCTCCAGGTCATTGAGCTTCCAAAACATGACGAGGTTGTGGTCCTCTGGAAGGTATTCCAGTACATGTGACAATAGTAAAACAATATCAATCTACAAAATTGTATTTAATCCAAAAGAAAAGCCACTAAGGATAAGCAAAATGCAGCTTTTATAGGATTGCCACATCTTGGGAATAAATTAAAAAACAATATCTGCTAGATGTACCCATTTTATCCTAAAACAGATATTTAAGGGAGGGTTTGATCTATTGTTTCTTTTAACAGATCTCAGTCAGGATATTAGTGAGTAAATTTAAGGAGTTTTTGCAAGCAATGCAAAATGCCGTTCTGATGAGCACCTAGTGTCAGGTTCAATTTAAAATGGGAGTTCACTTTGCTTCAGTTAAATAAAGCAAAATGCAAGGGATAATTGAACAAAGCTGTGCAGTGAATGATAACCCACTGTGTGTCACAAACCTGTTAGACAGCAGTCACAAATGTCTAAATTAGTATATACACCAGAAACACAAAAGCTGTATATACTTAGCTTCTCACATACACTGCTGGAGGAAATCAGCAGGTCAGACAGCACCTATGGAAAAAACTAAACAGTTGCTGTTTCTGGCGGAGACCCTTCATCAGGATTGGAGAAAAAGTAGATGAGAAGTCAGAGTAAGAAGGTGGAGAGAGGGGAGAAAGAAGTACAAGGTGACAGGTGAGGGGAGGGTGAAGTAAAGAGCTGGGAAGTTGATTGGTGAGATAACAGGCTGGAGAAGGGGGAAATTGATAGGAGAGGATCTCTCTCTCTCTCTCTCTCTCTCTCTCTCTCTCTCTCTCTCTCTCTCTCTCACTCACTATCCATTTAGTTGGGTGGTACCCCACTCCTCAGAAAGGAACAGCGTGTGCGTGAGTGGATTTTAAGTGAGTAGGGGGTTGCACAGGTCCAGACCCACCCTCTCGACATCCCCTCCTGGACCTAGCAGCATGGTGGGGCATAGGAGAGGATAGAAGACCATGGAAAAAAGAGAAGGGGGAGGAGCACCAGAGGGAGGTGATGGGCAGGTAAGGGGATAAGGTGAAAGATGGGAATGAGAAATAGTGAGGGAGGGGCAGAAAATTACCAGAAGTTCAAGAAATCGATGCTCATGTTACACAGACAGTATATAAGGTGTTGCTCCTCCAAATTGAGTGTAGCCTCATTGCAGCAGTAGAGGAGGCCATGGACTTAGGTTTACAGTGGTGTCATATAGGCCTAGAGATTCTTTTACTGACCACTGTTTTTATGTACATTTACTGTATGTCATTTGCACAATTTTTACTGCACATTTTGTCAGTGGTATAGACCTTGTACTTAAAGACAAGAGGATGAAGACGTACACAAATGGCTTACTTTTACCTGCCCAGCTCTTGACTCAGCCAGGGCAGCAGTATCTTTAATCAAGCTGGGTTCCTCTGAAACTGTCCATTTCAATCCCAGGAGGAGTGACTGGTTTATCCTTGGTGTCCAAATCTGTAGGGAAGATATCATGTCAATATTTAAAGACATGATGGCTGGCCCCATTATCTTACCCCTGGCATCCAAGAGAAAATCTGTCTCAAAGAAGCACAGCTTGTGCCATGTTGGGAACTTCTGGTTTAAGAGTTTGCATGATAGTAGAAAGTTCATACTTTGTTTAATGGGTGGCTAATATCTGAAGGACTAGTTGGTGAATTTGCCACAAACGTTGTATGCTATGGAACATTACCCTCCAGCCTTGCATCAAATTACTTTGTTTTTTTTATGCAGTATGTTTCAATGCATGCATTCACCTCAAAAAGAAATTTCATCTCTCTGCTTTTAATGATGATGCCAGCTATAATTAATGTGTTTTTCATGATTTCTTGCATCCCTACGGAAATGGACAAAATTTGAACAAATGGATTTCATTATAGACAAACTTGAAGTTACCCACTTCATTATGCTTATTGTATTTTTATGCTGAATCAGATCCAGATTAACAAACATTTCATTCTCTTTTACACTCCTGCACTGAAGAATGACAAAAGACAATGTTGAATCTTGTATCTTGGACCTGATAATGGAACTTCCGAATTAGTGAAAAGCTAAAGGAACTTGTGGCCCAAATAAACTTCTGAGTTCATGTACAGTACATACTGTAGACCATTAAGTGTCATTAACAGGGACAGAATATAATTGAGTTATAAAAAGGGAGGGGAGATTTCACGTTTCAGTGGGAGACCAAGGTTTGCCAATACTGAACATCTCCAAGTATATACTATGTTTTAGGTAGAATATAATGCATGTGGAGAAAATGTTGTGTACTTTGTAAACGCCAGTCCATGCTTTTCTATGTCATGCAAGTGATAACAATTGCTGCAGATCTGACAGAGGTGTCCAAATGATTTTGTTAAGAATATGGCAGACCATGGACCCATCATACTTCAACAGTGTAAACAAGCTACTTGAGGAGGTCAGTGTGCTGGGCAGCATCTGAGGAGGCAAAGGCATAGTCGAGGCCCTGCAGCAGGACGGGGTCTCAGCCTGAATCATTGATGATCCGTTTGCCTCTACAGATGCTGCCTGACCAATGTTCCATTTAAGTTGTGTGCTTGTGCACGTGCATACGTCCTTTGCTACTAGCGCACAAGGGATTGAAACTGTGCACAAAAGTTGTCACCCTCTACCTCATTTGCATGTTAAGTATACTTCACAATCATACACAATCATGTTTCCTTTTCCGGTTTCTGATGCGAATGGTGTTGACAGTGTGGAGTTTGCGATATTTATCTGCAGATTTTAGAGCTGGCCTATTTATACTGTTTTTATTGCAGAATTTATTCAGTGCAACATGTTGTTACTGGACAAAAAATTGCACAGCACAAGATTTTTATGCACACTGGTCATTACAAATTCGAGGGAACATTGTGTCAGACCCTCGGAGTAGATCCCTCAGCTTGTTGCTCGCTTCAAATTGCCTGCAGTGTCTTATGTCTCTGCTGTATAAACCCCAATTTCCAACACCCATTCCTCATTTTTCCAGAAATCCTTGGTGCTACAAGTTTTGTGGCCACCTTGTGGGGCACAGTAAAGGCAAATGCTGGCTCCATATAGCTGTGTCCTAACGTCTGAGATGGTCAACAGCATCATTTGCATCTTGCACGGGTCTGTCCATTACCTAACCTGCAGCTATGCAGTGTAGACACCACTATCTGGCTATTCCAGCAGTGTGACTTTCTGAAAGTTGATAAAGCTGTGCTGTGCTTTATCAAATTTGGGCTTCTACATCCATTCTCCAGACACCATTATTCCTCAGTAGAATCCCTCTCACAGCACTTCTCTACAATTTGCTGCAAGTTGTGCAGCAATAAGTGACTAAGTATTGGTAATTCTATTTATGGTTGGTGATGAAAGAGTACAGGCTTTCAGTGAAGGCCTACATGCATTTACTAGAATAGTATGTCATTCAAGTGGACACTTCATCTGCGGTTGAAGATGTCATTGCAGAAACTTGCAGCAACATGCCACTCGTGTAGGAATTCAGTTCCTCCAGTTATTTGACAGTGACACATTACACAAATGAGAGGTTGCAAACACCTATCACGTCCTTTGCTTCATGTCCAGAAATATCCTGCTTCTCGGCAGCTTCTATGGTGCAGCTTTGAATGCCCAACTGAGAAGTCCATCTGGTGTTTATTGTGTTCTCTGATAGAGATTTGCCATTTGCCTGAAAGTGGTTATGCTTCCATTACTGACTCCAGCATTTAGAATACTGTGAGATTAATAATTCGAAATTTTAAATCCACAGCTGTGGGCTTCAAACACATGTCTTTGAATTAATAGCCCAGCACTCTGGCTATCAGTCTAATAATGCTATCACACTATTGGCACATGCTGGAGACTTGAGCACAACAATCTGGACTGACATTCTGTTGCTGCAGGTGTTCCCACCCTGGGGTCTACAGACCTCTTGCTTAATGCTATTGGTCCATGGCATAAAGAAGGTTGGGAACCCCTGTGTTACTGAGTGAATGATGAATTGTCATACAATTTCTTTTTGGGATAAAATATTAAACTGGGCCATATCTGCTCTTTTGGGCAGACACTAAAGTTTCCATGGTCTTATTTAGAAGAAGACCGGTATCTACTCTGTTATTGAAGCCCACATCTCTTTAGCAGTCAATATTCACTAAACCAAGTTACATGGGCAGCAACCATAATATTATTTGTGGATGCTTGCCGTATGTGATATCTGGCCATGTTTTCCTGCATTAAAAAATAACTGAAGCCTAAAGTGATATTTAATTGGGTAAAATCTGTTTTGGGATGACCCAAGGTGGGGAAAGCTGCTGTGCAAAGTATTTTTTAATGATTTAGTCATTATTACTAATGGTAGAACAATGTTTGAAGGGAGCAGGATGCCTTATTAGTTTCAAACTTCAACAAAGCCTTGGAACTCATCTCTTGGACAATATGCTTTGAGTAACATATGACCAATTTCTCAAATGCCGTGTTATTACACACTTGGTAATCTTCCAATTTTGTGTAGATTTGAGGTCACTCAATGATACTCAGTGATCATTGTTACTGCCACTGGGCACCACAGATGTGATGCTAATTGATACTAAATTGTTGCGAACATATCAGTTTTGGGGAAAGGTTTTGATTTGTCATTGAGCCAACTGCTACTAAGTATCCATGATATGGCAATGTCCCTTAGTTTTTATCCTGGAGCCTGTTTCTGCTTTCCCTGCTTTCCGATCCTTGATCCTGCTTTCCCACGGATTTCAGAAAAGCCAGACATATCAATGCCAAGCCATAGCTGTCAGACAAAAATAAATTCATCCACATGATCTTTATTAGTTGATGTTTGGACCAAACCAAACTAGTTTGATTGGATTCATGTTTACATAGGCACAGATATTCAGAGATGCTCCAACTACTTTTCAGTTTTTGTCGGGGATGTTGTTATGTTTTGTTATTACTTGATATAAAGTGAAAAATATTTTAAAAGCAAATCTAGTCTGCAATGTGCATAATGCTGTTCCTTTCATTGTGTGAGTGAATACTCCATGTAGTAAGTTGCAAATCTCTGTCTTGTTCAAATGCTGTGCAAGTGATGATGATTAGGACAAAGTTTTATTATATTTTCACTGGCCTGCTACGTTCACCAGCATTTTTTGTGTGTGTTGCTTGAATTTCCAGCATCTGCAGATTTCCTCGTGTTTGCGTTATATTTTCAGTACTGTTTTATAAATGTTTAATTTGTACTGCAAAAAAAACTTCCAGTTAAAAACACTAACAGCCTCTCATGAGTTGGGATAGTGTATGCATTAAAAAAAAATAAGTATTGTTTATAATGAGGACAAAGTCACTGGAAAGACACTGAAGCTAGTGGATACAGAAGTGTTTTATTCAACAAAATGAGACACTCTTAGGGTAAGAGGCCTACTCAATCCAATATTACATGACATTTTGTATGCTAAAAGATCAAAGGTAACAGCAATACAATTCCATACTTACAATGCTTCCTTTGAATTACACATGTTTTTCATACACCTCCTTCTTCACACCCACACTCCAAACGCCCAAAATGAATGTTAATCAGCATTGTCTGATTTTCAATTAACTATTGTGCCCACAGCTTCAGGAAGACGATTGTTCAGGGCTGCATCTTAAATTTAATCTACAATCTACTTTCATGTTTGGTGAAAGGCTTTTGTTAAACATAATATTTGTTGTATACCCTAACTCCAGACGACACCCTAACAGTGTAATCAGGATTTTTTTTTAACAAAATCGAATTTGAAGATTTTTTTTATCTGCCATCAATAATGCAATATTTTAAGACAATTATTTACAAGGTTTTTAGAATTTTTTTTACCTTGTTGCTGGTTTGATCTTTAGAACTGGATGATTTTTTTTACAATTGCCGTTATTGAGCTCAATAACCTCTTATTGATTGTGCAATAAGAATTTTTTAAAAAGTGCTTAATGTAGGACATAGAAATTGAGGGGATAAATTGGACAAGCTAGACTTACGAGATTGATTAAAGTAGCTTGTTTGTGGGCAAAGTGAGAGCAATTAAAGAGATATTAGAATAGGAGCCTGGAGGAAGAGTGTAGTTGAAGGAGAAAGGGGAAGAGTGCCTTAGGGGGCAAGTGTTTGGAAAGTTAATTGAACAATTACCATGGAATCCATTGCTAATGAAGCTGAAGGTTGCAGAATCAATTTATACATTTTCATTTAGCTGGATTGCGCTGTTGATCTCTCCATAGGTCCTTAAGTGGGGAATAGTTGTTGAGTTTCTCTTATTTCTCCTTTCTGCTTCCAGCAAGCAGTTCCAATTGCTTTGCACCATATATTAATACTGGCAAGTAGCTGTAATTAGTCTGTTCACAGGTACAGTATGTCACTGACTAAAATGCATTGCGCAGTAACTTTTTGATGTGAGAACATCTCAGAATCAGAATCGGGTCTAATCTCACTACATATATCGAGAAATTTGTTAACTAAGGTTGTCATAGCCGGGGGTTGTAGTGCGGATAAGCTCCCACTACCTCTTGGCCTTCACGTGTGGCTTCTAGGTCCAGCAGAACTGTTTGTACTGACGAGAGAAGGGGCAAAGGCGGACCACTGGCGCCTGAAAACCAGTTGCTTTGGGCAGGTGGGGCTTGTCAGCCTTGGATGGCAGCCCGCCTAGGAGAAGAACAACTGATTTTAAACCTCTGCTGCCTTGCGGCCATACCCACCCATGGGAAAGGCTTCAGAAGTAAACCCCGGGGAAGAAATCTGGAGCTGGGATTCCTAAGGCAGTTTGATGTTGTTTACAATTTCACTCTGGCAACCTGTGCAACGACACTGGGGCCAAGCTGTATCGGTGCTTGCCCTTCCCTTGGACCACATCAGTGATGTGGAGAGAGGGAACCCACTGCATGGGCAACAGCCGGTTCTTCAAATCTTCTCGCCCACAGTCCACCAAAGGCGCAAACCCATGAACCCCTGGGATCGATGGCTGCCTACTATTATATGTATGTGTGTGTGTATGTATGTATGTATGTGTGTGTGTATATATATATAAACACACACATATATAAAGTTTATATATACATCTATATATATATAGTAGTAGTGAGGTAGTGTTCATGGGTCAATGTCCATTTAGAAATCAGATGGCGGGGGGAAAAAGCCATCTATACCCGTCATAATTTTGTATACCTCTATCAAATCTCCTCTCAATCTTCAATGTTCCAAGGAATAAAAGCCCTAACCTATTCAAGCTTGAGAAAATACGCTGTTGCTGGAAATCCAAAGCAACACACGAAATGCTGGAGAAACTTAGCAGGTGAGGCAACATCTATGGAAAAGAGTCAACAGTCGATGTTTTGCTCGAAGACCCTTCATCAGGACTGAAGAAAGGTTTCGGCCTGAAACATCAACTGTTTACTCTTTTTCATAAATGCTGCCTGGCCTGCTGAGTTCCTGCAGCATTTTGTGTGTGTTCCGTAACATATTCAATCTTTCCGTATAACTCAGGTCCTCCAGACCCAGCAACATCCTTGTAAATTTTCTCTGTACTCTTTCTCACTGTTGGAACATGTTTTTGCATATCCCCTTCTCTTCACCTCATTAAGTAGTTGGACTTGGCCACATGATGATTGATTGTTGGAAACACGAGATTGCAGATGCTGGAATCTGGGACAACAAACATCCTTCTGGAGGAACTTGTGTCAAACAACTTCTTGGGAGGGGGTGAGAAAGGTGTGGAGAAGGAATTGTCAACGTTTTGGATCAATACTCTGCATCCTACATTTCTGAATGCCTTGTTTTCATTTTGGAGTGACTATAATGCCTCTATTTTGAGCCCTTGTTCAATATTCATATTTGGCATTTAAAGTCTCCAAGTTTTTTAGATGGGTGTCATGAAACGTCATAAAAACCCATTGTGACATTGTACTCCTTGTTGTATGTGATTTGTTGCTCCTTGCTATGCTTATTTCGAATGTTCAAAAATACCTTCAGTTATTTTGAAAATAAAATAATTAGTTTCATATCTTTGGCTCAATGTTCAGAGGGTGTATGAAACAATTTTGTTCACATGGCACTTAATTTTGGTACTTGACTCCCCTTAAGGATTGTTTTGCTTGGATTTGGAGTTGTGTTGTGGGGTGGATTGCAGTAAATATAGTCATGGAACAAGAAAACAAAATATTCAGCCTGTTGAGTTTGCACTAGCCATCCATCACCCATTTATTTACACTAATTGTACTCTGGTCGCATTTTATTCCCTCGTCTTCCTATCAACACATCCCAGATTCCATCGCGCATCTACACCCTAAGAAAATTTTCATTAGTCAATGAATCTATTAACCTACATGTCTTTGGGATGTTTGAGGGAACTGGAACACTCTGAAGAAATCCACAAGGCCACAGAGAGACCATACAAACTTTACAGAGCCAGTATGGGAAATCAGGCACGGACTTGGTTTGTTGTCACTGTGATGTAGGATCTCAGCTGGATGTACTGCAATCACCATTTTGCTACTTGGTAGTCTGCTACAATGTCAAAGTACCAGAGTATTGTACATGACAGCTCGATTTTATTTGGCATTACAGCATGGAGTAGACCCTTCCAGCCTCAAGCCACATTGCCCCAGCAACCCCACAACCCCAATTAGCCCTAACTTAATCAAGGGACAATTTGCAATGACTATTTAGCGTACTGCATACGTCTTTAGGCTGTGGGAGGAAACTGGAGCACCTGGGGAATACCCTTGCATTCCACAGGGAGGATGTATAGAGACTCATTGCAGCGCTGGAAGCGAATTCTGAACTCGAACACCCGGAGCTGTAATAGCGTCACACTAATCGCTATGCTCCTGAGGCATCTATGCTATTTCAATTTTCAATAATCATGGTAGTATTTTTTTCCAGGGAGAAGTATTGCTCTCTGAAAGTTGGTTGCATTAGTTGCTTGATGAAACTGAACTCTTGACTAAGCATTTCATTCAGGGAGCCTGACTCACAACTGAAAACGTTAGCTGACCTTCACTCCACATTAACATCTTGGTTCAGTGAATGTTAATATACAGTTTAATTAGCTGCTTTAATTTCCTAAACAGTCATGACAACACTTTTTTAAATGTCACCAACTCATCAAACAGAATGAATAGTTAAGTTAATAGACATTTGTTGAGACAAAGCTGGTAATTATGTTTCTGTAAGTGTGTCTGTCTGAGTCATGATTTTATGTTTTTGTGATCAACAGGAGTGAGTCAAGTCCTTCAATTATGAGCCACTTTCAAGTACACCATTGCCAAGAGCAGCTGTCTTCTGACTGCTCCAGTTACCAGGATTCACTGGACAACCAGTCACTGGATGACTTCTGGACAGAGGTGGAGAACATTAAGGAGAGTTGTGAGACAGAGGTGGATGAAAACAGTGACGTGAAAACATCAGATGGTATGTTTTAAGACCATTGTGAACCAGAATAGATATATAGTACACAAAATGGGACTAGGTTAGTTGGGCCTTAAAGCGCTCTGCTTCTTTCTGGACTATAGATGGAAACAGTCCCCTTCCATCATCGCTTTCCTCCATCTGGTGGAACTGGTCCACACCAAGAACAATTTCCCTTCAGCTCCTCCCACTTCCTTCAAACCAAAGTGGAATTAAAATGGGTGGCCACCGGAAGATCCTGCTTTTTCTGGTAGAGTGTAGGTGCTCAGCGAAGTGGTCTCTCAATCTACGTCGGATCTCACCAATACACAAGAGGCCACACTGGGAGCACCTGAAACAATGGATTACACCAACAGACTCACAGGTGAAGGGTCGCCTCACCTGGAAGGACTGTTTGGGGCCCTGAATGGGTAGAGAGGAAGGAGGTGTGGCATTTATTCTGCTTGCAAGGATAAGTGTGAGGAGGGTGATCAGTGGGGAGGGATGAATCGACAAGGGAGTTGTGTAGGGAGCAAACCCTGCAGAATGCAGAAAGTGGCATGGAGGGAAAGATGTGCTTAGTAGTGAGATCCCGTTGGAGATGACGGACATTATGGAGAATTATGTGTTGGACGTGGAGGCCTGTGGGGTGGTAGATGAGAACAACCCTGTCCCTGGTGGGGTGGCAGGAGGATGGGGTGAGGGCAGACATGTACGAAATGGAAGAGATGCACATGAGGGCAGTGTTGATGGTGGAGGAAGGGAAGCCCCTTTCTTTAAAGAAGGAGGACATCTCCTTCATTATGGAATAGAAGGCCTCATCCTAAGAACAGATGTGGCAGAGATGGAGGAATTGAGAGAAGGGGATGGTATTTTTACAAGTAACAGTGTGGGAAGAGGTATAGTCCAGGTAGCTGTGAGAGTCAGTGGGTTTAGAACATAGAATATGGAATAGTACAGCATAGCACAAGCCCTTTGGCCCATAATGTTGTGCTGACCCTCAAACCCTGCCTGCCATATAAGCCCCCATCTTAAATTCCTCCATTTACCTATCTAGTAGTCTCCTGAACTTCACCAGTGTATCTGCCTCCACCACTGACTCAGGCAGTGCATTCCACACACCAACCACTCTCTGAGTAAAAAACCTTCCTCTAATATCCCCCTTGAACTTCACACCCCTTACCTTAAAGCCATGTCCTCTTGTATTGAGCAGTGGTGCCCTGGGGAAGAGGTGCTGGCTATCCACTCTATCTATTCCTCTTAATATCTTGTACACCTCTATCATGTCTCCTCTCATCCTCCTCCTCTCCAAAGAGTAAAGCCCTAGCTCCCTTAATCTCTGATCATAATGCATACTCTCCAAACCAGGCAGCATCCTGGTAAATCTCCTCTGTACCCTTTCCAATGCTTCCACATCCTTCCTATAGAGAGGCGACCAGAACTGGACACAGTACTCCAAATGTGGCCTAACCAGAGTTTTATAGAGTTGCATCATTACATCGCGACTCTTAAACTCTATCCCTCGACTTATGAAAGCTAACACCCCATAAGCTTTCTTAACTACCCTATTTACCTATGAGGCAACTTTCAGGGATCTGTGGACATGTACCCCAAGATCCCTCTGCTCCTCCATACTACCAAGTATCCTGCCATTTACTTTGTACTCTGCCTTGGAGTTTGTCCTTCCAAAGTGTACCACCTCACACTTCTCCGGGTTGAACTCCATCTGTCATTTCTCAGCCCACTTCTGTATCCTATCAATGTCTCTCTGCAATCTTTGACAATCCTCTACACTATCTACAACACCACCAACCTTCGTGTTGTCTGCAAACTTGCCAACCCACCCTTCTACCCCCAGATCCAGGTGGTTAATAAAAATCACGAAAAGTAGAGGTCCCAGAACAGATCCTTGTGGGATACCACTAGTCACAATCCTCCAATCTGAATGTACTCCCTCCACCATGACCTTCTGCCTTCTGCAGGCAAGCCAATTCTGAATCCACCTGGCCAAACTTCCCTGGATCCCATGCCTTCTGATTTTCTGAATAAGCCTACCATGTGGAACCTTGTCAAATGCCTTACTAAAATCCATATAGATCACATCCACTGCACTACCCTCATCTATATGCCTGGTCACCTCCTCAAAGAACTCTATCAGGCTTGTTAGACACCATCTGCCCTTCACAAAGCCATGCTGACTGTCCCTGATCAGACCATGATTCTCTAAATGCCCAGTGATCCTATCTCTAAGAATCTTTTCCAGCAGCTTTCCCACCACAGATGTAAGGCTCACTAGTCTATAATCACCTGGACTATCCCTACTACCTTTTTTGAACAAGGGGACAACATTCGCCTCCCTCCAATCCTCTGGTACCATTCCCGTGGACAACGAGGACATAAAGATCCTAGCTAGAGGCTCAGCAATCTCTTCCCTCGCCTCGTGGAGCAGCCTGGGGAATACTCCGTCAGGCTCTGGAGACTTATCTGTCCCAATGTATTTTAACAACTCCAACACCTCCTCTCCCTTAACATCAACATGCTCCAGAACATCAACCTCACTCATATTGTCCTCACCATCATCAAGTTCCCTCTCATTGGTGAATACCGAAGAGAAGTATTCATTGAGGACGTCGCTCACTTCCACAGCCTCCAGGATAGTCATCAGTGGATAAGATGTCTCCAGAGACAGAGAGATCAAGAAAGGGGAGGTAGTGGTCAGAAATGGACCAGGGAAGTTTGAGGGCAGGGTGAAAGTTGGAAGCAAAGTTGATAAAGTCGACGAACCTGAGTGGGTGCAGGAAGCAGCACCAATGCAGTCGTCGACATAGCATAGGAAAGGAGGGGCAGTGATACCAGTGTAGGCTTGGAGCATAGACTGTTCCATGTAGCCGACAAAAAGGCAGGCAGAGCTGGGACCCATGCGAGTACCCATGGCTACACTTTTGTTTGAAGGAAGTGGGAGGAGCCAAAAGAGAAATTACTGAGTGAGGACAAGTTCTACTAGACAGAGGAGAGTGGCGGTAGAGGGGAACTGGTTGGGTCTGCTGTCCAAAAAGAAACAGAGAGTTTTGAGGCCTTCCTAGTGGTGGACGAAGGTGCTCGGACCAGGGAACTTGAAATCATTAAAAAGATCAAGAGTGTGTGAAGTGTCATGGATGTAGGTGGGAAAGGACTGAACCGGGGGGATAAAACTGAGTCAAGGTATGCAGATATTAATTCACTGGGGCAGGAATGAACTGAAGCAATGGGTCTACGTGGACAGGCAGGTTTGTGGATCTTGGGTAGGAGGTAGAAACGGGAGGTGCAGGGTGAGGGAGCTATGAGGTTGGTTGCAGTGGATGGGAGATCCCCAGAGTTAATAAGATCATTGCTGGTGTGGGAAACAATGGCCTGGTGCTCCTTAGTGGGATCCTGTTTCAGCGGTAAATAAGAGGAGGTGCCTGACAGTTGTCGCTGGGCCTCAGCAAGGTAGAGGTCCATCAGTTAGTTTGATTTTGACTTTCCAGTGTGTCATGCCAAACGTCATAGTTGGGCGGTCCCTCCTCAATATGGTACACCATAGGAAACAGTGGTAAAGGCTAAGATGCTGGTGAAGAGGACCTTCCTAAGAAACAGCTAGGTTCTGAACATGGAAACAAGCAAAACATTCAAAAAATAAATTGAGTTTCTGCCTTAGAGTTGTGCATTCCTTTACACATGCAGGTGTAGTCCTTACAATTGTTAGAGAGTTAAGGTGTTTCAGGGTTGATGGAGGGGATATCTTGTTACAAACATGAATAGTACAGCAAATCAAGATGGGAGTTTTAATTTCAATTGGCGGATGGGAAGATTATTTGATGGACTGGTTTGCCAAATCAGGGAGCTGGGGTAAGATATTTTAATAACGTTCCAAAGTCATGAGTACATTATATGAATTTTATGCTTTTAAAAAGTATGGTTATGTAAATTTCCTTTTGCTATGATATAATGTCTATCCCATAACGTGTAGTCAAGACCCAATCTTGATATAAACTTCAGGTGGTGATTTTCAGACTTTAGATCATATGTTGAAGTAATGCTTAGCTGTGAAGACAGCCAAAGTTAGGAGGCTCAACCAGATAGTGGATCTTCTTTGAACAAGGTTATGAAGTATAGATGGCTGGTGTTTAAGAACTTCAGTTTATTTGTGAGCATAGTAGGTGGCTGAAGTATTTTTCAAGAGGGATAATGTTAAATCCATAACATTATATTATGTTGTGGATAAAATATAATAACTTGGGAATATGTATATTTTGTATAGGAATAGAGTGAGGTGGAGGATAAATTTGTGGCTGAGGGATTGGAGCAGGGGGCAAGGATTCAGATTTCTGGATCATTGGGACCACTTTTGGGGCCGGCGTGACCTGTACAAAAAGGACGGGTTGCACTTGAATCCAAGGGGGGCCAATATCGTGGCAGGGAGGTTTGCTAAGGCTACTGGGGAAAGTTGAAACTAGAATTGCTGGGGGGTGGGAACCTAACTGAAGAGACGGAGGAAGGGGCAGTTGGCTCACAAATGGAGAAAGTTTGTCAGCAGTGTGAGAGAGAGGATAAGCAGAATGGTTTGAGATGTGTCTTTCAATGCAAGAAGCATCATGAGCAAAGCGGATGAGCTTAGAGCATGGATCAGTACTTGGGGCTATGATGTTGTGGCCATTACAGAGACTTGGATGGCTCAGGGGTAGGAATGGTTACTTTGAGTACTAGGCTTTAGATGTTTCAGAAAAGACAGAGAGGGAGGCAAAAGAGATGTGTGCGTAGCCCAGCTGATCAGAGAGTGTCATGACTGCAGAAAAGGAGGAAGCCATTAAGGGATTGTCTACTGAATCTCTGTGGGTGGAAGTTTGGAACAGGAAGGGGTCAATAACTCTACTGGGTGTTTTTTATAGTCCACCCAATAGTAACAGGGACATCAAGGAACAGATAGGGAGACAGATTCTGGAAAGATGTAATAATAACAGGGTTGTTGTGGTGGAAGATTTTAATTTCCCAAATATGGATTGGCATCTCTCTAGAGCAAAGGGTTTAGATGGGTTGGAGTTTGTTAGGTGTGGTCAGTAAGGTTTCCTGACACAATATGTACATAAGCCTACAAGAGGAGAGGCTGTACTTGATCTGGTATTGGGAAATGAAGCTGGTCAGGTGTCAGATCTCTCAGTGGGAGAGCATTTTGGAGACAGTGATCACAATTCTATCTCCTTTACCATAGCATTGGAGAGGAATAGGAACAGACAAGTTAGGAAAGCATTTAATTGGAGTAAGGGAAATATGAAGCTATTAGGCAGGAACTTGGAAGCATTAATTGTGAACTTATGTTCTCAGGGAAATGTACAGCAGAAATGTGGTAAATGTTCGGGGGATATTTGTGTGGCGTTCTGCATAGGTACATTCCAATACGTAGGGTACAGAAAGCATACGGTACAAAGGTTGTTGAAAATCTAATCAAGAAAAGAAAGCTGATGAAAGTTTCAAAAAACCTAGGTAATGATATGAATCTAGAAGATTATAAGTCTAGCAGGAAGGAGCTTAAGAATGAAATTAGGAGAGACAGAAGGGGCCATGAGAAGGCCTTGGCGAGCAGGATTAAGGAAAACCCCAAGGCATTCTACAAGTATGTGAAGAGCAAGAGGATAAGATGTGAGAGAATAGGACCAATCAAGTGTGACAGTGGAAAAGTATATGGAACTGGAGGAGATAGCAGAGATACTTAATGACTACTTTGCTTCCGTATTCACTACAGAAAAGGGTCTTGGCGATTGTAGATATGCCTTACAGTGGATTGAAATGCTTGAGCATATGGACATTAGGAAAGAGAATGTGGTGAAGCTTTTGGAAAGGATCAAGTTGGATGAGTCACCGGGACCAGACAAGATGCACCCCAGGCTACTGTGGGAGGTGAGGGAGGAGATTGCTGAGCCTCTGGCAATGATCTTTGCATCATCAGTGGGGACGGGAGAAGTTCTGGAGGACTGGAGGGTTGCAGATGTTGTTCCCTTATTCAAGAAAGGGAGTAGCGACAGCCCAGGAAATTATAGACCAGTGAGTCTTACTTCAATGGTTGGTAAGTTAATGGAAAAGATCCAGAGAGGCAGGATTTATGAACATTTGGAGAGGCATAATTTGATTAGGAATAGTCAGCATGGCTTTGTCAAAGGCAGGTCCTGCCTTACAAGCCTGATTGAATTTTTTGAGGATGTGACTAAACACATTGATGAAGGTAGAGCAGTGGATGTAGTGTATATGGATTTCAGCAAGGCATTTGATAAGGTTCCCCATGCAAGGCTTACTGAGAAAAGTAAGGAGGCATGGGATCCAAGGGGACCTTGCTTTGTGGATCCAGAATTGGCTTGCTCACAGAGGGCAAAGAATGTTTGTAGAGGGGTCATATTTTGCATGGAGGTTGGTGACCAGTGGTGTGCCTCAGAGATCTGTTCTGGGACCCCTTCTCTATGGGTAACCCTAGGTAATTTCTAAGTAAGTACATGTTCGGCACAGCTTTGTGGGCAGAAGGGCGTATATTGTGCTGTATGTTTTCTAAGTTTCTAACATCTCTTCATCAATGCTGTGCTGTCTGAGGACAACAATGGAGTGCTTGGCAAGGCAGGTAGTGAGAAATTGTAGAAATATTGCTATCTTTGGAAGATTATAACGGAATTCTGTATGGTAGATGATGTCAAGTTTTTCAGTTTTGTTTGTGCCGGAGGTAAATGGTCCTTGAAAATTAATTTTTTGGAGCTTCTGTCAATATTGAATTTTAAGACCTTCTTATCCCTGGTTGAGCCAGGACTATTGAGAATTTAAATGCTTTTATGGATTTTTTGATTTGAATCTTCAGTTTATTGATCACATTATTTAAGTTTAGTCTGTAGGGGTGTTTGTATCTGCTTGGTTGCATGATTTCAGAACTTTTGTGTCTTGTATTGCATAAATCTGTGTTGTAAAGCTATTTGGAATTTGACTTGTTGCTTCAACATATCAAAATTGATAGTCTTGCTTAGTTTTGCTAGAGCCTTTGTTGGTGGCCATTGACTTGGACTTTATTTTATTTTGTTTGACATTTTTGCTTGGCTCATTTAACATCATGGTTTCAGCTTTCATCACTGTGGACAACCCACATAAGAAGTTGAAAGAGATGCTGACTTGTTCTGTCGTGTTATTATAACTGGACAAAGTGGTGTGAGGTGCTCAATTTGTTAGGTTGCTGGGTGCAGTGGAACTGTGTTGGTAGATTAAAGAATGGGGGGGGGGAGGTGTCACCTCTGCAGATTGTCTTTGGGCCAGCAAAGAGGTAAGTGGTTAAGATGAGGAGAATGTAGGACGTAGTCACTACTGGGGCAAGAGATGGTAGCAATATGTGTGAAGCCTGCAAAAGTGTTGGGTAGATTTCTTTCCTCAAAATATATTCTGTTTTAAAATTTGTAAATACAAAGTAGAGTGCATTCATACGCCAGCTATAGAACAAGTCACATTATTCCATTGCTTACAAAATTTCACATTATGTTAGCATGACATGTGCAATGCTGTAGAAATTTTTTGGACAGGCTTCAAGTCATTCCTTCGGTCATGGTAAAAGGAGGTTAAATTGTTTTCTCTCTCTACGTGTGTTCTAGGAATAGCCCATTGAGCAAAAAGTCCTGTTTGGGATGAGTCTCTACAAAGAGCATCACATTTCCTGATCCTCTTGCACATTGTAGTTGGAGTTGCATAAGAAACATAAGTAATAGGAGCAGGAGTAGGCCATCTGGTCTTTGAGTCTGCTCTGCCATTCAATAAGATCCTGGCTGATCTGGCCATGGATTCCTCTCCATCTAAATGCCTTTGCCCCATAACCCTTAATTCCCCTACTATGCAAAAATCTATCCAACCTTGTCTTAATTATATTAACTGAGGTAGCCAACACTGTTTCATTGGGAAGAGAATTCCATAGATTCACCACTCTCTGGGAAAAGCAGTTGCTCCTCATCTCAGTCCTAAATCTACTCCCCCGAATCTAGAGGCCATGTCCCCTAGTCCTAGTCTTACCTACCAGTGGAATCAACTTTCCTGCTCTATCTTATCTATCCTTTTCATAGTTCTGTATGTTTCTATAAGATCACCACTCAATCTTCTGAATTCCGGTGAGTACAGTCCCAGGTGACTCAATCTCTCCTCATAGTCTAACCGTCTCATCTCTGGAATCAACCTGGTGAACCTCCTCTGCACTGCCTCCAAAGCCAGTATATCCTTCCTTAAGTAAGGAGACCAGAATTGCACGCAGTACTCCAGGTGTGGCCTCAGCGGTACTCTAAACAGTTGCAGCATAACCTCCCTTCTTTTAAACTCAATCCCTCTGACAATGAAGGCCAACATTCCATTTGCCTTCTTGATAGCCTGCTGCACCTGCAAACCAACCTTTTGTGATTCATGCACATGCACTGCCAAGTCTCTCTGCACAGCAGCATGCTGCAATATTTTACTGTTTAAATAATAACCTGCTCTTTCGTTTTCCCTTCCAAAGTGGATGAGCTTGTACTTACCAGCATTGTACTCCATCTGTCAGACCCTTGCCCACTCACTTAACCTATCTATATCTCTCTGCAGACTCTCCGTATCTTCTGCGCAATTTGCTTTTCCACTCAGTTTAGTATCATCTGCAAACTTAGATACACTACACTCGGTCCCCTTTTCCAGATCGTTACTGTATATCATGAACAGTTGCGGGCCCAGCACTGACCCCTGTAGCACACCGCTCACCACTGATTACCAACACAGTAACACCCATGTATTCCAACTCTCTGCTTTCTATTAGTTAACCAATCCTCTATCCATGCTAATACTTCACCCCAACCTTATGCGTCCTTATCTTATGGATAAGTCTTTAATGTGGCACCTTATTGAATGCCTTCTGGAAATCCAAATAAATAACATCCATCTGTTCCCCTATATCCACTGTGCTCGTTATATCCTCAATGTACTCCAGAAAGGTTTTCAAACAGGACCTGCCTTTGCTGAATCCATCCTGCATCTTCCTGATAGATCTATTTCTTTCCAGATGCCTCACCATTTCTTCTTTAATGATAGCTTCAAGCATTTTCCCAACTACAGATGTTAAACTAACTGGCCTATAGTTACCTGCCTTTAGTCTACATCCTTTTTTGAACGGTTGTGTGACATTCACCATCTTCCAATCTACTGGGACCTGCCCAGAATCCAGAAAATTTTGGTAAATTATCATCAAAGCCTCTACTATAACTTCTGCAATTTCTTTTAGTACCCTGGGATGCATTCCATCAGGACCAAAGGACTTGTCTATCTTCAGGTCCTCAAGTTTGCTCAGCACTACTTCTTTAGTGATAGCTACTATATCGAGGTCCTTACTTCCCATTGCATCCATAACATCTTTCTTTGGCATGTTCGATGTTTCCTCTATCATGAAGACTGACACAAAATAGTCATTCAAAGTTTCGACCATTCCCTCATTACCCAATATCAATTCTCCCTTCTCATCCTCGAAGGGACCTATATTCACTTCAGTCACCCTTCTCTGCTTTATATAATTATAAACACTTTTGCTATCTGTTTTGTGCTAGTTTATTTTTATAATCTACCTTCCGTTTCTTTATTGCTCACTTAGTGGTACTTTGCTACTTTTTAAAGTTTTCCCAATCTTCTAGTCTCCCACTAGTCTTGGCGGCTTTTTATGCACGAGCTTTTAGTTTGATGTCTTCTTTTATTTCCTTTGTTATCCAAGGCTTGCTCACCCCACCCTTAGTGTTCTTGCTTTTAACTGGAATATACTTCCCTTGAGCACCATGACAAATCTCTTCATTGCCAAAATAATTAATTATGGGTTATGTTAAAAAATATGTGAATGGCATACGTCATTATACCGCTACATCATAAGCGTATGCCAAGCGAAAAGTAAACCAAAACTAAAATACCTATCTCCCAGCTCTGCATTTTTCTTTTAATTAGTTTTATATTTTGAAGTTGCAAAACATCACAGAAACTGACAAAAAATTTCTATTTAACCTCACCTACAGTAGTTACATCACCTCTATCTGAAAAGTATAAATTATTTAAAAATCCAAATAATTAATAAACTAAAACATTAAACTATCCCTCCCCCCCAAAAAAGTCATGTTTAACTTTTGTTCAGGTATCCATTCTCTTCAATTGAAATCCAGGAAGAACTTTCGATGCTGGTACCAACTTAATGCAGGTTGCTTGCTTGGATTCCTTATTGTCAGTGATGGAGATTCATTGCAAGTTCATGCTCTGAAACTAGACTCTACAAAAAATTCTGTGTTGGAGCAACTCGGGCAAGCATCAGTCCACAAAGAGGAATTCTTGTGTCTGCATGTGTGGGAAACACCTACTTATATATTCATGAGGATCTTACAGTAATTTCATGCAAAGTCCACCCCACATACATTTAGTCTGGGTAACTTGTGCTCTATTGTTAAATTTAAATGTTTCTACTTTTCCTTTGTAGATGCAGAGAGGGATGCTGATTGGCTCAAGGATACTGGGTTGTCCACTCTTATCAATGAAAACAGTCAAGATGATGACAGTATAGTTCTGCTTTCTACTCTAACACGTACTCAGTCAGCAGCCGTACAGCGCAGAGTCAACAGCTGTACTTTGTCTTTGCGGGTGAAGAGCAAACAACCTGTACGTGATGTCAGGGATGTTTTTCGAGGACAGAAGTTTTCAGTAAGTCTCAATTATCTATTATTAACCAATTACAAAAGTTTTAATTCACTTGTAAAGCTGCTTTAAAAACTAACATGGCCTGGGTTTAACTTTTCAATTGGGATATGCCTAATGGGAGAGAAAGGAGTAGAATAGTAAAATATTGACAGTGACTTTTGCCTCACTCACACTCCATGTTTGCACAATACTGAAGGCTTGTTGTGAGCACAATAGTAATTTTGTTCAGGCAAATGAAACCCTCCTGAAAAATGTTGTGATCCCATCTAATTGTTTGGAGTTTATAAAATTTTAAGCTCTGCTCAATGTTGGATGCCTGGTCTTGGCATTGCCCAGGAAATTTGGTGCTATCAAGAATGTTAAGGAATGTTGCTTGCAAAATAACCTTGTGTCTCCTCTGCCCTGGATTTCTCCCACTTGCTTGCCAGTTCTGCCACACTGATCCCAAGGTACCCAAGAACATCTGACTGTTGGAACATGTTCTTGCATATCCTTGGTAGTGACTGTCTCCACACCTTCTCTGGACCTCATTAAGTGGTTAGACGATGATAGGTTGAATGGAAACACAAGAAATTGCAGCTGCTGGAATGTGGAGCAACAAACAGCCTGGTAGAGGAACTTGGGTCAAGCAGTATCTCAGGCACCGGGGTGGAGAAGGAATTGTCAACATTTTGGATCAATACCCTGCATCCTACATGATTGAATGCTCTTGTTTTCATATTGTGGTGACCATGATGCCTCTATATTGAGCCCTTGTTCGATGTTCACATTTGGCACTTAGAATTTCCAATTAATAGATTTCCTGTACTCTTTTACCTAACTCATTAACAATGTGTTTCCATCATTGCCCTTAGTGGTTGGGGGTGGGATAGTAGGGTTGCTTCATGGAGCTATGAAAGATCTGGTGAAGGTAGATTTTCATGTAGCACATTGACATTATTCCATGGACATTTCTTCAGTTTTACAGGATAGTGGTTTCAGTTAAATAGGGAACATTTGACACAAGCATCATTTCAGAAATGCATTCATGATTTGATTCCAATTTTTTACTTACTTGGTTGATCCCAATAAGATGTAATCAGAGGCCTCCAACTAGACCCTTTCCCTCCAGGTCTTGACTCTTGCTTTCCATGATTGATTGTTGGAAAATGAATTGAAGGGAATTAAATAAGATGTAAATGTCACCACTGACCACCAAGATTCAGCACAGACTGAGACTGAACAATTGTGTGTGGACAACACTTCAGTTAGATTTATCAGAATTCTACCCCCGGCCAGAGAACTTGAGAAGTCTGGAGCATGTCAAAAGTGAAACTCAAATCTAGGGCATTTTGTGTGTTACTGTCCATTGAAGTTCTGCAGCAAAAATAGAAGGTCAGATGAGGAATGGTTATTCAAATGAGTTGCTCATGAATGGCTACCTCTTGGAGTACTGTCCTGAGTTCTTCAGCCAAGTACCAGAGAATTGTCTAATAGAGAGTCATTTATAGGCATCCGTTAGTCTCATGAGACCATGGATTTGCGCCTTGGAAGGTTTCCAGGGTGCAGGCCTGGGCAAGGTTGTATGGAAGACCAGCAGTTGCCCATGCTGCAAGTCTCCCTTCTCCACGCCACCGATGTTGTCCAAGAGAAGGGCATTAGGACCCATACAGCTTGGCATCGGTGTCGTCGCAGAGCAATGTGTGGTTAAGTGCCTTGCACAAGGACACACACACTGCCTCAGCCAAGGCTCGAACTAGCGACCTTTGAATCACTAGATGAACGCCTTAACCACTTGGCCATGCACCAACACATAGAGAGTCATAGAAATTTACTAACCCAGCTATATTCAGTTTATTTGAAAGAATACGGGTAAAAATTGACTTCCTTCTGAAGGTAGTGCCCGTTCATTGGTACATGCCAGGAAAGTAATCTGAAGCAAAACTTTTGATTATTTTCCTGGCCCTCTTCTACCATTTTGTGCCCCCCCCCCATTTACTGAGTGCAAACTTCATGCTTGGTTATTAAACTTCTGGACCCAGATTTCAACTTTTGTCTTCATTTTAGAATCAGTACCATTTTGGGCAGACATCCAATTGAGCCTGTTTCCCACACATGTTTTTCCCCAGACAATCCTGGTTGATGATCAACTGCAGAAGTTCCAAAGACCTGACCTTTCAGTGAGGAGTCTATAAAGTCATCAAAGTAGTCCAATCTTACCTTGGCTGAGATTAGGATAGACTAGGAATCATATCTTGTGTGTTTCCTACTTTGCACATGACACTTGGAGATCGTGTGAACTAACTAAAATCAATTTTTAGAAAGTAAAATTTCTGCTGTTGCCCATTACTTACAGGGATATGTAACCCACAAACTTTAACATTCCCAAACAAACCACTTGTAGTGACCCTGATGAAGATATTGAAAAACCTACTGAATGTGGCTGATTATTATTGTACACTTGCTCTGGGGTACTAGATTGTGCAATAACAATGATAAGCAGCTATGTATCCTATTTTTAAAAAAATATAGTCATAGTCATACTTTATTGATCCCGAGGGAAATTGGTTTTCATTACAGTTGCACCATAAATAATTAAATAGTAATAAAACCATAAGTAATTAAATAGTAATATGTAAATTATGCCAGGAAATAAGTCCAGGACCAGCCTATTGGCTCAGGGTGTCTGACCCTCCAAGGGAGGAGTTGTAAAGTTTGATGGCCACAGGGAGGAATGACTTCCTATGACGCTTAGTGTTGCATCTCAGTGGAATGAGTCTCTGGCTGAATGTACTGCTGTGCCCAACCAGTTCATTATGTAGTGGATGGGAGACATTGTCCAAGATGGCATGCAACTTGGACAGCATCCTCTTTTCAGACACCACTGTCAGAGAGTCCAGTTCCATCCCCACAACATCACTGGCCTTACGAATGAGTTTGTTGATTCTGTTCGTAATATGCAACAATTTGAATGGAAGATCAGCAGAAAAAGATTCTGCCTCCTAACTATTGTTTTTACAGTTCTATAACTATTTTTGTTTTGGAGACATAGAATTGTACAACATGAAACTTCATCCACACTAACTGATGGGTTCTTTCCATATTAATTCCACCTCCCAACACTTGGTCCATGGCTGTCGATGCCCTAGCAATTCAAGTGCTCATCTAGACACTTGTTAAAGGCTGTCAGTAACCCAGCTTCAACCAAACTAAGGCAGTGCATTCCAGGTACCTACCACTCTGTGAGTGAATAAGTTCCCCTTCAACCCCACTCTAAGTTTGTTTCCCCTTACCTTAAATCTATCCCTTCTAGTTTTAAACATCATTGATGTAGAGAAAAGTTTCTTGCAGTCGTCTTTATCTGTACCTCTCATCATTTCTTATACCTCAGTCATTTCCCATTTCATCTCCTCCACTCCAGGGAGAATAGATCTAGCGTCTTCAATCTCAGCAGAGCTATTACATCCCAGACAACCTCCTGATGGATCTCTTCTGCACCTCTCAAGCTCAATCATATCTTTGCCTGAGTGAACATATAGTATTGAATCTAAGGTCTGTCTGAGGTTTTATAAAGTTGGGGCAGAATTTTCCCACTTGTATATCCTTCCCTGACTAATCAAGGCCAATATCCTGGAATCTTTCCTTGCCACATTATCCACTTGTGTTACCAGCTTCAAGGATCTGTTTGTGTGTACTACAAGGTTCCTCTGTTTCTCATTATTCAATAGCATATTTACGCTGTATGTTCAAGACTCATTAATATTAACAAAATGCATTACCTTACATTTATCTGGATTAAACTCCAGCTGCCATCTTTCAGCTCATCTCACTAACAGTGCTTATCTCTCTCTAGGCTGAGTACTTCCAAACTATCAATAACTGCTCTAATCTTTGTGTCATCTACAAACTTACTGATCAAGGTTCAGGATACCTGGAAGTTAATGATAAAATGTCAAAGTCATCATGGTTTCTGTAAAGCAAAATCTTGCCTGATAAATGTGTTAGAGTTCTTCGAGGAAGTAAAAGCAAGGTAGACATAGGAGAGGCAGTAGATGTCATTTACTTCAATTTTCGGAAGGCATTTGATAAGGTGCCACATATGAGGCTGCTTAACAAGATAAAATCCTATGGTGTTACAGGAAAGATGCTGGCATGGATAATGGAATGGCTGACAGGCAGGAGGCCGCGAGTGGGAATAAAAGGGGCCATTTCTGGTTGGCTGCAGGTGACTAGTGGTGTTCCTCAGGGGTCAGTATTGGGACCACTACTTTTCATATTGTTTGTCAATGATTTGGATAATGGAATTGATGGCTTTGTGGGAAAGTTTGCAAATGATATGAAGATAGATGGAGGGGTAGGTAGTGCTGAGGAAGCAGGACTTAAGACAAAATAGAAGAATGGGCAAAGAAGTGGCAGGTGAAATACATTTTTGGGAAATGTATGATAATACATTTTGGTAAAAGGAACAATAATGCAGGCTATTATCTAAATGGGGAGAAGGTTCAAACATCAGAGATGCAGAGGGATTTGGGAATCCTCGTGCAAGACTCCAAGACAGATAATTTACAGGTTGAGTCTGTGGTAAAGAAGGCAAATGCAATGTTGGCACTTATTTCAAGGGGAATAGAATATAAAAACAAGGAGATAATGTTGAGTATCTATAAGACACTAGTCAGGCTGCACTTGGAGTGTTGCCAACAGTTTTGTGGTCCTGTACCTCAAAAAGGATGTGTTGTTATTGGAGAGAGTCCAGAGTTGGTTCACGATGATTATTCTGGAAATGAAGGGGTTAACATATGAGGAGTGTCTGACAGCTTTGGGCTTGTAGTCACTGGAATTTAGAAGAATATGTGGGGATTTCATTGAAACCTGCTGAATGTTGAAAGGGCTAGATAGGATGGATGTGGAGAAGATGTTCCCTATGGAGGAGGTATCGAGAACTAGAGGGCACAGCCTCAAAACTGAGGGGTGGCCTTTTAGTGCAGAGGTAAGGAGGAATTTTTTCAGCCATAGTGAATCTGTGGAATGCTTTGCCACAGGGTGGAGTGGAGGCCAAGTCTGTAGGTATATTTAAGGTGGAAATTTATAGTTTCCTGATTGGTCAAGGCATCAAAGGATATGGCGAGAAGGTAGGTGTATGAGGTTGAGTGAGATCTGGGATCAGCCATGATGGAATGGTGGAGCAGACTCGATGGGCTGAATAGCTTAATTCTGTTTTTATGTCTTACGGTCTTATTCTTCCCATTATTGACATCCAACTCATTAACATGTATTACATACAACAGGGGTCCCAGTACTGGTGAGATACCACCAGCCATAGACATCCAATCTCAAAAATAACAATTACCACCATCCTTTGTCTTTCCTTGTGAAGTCAGTTTTAGATCTAATTTGCCGACTTGCCGTGGATTCCAGGAGCCCCAACATTTTGAACCAGTCCCCCATGTTGAACATTGTCAAAGGTTTTGCTGAAACCCCTGTAATCCCATCCACTACCCTGCCCTCATTGATACACTTTGTTACCTCTTTAAACAATTGAATTAAGTTAGTCAGACTGTATCTTCCCTTGACAAAGCTATGTTAGCCGTCTCTGATTAGTCCTCGATTTTCCAAGTGATCATTGACACTCTCCTTCAGAATATTTTCCAGTATTGTCCCAGCCGTTGATTTTGTACATGCTTTTATGATAGCACAGTATATGCATAAAATACAAAATGCATACAGTACTAACTTTCTGTAATTTGATTCTTTTAGAACCGTGATTCTAAACATCAAGACAAGCATGGTTCTGTTCTTTCCTCATTGCAACAAGAGCAACGACTTGAGCATATGCTCCCAGAAGAAGAGAAAAATGAAGGTAACTTTGTATTTCATTTTATCCGATGTTTACCTTGAAGGTTGGAATGGTGAATTTATAAGAAAATAGAAATTTATAAGAAGCAGGAGAAGGCTACCTGGTCCATCGAGCCTGCTCCTCCATTCAACAAAGATAATCTGGCTGTGGATTCTTTGGTCGACATACCTGCTGTTGGATTCTTATGTTTTTAATTTAAGATTCTTTTGGAAGTCAGAAAAGAGGCAGAAAACTTGTTGCTTCACAATTGTTTTATTAAGTGTTAACAGAACAAAGAAAATAGAAACCTGACAGTAATGGGAGCAGAGGTGAGTGGAAGGGAGAGAAGAAGCAAATATGGTGGTGTCACATGGTTAGCTTTATTTAATACCCATAGATAAGAAGTATTCTGTTAAACTTTGTAGGTAAGATCTTTGTATGTAACCAATCAGTTAGCCCCGATTTAAATAACACAGCAAAGAAGCTTCCAAAACTTTCCAGAACTGTAACCACTAGGAACACACTAAGCAACTGCATATACATACTGTGACCACTAAGAAACATACCAAGAAGTCATGTATATTTAAATAGATTTATAAAATTCTAGCAGGTAATTAATTGTTAAGCTGCAAAGATAATAATAATTAAACAGTCTAATCAAACACTACCTTTTCCCATAATCCTAAATTCTCTTTCTATACAAATGAATGCTAATCTTAACTTACATTTTCTGACTTTATTTTCTACAATAGTTAGTCAATAAAGATTACTGAAGTTCAGTTTTTTGACTTAATTTTTAAATGAATTTTTACATTGGAACAAAAAACACCAACAAAAAGGAGATTTATACAGTGCAAAACCAACATATCGGATGTACAATTGATAACAGTAAAAAAAAGCACCCAAAATAAAATCATATCAAGTTAGTTTCCACCCCTCCCTCCCACTACACACTCCATGCCAATTATTACGATATAAAGAAAAGTTAATCAGAGCTTTTGTCGCAATAGAGCTGTGAATATAGGAAAAAGTGTATTGCCTACTACCTAAACTATAATATATTTCACATCATTAAAAAAAACCATAAAAATTAACCAGAAAAGAAAGCTGGATGTAAGGGACTAAATCACTGAAGAAAAAGGAAGATAAACCTTTAATCTAAAGAGGAGTTATGAAAATATTCAAGAAAGGGTCCCCACACCTTATGGAACTTTATGTCTGAATTAAGAAGTGAATAATGAATCTTATCAAGGTCTAAGCAGGACATGATGTCTCTAAGTCATTGAGCATGAGTTGGTGGGGCAACATCTCTCCACCTAAGAAGAACTAAACGTCTAGCCAAAAGAGAGGGAAAAGACAATGTTCGCTGTTTAGTCGGACTCAAACGCGTGTCAACTTCACCCAAAATGCCAAAAAGAGCAATCAAAGGGTTAGGTTCTAAATGGCAATTAAGGATATGAGATAAAGTTAAAAAGACATCTCCAAAATTTCTCCAAACTGGGGCAAGCCCAATACATGTGGATAAGAGAAGCCTCGCCCACTATACACTTGTCACAAAAGAGACTAATATCAGGATAGAACTGCGATAATTTGGCTTTAGTCATATAAGCCCTGTGTACAACCTTGAACTGCAAAAGGCAGTGGCGAGCACATAAAGCGGTTGAGTTAACTGACTTAAGAATTGAATCCCAAACCTCGTGGACAGAGAAATATTTAAATCATGCTCCCAGGCAGTTCTAATTTTATCAAAGGAGGCACGCCTCAAGGTCGCAAACTTATCATGAATAGTAGATATTAGACATTTACCCAGTGGGTTTATACAAAGAGACAAGTCCACAACATTTTTTCCGGGCATCTCAGGAAAATTTGGTATTAAAGGGTTAATAAAATGTGTAATTTGAAGATATCTAAAGAAATGAGTATTGGGTAGGTTAAACTTTGCAAACAGTTATTCAAAAGTTGCAAAACAATTGTCTATGAAAAGATCTTCAAAACGCCTGATGCCTTTTCTGTACCAATCATGAAATGTTAAGTCTTGTATTGAAGGTTGGAAAAGATGATTGTGAAAGATAGGACTAGAGAGGGAGAAACCATAAAGACCATCATGTTTTCTGAACCGAGCCCATATTCTCAGAGTATGTCTGATGAGAGGATTAACAATTAGTTTAGGCAAATGACAAGGAAGTGCAGAAATGGAGAATTCCTTATGGGAGTTCAATTCCATTGCCACCCATTTTGGGCAGTCAGACTGACTATGAAAGAAAGACTAAAAAGTAAGGCAGCGAATATTGGCTGCCCAGTAATAAAAACGAAAATTGGGCAAGGCGATTCCGCCTTCCCTTTTAGGTTTTTGAAGGTGAACATTATTAAGTCTGAGACGTTTGCCCTTCTGTAGATAGGACAAAATAATAGAATCTAACGAATCAAAAAAAGCTTTAGAAATAAAAATTAGTAAAGATTGGAATAAGTATAAACATTTATGAAGGATATACATTTTAACAACATTAATTCCACCTACCAGAGACATGGACAGAGGTGAACAGTGTGCCAAACTCTGTCTTGTATGATTTAAAAGGTTAGTAAAATTTTCTTGAAAAACATGCTTAAAGTTCCTTGTTACAGTAATACCGAGGTAAGTGAATTGATTATATACTACTTTAAAAGGGAGGTTACGAAATTCTAATATTTATGCTTCTCTGCTAATTGGGAAAAGTTCGCTCTTGTGTAAATTTAGTTTGTATCTGGAAAGATGGCTAAATTTATTGAGTAGTGAAAACATTGGGGGTAAGGAGGTAGTCAGATTTGATATAAAAAGTAAAAGAACATCGGCATAAAGAGAAGCTTTATGCTCAACATCCCCCCACCAAATCCCCATCAATTCAACGCAGCTTCGAAACGCAATCGCCAGTGGCTCTATGACCAGATCAAAAAGTAAGGGACTTAAAGGGCACCCTTGTCGGGTGCCACGTTTAAGGGTAGAAGGTTGGGATTGCTGAGCGTTGGTCAAAACAGAGGCAGTGGGACATGAATATAGCAATTTAATCCATGTAATAAAACTTTGTCCAAAGTCAAATTTTCCTAAAACCGCAAAAAGATAATTTTCCACTCCACACGATCAAACGCTTTTTCTGCATCAAGAAAGATGACACACTCGGGAGTCCCAATTGAAGGTGAATACAAGATAATAAATAGACGTTGTATATTAAAAAAGGGAGGCAAATTTTAATAAAACCGGTTTGAGCTTCAGAAATAATTAAGGGTACAATGTTCTCCAATCTACGAGGAAAAACTTTAGCCAAAATTTTAACATAAACATTTAACAAAGAAATTGGCCTATATGAGGAACACTCTGTTGGATCTTTGCCTTTTTTCACTAAAAGAATGATACTTGCCTCATTAAATGATGCTGGCAATTGACCATGTTTAAACGAATCGGATAAAACTAAGGTTAATTGAGGCAAAAGCAGTGAGGAAAATTATTTATAGAATTCTACAGAGAACCTATCAGGTCCAGGAGATTTACCAGACTGCAGTGCAGAAATGGCTAAAGATATTTCCTCTAATGATAATGCCTCACTGAGTTTTGCTTTGAGATCAGGAGAAAGCGAGGGAATATTTAAACTATTTAAGAAATGCTCGACAGAAATGTTATCATTTAAAGATTCAGAGGAACAGAGTCGAGAATAATAGTTCTTGAATGTATCATTGATTTCAGAATGAGTCAAGGTAATATTCCCATTTTCCATTCAAATTTTAGTAATTTGTTGTTTAGCTTTAGAACGTCTTAGTTGATTGACTAAAAATTTACCGGATTTATCGCCATGAATATAAAGCCAGCTCTTATTTTCGAAAAGTTGGCGTTCAATTGGATGAGTGGAAATAAGGTCAAACTTAGTTTCAAGTTCCACTTGCTTCTGGTACAGTTCCGGATTTTTGGTCTGAGCATATAATTGGTCAGTTACTTTAATTTGATTGACCAGATCTAATTGCTCTGTATAGGTCTTTCTTTTCAAATTCACAGTACAGGTGCACATTCCTTTATCCGAAATTCTGAAATCCAAAAAGCTCCGAAAACCAAAATTTTTTTCACTGACAGCTGACGTCACTCAGGTGTGACGTGGCAGCACTAGCAGAGGCCGCCAGACGTCAGTTGTGGCTCAGCACTCGTACTGGTTACACTTGCATTTGCTGTTCGCTGGTATTTTGTGTTCACTGTTGACTTTGTGTTTAATTTCACTGTGAAAATATCAAAAAGAGCTGCAGATACCCCTGTGCGTAACAATGAGAAAAAGAGAAGGAATGTTTTCTATCATAACGCAGAAAGTAGAGTTATCGCAGAAGCTTGATCGTAGTGTGTCTGTGCGGCATCTTACCGAAGAAAACAGTGTCGGAATGACCACTGTATATGATTTAAATAAACAGAAAGACAAGTTACTGATGTTTTACAATGACAGTGACATTCTACATTTATTCCAATGAGTCATTTACCATGTGTTTGATTCGGTTTGTTTGAAGCTATATATTTCTATGTTTTGTTAAATGTTTTTGTTGGAAATAAAATTTCTTCTTGTCATTATTCCCTAAACAATACAGTATAACAGTTATTTACATGGCATTTACATTGTATTAGGTATTATAAGTAATCTAGAGATGATTTAAAGTATACGGGAGGATGTGCGTAGGTTTCGTGCGCTGCTGGGTCTTAAAGTCCACCTCACTGAGCCAGATTAAATAAGGGACTTGAGCATATGTGTTTTTTGGTATGGGGGGGGGAATGAAATCCGGAAAATTTTGAATTCCGAAATGCAACTGGCCCCAAGGATTTTGGATAAGGGATTGTGGGCCTGTATATGAAATTATTTAATCCCTTAGGTATGCTTTCATGGCATCCCTGACAAACCTGAGTTGAGGTTTCAGATGATATATTAATATCAAAAAGAAAGAGTTATTTGGTCCTTCATAAATTTTACAAAGTCATTATCCGGCAACAAGGTCAGGTTAAAATGCCAGTGTTTATTCATTTGAGGGAGACCAGGAAGAAATATGGACAGGGTAACTGGGGCATGATCTGAAATCAATATACTCTGATAATCACAAGAGCAAACAGCTGGAATCAACAGATTATCGATTTAAAAAATAATCAATTCTAGTAAAAGTATGATGGACATGTGGAAAAAAAGAGTAATCTCTCTCACTTGGATGAAGTTCAGTTTTGACATTTTCTGTTGTTACGAGAGATATCACCCATTTTCTCCTTTGGTGTATTGCAATGGAACAAGTTCAACCTTGGTTGAAAGTGTTTAAAACAATATAGTGGCAGCAGTGTGCCCCAAAGACAAATTAATTTTTGTACTCAGACCAAAATGGCTACCATTACTGTATGACATTATTGACTAGGAAGAATTTCTCTGCTGTCGGTTGTAAATGTCACTATTATTGGACAAAAAAACCCCAATCTGCTAAAGACCACTTTGACTCTTTTTTGGTTTTATTCCCCACTTCCCTTTGAAGAAGAGTGGCGAGGTGGGATATTATTACTAATATAGTTGCTCTGTTCCCATTTACGCAGGGCAATTCGGTCAGAATTTAGAGAGGGAATTGAAACTACCTTTTAATCAGCCAAATTACAGGCTAGCACATTGCACTTTCCATTCACTAAAACCTTTGCCATCCAAAGATGAACTTGTATTTTCAACTTTTTGTTTTGGTCTCATTCCTATATTCCCTCAGTAGAATTAAGTTTGTCTTTGGTGTTTTGGGACTGAAATTGGATTTCTTTTGAATTAAGGTATTATTGGATTTTTGTCCCATTCATGTCGCATTTACTGACATAATGATACTTTTGTGTAACTCTTCAGCGTTATTTTTGCAAGAGAACATTTCGGTTTTTTTTTAGTGTCTGCTTTTGTTATGTTGCTCACAGTATTGTGATCTTTTAGTGGTTGAGAGAATGGTTGCATGAATCTGCCTAGTTGTGAAATCAGCTCTCCATCTAGATTTTTAGGCCTGTCTTCATTTCCATCAGAAATGAGTGTACTGTTTCAGGGCAGGCTCACGTCGGTTTTTATATTTTTATTTTTTATGGAATTGTAATTTGATATTTTTTCTTTCATTTAAATGGAAATACAGATTTTTCACTGTTCACCAGCTGCACTTTGAGGACTTGTGTTTGAAGACTAGAACAGTCTGCATAATTATTTTTGCTAGTAAATTTAATCCCTCATATTTTCTTCAGTCATAACCATGTTTTATCAATCAGAGTGTCAAAATAACTATGAAATATTATTTGACAAATAAATCACAATTAATTCACCCAGATGAGATGTCACCCATTAACTTTTGTAAATTCATTAAGTTTATTTTTTAAGTGCTTCAATTCTTCCAGTTTGAATATATTCACATGGGAAGTCCCAGAGAACATAAAGATAGAATTTTAGAGTGTTTTTCGAGGAGGGAGAGAATATTCCCATGGAAGCAGCTACTTCAGTCTATTGCTCAGTTATGGTACTGTATAATATTGGGACCTCAGATTCGTAAATAGTATGTCACTGGTCTTATTTTCTGTGTATATAGAAATGGAAAAGCAACTTCTCTTAACATTTTCTAATGGCAATTTTAAAAATAATTCGAAACCGAAATGCTCAAAATGTAGGAAATGAAACATGTCTCAAGTGTATTTCATGAATTTAATTCTGGTTGCTTATTTAAGACAGAGTGGATTTTTTTTCTCAGAATTGTGAGTCTTTGCAACTTTTTTCTTTCTCAAAGGAATCAGCTTTGTATATTTTTTTCTGGCAGAGGTCAACAGATTCTTCGTTAATAGGGGGTTGAAAAGTTCCTGTGGTTGGACAAAAATATGGAGTTGAATTTGCAATTGGATCAGCCATGGTCATATTCAACGACAGAGTAGGCTTGAGGGGTCAAGTGTGTTTTCTTATGTTTGCATGTCAATCCTTTTTGCTCGGAACAAGTGTATTATGGTTAGAACTTAAACTTAGTCATGCCAGAACTTTTGCTGCTGGATATCTGTCTTTGCTTACAGAACTATTTTGCAAAAGCCCATTGATTTTGACACTGAATAAGTGCTTGCTTTTTTTTCCAGCTTGTTCTGATGAACAGGGGAATTCATCACCAAGGCAATGTGGAATTTCCAAAGAAGAAATGTTATTTTCTGATGTTTCTTATTCTGAACAAGCACATATTTTACGATATAGAATGTGCCCTATCAAAGTGAGGAAGCAAAAGGATGATGGAATTTTACCTGTAAGTATTTTTTCTTATTTTCCTTCTATGTGTTCAGAGAGCAACCTAAACAAAGACTCAGTGGCTCTTTAATAATGAACATTTACTTATTATCACAGTAAAACTATTGTTCCCACTTTGAATCAGAGTCATACTGTGGTCACACATAAAAGTTGCTGCTGAACGCAGCAGGCCAGGCAGCATCTACAGGAAGAGGTACAGTCGATGTTTCGGGCAGAGACCCTTCGTCAGGACTAACTGAAAGAAGAGCTAGTAAGAGATTTGAAAGTGGGAGGGGAAGGGGGAGATCCAAAATGATAGGAGAAGACAGGAGGGGGAGGGATGGAGCCAAGAGCTGGACAGGTGATTGGCAAAAGGAATATGAGAAGATCATGGGACAGGAGGCCCAGGGAGAAAGAAGAGGGGGAGGGGGGGGAAGCCCAGAGGATGGGTGAGGGGTATAGTGAGAGGGACAGAGGGAGAAAAGGGAGAGGGAGAAAAAGAATCTGTGTATATAAATAAATAACGGATGGGGTACGAGGGGGAGGTGGGGCATTAGCGGAAGTTAGAGAAGTCAATGTTCATGCCATCAGGTTGGAGGTTACCCAGACGGAATATAAGGTGTTGTTCCTCCAACCTGAGTGTGGCTTCACCTTTACAGTAGAGGAGGCCGTGGATAGACATATCAGAATGGGAATGGGACGTGGAATTAAAATGTGTGGCCACTGGGAGATCCTGCTTTCTCTGGTGGACAGAGCGTAGGTGTTCAGCGAAGCGATCTCCCAGTCTGTGTTGGCTCTTGCCAATATATAGAAGGCTGCATCGGGAGCACCGGACGCAGTATATCATCCCAGCCGACTCACAGATGAAGTGTCCCTCACCTGTAAGGACTCTCTGGGGCCCTGAACGGTGGTAAGGGAGGAAGTGTAAGGGCATGTGTAGCACTTGTTCTGCTTACAAGGATAAGTGCCAGGAGGGAGATCGGTGGGGAGGGATGGGGGGAACGAATGGATCCCTGCGGAAAGCGGGGGTGGGGGGGAGACGTGCTTAGTGGTGGGATCCCGTTGGAGGTGGTGGAAGTTATGGAGAATTATATGTTGGACCCGGAAGCTGGTGGGGTGGTAAGTGAGGACAAGGGGAACCCTATTCCTAGTGGGGTGGCGGGAGGATGGAGTGAGAGCAGATGTGAGTGAAATGGGAGAAGATGCGTTTGAGAGCAGAGTTGATGGTGGAGGAAGGGAAGCCCCTTTCTTTAAAAAAGGAGAACATCTCCTTCGTCCTGCAATGAAAAGCCTCATCCTGAGAGCAGATGCGGCGGAGATGGAGGAATTGCGAGAAGGGGATGGCATTTTTGCAAGAGACAGGGTGAGAAGAGGAATAGTCCAGGTAGCTGTGAGAGTCAGTAGGCTTATAATAGACACCAGTAGATATGCTGTCTCCAGAGGCAGAGCCAGAAAGATCTAGAAAGGGGAGGGAGGTGTCGGAAATGGACCAGGTAAACTTGAGGGCAGGGTGAAAGTTGGAGGCAAAGTTAATAAAGTCAACAAGCTCAGTATGCATGCAGGAAGCAGCACCAATGCAGTTGTCGATGTAGCGAAGGAGAAGTGGGGGACAGATGGTCACTGTGTTGTACATGAAAGGGAGAGTAATTCAGTTATGTAGGCATTTGAATCATTATCTTTTTTAAAAATAAATATACTGTGTGTTTAATTAAACTTAGGCATTGCCTTGCTCTGCAGAAAGCAACATTTTTAAAAATCCATCTTAAGGAAGAAACATGCAGTGGAAGTAAAGGAAGAAAAATACAGTGGATATTGGTCAACTGGGATACTTTGGGTCCAATACATTTTGGCCCAATTAGTTAAAGTTTTGTGGAGAAAGATATAGAAGAAGACAAACTACTATGTAACTGAGTAACAAATTATGTACGAAATGAAATGCTGAACAAATTGGAACACTACCAATGCTATTACAATACTATAAAACTGTGTATTAGTTCCTAATAGTTATCACTAGAGGCATTCATCTTGTATCTGCAGCTGTGTATGGGGTATCCAAGGAGGGTTAGCACCTCTGGTAAAGAGGCTTGTCATGTCCATTCTGGGGCAGCTCACTCACCTTTAGTTCCCACTGGACACTCAGATCTCACCTGTGGCTCCAAGTAACTGCTTGCATGCAACAGCAGCCATTCCCTGGTACACCACCTCAACAGGCGGGTTAAACAATGGTGGTAGCCAGTGAGCCTCATACCTAGTGAAATGGGGGCATTCCTGTCCTAGCACATGAGGTCAGCTTCAACAGACTGAGCCGATGAGATAACAGTGTGATACAAAGGGCTAAGAAGACAGTTCTTCAAAGCTCCATGGAGAGTGAAGGGCATGATAAGGCACAGTAGCATTCATGGTTATCCACGGCAATAAAGGAAGATCCCAGCTTGTGATGACTACTGGTACCACTGGACCTGGATGTCTGAGGCTGAGAGAGTGGAACTGTCCCAGTGCAGTGGCTTTTCCACTTTATAAACTGTCCTGCACAGGTTTCATTGTCATCGTTGGATATGATGGACAATCCACATACTGCCGTGTTGTTTGGATTGACTATAAATGAACAACATTAGCACAGACACCTAGTACAGATAAAGGACTGCCTTCATACAATGCTATCGATGACTGCATCCTCCAAAATCTTCAATTTCATTGTAACATTCAAGATGTTAGCTTCATAGTTCCTCACTTGTTGAAGTAGTAAAATTGTTTTATTTACACTCCTGGTCATTTCTAGCATCTCTAAGCCCGATTACTTAAAACTGCAGTGAGTAAAGTAGTTTTAAGTTGTCTTGCTGTTTATTTCTCGCCAGCTATCAACGACAGAAATCACTTCTCTTTGAATGGAAACACATGCAACTGGCGCTATTTATAAACTGTTTGCTCTAGGTATGTTATGGTATCTAACGGCCACGCAAGTTCATGGGGCTGACGCTAGTTAGAAACTGTTTGGCAACAGCTGCCTGTGCCAATTAAATGGGATAGTTTGAGTTTGAGTTTGAGTACATAGAGGAAATTAAGAACCTGGTGGCATGGTGCAAAGACAATAACCTATCCCTCAACGTCAGCAAGACGAAAGCATTGGTTGTTGACTTCAGAAGGAGTAGCGGACCGCACAACCCAATTTACATCGGCGGTGCGCAAGTGGAACAGCTCAAAAACTTTAAGTTCCTCGGGGTCAATATCACAAATGACCTGACTTGGTCCAGCCAAGCAGAGTTCACTGCCAAGAAGGCCCACCAGCTCCTTTACTTCCTGAGAAAACTAAAGAAATTTGGCCTGTCCACTAAAACCCTCACTAATTTTTATAGATGCACCGTAGAAAGCATTCTTCTAGGGTGCATCACAACCTGGTATGGAAGTTGTCCTGTCCAAGACCGAAAGAAGCTGCAGAAGATCATGAACACGGCGCAGCACATCACACAAACCAATCTTCCGTCCGTGGACTCACTTTACACTGCACGCTGTTGGAGCAGTGCTGCCAGGATAATCAAGGACACAACCCATCCAGCCAACACACTTTTTGTCCCTCTTCCCTCCGGGAGAAGGGTCAGGAGCTTGAAGACTCGTACGGCCAGATTTGGGAACGGCTTCTTTCCAACTGTGATAAGACTGCTGAACGGATCCTGACCCGGATCTGGGCCGTACCCTCCAAATATCCGGACCTGCCTCTCAGTTTTTTTTGCACTACCTTACTTCCTATTTTTCTATTTTCTATTTATGATTTATAATTTAAAGTTTTAATATTTACTAATTTTAACTATTTTTAATATTTATAATATTTAATATTTGTAATTCAGGGAGTGTGAAGCACAGAATCAAATATCACTGTGATGATTGTACGTTCTAGTACCAATTGTTTGGTGACAATAAAGTACAAGGTAAGTAGTGTCCCAAATAAATGAAGGGAATCCTGGCTTTTTTCTCAGTTACCTTGTGTTCTTTAAGAGTTGTCTCAAATAAGCAGCTACCCTGTTGAACTGATGGACCAATTAACTGGAATCCACTGTACTTTCATCCCAAAATAAAAGGAGAAGGTCAAATGAGGGAAGTATAGCTTATCTCCAGTGAGCTCTGTATTCCATCCTAGGCCTCCTGTCAGGTACGAGCCAGTGGCCAAGAGCTAAGTTCTCTGAAGGTGATGATGCAGTTTGCTTCAAATAACTTAAAAACTGATCTGAACAAAAATGAATGGAATACATTTGAAATCCCTCAAATAGGCAAATGAAAGATTAGCTTTATTTGTCACATGCGCATTGAAATGTTAATGCATCATTTGCATTAACAACCAACCCTGTCTCAGGATGTGCTGGGAGCAGCTCATAAGTATTACCATGCTTCTGATGCCACTATAGAATGCCCATAACTTGCTAACCCTAACCTAAATGTCCTTGGAATGTGGGAGGAAACCGCAGCACTCTGAGGAAAACCATGTGGTCACGGGCAGAATGTACAAACTCTGCAGACGGCGGCAGGAATTGACTGCTGGCACTTTAAAGCGTTATGCTAACCGCCACACTACCACCACATCCAGATACCGCTGCCTCATCGGTGGCCTTCTTTCAGCGGTAAGGTCAGAAGTAAAGATGTTCATTGATTGCGCACTGCTCAGAATTGTCTCTGCTCCCATCAGTTAATGAAGCTGTCCACATCCAAATGCAGCAAGACCTGGAATATATCCCAGTCTCAGCTAGATAGGTGGCAAAATAATAATCATGCCTTTCAGGTGTCTATCAGTAAAGATGTCTAACAAGAGAAAATCCAGCTATCACCCACTAATAGTCAATGTCATTACCATCACTGAATCTCCCACTATCAATATCCTGGGAGTTAACTGGAGTAGCTATTGAGCTTTGAGAACATCTTCAGAAAGGGATGCCTCAAAAAGGCAGCATCCATCATTAAGGACCCTCATCATCCAGGACATGCTTTCCTCTTATTACTCCCATCAAAGAAGACATACAGGAGCCTGAAGATAAACCCTCAACATTTTACACGCCCATTGGCATCAGATTTCTGAACAGACAATGAATCAACCCTAGAACACTACATCACTATTTTTGCTCTCTTTTTGTACTATTTATTTAATTTAATTCTTATTTTCATACTTTACATTTCTTACTGTTATTTTTGTGTATTGCACAGTACCGCTGCAGCAAAAGAATAAATTTCACGACGTATGTCAGTCATATTAAACCGATTCTGATGTACATGATGTAGATAGAGGAGCAGATCAGAGTCTGCGAAGTGACATTTTAATTCCCCAAACCCTTCCACCATTTACAAGGCTCATATCAGGACTGTGAGAGAAAAGTCTCATCTAAATGCAGCTTCAAAAACATTGAAGAAGCTTGACACTATTAATACACCATAGCAGCAGTTTCTCCCATCTACAGCAACTTGCCAAGGCACTTTAGATAGCACCTTCCAAACCCACAGCCTCTACCAGCTGGAAGGACAAAGGAAGCTGAAAGCATGTGAACAGCACCACCTGGACATCGTCCTCCAAGGCACAAACCAACTTAACTTGGAAATATGTTACCATTTCTTCAACATCACTGGGGTTCCGGAGTCAAAATTCCTGGAACTCCCTCCCCAAATGTGTCATGGATACAACTCACACCTCAAGGACTGCAGTGGTTCAAGGAGGCAGCTCACTACTACTGTAAGAGGATTTAGGGATTGGTAGTTAAATGCTAGCTCAGCCTGCGAAGTCCAGAGCCCTTGAATGAATAAATAAAAAGCACCTAATGAAGCAATAAAACTGTACTCTTTGTCATTATCAAATAACATTTAGTTATATAAGCAAAACTCTTGATAATACTGTTGCATTACTGTGCCTCCTAAATAATGTACTCGATTCTGCCTGTTTTAACAGCAATTCAGAATATATAAGAGTAAACTCGGAACAACCAGGATGGAGGATCTCTCAGAACAGGACATGAAAAAAATTTGCACCTTGGCATTAATTGAGCTTACGGCTCTCTTTGATGTTTTGGACATAGAAGTGAAACGAAACAAAGCAATAAAAGTGAAAGCACAAGGTCGGTGCCAAGTTCACACTCCTTCAGTTCTACTCAAAAATATTTTGTGAAGATGTTATGATGCGTGTATTTAGTGTGATCAAGTGAACAGTAAGTTACGCTGTGGTGGTCAGCATAGAGAAATTGAAAATTTTGGAGAAGTTTTTAGCAAATTTTATGAAGCCATTGTGAAGAAGCACCATTTGCTAATGTTGATCAGAATTCTAATGCAGTTTCTTAATTTGGAGCATGTAGTTTGGCTTGTATCCTTTCCCAATAGTCCTCTAAAGATGGCCACTAAGACCTGAGATGTTTCTTTCATCTTACTTAGCATAGATCACCTCACAGTAGGAAGGTTTGCAGATGCAAATAGTGCCCACCACATTTGAATTCCAAGATAAAAGTAGTGATAAATGTCTTGATTTTAATTGAGATTATATTATATAAAATTAGATTCTATTAAATGTTATGTTGTAATAACATTGGAGATTGCAGAATTGTCATTAGTAGGTCTGATCAGGAACACAGTACTAATACAGCTTTTGTTTCTGAACAGAAAATAAACTCTTTGGTGTCCCACTCACACAGCTGATTGAATGTGATCAGAAGATTGACCCCAATACCAAAGTTCCACTGTTTCTTAAAAAGGTGGGTCCTCCTATAGCACTGGGCATTTCAAAAACAAATGATCAGTTTATGTTATGTATGGAATGCAAAATCTCCAAGCAATTTGAAGTACCTTAAATCTAGAAAATCCAAAGAGCAGAGTTCAAGTATTAAAAAATAACATCCAGCAGTAGAAGAAAATGTGCTAATTTAAGATTTTGTTTTGCAGTTCTTATGAAATCTTGAGACATTTGTCTATATTTTGATCATCTGCATATTAGCAGCCTATCAACACACAGATGGGTTAATTCCTTCACCAGCAGGAGTTTGAAATGAGTGAGTTAAGCACACATTTAGTCCTCAACAATAAAACAAAATTTCAATTTTCCCCACAGTTGCTCTGCAGTCTGGAAGATAAGGGCTTGGAAACTGAAGGAATTCTTCGTATTTCAGGTTCTCTTGCCAGAATAAAGGTAGTGCTGCTAAGCAGGTGGAAAATAGAAGAAAAGTAAAAGTTAATTCCCAACTTTTAGTAACATCCAGCATTCTTTTGACATAAGTGTATGTATTTTTGCCTTGTTCACAGACTCTGCAACAGGATCTTGAATCAAATTTTTACCAAAATAATTTTGACTGGAAGAAAGTTCAACAAAATGACGGGGCAAGCTTGTTGAAAATGTTTATCCGTGAAATGCCGTATCCCTTGTTAACAGATTATGTAGCCGCTTTTGCAACAGTTGGAGGTATGTCCTTTTTCATTCTATCTTTTATTTTAAGAAAATCATCCATATATGCCAATTGGTGAAAGTCGGTCATTATTAGTTGGAGCCAAATATTGTTTGAGTTCCTTGATTCATGTGATTGCAATGTAGCTGGTGGTGTGGACTTTGAATAGGTGCAGTCGTAGAGTATATATACAGTATACATCGTCTTCGGCCAATTTGTGTGTGCGACTGAGACCTACCAAGTATATCATGGCCTAAATGGAGTGGACGTGGAGAGGATGTTTCCCATAGTGGGAGAGTCTAGAGGGCACAAGTTCAGAATAGAAGGACGTCCCTTCAGAACAGAGATGAGGAAGAATTTCTTCAGTCAGATGGTGGCAAATGTGTGGAATTCATTGCCACGGATAGCTGTGGAGGCCAAGACATTGAGTGTATTTAAAGTGGAAGCTGATAGGTTCTAGATTAGAAAGAGTGTCAAAGGTTGCAGGTAGAAGGCAGGGGAATGTAGTTGAGAGAGAAAAGAAATTGGCCATGATCTAATGGTGCTGCAGACTCTATGGGCCGAATAACCTCATTCTGTTCCTGTGACTTGTGGTGCTATGGGCTAACATGCCTATTTCCTCCCTGTCTGTCAATATTTAATTGATTCCTTTTTTTGTCACCTCCCCTGAAAGTTTGTTTTAAATTCCCAACTTGTACTTTATGGAAATGCTTGTCCCTCAGATGCCCTTTAAATATTTCTCCTCTTGCCTTAACCCTATGCCATCTCTTGGGAAGAAGTCTAACTCTCTACTGATTTATGCCCTTAGTAGTTTTATAACCTTCTGTAAGATTACACCTTAGCTTCCTGTCCCAGGCAGTCCCTGACAGTGCCAGGCTGTCCAATCTCTCCTTGAAACTAAAGCCCTCCACTCTGGGTAACATTCTGGTGAATCTCACCAGCACTCTATCGAGTGCTACCGCATTGCTTTTGTGATCAGAACGGCACACAGTATTCCAAGTGAGACCTAACAAACATCTTGTACAGCTGCAACATGATGTGCAGACTCTTACACTTAATATCCTTGCATAACAAGGCAATCAAGCTGAACTCCTTCATTACTACCCTATCCAGTTGTTTTGTCATGTTTAGAGAGCAATGAACTTGCACTCAAGGTCCCTTTGTGTACCATTTATGACCAACCAGTATTACCTCATACATCTCTAGATGAAATTTCATCCACCAGCCATCTGGTCCTATGTCCCCCTGTATCCTTGGGCAAACATCCTCCAAATTTTGTGTGATCATCAAACTTACTATCAGGACACAGATCTTGTCTTCCTAGTAATTTAGAAAATGACAAACAATAACAGTCCCAACACCTACCCCTGCAGTATACCATTTGTTATAAACTTCAAGTCTGAAAAGCAACTTTCCAACGCTACCCTTTGCTTCCTCTCACCAAGCTAATTCCTCCTCTTTTCCTCTTCTTCTATTCCCCACCCTGGCCTTTTACCTCTTCTCACCTGTGTATCATCTCCCCCTGGTGCCCCTCTTCTTTCCCATTCTCCTATGTCATCTGTCATCTCCTATCAGATTCCTTTATCTCTAGCCCCTTACCTTTTCCACCCTCCTGGCTTCACCTATCACCTTCTAGTTATCCTCCTTCCCCACATTTTTATTCTAGCATCTTCCCCCTCCTTTCCAGTCCTGGAGAAGAGCCTCGGTCCAAAACATCAACTATTTTTTTTCATTTCCATAGATGCTGCCTGACCTGCTGAGTTCCTCCAGCATTTTGTGTGTTGTTTTAGATTTCCAGCAACTGCAGAATGTCTTGCGTTTATGATTAGCTACATTAGGTGTTTATTACTACTATGTGGGGCATTATCAAATTCCCTTTTGATTCAAGTCTACCTTATCTGTCACCCTGTCTTCATCAATCTTCCTTATCTCTTCAAAATTTGCTCAAATTATTTAGTGAGACAGGATATCTGCCCCTCTCCACATTCCACAAAGTCATCCTGACCATTCCTGATCATCCCCTGCCTTTCCAAGTGCACACTTTGTCCTGTCCTTTTGCATTTTTTCCAATAACCCACTGATGTAAGGCTCACAGATTTGTAGCATGAGGTGCCTGAAATGCATTGCCGTGGGAATTACTGGAAGGAACATCTTTTAAGGGACATTTAGGCATGCATGTCAATGGGCAGGGAATGAAGGGATGTAGATCTTGTGTAAGCAGATGTTCAGCACCCACATCATGGGCCAAACATCCTGTTCCTGTGCTCTACTGTTTTATGCTCAATGTTTTCTCGCTGTCGTGTGAGCTCTCTCGCTCTCTGTTCTTGCTGCCCATACCATCCTGGAATAGATCTGTTCTGGACTGAACTGCCTGAAATTAGTGCTGGCTGTAGATTCAATGGTCACTTGCAAAAGGGCAATAAGATGACAAGACTTTGAGAATGACTGGATAGCTCTACCAAAAAAACTGAGACACATTTGTGGGGCTGCCTAGGTTTTGACTATGTTGTAGGGGAAGAAGAGTGAGGGATAATAACTAATAGAGATGTGGAATGTGATAATGGAACTTGTAAACAGACTAAAAGTAGAGACATGAATTCAGCAGTGACGACATGCAAGTTTCAGGAACTTCATTTATTATATTATAGCAGGCAGCCATTGTTGTAATAGTAAACTGGATTTATTGCTAACTAAATTAAACTTGCAGATATAAGTTATTCAGTAATCAAGATCTAGTATGTTACTTAATTCTTTCTGTAACCATCATTCTGCCATCAAAGCCTAGTTTTACTGTAAATCAAGTTTCTGTGTAATCTTTTCAGATGAGAATGTAAAATCTGTACCAAGTTTATGCTCAGGTGGATCAGCTATGACATGGTGCACACCAGCTTTGATAAATGACTCATTATTTAAAAAAAGGATCTTATGCTTTCCCAGCATATATGATAAATAATCTCTTCTCTGGCTTCCAGCTAGGTATAGGTATTGATTTTAAAGATGTTTCAATGGCAAACTCTGTCATTGAAATGTTAGTTAAAACTGATCCCTGTTCCCAGCTGGAAGTTTGACAAGAGTTTATTCGACCTGTTATTTTGCTCAACGATTCAGCGAGACTTTCATTTTTTCTCCTACAAACTATATGAACCGATTGTCTGTACACATACTTTTACTAAATAGAAGAACACAATATTGGGCAGTTTTTTAAAATAATGATGTCTCATTTATTGTTCCAAACATATAATTAATAATTTTTCCCATGGCAACTTTTTTTTTTCTTCTCAGATATCACTGATCAAGTCCAGATGATACATGCTCTAAATCTTCTTGTGCTGATCCTTCCAGGTGTATATAGAGCCACATTAAAGGTAGTATTTATTATGGAAATGAAAACTTGCCAGACCGAACCATGACCTGCTTGGTATTGATGGTAGAACATCCTATGTAACATAATCACTTAAGCAAAATTTAATGACTCCTATACCGTCTACCTTTGAAAGAGAGCAATGGCACTATCAACTGTGCCCATTCTGCCCAAGATCTGATCATGGATTATGCTTTTCCCAAAATTAATTTGATTTTTCACATCTGTGATGGGCTCCTGCTGTTGAGCAATTGTGAAGCCATGCACCTGGATGTTCAGGGATTTATACTGAAGAATTCTTAAACAAGGAATCCACTGAAACTGTCCAGCACATAATAGCAGGATGCAGTATGCAGGCAGGGACAGCATGCACTGAACGGCACAACCAGGCTGCAGGAATTGTGTACAGGAACATCTGCACTTAGTGTGGATTGGGCACTCCCCAGTCCAAATGGCAAACACCTGAGAAAGTAGTGGAGAATGACAGAGCTAAGTTCCTGTGGGACTTCCAAATACGTACTGATAAGCAGGTACTGGCCAACCAACCAAGCATAGTAATACTGGACAAGGAACAGAAGAAAGCAATAGTAATAGATGTGGCAATCCTGAATGACAGTAACATCAGGAAGAAAGAATATGGGAAACTGGAGAAATACCAGGGCTTGAAAGAGCAGATAGAAAGGATGTGGAAGGTTAAAACCAGAGTATTAAAATAAGAGCACTTTGAGCTGTGACACCTGGACTGGGAGAATGGTTCCAACAAATCGTGGGAACAGTATTTGAGATCTCAGTCCAGAAGATCACACAGCAAGGATACTGTGCCAAATCCTCAAGCTCCCAGGCTTCTGGTAGAGGACCTGAGATTGAGGAAAAAATAATACACGTACTGTACACACCACCCATAAGGGGTGAGGGAAAAAATAAATATAAATATATGATTAACTTCTTAGAGCAATAGTGGTCTAGTGTGCTGCTTGGTGGTGAGAACAGTGCACAGAAAAAAATGCCAATCCACTGTCTGTACTGAAGATACGCATTTGCAAGGGCTTCTGTTGCATGATGAGTGTTTGACGAAATTAACACTGATAGCAGCTAAAGATGTAGATGTCAGTTTACAGTAACACCTGCAGGTAGTGGCATTTTTGCACTAGTTACAACCTTAGGTTAGATGTTTTTATTTCAAAATACTCCTCAACTTAATTTAAAACCAATGCATGGAGACAAACTTTTTTATTTTTGTTGATCTGTAAATCATGTAGAAAACAGAAAGATAACATTCACATTCCTTTATACAGGGCTTGAAGCTTACCCGATAATGGTTTCCTGGATAAAAACCAGAAGTGTGTCCAGTTTTTTCATCTTTGTTCCTTTAAACCAGGGGTCCCCAACCTTTTTTGCAACACGGACCGGTGGATTATTGACAATATTCTTGCGGACTGGCCGACCCGGGGGCGGGGGGGTGGGGGGGAGTTGGGTAGGGTTGCCAACGGACAAGAGTACCAGTCAAATACGTTGTGTTTACCCCGAGAAAGACTACAATGACCATGAAGCCTTGCGTGGGCGCCAGTGTGCATGTGTATGTGCCGATTTTTTTTCTACAAATTGTTTTTGGCGATTCTGTTCGGCGGGGGGGTGTTAATCACGACCGGAATATAGGTAATAAGTAGCTAATACACTCAATTTCGTTTCTAAAGGGGTTTATCTAACAAATTTAATATTAAACACACAGTGCATATTTTCCTCGCGTGAATATAGTGATAAGTCAATTATCAGGGGAGGACAGGAGAGCTTGAAGTAAGTGTTGAACGAACTTCCAGTAGAAGTGGTAGAGGCAGGTTTGATATTATCATTTAAAGTAAAATTGGATAGGTATATAGACAGGAAAGGAATGGAGGGTTGTGGACTGAGTGCAGTTCGGTGGGACTAGGTGAGAGTAACGTTCGGCACGGACTAGAAGGGCCGAGATTGCCTGTTTCCGTGCTGTTATGATTATATGGTTATATAAGTCACTTACAAGTCAATAGCATCATAACATTTTAAGTAACGTTTGGATATTAAACACACAGCACATATTTTCCCTGTATGAACATATAAAGTCATTGCAACACACCAATATCGCTGAATCAGTGGGAGCCTGGGCTTGTTTCCCTGCAACAAGATGGTACCATCGAGGGGTGATGGGAGACAGCGATACTCGAAGGGGGTTCCTTATGTCCAGTCTATTCCGCAATTTAGTTTTCATTGCATTAATTGCAGAGATATGTTGGAAATGGAAGCAACGTTTTCATTGCTTTCGTGGCTATCTCAGGATATTTAGCCTTGACTTTGATCCAGAATGCCGGCAGAGATGTTATGTTAAACATACTTTTCAGCCTGTCATCATTTGCAAGCTCGAGGAGTTGATCTTCCCGCGCTGACATGGATGACGCACGGATAATGACCTCGCATGTGTTCAAGCTCAACAGTGGAATGAGGAAGTGTGCAGCTGACTCCTATCGCCAAATCATATCGTTTCCCCGTGGCCCGGTAGCACGTGCTTTGAGGCCCAGTACCGTCCGCGGCCTGGTGGTGGGGGACCGCTGCTTTAAGCAGTGACCATCTGATTCTTTAACAAACAGATTGGAAGCTGCTGTTCTCTTACCTACTATCGTCAAGATCAGAAAGTTATGATGACTTTCTTTCATACTTCAGTCTGCTATTGTGCATCCAATACTCTAATAATATGACTCCCTTGGACACACATCAACTTCATTGCCACTCTCTGCCTTTTCAGATCCAGCTTTGATCTGGCTCACTTACTCTGTTTTCCCCAGTAATTCAGTACAAGTGGAGAACCAAGGGTGGAGGAGGAGAGACACTGAAATAAAGTAAAGGAAGAGAGTGTAAATTGTTTTGTAAAAGTTACAGGCAGGGATAGACCAGTGGGAAATCTGTATTGGGGTTAGCTACAAATATGAATGGTGTTATTTGGCAGTGAGGAAAATAGATGTTGTGGAGTTGAGTGAAAGTGGGTTGTCAGTTGCTTGGTTAAGTACATCTAGAAATCGAGATGCAAATGTGAGAGTAAGTTTTGTCGATATTAAATACATTACTGAAAATACAATACATTCGATATTCCTCATTGGTAAGGCACAAATAAAATGTTGCAGTACAAAGGCAGATAAATCAAATATTTACCAGGAGGGAGACAAACATACAGACTCAAAGGAAAGTGATTCTTTAATTCCTGCCAATTTGCAAGATGTAATTTTTTTTTATTTAGTGCATAAATACAAATAAACTTTTACAAGAAAAATATTATGAATTTATTAGATATGGTTGTGTGCTTCGCCCCCATGCTCTACTTGCTTTACACTTATGACTGCGTGACTAAGAATAGCTCCAATGCCATATTTAAGCGACACACACAAAATGTTGGAGGAATTGGAGTTCGTCCAGCACTTCGTGAGTGTTGCTTGGATTTACAGCATCTACAGACTTTCTCTTGTTTGTGAACATATTTAAGTTTGCTGATGACACCATTGTCCTAGACTGAATCAAAGATAGTGATGAATCAGCATATAGGAGGGAGATTAAAAATCTGGCTAAGTGGTACCGTAAGAACAACCACCTACTCAGTCTCAGCAAGATCAAGAGGATGATTATTGACTTCAAGAGGAGGAAACTGGAGGTCCATGAACAGTCGTCACTTTCGGATCAGAGGTGGAGATGGTCAGCAACTTTAAATTCCTTGATGTTATAATTTTGAAGAATCTGTCCTTGGGTCCAACATGTAAGTGAAGAAAGTATGGCAGTGCCTCTTCTTCCTTAGGAGTTTGTGGAGATTCTGCATGACATCTAAAACTTTAACTAACTCCTATAGATGTGTGGCAGAGAGTATGTTGACAGGCTACATCACAGCCTGGTATGGAAACACTAATGCCCTTGAACGGAAAGCCCTACAAAAAGTAGCAGATACGGCCCAGTCCGTCACGGGAAAGCCCTCCACTTCATTGAGCATATCAACATGGAGAGCTGTTGCAGGAAAGCAGCATCTATCATCAGGGACCCCAGCACCCAGGTCATGCTTTCTTGTCATTACTGCCATCAGGAAGATGGTACAGGAGCCTCAGGACTCACAGCATCAGGTTCAGGAACAGTTATAGTTTTTAAACCTCAACCATCAGGCTCCTGAACCAGAGGGGATAACTTCACTCAACCCCACTGACCCCATTGCTGAACTGTTCCCAGAGTCTATGGGCTCACTTTCAATGACTCTTCATCTCATGTTCTTGATATTTATTGCTTATTGATTTATTATTGCGGGTATTATTTTTTCTTTCTTTTCATATTGCACAGTTTGTTGTCTTTTGCACACTGGTTGAATTCCCAAGCTGGTGCAGTCTTTCATTGATTCTATTATGGATTTACTGAGTATGCCCACAAGAAAATGAACCTCAGGGTTGTATATGGTGACATGTATGTACTTTGATAATAAATTGACTTTGAACTTTGAAAAAATTGCCATATTAGTTTAGAATTGATAACAAGGACAGCACTTGGTGATGTTCCTAAATTGTTGTTCTTAAGAGTTTCTTGTATTGATTATTCATTAACTATACTTAATTGGTTGAAATGTGTTTTGCCCTTTTTGAGATCATGAAAAGTCACAAAGATCACTCTAGAGATAGTATATTAATGAGAGATGATGCTTATCTACAAAGGCTGTATGAGCTCATACAGGTTCCCAGGATCCATTCTGTGATTTAGCACAGCGGATAACTTGTATAAAAATACTGCCGGTTGTAAAGGCTGAAAAATGCCTATTTATAGCATTTATTTGTATTAGTCAGAAAGCTGATGAGTAACCATTCCATGAATAACAAAATGCTTCACTTTCTGTAGTTGCTGTTGGAGTTTCTTCGCAAGGTGATTGAAAAAGAGCAGCAAAACAAGATGAACCTCTGGAACGTATCCACTATAATTGCTCCTAACCTTTTCATGCACAAGGGAATGACAAACAAGGCGCCTAATGGAAATGAAAAACAGCACGCGGAAAAGGCTGCAAACGTTGTCCAGTTGCTTATCCATTGCCAGGATCTTCTTTGGACTGTATGTTAAAATTTTATGCACAAATCTGCATAAGCATTTATTTTCTAACTCTTTTTGTTCTAGAAAAAATGCAAATTACATGCTTATCAACAACTAACAAATTTGGTTAAAAGTGCAGTCTACATAAGGTCGTACAGAAGTAAAATTGAATTATGCCTATAAGACCCTGTTTACACCACAAGTGGTCCCGCAACACCTCACCTTGACGTTGAATGGGAATAACTTCAGATATATGGCAAATTTTGTTAAATTATTATTCAGTCCAGTATTGTATTCTCTGAACACTTCACAAATTGAAGGAAAACTTGTATAAGCATTTGAAACTGACTACCCAGCCCTCTTTAAGAGAGTGGCAGGGTCGAGCTATGTCTGTATCAAAGGAGGTGTAAGGCCCTCCTTCCCTCCACGACCTGCAGGTCACCCATGGGCAAGGTGTAGTACCTGCTTAGCCCCCCAATCAGGGTAATGTGAAGCCATGGGAGCAGACTATGGACGGTTGTGTGAGCAGCTGGTGCATATCATAAGACCTAGTTTTGTGACTACTGATGCTAGCAGATAATCTGGAGAGTATTGGTAATGACTGGGATTGCCTATCTTGTAAAGACACCGCCCAGAAGAAAGCAATGGCAAACCACTTCTGTAGAAAAATTTGACAAGAATAATGATGGTTATGGAAAGACCATGATCACCCACATTATATGGCATGGCATGGAACGAATAAACCCGGCCCTCAACTTAGAATAGAACTGATTCCTAAAATTGGCTGTAAGATAAAGTATTTATAAAGGCGGTAAAGAATTGAATCAGAATGAGATTTATTATTACTGGCGTACATCATGAAATTTGTTTTTGTGTGCAGCAAAACAGTGCAAGCCAAAAAAAATTACTATTACCCAAAACAATAAATTTCATGACATATGTCAGTGATAATAAGCCTAAATGTAATTCAGTTTTTTAGTCTGCTCTGTTCTCCCAACATAACACAGACGAGTTCAGAAAGACACAGAGAAATAGGTGCAAGTGTTATAGCTGAAATACCACCGATAAACAGCATTTACCACATAAATGGAACACGAGCATTTTATTTGTTGGGATCAGTTTATTTCCGCAATTAAATACATCGAGACTAGACGAATTTGAATAGAGCTGAATTTGCAGTGTTCTCTATTTTTTGCCCAAGCTTAAGAAGAACATAGAAGACTGACAAATATATTCCCAATAATTTTGTATTTTAGGTTCCATGCTTCCTTGTAGCGCAAGTGAGGAAACTGAATGAAAACAGCAACAAGAAGTATGATAAGCGTATAAAAAACCTGCTGAAGAAGATTCACACAGACAAGCATGACAAACAAATAACAGAAGTATGCATATGCAGTCTGAATTTTTATTACTATTCTGCTTCTAGCCAGGTTGCTTTTTCACTATGCTAAGCATGTTGTACAGTTATGATTTAAACTCAGTGGCTACGCCTGTACCAAATAAAGTGGCCCTGAGTGTATATTCATGGTCTTCTGCTGCTGTTGCCCATCCACTTCAAGGTTCAACATGTGCATTCAGAGATGCTTTTCTGCACATCAGTGTTATAACGCATGTTTACTTGAGTTACTGTTGCCTTCCTGTCAGCTTGAACAAGTCTGGTCATTCTCCCCTGACCTCACTCATTAAAACTCATTTTCACCCACAAAACTGCTCGCAGGATGTTTTCTGTTTCTTGCACCATTCTCTGTAAATTCTAGAGACTGTTATGCATGAAAATCCCAGGAGATCGGTAGTTTCTGAGATATTCAAACCACCCTGTCTGGCACCAACGATCATTTCACTGTTAATGTCACTTGAATCAAATCTGATGTTCAGTCTGAATGACAGCTGAACATCTTGACCATGTCTGCATGCTTTTATGCATTGAGTTTCAGCCACATGATTGGCTGATTAGGTATTTTCATTAACAAGCACATGTGCCTGTGTACCTAATAAAGTGGCCATTGAGTGCATATTATTAGTCATTTCCAGCTGGGTGATGAGGAAACTAGTTTTTCAGAAGGAACCAGTGCTGAAGTGGAAATGCTTCCTATGGGAAATAACGCACATACATATGTAGCTTATTCCCCATACTTTGGGAACTTTCACTACCCGAGATACCTATAGTCTTTTTTTGTCTTCTAAAAGCCCCCAGTCTGAAAATCCATATCAATGTACTTTAATTTATGTATACAGATAATTCATTTATTCTAATTAAGACCATAAGAGCAGAATTAGGCCATTTGGCTCATCATGTCTGCTCTGCCATGTCATCATGGCTGATCCAATTTTCCTCTCAGCCCCAATCTCCTGCTTTCTCCCATAACCCTTCATGCCCTGACCAATCAAGAATCAATCAAACTCTGCCTTAGGTATACATAAAGACTAAGCCTCCAAAGCTGCCTGTGGCAAAAAGTCCACAGAATCACCACTCTCTGGCTAAAGAAATTCCTCCTCATCTTTGTTCTAAAAGGACGCCCCTCTATTCTGAGGCTGCTGTCTCTAGTCTTAGACTCTCCCACCATAAGAAACATCCTCTCCATAACCCTGTGTCAGTATCTTTCACTATTCAATAGGTTTCAATGAAGTCACCGCTCATTCTTCTGAATTTGAGTGAATACAGGCCCAGAGACATCAAATGCTCTTCATATGACAAGCCATTCAATCCTGGAATTATTTTTGTGAACATCCTTTGAATTCTGTCCAGTTTCAGCACATCCTTTGTAAGACAAGGAGCCCAAAACTGCTCACAGTACTCGACGTGAGTCCTCACCAGTGCTTTATAAAGTCTCAACATTACATCCTTGTTTTAATATTCTAGTCCACATGAAATGAATGATAACATCGAATTTGCCTTCCTTACCACAGGCTCAACCTGCAAATTAAAGTCTCTTTGAGCCTCAGTTTTTTGTATTTTCTCTCTATTTAGAAAATAGTCAGCTCTTTCATTTCTTCTAGCAAAGTGTATGACTGTACACTTCCTGACACTGTATTCCATCTGCCACTTTGTTGCCATTCTCCTAATATGTCTAAGTCCTTCTCTAGCGCCTCTACTTCCTCAAAACTACCTGTCCTTCCACCTATCTTCATGTCTTCTGCAAACTTTGGAACAAAGTATCAATTCAAATCATTTACATGTAATTTAAGAATTGGTCCCAATGCAGACCTCTCTGGAACACCACATGAACTGTTTCTGATTGTCAGCCTCAAACTCACAATCTTGGGTGCCTAAGAACTTTGCACAGTACTGTATTTGTCAATGTGGAGCGGAAAGCAAGTTCGTAAATTTGGTGGGAGCATAGGATGTTGGAAATGGCGAGGGTGGAGTGCCGTGGGAGGAGGTGTGTGGGACAGGTGGCAGAAAAGGAGTGCCAGGGATAGGAGCTGCTGTGGGTGCAGATAACCCCAGCCCTGTTGCAGGAGGTAAGGTCATTTGATTCTGAACAGTTGATTTATTGATCATTGCAGAATGACACTGTGGTGCTTCCTGGTCCCTCACCTTTCCCTTCCCCTTTTCCCAACCATCCCTCTCCCTGCCCTCTTCCCACTCTCAGTCCACAATAGAGACCCATATCAGAATTGGGTTTATTGTCACTCACATATGTTATGACTTTTTTACTGGAAGCAGGACAGTGCCAGGCATAAAGTTACTATAGTACTGTGCAAAAATCTTGGGCACCCCACCTATATGCAGTATATATTTGCCTAAGACTGTTGCACAGTACTGTATAGGATTAGTACAAATGAATTCATGGGAATCTGATTGGGGCAGGTGACAGCACAGGTGGTGTCCAATACAATCCAGCCCAATTGTTTAAGCTTTTCAATAATGTGAAATGAAACCTTATCTTTTTATCTTAGCTACCATGTAACAAGACAATAAAAGTTCAAGCCCCCAATTTACTGAAGGGTACATTGGATATTCAACTGGAACCGGAGATGACTATTTGGGATCTTTTGGCTCAGTTTCGGAAGAAATTAGACTGTGATGCCTCAAACACCAATCTCACAAAACGGTAACTAGTTCTTCTTCCAAGGCACAAGAGTTAGTACTTCAGTTGTGTGTCAGAATATTGGAAGCATTGAAAAGTGGGATAAAGATTATCCTTTGAGCCTGATTCTCTACTTCAGTTCCACATTCTTGCTCACTCCCCATTCCTTTCGATGTTTGGAAATCAGTTCATCTCCTTCTGAAATGTGTTCAGTGACTTGACCTCCTGCATCATCTGCGGTAGGGAATTCTACAGACTCCTCACTGTCAGAGTAAAAGCAATTTCTCTTCATCTCACTCTTAATTTCTTTTTCTGTAACCTGAGAAAGTGATGCATTCTGAATGCCCTGATCTCAGTCTTTTGGAATTGTGTACATTTCAATTAGACTTTTCCTCATTCTTCCTCATTCTACTTCCAATGAGTACAGATATATTCAATTCAATCTCTCCACTTTGGGGAATACAGTAATCGCAGCAATTGGTCTGATGAATTTTTGCTTCATCTGTGGCAAGATATTTCATTTGTCATGTAAGAATACTAACATTAAGTTGTGGTCTCAGCAAGTCCCTGTATAATTGTTGTAAGGAATTCTGCTCTTGTTCTCAAAACCTCTTGCAATAAGGACCAACATGTCATTTGCTTAATTACCAGCTTATTGCATAGTTACTTTCTGTGACATATGTACAAGACACTTTGACCCTTTTGTACATTAACATTACCCAATCAACCACCATTTAATTACTATCTTGCCTTTTTGTTTTCCCTATCAAAATGGAAGAACTTCATACTTGTCCTCATTATACTGTAGCTGACATTGTTTCCCATTCATTCAACGTTTAAATTCCTTTGAAGTCTCTTTGCTTCCACTGTAAAGCTATAAACTCCACCCAGGTCTTATAACTGTTGTGGGTAATAGTGAAGTGAAAGTGCTTATCATTCGCTTCAAGGCTAATGGGTTCTTACTGATACCAGGTTATTGCATGAGGTGATCTGTGATATCATTAAGTCAGTGAAGAACCAGGGAAACTATGTATTCATTCAGCTAAATAATTATCAAAACAAGCAAACTACAAAAAAAATACGATAACAACAGAGTGGGCAGCCAGAGACTTTTTCCCATGCAGAAATGGCTAAAATGAGGGGACATACAAACGTAATTTTAAGGTGATTGGAGTAGAGTATAAGGGGGATGTCAATGATAAGATTTTTTACACAGAGAGTGAAATGCACTGCCAGAGGTGGTGGTAGAGGTAATCACATTAGGGACATTTAAGGGGCTGTTAGGCATGTGGATGATAGAAAAATGGAGGGCTGTGTGTGGGGGGTGGGGTAGAGGAAGGGTTAGGTTGATCTTGGAGAGGTTGAAAGTATTCCTTCGTAGAAGAGCCTTTGCTGTGCTGCAATGTTCTATCTTCTATGCAAATTAAATCTAAATTTATATGGGGAAAAAAGTGAAATAAAGGTCTTGGAAGCAAGTTGAGGCAGAGAGATCTGGAGGTGGGGGAGACAGGGGAAAAAGATTGTTTTATTGATAATTAAATTGTAATGATAATTATTCAATACTAGTTAAATTCTAACATTTTTTCATTTGGCAGGAGTGCTTTAACACACCTCCTAAACAGCATCTGCAAAACAATGTTTAGTTGCATGTTTGTGAATTCCTGAAAATGCAGTCCACTTAGTCTGGGTGAACAATGTTACACTATATATATATCTTGGCCAAAATAATATAGTCACTGTTTAATTTCATTACCTGAAAACCTAAAGAAAGCTAATTAGTCTCTCCTACTCAAACAGTTTATGTAGAAGGAGCTTGACTTCAGTACACTTCCAATTTCAGACAGAAGTAGGGCAGGAAAGTTATTCTATACTACAGCTTGACTATACAAAAATGCATTCTAAACTTATCAGGCCCAAGAGACTCTACTTGTACCAGTAAGTAGCTAGAGGCAGTTTCAGTCAAAGCTTGGCCATTATCTTCTTTTTGCCACTATTATGAATGGTGATGTGCTTTTGGTTGCTGGGGTGGATTTAAATGCATTATTGAATACAAACAACATTTGTTGGATCATTGCTTTGGATATGATACAACCAAGGTGATACAGTGGTACAAAAATGCGGATCCAATAGTAGCTCAACTTTCATTCCAACCTCAGCATGGAAATTATGTAAGATGAGAACTCATGCAAACTTCATTTTAGGTCAGTAATATTTGTTGAGAGATAATAAATCCATTATCATTGAACATGTCTTTTTCTTTTCAGAAGCAATGACTCCACAGAATGTTCGGAGTTCTGCTTATATGAAGTGGGTGGTAATATAGGTGAGTAATACACCAAACATAATGTGAACATCAATATCTTTCTGACATTTTGTGTCAAAGTGAATAAAGTTGCTTGAATTTTTAAAGAGGCGATGGATAAAATTGCTTTTATTTAGTGTGGCCATTCATAACCAATGTCATAGCCAAGAAACTGGATTCTGTACAGCAGCATGTACTTAACATGATTCAATTTTGATAAACAATTCCCTTGCCCTATTATGAGCTCCATGAAATGTAGGATTTTCCTTCCATTTCCAGCATCTGCCTAAATACTGATGTAAGGAGTAGTCTGGACATATTCCCAAAGTTTTTAGCACTCCTCTCTAGGTGTAATATACTGGAAGCCAACAAAATTAAGGAGAAAAAAATTGTAACATTTCACACTGTGAGAATCTTGTCTGAATGATGAGTATTAGTAATATTTTGACTACATTGGAATACAAGTTAAATTTGTTTATGCAATAACACAGCAATTTGGCTACAATGCAGACACAGTAGCTCTGCAATAAGGTATTTCCTTTTAGAAAGATATCTGCCTTGAAGCAACATTATATCTTGAAGGTAAATATCCAGCACTAAATCATACAATAGATTGTAATGTTTGCTATATATCTTAAATATGCAAGTAATTCAACTTTTAACCTTACCTGCTGCTTAGTCAAATCCTTGGATTATCGTTTTTCTCTAACACTTCTGCTGCAGTAATCCCACCAAAAGGTATTAAAGTAGGCTCCTTTACTCTTACTTTAAATACCTCTTTAAAATTTGGATGCATTTTTGTTTTAAGTAATTTACTAGATTAATTATATTTTAATTAAATTTTAGATAAGTATCTCTTAAACTACCTTTTTTTTCCTCTTGGTTTTTTCTCCAGTTTAGTTCTGTGTGAAGGTTATCAATTGGAATCAATTCTGTGAGACTTCATCCCATTTAAGCCTTTGCCGACCAATTTTGTTTTGTAATCAAGGGTCTCAAAAGTCTAAAACCAACATTAATACATGCAATATACACTGAAATCTTCCGTGAACCTTGAATACAGTTGTGTAAAAATGCATTGAATTATTTTGGTAACCTTAACGTTTCTGTATTTGTATGCAATTATTTTGGTAACCGTCATGTTTCTGTATTTGTATGCAAAAGTATTGTGTGCCTTTTCAGGTATTTTAAAATGATTGCATATTTCTTTCCTTTGTTAGGTGAACGGTGTCTTGATCCAGACATAAATATATGGGAACTTTACAAGGTTAATCCTCAAGCTGAGTGGATCATAAGACAATGTGCAACATTGTCGAAGGAAAGCTAACTTTTTTTGTGAGCATTCACCATCTAAAACCACAGAATTTTCAATTTGCTGGTTAAATAATATCTGTACTTCAGATTATTGTTCAAAGTTTGTGACCTGATCAAGGTGAAGAAAAGGAGTAAGAATACTTTTTCAAAGCAATGCATGAAGCAATTTATTCAGTAAAGCACAGCACTTTCATTAAACAAGGGATATTTACCACTGAATGAAGGTAAAATCTGATTGGCTTTTCTTATTTGCAGGTCTCTTGGCAGGTGAATTTGAGAACTTGAATTTTATATGCAATTTATATTTAATCATGGATTTTTCTTTATTGCATGACATTCAATAAGCACTGCCAAATATTGCAAGGAAAACTTAACATCCTGGAAGAGAAAAGTAAATCTCCTTCATGATTATATATATTTTCTTGGAATTTTATTTTAATGTTTCTTTTGCCTAACTTGGACGTGCTTGGAATAAAAAAAATAAGGAGAAGAAAATGGAACAGAGAGGAAAAGCTTGGCTTGTGCCAAAATATCCTGCCTGTTAATTATTTATTGAAGGATGAGAACTGAAACATGAATCTGTGTCTGCAGTTTATTTGTCACGAAGCCATTTTTACTTGCACATATCAAAATCTTCAAAGCAACTGGATCTTCATCTTGAGACAGAGAGCTATAATTGTCAAGGCTTCGGTACAGAGAATGTGGCGTGATTGTGTGGAAAAAAATACAATTGCAATCAAACTGATGTAATTTACAGGTCTTACTGTGTATAATATTTTTTGAAACTCATGGGCTGTGCAATTTTTTGAAGTGCTAGCCTACTTGTAATTGCCGATAAACTTTCCTGCTGAATAATGTTACTATATTTATATTTGGGTTTTTATTTTCTATATATCTACAACAAGATCTTTTTTAATAGTCTGTTTAAATGACTATTCTAATCAGTTATTTGTGTCTGAGGTGGTGGTTATTTTTTAAACAAATATAAGCTTTACAATATTCCTGATGTCGATGCTTGCAAGAATTAACAAAGCAATTGAGAAAATTTGCAACTGTGTCAGTAAAAAAAATGTTCAGATGAACACTTTTGATTTTAAGAGATGATCTTAAATTCCAACAATGTCTCTTATTCAGGTATGTCCAATAATGAGTATGTTGAAGTTACAAAATTTCACAACCAATGTTCTGGACCTTTGATCCAGAGATAAAAACATAGCTTCCTAGCTGACATAGTTGGATTCTAAATTCAAGACTTTAAATTAATCTGGAATTCAAATTAAATAAAAACTATTACACTGTCAGATTGTTGCAAAACCCCACCTGGTTCACTAGTATCCCTTGAATAAGGAAATCAGTCATTTTTACCCAGTAATTATGACTCCAGACTTCCCAATATGATGACCTCTTAACTGCCTCCTTCCTTAAGGCAATTGACAATGCCCAGTAAATGCTAGTGCCAATATTAATAATATACAGAAGTTATAAAACATGGTCTTTTCAAACATTCAGCTTATTCTTAACAACTACAGGTATAATATAACCACTTTCGGGAGAGGCATTGCAAGTGATATTACAACAGGTAAAGAGCAGTGAAAACTTTGAATTATTGTTGAATATATGGTATGATTCGGTCAGTACTCTAACCATGGTCAAATGCTGCTGCATGTTTGTGTGGTTTCGGTCAAAGCTGTGGAAGTGATTTAAAAAAAAAAGTTCAAACAGAAATCCAGTGGTCTTCAAAGCTAAGTTATTAAAATACTCTGGTCACAAAATTTCCGCTCCTGCAAACCAGAATTAATAGTGTCTACTTGTGGACATAGCAGAAAGTTCTTCACATTAGGGTTTTTTTGGTGCATAATCATCAGGACGTGTTTTAAATGTTGTATGTGCATTAAAAGTAGTTAATTTACTGAAAGAACTGACATTTGTTCTCTAAAGGAGGTGGTTCACTATAGTTTTTTTAATTATTACCTATAATAAAGTTAAAATGAATTACTTACAGGTGGATGACAACTCTCATTGAGATTTTTTTGTGAAAAGTCTGCATATATATGTAAAAGTAAGTATGAACCAGATTTCCACTCTTCAACACTTACATTTTGATGCAGAGTAAATAATAAACTTAAGTTACTGGATGGTTGGAAAATTTAATATTTGTTATTGAATGAATGAGTCTGAATGAAATTTTGAGCCACTGCTTCGCAAATGGGAGAGAAACATTGAACCCAAAATGAAAGCTGTTCTGAAATAGCCAGGGTACAATAAAGCATGAAAACACGACATAGGCCAGTTGGGCCAAAGGTGAACAAAATACCCCATCCAAATTAGTCCCATTTGCCCCATAACCTTTTAAACCTTTCCAAATGACTTTTAAAAGCCTCAACCACTTTCTCTGATGGCTCATTTCACAAACATACACTCCGGTATGGTTTAAAAAAAATGTTGCCCCTCAGGATTATAATAAATCCTTCCTCTTTCACTTAAAACCTATGTTTTCTAGTTCTCTAATCTTGGGAGCAAAAAGACTATGCATTCACTCTATCTACAGACCCCTAAATGATCACCACTAATTCTCCTGCATTCTAAATAATCAAGCACTAGTCTATCCAGCCTTTCCCTATAAGTTAGTCCCTCAAGTCCTAGCAACATCTCTGTAAATCTCTTCTGCACTCTTTCCATAGAAACGTAGAAAACCTACAGCACAATACAGGCTCTTCAGCCCACAGAGTTGTGTCCAACATGTCCCGACCTTAGAAATTACTAGGCTTACCTATATTCCTTTATTTTACTAAGCTCCATGTACCTATCTAAAAGTCTCTTAAAAGACCCTGTCGTATCCGCCTCCACCACCGTTGCCGGCAGCCCATTCCACGCACTCACCACTCTCTGAGTGAAAAAACTTACCCCTGACATCTCCTCTGTACCTACTCCCCAGCACCTTAAACCTGTGTCCTCTTGTGGCAACCATTTCAACCCTGGGGGAAAAACCTCTGACTGTCCACATGATCAATGCCTCTCATCATCTTATACAACTCTATCAGATCACCTCTCATCCTCCGTCACTCCAAGGAGAAAAGGCCGAGTTCACTCAACCTATTCTCATAACGCATGCTCCCTAATCCAGGCAACATCCTTGTAAACCTCCTCTGCACCCTTTCTATGTTTTCCACATCCTTCTTGTAATGAGGTGACCAGAACTGAGCACAGTACTCCAGGTGGGGTCTGACCAGGGTACTATATAGCTACAACATTACCTCTCAGCTCCTAAATTCAATTTCACAATTGATGAAGGCCAATACATCGTATGCCTTCTAAACCACAGAGTCAACCTGCGCAGCTGCTCTGAGTGTCCTATGGACTCGGACCCCAAGATCCCTTTGATCCTCCACACTGCCAAGCGTCTTACCATTAATACTATATTCTGCCATCATATTTGACCTACCAAAATGAACCACTTTACACTTAACTGGGTTGAACTCAGATCTGCCACTTCTCAGCCCAGTTTTTCATCCTATCAATGTCCCGCTGTAATTTCTGACAGCCCTCCGCACTATCCACAACACCTCCAACCTTTGTGTCATCAGCAAACTTACTGCCCCATCCCTCCACTTCCTCATCCAGGTCATTTATAAAAATCAGGAAGAGTAGGGGTCCCAGAACAGATCCCTGAGGCACTCCACTGGTCACCGACCTCCATGCAGAGTATGACCCATCTACAACCACTCTTTGCCTTCTGTGGGCAAGCCAGTTCTGGATCCACAAAGCAATATCGCCTTGGATCCCATGCCTCCTTACTTTCTCAATAAACCTTGCATGGGGTATCTTGTCAAATGCCTTGCTGAAATCCATACACCACTACATCTACTGCTCTACCTTCATCAATGTGTTTAGTCACATCCTCAAAAAATTCAATCAGGCTCGTAAGGCATGACCTGCCCTTGACAAAGCCATGCTGACTACTCCTAATCATATTATACCTCACCAAATGTTCATAAATCCTGCCTCTGAGGATCTTCAACAACTTACCAACCACTGAGGTAAGACTCACTGGTCTATAATTTCCTGTGCTATCTCTACTCCCTTTATTGAATAAAGGAACACATCCGCAACCCTCCAATCCTCCGGAACCTCTCCTATCCCCATTGATGATGCAAAGATCATTGACAGAGGCTCAGCAATCTCCTTCCTCGCCTCCCACAGTAGCCTGGGGTACATCTCATCCAGTCCCGGTGACTTATCCAACTTGATGCTTTCCAAAAGCTCCAGCACATCCTTTTTCTTAATAACTACATGCTCAAGCTTTTCAGTCTGCTGCAAGTCATCACTACAATCACCAAGATCCTTTTCCATAGTGAATACTGAAGTAAAGTATTCATTAAGTACTTCTGCTATTTCTTCTGGTTCCATACATACTTTCCCACTGTCACACTTGATAGGCCCTATTCTTGCACGTCTTTTCCTCTTGCTCTTCACATATTTGTTGAATGCCTTCTGGCTCTCCTAATTTCCTTCTTAGGCTTCTTCCTATTAGCCTTATAATCTTCTAGATCTCTAACATTACCTCGCTCTCTGAACCTTTTGTAAGCTTTTCTTCTTGACTAGATTTATTACAGCCTTTGTACACCATGGTTCCTGTACCCTACCATAACTTCCCTGCCTCATTGGAATGTACCTATTTAATAAACACTTTCCTAGAGCAGCGTGACCAAAACTGAACGCAATACTCCATGCAGCCTGAGCTAGCATATTGTACATCTCACCAGGATCTCCCAACTTTTATACTCAGTGCCCTAACTCTGAAGTTTGATGTGTCAAATGCTATCTTCCCCACCCTGTCTAATATACTTGAATTCCAAGGTCCATCTGTTCCATAACACTTCCCAGAGCCTGCCATTCACTGTAGAAGTCCTATATTGATTTGACTTTTCAAAGCACAACACTTCAATGATCTGAATTAAACTCCATTTACCATTCTTTGGCCCACTTACTCAGCTGATCAAGATCCTCCTAAGTTTTTTGAGAATCAGAATCAAGTTTATTATCACTATCTTGTATGGAACGAAATGTGTTTTTGGCATGAAGTAATAACTATCTTCATTGTCCAGTTGGTAACCATGCCTTGTACAATATCATTCAAATTGTTGACGAGAATGACAAACAACCCTGAGCACACCACTGGTCATAGGCCTCCTGTCTGAAAATCTACCTTGCACCATCCCCATCTGCTTTCTGCTATCTGGTTAATCGTGTATCCAATAAACCAACTCTCCCTCAATTCCATGTGATCTCACCTTCTCGAACAGCCTACCATGTGGAACATTATCAAAGTCCTTTTTGAAGTCTATGTAAACCATAGCTTTCTTGATCAAACCATCCAAAATAAAATTCAATCATCTGTAAGACATGATTTCCCACACACAAAGCTATGCTAACCACTACTCAGCCCCTGTCTTTCCAAATGCAAATGTACCTTGCCCTGTAGAAACCTTTCCAGTAGCTTACTTACCACAGATGTTAGACTTAGTGGCCTATAATTCCCATGCTTTTCTTTGCTATCCTTAAATAAATGCACAGTATTCACTACCCTCCAGTATACAGGCACCTCACCCAGCGCCAACAGTGAAGCAAATATCTCAGCAGGGCTGCCCACAATTTCTTCTCAATCTTCTCAGATTGTTCTTGGGTATACCTGGTCAGGCCTTAGAGATTTATCTCCCTTCATACATTATAAGACGTTCAGTACTTCCTCTATGGTTATGCAGATTATTTGCAAGACTTTTTCATCTACATTTCTTAGTTTTAAAGTCTTTGTGTCCTTCTCCACAGTAAAAACAGGAGAAATATTCATTCAGGACTTTGCTCAATCCTATAGTTTCACACAAAGATATCACGTCAGTCTTTTAAGGGGTTGCATTTTCTCTCAAATTACTCTGCCTCCTCATCTTTGTTTCCAGTCCTGATGAAGGGCCTCAGCCCAAAGAGTCAACTATACTCTTTTCCATAGGCACTACCTGGCCTGCTGAGTTCCTCCAGCATTTTGTGTATGTTGCTTCGATTTCCAGCATCTGCAGATTTTCTCTTGTTTGTACTTGTGATATCTCTTTGGATTCTCCTTAGTTTCCTCTGCTAAAGTTATCTCTGTCCCCTTTTTGCCTTCCCAATGAGTTCTCTTTATCTTACTCCCACTTGCCCAAGGTCCCTTTGCCCACAAACAACTGAACCCATTCAGACTTCGAATGCTCCCAAAATGTCCACCAGGGTTTTACTTGCTCATTTAACACCAATTTTCATATTAGTTTTATAATTCCAATTTCACCTGAAGTTATCAATTTCTTTAGCTAAAATACACAGAATTAAGTGCATTCGTCATCATTATTATGTGCTGTGTTGTGTGATGTGGGCATTCATGGTCTTATGATTGTTCTTCTACAGAAGTGCCAAAGTGGTTGCCATTGCCTTCTTCTGGGCAGTGTCTTTACAAGCGGGTGACCCCCCCCCAAAAAAAAACATCAATACTTTTCAGAGATTGTCTGCCTGGTGTCAGTGGTCGCATTAGCAGGGCTTGTAATCTGAAGTAGCTACTTATACAACCACCTATTATCTGCTCCTATGGCTTCACGTGATCCTGATCGAGGGGCTATTCAGGTGCAACACCTCGCACAAGGGTGACCTGCAGGCCAGCGGAGGGAAGGAGCACCTTACACCTCTTTTGGTAGAGGTGTATCTCCACACCACCACACAAAATGTATTATCAAAGTCATTATAATGCTGTTCAAAGACCACATTAAGCAGCTGATGTGACCTGTAGATTAAGAGGTTCCAACGCCACAGATACATTACTAGTTTGTTGTTGTTTATGAAATGGCAGAATTAATTAATATCAGTCAACACTTGCTCATTAAAATGATTTGAATGGGGGACATTGGTTTTGAACTTGGGGTTTGGACAATAGTATTGGACACTATGTCTACCTTCAAACTGCATCCAGACTTTCCACATCCTTCCTGTCGTGAGGTGACCAGAATTGAGCACAGTACTCCAAGTGGGGTCTGACCAGGGTCCTATAAAGCTGTAACATTACCTCTCGGCTCTTGAACTCAATCTCACAGTTGATGAAGGCTAATACACCTTATGCCTTCTTAACCACACAGTCAACCTGCGCAGCAGCTTTGAGTGCCCTGTGGACTTGGACCACAAGATCCCTCTGATCCTCCACACTGCCAAGAGTATTACCATTAATACTATATCCCGCCATCATATTTGACCTATTAAAATGAACCACCTCACACTTAATCTGAGTTGAACTCCATCTGCCACTTCTCAGCCCAGTTTTTCATCCTATCAATGTCCCGCTGTAATTTCTGACAGCCCTCCACACTATCCACAACACCCCCAACCTTTGTGTCATAAGTAAATTTACTAACTCATCCCTCCACTTCCTCATTCAGGTCATTTATAAAAATCACCAGAACAAATCCCTGAGGCACACCACTGGTCACCGACCTCCATGCAGAATATGACCCGTCTATGACACTTTGCCTTCTGCATGCAAGCCAGTTCTGGACCCACAAAGCAATATCGCCTTGGATCCCATGCCTCCTTACTTTCTCAATAAGCCTTGCATGGGGTACCTTATCAAATGCCTGGCTGAAATCCATATACACTACATCCACTGCTCTACCTTCATCAATGTGTTTAGTTACATCCTCAAAAAATTCAATCAGGCTTGTAATGCACGACCTGCCTTTGACAAAGCCATGCTGACTATTCCTAATCATTTTATGCCTCTCCAAACGTTCATAAATCCTGCCTCTCAGGATCTTCTCCACCACTGAAGTAAGACTCACTGGTCTATAATTCCCTGGGTTATCTCTATTCCCTCTTTTGAATAAGGGAACAACATCTGCAACCATCCAATCCTCAAGAACCTCTCCTGTCCCCATTGATGATGCAAAGATCATTGCCAGAGGCTCAGCAATCTCCCCCTCGCTTCCCACAGTAGCCTGGGATATATCTCATCTGGTCCCAGTGACCTATCCAACTTGATGCTTTCCAAAAGCTCCAGCACATCCTCTTTCTTAATGTCTATATGCTCAAGCTTTTCAGTCCGCTGTGTCATCTCTACAATCTCCGAAGTCCTTTTCACTGGTGAATACTGAAGCAAAGTATTCATTAAGTACCTCCACTACCGCTTCCGGTTTCATACACACTTTTCCACTGTTACACTTGATTGGTCCTATTCTCTCACGCCTTATCCTCTTGCTCTTCACATACTTGTCGAGTGCCTTGGGGTTTTCCTTAATTCTGCTTGCCAAGGCCTTCTCATAGCCCCCTTTGGCTCTCCTAATTTCATTCTTAAGCTCCTACCTTATAATTTTCTACATCTCTATCATTACCTAGTTTTTCTGAATCTTTAGTAAACTTTTCTTTTTCTCTTGACTAGATTTTCAACTCCCTTTGTACACCACTTTTCCTGTACCCTACCATTCTTTCCTTCTCATTCAAACATACCTGTGCAGAATGCCACGCAAATATTCCCTGAACATTTGCCAGATTTCTACCATACATTTCCCTCAGAACATCTGTTCCCAATTTATGCTTCCAAGTTCCTGCCTGACAGCTTCATACTTCCCTTACTCCAATTTATACTTTACTTTATTGTCGCCAAACAATTGATAATAGAACGTACAATCATCATAGCGATATTTGATTCTGCGCTTCCTGCTCCCTGGATTACAAATTGATAGTAAATATTAAAAATTTACATTATAAATCATAAATATAAAATAGAAAAATGAAAAGTAGGGTAGTGCAAAAAAACCGAGATGCAGGTCCAGATATTTGGAGGGTACGGCCCAGATCCGGGTCAGGTTCCGTTCAGCAGTCTTATCACAGTTGGAAAGAAGCTGTTCCCAAATCTGGCCATACGAGTCTTCAAGCTCCTGAGCCTTCTCCCAATTAAACACTTTCCTAACTTGTCTGTTCCTATCCCTCTCCAATGCTATGGTAAAGGAGATAGAATTGCGATCACTATCTCCAGAATGCTCTCCCATTGAGAGGCGAGAGGCCTGACACCTGACCAGGTTCATTTCCCAATACCAGATCAAGTACAGCCTTGCCTCTTGTAGGCTTATCTACATATTGTGTCAAGAAACCTTCCTGAACACACCTAACAAACTCTACCTCATCTAAACCCCTTGCTCTAGGGATATTCCTATCAATATTGGGGAAATTAACATCCCCATCACGACAACCCTGTTATTATAGCACTGTTCCAGAATCTGTCTCACTATCTGCTCCTTGATGTCCCTGTTACTATTGGGTGATCTGTAAAAAACACCCAGTAGAGTTATTGATTCCTTCCTGTTTCTAACTTCCACCCACAGAGACTCAGTAGACAATCCCTTAATGACTTCGTCCTTTTCTGCAGTCATGACATTCTCTGATCAGCTGGGCTACACACACACCTCTTTTGCCTCCCTCCCTGTCCTTTCTGAAAGCCTGGCATTCGAAGTAATCATTCCTTCCCCTGAGCCATCTAAGTCTCTGTAATGGCCACAACATCATAGCTCCAAGTACTGATCCACGCACTAAGCTCATCCGCTTTGTGCATGATGCTTCTTGCATTAAAATAGACACATCTCAAACCATCAGTCTGAGCGCATCCCTTCCCTATCACCTACCTATCCTCCCTCTCACACTGCCTACAAGCTTTCACTATTTGTGAGCCAACTGCTCCTACCTCAGTCTCTTCAGTTCAGTTCCCACCACCCCTGAGCAATTTTAGTTTCAACTCTCCCTGATAGCCTTAGCAAAGCTCCCTGCCAGGGTATTGGTCCTCAAAGATTCAAGTGCAACCCATCCTTTTTGTACAGGTCATGCCTGCCCCTAAAGAGATCCCAATGATCCAGAAATCTGAATCCCTGCCCCCTGCTCCCATCCCTCAGCCACGCATTTATCCTCCACTTCACTCTATTCCTGTACTCACTGTCGCGTGACACAGGCAGTAATCCCAAAATTACTATCTTTGAGGTCTTGCTTCTCAGCTTCCTTCCTAACTCCCTGTCATCTTTTTTTGGACCTCCTCCCTTTTCCTATCTATGTCATTGGTACTAATATGTACCACAACTTCTGGCTGTTCACCTTCCCACTTCAGGATAGCATGGACGCGATCAGAAACATCCTGGACCCTGGCACCTCGAAGGCAAACTACCATCCATGTTTCTTTCCTGCGTCCACAGAATCACCTGCCTGCCCCCCTAACAATAGGGTCCCCTATTACTGCTGTCTTCTTCCTTTCCCTACCCTTCTGAGCCACAGGGCCAGACTCTGTGCCAGATGCGCGGTCACTGCTGCTTCCCCCAGGTAGGCTGTCCCCCCCAACAGTACTCAAACAGGAGTACTTATTGTTAAGGGTGACAGCCACTGGGGTACTCTCTAGAATCTGACTCTTGCTCTTCCCTCTCCTGATTGTTACCCACTTACCTGTGTCCCAAGGTCCCAGTGTGACTACTTGCCTTTAGCTCCTCTCTATAACTTCCTCACTTTCCTTGACCAGACAAAGGTCATCAAACTGCATCTCCAGTTCCCTAACCCAGTCCCTATGAATCTACAGCTCGACGCACTTGTTGCAGATGTGGCTGTCCGGGAGGCTGGGAGTCCCCAGACATCGCACATCTGACACCCATTACAGAACACCGGCCTCGCAGACATACGTCCTATTCCTATTCGTCACAAGTAACTTACCTCGCCTCGACCTGTTATTGCTGAAGCTCCGTTGAGCCGAAGCCCTCCTACTCTGGCTCCCTCTACTCCGTCGCCCACTCCTCAGATGCCCGCTCGTGCCTTTTCGGGTCAGTAGAAGTGCGGTTTGCACTCTGCGCAGACTTGGCAGTCCCTGGTCATCATCCTGATCTCCTCAAGGGAGTAAGGCAGGTTCCGGGCTTTCACAAAGTGGAAAAGCCAGGTGACTCCCGGGTAGCAAAGGTCTACATGTAGGGCGTATAGCCGGTCGATCTGCGCGCTGGCGCACGTTCCCCGGGATAGGGCATCGGAGGGCTCGTTGAACTTCCCAGGCCTGTACATGATGTCATAGTTGTAGGTGGAGAGTTCGATTCTCCACCTCAGAATTCTATCAGTTTTGATTTTGCTCCGCTGCTGATTATTAAACATGAATGCGACTGAGTGCTGGTCAGTTAGCAGGGTGAACCTTTTGCCGGCAAGATAGTGCCTCCAGTGCCTTATAGCTTCCACTATGGCCTGGGCCTCTTTCTCTACCGCAGAGTGCCGAATTTCGGGGCCTTGAAGGGTACGGGAGAAGAACGCCACTGGTCTTCCTGCCTGGTTGAGGGTAGCAGGCAGTGCAAAGTTGGAGGCGTCACTCTCCACTTGGAAGGGAATGGCCTCATCCACCGCATGCATTGCTGCTTTGGCAATGTCCCCTTTTATGCGGTTGAAGGCCGCGTGGGCCTCGGCAGAGAGGGGGAATGTGGTGGACTTGACCAGGGGGCGGGCCTTGTCTGCATAGTTAGAGACCCATTGGGCATAATATGAAAAGAAGCCCAGGCACCTTTTGAGGGCTCTGAGGGTATTGGGAAGAGGGAGTTCCAACAAGGGGCGCATACGGTCGGGGTCAGGGCCAATGACTCCATTCTCCACGACACACCCAAGGATAGCAAGTCGGGTGGTCCCAAATACACACTTGTCCCTATTATAGGTGAGGTTGAAAGATTTGGCCGCTTGGAGAAATTTTTGGAGGTTGTTGTTGTGATCCTGCTGGTCGTGACCGCAGATGGTGATGTTGTCCAGATATGGGAACGTGGCCTTCAGTTGGCACTGGTCCACCATCTGGTCCATTGCCCTCTGGAAGACAGATAAACCATTCGTGACACCAAAGGGGACGCGCAGGAATTGATAAAGCCTGCCGTCCGCCTCGAAGGCAGTGTAAGGGCAGTCCTCCCAGCGGATGGGGAGCTGATGGTAAGCGGATTTTAGGTCTATGGTCGAGTACACCTTGTACTGTGCTATGTGATTGACCATATCCGCGATGCGGGGTAGAGGGTACGCGTCGAGCTGCATGAACTTATTGATGGTCTGGCTATAGTCCACGACCATCCTATCCTTCTCCCCGTTCCGAACAACCACCACCTGCGCCCTCCAAGGACTTGTGCTTGCCTCAGTGACCCCCTCCCTGAGCAGCCGCTGCACCTCCGACTTAATGAATGCTCTGTCCCCTGCGCTGTACCTCCTGCTTTTAGTTGCCACAGGTTTACATTCGGGGGTCAGGTTAGCGAACAGCGGTGGGGGAGGGATCCTGAGGGTGGAGAGGCCGCAAGTGGTGTCAGTAGTGTGGCAGTTGGCATGATGTTGGGTGGGATGCGTGGGTCGGTGTGTGTGTGTGGTCAGTAGCGGGGTACGTGACGTATCTCTACAAAACAGGGGATTTATGACAGTAATTGGCGGGAGGGGCCCATCATACTTCATTGTCACGCTTTTCAGGTGGCTCTGGAAGTCCAACCCCAACAGCACAGGGGAACAGAGTTGAGGCAAGACCAGTAACGTAAAGTCCCGATATTCTGTGCCCTGCACCACTAGTGTCGCTACACAAACCCCCGGATGTCTGTTGTATGTGACCTGGAGGCCATGGTGACCCGCCATGGCCTCCAGGTCGCATACAACCGGCCGTATCATGAGTCCACAATACTGCACCGTGGGCGGGTGGATAAAACTCTCCGTGCTGCCTGTGTCAAACAGGCAGCTTGCCTTGTGCCCCTCCACCAGGATGTCCATCATTGACCTTGCGAGCTGGTGGGGGGCGCTTTGGTAGAGGGTCACGGAAGCCAGGGTGGGGTCGCTGTCTTGGTCCAGCGTGGTGGGGTGCCCCGTGAACACCCGTTGGTCGTAGGCGGTGGGAGGTGGCGCCGACCAAGATGGCCGCCCCCATGTCTCGCACGTGGTGGCGGTGTGCAGGGAAGATGGCGGCCCCCATGTCTCGCACGTGGTGGCAGTGTGCAGGGAAGATGGCGACCCCCACGTCTCGCACGTGGCGCTGCTCGATCCCGCTCGTGGTTTTGACTTACAGACCTTGGCGAAGTGGCCCTTCTTTCCGCAGCTGGAGCAGGTAGCTTGTCGGGCTGGGCAGCGTTTCTGGGGGTGCTTCTCCAGTCCGCAGAAGTAGCACTTCGCGGACTCACGACTGGCGGCAGCTGAGGTCGATTCGCCGGCAGGTTGTGGGGTCTGCGGCACCCACGAGGCCATCGGGGGATCGCGTGCCTGGAGAGCCTTGGAGTTATGCAGAGCGGCCTCCAACGTATCAGCCAGCTCCATCGCCGAATTTAGGGTAAGATCGGCTTTTTCCAGCAGCCGCTGGCGCACGTACACTGACCTGGTCCCCATGACGAGGGCGTCTCTCACTTGGAGTTCTGCATGCTGCGCCGCCGTCAGCTCCTGGCAATTGCAGACCCGCACGAGTGTCTGTAGGGCCCGGACGAACTCAGCACTCGATTCCCCAGGGCGTTGTTGCCGTGTCGCTAAACGGTGCCGAGCATAGACGCTGTTTATCGGCCGCAGGTATTGTCTTTTGAGTGCGTTCATCGCGCCGTCGTAGTTCGGCTGGTCTCTGATCAGCGAATAGACCCGTGGACTGACCCTGGAGAGTAGAACTCTGCACTTCGCTACGGGGTCGGTCGCTTTAATCTCCTCTAGATACGCTTCGAAGCAGGCCAGCCAGAGTTCGAAAGTGTTTCCAGCTTCAGGTGTTTGCGGATTGAGGTCTAATTTTTCTGGTCTCAGGGCCTGTTCCATGTTTTAAAAAGTACAGCAAATAAAATTGAAGCACCTTCAATTACCCCAAAAGACTGAGGTTTGGTAAAATACTGAAAGGCTTTTATTCGCTGTACAATACGACCTCCACAGTGAGTGTCTGCCCCCGGACTGAGGGGGAGGGGCAAGGCGAACACCTTTATACAGGACTCTGTGGGAGGCGCCACAGGGGCAGTCAGCAGAGGGGTGTGTCCAGACAGGTAACCGAGTTACAACATATATACATGGTTTACCACAGGTGTACAATTGAGAGCATCCTGACTGGCTGCATCACTGCCTCCCTTAATCGCAGGATTCTGCAGAGAGTGGTGCGGACAGCCCAGTGCTCTTGTAGTTGTGAACTTCCCACGATTCAGGACATTTACAAAGACAGCTGTGTAAAAAGGGCCCCTGGGATCATTGGGGACCCGTGTCACCCCAACCACAGGGTACTGCAGCATAAAAGCCAGGACCAATGGGCTCTGGGACAGCTTCTTCCACCAGGCCATCAGACTGATTAACTCATGCCGATTTGAGTGTATTTCTATGTTACATTAACTGTTCTATTTATTATCAATTACTATGATTGCACATTTAGATGGAGACATAACGTAAAGATTGTTAGTCTTCATGTATGTGAATGATGTAAGAAATAAAGTCAATTCAATTCAGAATTACTACCAGAGAAGATTATCTTTTGATGCAAGCTGCAGTACTCAGTGCTCAGTGGGAGAATGCAGAGACGCTGTTTAATGCTCAGCTTCCAGTTACAATTTCTTTTAATAGCTACACATAGGGCAACTCTGTACCGCCGCCAGTGATCCGGGTTCAAAGACGCCACTGTCCTTAAGGGGTTTGTATGCTCTTCTCACAAAACCATGGGTTTGCTCCAGGTGCTATATATTGTTTCCATATTCCACAGATGTCCGGTTTAGTAGGTTAATTAGTGACGTGGGTGTAACTGGGCAGCATGGGGGTCATAGGGGCGAAAAGGTCTGTTACCATGCTGTACAGTATCTCGAAATAAATAAAATTATTGTCGTACTGCTATCTCCCTCTTGTGGTAGGTGATAAAATCACAAGTGCCTCATAATTGATCAAGCAGCTCAAAAAACTAAAGTCTGCAGAAATCATAAATGTAACCCAGGATCAACTGAAAACAATTTGGAAAGTAAAGTATATGGAGAAATCTGATTAATTGTGCAGAGTTCAAATTAGAATTTTTATAGAATGGTTGTAAATTGCTGCAACCCTATATTTTGTCAAAGTGATTATCCTGATCATTGACAGTAAATGAGATGGCAGTTTGGTAGATAGTATTGTATAACACTATCTAGTGCTTTCCTGGTGTGTATGCTGAATAAACTCTTCTTGGGCTTCCAGCCGGGTTCAGATATTGATTATAATGAACGTTTCAATGACAAACTCTGCCATTTACATCAGGGATGATAATTGGGCATGTCTAGTCTGGTGGTATTTCCCCCCCCCCCATAGTCCATCCCTCCTGATTGGTTACTCCTCATCCAAGCAGGTTTATGCTCTCTCACCTTCTTTACAATCGAATTCTAGTTCTTACTTAGAGCGAAACCTCTGTCTTTGTTAAAATTCATTCCCTCTGGTTTTATATCAATAGCTTCCCTTACCAGGTGGCCCCAAAAGCTATTGGTGCAGCACAGTACTTTTGTGCTATCGAAGTCAATCCTATGGCCATTGCAAATGTAATGTTCTGCTACCGCTGATTTCTCCAGGTAACCCAAACAGGTACATCTTCTATGCTCCTTGCTGCGGGTTTCCACTGTGCATCCCGTCTGGCCGACGTACGCAGCTCCACATTTGTAAGGTGTGGCCTCGCGCTCTCCAAGCACTCCATCAGGTAGTGACCAACAGCAGTGTTCCTGACTATGGGTGAGAACAGGATTGAACAACAGTGTCAGATAAAATCCAGAAAAAAATGGATAGAGCTTGGGCAAAACATGCATTAGTAGGCAGCAAAAGAGATTTCCTTGAGGAACTATCAATATCATTCCAATATTACATGAAATTTAACCATTTCAGATTTAAAGAATTAATAATATCGCCTCACCTAACAAGCATCCAGATGGTCAAATCCCATTAGTGTAGTTCAGACTACAACTGGGCAAAATTTTTATAATACTTGCTTTTGTTTTTATATTTATGAAACAATCCCATGAACAGTATTCAACATACAGAATGGTTATGCGGTGATTAGTAAGCTAATTTTAGATTATGATTAGATTATGAACACGTAGTCCTCTTTTATTGTCATTTAGTAATGCATGCATTAAGAAATGATACAATATTTCAACCAATAGCTAATTATTCTAACCATTGACAAATGCAGAAGATACTTGACCGAAAGCAATTTTAAGTAAATGCTAAAAATGCATGATTTTAACTTTTAATGCTATAATTCACTGAACATGAACTCTAAGCACTGAAAATTAGCAGATTCTGTGGAGATATTCATTTGCTAGATGTGGACAGTTGATATGTTTACGTTGCTGTTTGAAACTTTGTCCATAGATTGTGTTTATACATGAGATTCTGCAGGTGCTGGAAATCCAGAGCAACACACACAAAGTGCTGGAGGAACTCAGCAACTCAAACAGCATCTATGGAGGGAAGTAAATGTTTCGGGCTAAGGCCCTTCATCGGGCTCAAAATGTTGACTGTCTATTTTCCTTCACTGAGGCTGCCTAACTTGCTGTTCCTCCAGAATTTTGCTACAGATTGTGCTGCTCTGCTTTTAAGTCCATCTTCCATACCACTGCTGATCTCACCTGCCTTTGTGGGGTACAGCTCATGTATCATGTGTTTTATGTCATATTGTCATGTTTCTGTCAGTTTTCTCCCAGGATCCAATTGCAAGTCATTATTTCAACCATGCAATTCAACATTTAAAACAAAATGCCTACAAATGAATGATATGCTGAATGGAGAGATGTGATATCCTTTCTACCGAGGAAATGAAGTTCAAATACTACCAAGCTCATCTTCAACCCCAGCATTTAATGACGTCACAAATGATTGTTGATGAAAGAGGTTCAGGTACAGAGCTGAGTAAGGCAGTGGTGTAATGAGGAAGAAGAAATGATATAACAGGTTTATTTCTGGCATGGGGTTAAAATTAACAGATAATAAAAAATAGGAAATATGGATCAAGAAGTCATAGACAAGCAACATCTTGCACTTGTATGATTTCTCTAACATAGACAAATGCCTCAAGGTTACCATACAAAGTTGATGAGCAGCAGATTGTTTCTGACAGGCATGAAGATAAATATAAGACTAAATAGAGAAAGTTGGGAACTAGAGCAGGAGTAAACTCTTTGCACATTTGCCCCAGAGGGCAAGAATACCAATAGATATGACCAGTTGGATTATTTCAATGACAAAATAGTCAAAATGAGCTCTACACATGTCACTGAAGGTGCGAGTAGAAGTGACGGTGTAGAGTTTAAGAATAGGGTTTGTAGGAATAGCAAACAGTGATCACACCAAATATTGATTTGATTTAGATTTTTTACAGTTTAATGCTCTTTATAGTATTTTTCTGATATCTAGACACTTTCATTTCATGACTTTTAAAAGCCTCTTCACTGGATAGAACTTATTTTTGCATGTATCTAAGACTTTTGCACAGTACTGTATATATTGTGGAATCATTGTTGAAAACTATCAGAAATGCCAAGTGGTAAGTGAAGTCATACTAAGCCTGAGGTAATTGTTCACAATAACCTCCTGTGTCAAGTTGTCACTTGTTGTGTCTGTATCAACTATCTTCAACAAGTACAGGAGGGGGTCTAGGAGCATTTGAGTCACCCATCTCGCAAAGTCCAAGTTGTAGTTCCCTTGCCATTTAATCCTATTTTACAAAATTCCTGGTCCAAGCATGACATTTAAACACAGACTTCTTAATCCAAGCATAAAATGTTAACCAATTATCTCACTTTAAACATTTAGCCCTCTAAACATAGTTAATCCATTGCTAAATTTCACATATCAAATCGTTCTTTGTTTAGAATTTAATTCCAAGCAATTAAATAACATGTGCTTTGAGAATTGAGAAACTAGTTGTCTCTATCCCCTTCAGAGAAAAAATAATGCCCAGAAGAGATGTTCTTAGCAAAATGTTGAAGTATTTTAGTTTAGTATCATAGGCACCCTAGATTTATATATATAGCTTCAGATGGTATGGCCTCCACTGAGCCCTGATCTCAACATCAGCAAGGCTGTCTGGGATTACCTGAAGAGACAGAAGCAAGCAAGACAACCAAAGTCTGCAGAAGAACTGGGGCAAGTTCTCGAAGAAGCTTGGAACAATCTACCAACTGATTTTCTTATAAAATGGCACAACAGTTTATCTAAGAGAATTGATGCAGTTTTAAAGGCAAAGGGTGGTCCTATCAAATATTGATTTGATTTAGTGTTTTTACTGTTTACTGGTCTTTATAGTAAGTTTTCATTTCATTATTTATGAAAGCATCTCTGCTTACAGATTATTTTTACATGTGCTTAAGACAGTACAATAGATCTCAGCAATTTTGCAACAGAAACTTTTAAAAAGTGCATAGGTAGAACATTGTGTCATGAATGAACACCATCTCCATTTTCACATTTGTACTTTATATATATATATATATATATATATATATATATGAGAGAGAGAGAGACAGACACACACATCAACCAAATTGAGTAAGCAAAGACTGCTCTACGTATTGGGGTGCCATCGTAATGTAGCGGTTAGCCTGATGCTATTACAGCTTGGTTCGTCGTGGTTTGCAGTTCAATTCTGACTCCGTCTGTAAGAAGTTTGTACTTCCTACCCATGAGTGCGTGGTTTCCTCCAGGTGTTCCAGTTTCCTCCCACATCTAAAGACATACTGGTTAGTAGGCTAATCTGTAATTGAATCTTGTTCTCACAGTTAAATAGGTGGGTTGCTGCACAGTTCAGCTCGCTGGGCCAGAAAGGCCTGTTCCACACCGTATTTCTAAATAATAATTAACATGTGTATTCTATGTGGTTAGGCACACTCATTAATTTAAGCATATTGAGCCAAAATTTGCTGTTAAAATGATCACTTTTTCTACAACCAAACATCACTAAACTCAAATAAAGCTTCCCATAATCATTGTGACAAGGAACCTTACACCGATGTACCTTAATATTGAAATGGTTAAAATGGTGAAATTTCCTGCATTTGGGATATATACAAATTAAATAGGTCACTGAAAGTTTAGCCCTTATCCATTTTAAGTTATCATTTTACAACTGGAAGGCAATTTTTGTTTCATATTTGTTGCGCTTTCTCTATTTTCTCTCATTCTCTTAAACCCACCTTTCACTCCTTCTCTCTGTTTCTTTTTGCCTTACTTGGGAGTCGGATTCACTTACCTTTCTAGCTCAGAACATAATTCGTCAGTCTGAGTGAGAGTGTGCACTTTTGCTTATCCTCTTCACACAGACCCCAAATTCTTTGAACTGTGACATTATCAGTTTGCACTTCCCATGAAAAAATAAGAATTAAAATGATAAGCTCAATACTATTAATAATTTTATAAATAGGAGATGATATTGGATACTGTGCCACAGTAAAATTACAGCTCATTATGCTCTCTCAAGAGGAACTCACTTTTCAGTACTTTAGGTCAGTAAAGTTTGTTCGAATTTTCTTCTTCATTCCTTAAATGCCAAAAGATGGTGCTTTGACTTATTTCCAATAATTTAAGATTTTGATACATGACCTGCACTGAAATTCCATTCCAAACATGCCAATTCATGTGGGAAACAATGTTAAGTGTCAGGACACTGAAGCAGGGACCCAATCGCAGACCAATGCACGACGATGTTTACTGAGTAGCAAATCAAGGGGTGTGGGGTGGCCAATCAAAGTCAGCGTCAAAGTTTAGGCAGAGATCAAAAATTCCAGAGAAATCCAGAAACCAGAATCAGGTAACAGGCAGAGTCGATACTCAAACAGACAGAGTTCAGATACAAATGCTGGAACAATTCAGGAAAACTCACTGGCACAATCTGGCAACAAACATGTGAAAACACAGGACTAAAATACACTGAGCAATAAACAGGTGGAGCACAATGAGACACAGGTGGCAGCAAAACAAGTAATAATGAGAAACAGGTGAGAGATAGAGTAGAGCAGGAGTGGGGACAGGAGCACATGGGCATGAAAACAAACAAACAAGAGCACATAGCAATACAAAACCACAGACTGACGGCTAGGGGGAAACACACAAAAAGACAGTTCAACTGGAGGTACTGACAATTAAGTAATTTCTTTTGCATGTCAGTAGGAATGAATGAAAATCAAATTTCTTATCAGTGCAGCTATCTTGCAAACATTGCACTGGCCAGTTTGTTATCAGCATGCTTTTTGGGCTTACTTTCATGTCTGTGCTAATGGGCATGTTGTCTGATGAGGGCACTCTGAAAGCCAGTGGTAGCTTTTGGTACCTTCAGTCACAAAGATTAACTTGTGAAGATTTAGTTGGCCACTCACAGGGGAAATTAATCTTCATAGAACTATGGATGTCACAAGAGATTCTGCAGATGGAGGAGGGTGCAAGATATTGCTCAAGATTTCCAGCATTGCTAGAATCTCTTTTGCTATGACACCTTCTTGAATTGTTATTGTCCATCTGCTGAAGATATTTCCACAGCATAGTTGAGTATGGAGTTCCAGACTTAGATCCAATGGGAAGAAAGGAGCAGCAATATCTTTCAAAGTCCGAATTGTGTGGAGCTTGGAAGGAAAGCTGGAGTTGGTGGCATCCCATGTAGCTACTGCTCAGGTCCTTCCTGACAGCGGAGGCAGAGTTTTGGAAATTGTTTTCTGAGTACTCTTGGCAGGAGATGTCAATCCACTGTGTAGATAATAGAGCCATTGTGCATTGGGCATACAGGAATGTTTAGTCCCGGATGCTTATATAATTAGATTTTTTGGACCTGCAACCATCCAGAAAAGTGGCAAGTATCTCCTTGCACACCTGAATTACGTCTCATAGATGATGGACAGGCTTTTGGCAAATCAGGTGAGCTGACAGGACATCCTGAGTCCGATCTACTTAGTAGAGGAATTTCATTGTGGCTGAATATGAGACTTAGGCTCAGTTGGCTAAATGTTGTTAGACCATAAGACCATAAGACAAAGGAGCAGAAGTCGGCCATTCGGCTGATCGAGTCTGCTCCGCCATTTTATCATGAGCTGATCCATTCTCCCATTTAGTTCCACTCCCCGGCCTTCTCCCATAATCTTTGATGCCCTGGCTACTCAGATACCTATCAATCTCTGCCTTAGAAACACCCAATGACCCAAACACTCCACTGCTGCCCGTGGCAACAACTTCCATAGATTCACCACCCTCTGACTAAAAAAATTTCTTGGCATTTCTGTTCTGAATGGGCGCCCTTCAATCCTTAAGTCATGCCCTCTTGTACTAGACTTCCCCATCATGGGAAACAACTTTGCCACATCCACTCTGTCCATGCCTTGCAACATTCGAAATGTTTCTATGAGGTCTCCCCTCATTCTTCTAAACTCCAAGGAATACAGTCCAAGAGCGGACAAACGTTCCTCATATGTTAACCCTCTCATTCCCGGAATCATTCTAGTGAATCTTCTCTGTACCCTCTCCAATGTCAGCACATCCTTTCTTAAATAAGGAGACCAAAACTACCCACAGTACTCCAAGTGAGGTCTCACCAACGCCTTATAGAGCTTCAACATCATATCCCTACTCCTATACTCTATTCCTCTAGAAATAAATGCCAACAATGCATTCGCCTTCTTCACTACCGACTCAACCTGGAGGTTAACCTTATGGGTATCCTGTACGAGGACTCCAAAGTCCCATTGCATCTCAGAACTTTGAATTCTTTCCCCATTTAAATAATAGTCTGCCCGTTTAGTTCTTCTACCAAAGTGCATAACCATACACTTTCCAACATTGTATTTCATTTGCCACTTCTTTGCCCATTCTCCCAATCAATCCAAGTCTCTCTGCAGACTCTCCATTTCCTCAGCACCACCGGCCCCTCCACCTATCTTCGTATCATGAGCAAACTTAGCCACAAAGCCACCTATTTCATAATTCAAATCGTTGATGTACAATGTAAAAAGAAGCGGCCCCAACACGGACCCCTGTGGAACACCACTGGTAACCGGCAGCCAACCAGAATAGGATCCCTTTATTCCCACTCTCTGTTTCCTGCCAATCAGCCAACGCTCTATCCACATATGTAACTTTCCCATAATTCCATGGGCTCTTATCTTGTTAAGTAACCTCATGTGTGGCACCTTGTCAAAGGCCTTCTGAAAATCCAAATATACAACATCCACTGCATCTCCCTTGTCTAGCCTACTGGTAATTTCCTCAAAAAATTGTAATAGGTTTGTCAGGCAGAATTTTCCTTTAAGGAATCCATGCTGAGTTCTGCCTATCTTGTCATATGCCTCCAGGTACTCTGTAACCTCATCCTTGACAATCGACTCCAACAACTTCCCAACCACGGATGTCAAGCTAACAGGTCTATAATTTCCTTTTTGCTTCCTTGCCCCCTTCTTAAATAGCGGAGTGACATTTGCAATCTTCCAGTCCTCCAGAACCATGCCAGAATCTATCGACTTTTGAAAGATCATCGCTAATGCCTCCGCAAACTCCACAGCTACTTCCTTCAGAACACAAGGCTACATTCCATCTGGTCCGGGAGATTTATCTACCTTTAGACTATTCAGCTTCCTGAGTACTTTCTCTGTCGTAATTGTGACTGCGCACACTTCTCTTCCCTGCCACCCTTGAGTGTCTGGTATACTGCTGATGTCTTCCTCAGTGAAGACTGATGCAAAATACTCATTCAGTTCCTCCGCCATCTCCTAATCTCCCATTACAATTTCTCCAGCATCATTTTCTATCGGTCTAATATCTACACTCACCTGTCTTTTACTCTTTTATATACTTGAAAAAGCTTTTAGTATCCTCGTTGATGTTATTTGCTAGCTTCCTTTCATAGTTAATCTTAATGACCTTCTTAGTTTCCTTTTGTAAGGTTTTAAAAACTTTCCAATCCTCTGTCTTCCCACTAATTTTTGCTACCCTGTATGCCCTCTCCTTTGCTTTAACTTTGGCTTTGACTTCTCTTGTCAACCACGGTTGCATTCTTTTTCCATTCGAAAATTTCTTCATTTTTGGAATAAACCTGTCTTGCACCTTCCTCACTTCTCACATAAACTCCAGCCACTGCTGCTCTGCTGTCTTTCCCGCCAGTGTCCCTTTCCAGTCAACTTTGGCCAGTTCCTCTCTCATGCCACTATAATTTCCTTTACTCCGCTGAAATACCAACACATCAGATTTCGGCTTCTCTTTTTCAAATTTCACAGTGAACTCAATCATGTTATGATCACTGCCTCCTAAGGGTTCCTTCACCTCAATCTCTTCAATCACCTCCTCCAGTACAGCCGATCCCCTAGTGGGCTCAACAACAAGCAGTTCTAAAAAGCCATCTCGCAGACATTCTACAAATTCTCTCTCTTGAGATCCAGTGCCGACCTGATATTCCCAATCCACTCGCATGTTAAAATCCCCCACAATTATTATAACACTGCCCTTCTGACAAGCCTTTTCTATTTCCAGTTGTAATTTGTAGTCCACATCCCTGCAGCTGTTTGGAGGCCTATAAGTAACTGCCATCAGGGTCCTTTTACCCCTGCTATTTCTTAGCTCAACCCATAAAGATTCTGCACCTTCCGATCCTATATCACCTCTTTCTAATGATTTAATATCATTTCTTACCAATAAAGCCACGCCACCCCCTCTGCCTACCTGCCTATCCTTCCGATACACCGTGTATCCTTGGACGTTCAGCTCCCAGAGACATGCATCCTTTAGCCACGTCTCAGTGATGGCCACAATATCATACCTGTTGGTATTATTGAGTGCAAACTATAATTTAATCTTATATTCAATATTTTGATAATCTTGTGTCTGAAGAAAGGTAGTGAAATCAGCAATGGCTTTGAGAAAATTTGAGTATTTTTTAAAAATGACATCAACATTGCCTGAATTACATTCAGCAAAATCTATGCATAGGATAATTATTTTATCACATATATTTTTCATTTTGTAACCATTAGAAACAGTTAACAATAATTTGTGGTGAAATGTGCCACTGGGTGAAGGCTTTGCATGAATGTAACTTTTTCTAGAAATGAGGGATAATGGCAAATGTGCAGATGACTCAGGAACCCTGAAAATAGACTGTGATGTTTGATCTCCAAGAATGTAATATATTGTTTGGGCTCAGTGAACCAGGATGAAAAGAGAACTGAAGGCTCCAGAGGTAAAACACAGAGCCTGAAGGTCAAAAACAAATTGTTTGCACAGCTGTGTTATTGCATGGGAGCACTGAGAGAGATTTCACATTTTAGATATTCTGCAGGGTTCAATGGTTCTTACTGTTCAGGCTGCATTTTAAAATAAATGCCCTGTGTGAGATACCACTCTGAGGCTGTTGATTGTGATGGACAATTTGCAACTTCAGAAGTGCCTGTAGGCAATAAGTGGCACTGGATATTCAGAGTCCTTTTCCCCTGATAACTTCCTTTAAAATATTTCTTAATAATTAAAGAGATTGTGGATATTTCTGGTTTCTCATAACCTTCAAAGGCCCGATACTAAAGTAAAATAAATTGTTATTGATTACCTGTTGGTGAAATAGTTAAATAGCCTTTGCAACTTGGAACACACTGACAAGTTCAGGTGGGTTGAGACTACCTTTCATATAGAATCTCACTCAGAATGACACTCAAATAGGTTTGAACAATGGTGTCTTGAGAAAGTGTATGCTTCTGTCAGTACTTCTACAACTGAGGTCAGGGGTGTAGGCATTGACATACACATAAACACCAGAAAATCTGCAGATGCTGCAAGTCCAAAGTAAAACACACAAAATGCTGGAGGAACTTGGCAGGTCAGGCAGCTTCTATATAGGAGAAGAATAAACAGTTGATATTTTGGGCCGAAACACTTCTTCAGGACTGGAAAGGAAGGGGGAGGATGCCAGAATATAAAGGTGGGGGGAGAGGAAGATGGATAGGTGAAGCTAGGAGGACGATAAAGGTAGAGAGCTAGAAAAGAAGGGATCTGTTAGGAGAGGAGAGTGGACCATTGGAGAAAGGGAAGAAGGAGGGGACCCAGGGGGAAGTGATGGGCAGGTAAGAAAAAGTGAAAGGCCAGAGTGGGGAATAGAAAAAGAGGGGAGGGGTAGGGAAAAATAATTTTTACCAGAAGGAGAAATCGATATTCATGCATTAGGTTGGAGGCTATCTAAATGGAATATAAGGTGTTGTTTCTCCATCCTGAGGATGGCCCATCTTGGCACAAGAGGAGACCATGAACCGACATGTTGGAATGGGAATGGGAAATGGAATTAAAATGTTTGACCACTGGGAAGTTCCGTTTTTTATCAGATGGAGTGGAGGCACTTGACAAAGTGATTTCCTAATTTATGAAGGGTCTCACCAATGTACAGAAGGCTGCGTCAGGAGAACCAGACACAATAGAAGACCCCAGTTGATTCACAGGTGAAATATTGCATCTCCTGGAAAGACTGCTTGAGACCCTGAATGAAGGTGAAGGAGAGGGGTGAATGAGCAGGTGTAGCACTTAAGCCACTTGCAGGGATAGGTGCTGGGAGGCTGATTAGTAGGGAGGGACGAATGGACAAGGGAATTGTGGAGGGAGCAATCCTTGTGGAAAGTGGAGGGGAAGAGGTAAAGACATGTTTAGTGGTACGATCCCTTTAGAGATGGTGGAAGTTGCGGAGGATGATGTGTTGGATACCGAGGCTCATGGGGTGGTAGGTAAGGACAAAAAGAACTCTGTCACTGTTCAGGTGGCAGAAAGATGGGATGAGCTTGGTTGTTCAGGGAATGGAGGAGTTGAAGGCAGCATCAAGAGTGGAGAAAGAGAAACCACATTCTTTGAAGAAGCAGGATATCTCTGATGTCCTGGAAATGAAAGCCGCATCCCAAGGACAGATGTTTGTTTTTAATATTCTTTTTAGTGATGTAACTATTTTGCCCTCGCTCAAGAGTTTTCCTATTTTCTTAAGCTAGACAGATAGGCAAACCTCAGTCCCGGCGTAGTTGTAGTTTGAAAGCGATTTTATTGTTCACCAGCATATAACAGTATGCAAGGAGTTGATGTAAAAAGACAGTACCCTCAGCATTCTCACAAAAGGTAGTTTCAATTATGATTAAAGTTCCTTCAACTTCTAACAAGGTGCTTCTGACGAATGAATGAATATAAAAGTGATTATATATAATTGCTGACCTAATGTCGAAGGCTAATTGCTTGATTGTCCCATAGTTGCTGAACAACACGATAATAAGTAATCAACAGCTGCTGTGAGCTTACAAGTAAGTAGTGAGATCTAGTACTTAGAAATAAAATAACAAGCCACATCAGGAAAGACATAACAGTAACTCTGACCCTAGGTAAATGTTGGGCGCAACATTCAGTTTGGAACTCTATCCCTTCTGTTGAAATTGAACATCTTTGAATCAGCTTTAGTAGCAACTTATGGTAATAGATGCTCTATTTTTAAAATGCTTGGAAGAATAGATTATTATTATCAAACCACTTTTATCGCTGATCATCAGAAATTACTTCTTTCACTTTCTACCAGATTGTTGTATGAGTAGAGATGAAAGACTTCATTCTCTGGAGTTCAGAAGAATACAAAATGATCTCATTAAAATATACTAGATTCCTATGGGCTTGACAGAATAAAAACAGGTTTGATACTTATCCCAGCTAATGTATGAACAGACTCAAAATGTCTGATCAGCCATTCAGCAGAGAAATAAAAGGAAACTTTTTTCATCTGGAGGTTAGTGACTGGAATTTTCAGCACAAATGGGCAAAAATAGAGATCAGTATAATTTTAGATAAAAAGAGAATTGAGGCTGAGGGATTAATGCAGAAAAATGGTGCAGAGGTAAAAGATTAGTCATGATATAATTGAATATTTAACAGTCACAGAGGTCAAGTGGACTACTTCTGCCTCTACTTTAGATTTTATCCTCTGACTCTCTCAGAAATCAAATACTTCTATTCAATTTGCCCTTTTTATGGTATTGAATTTCCATTTTCCATTTAATTTATTTTGTTCTATGATTTCAAAACAAACAACAACCAGAATTGGCTTAATGTAGCATTCCCTCATAGCTGTATTTTCAGCCTCAGTTGTGTTTGCTGGTGTGATTTAAAAAAAATGAACTATGGGATAAAGTTTTTAAAATAAATCAGTAGATGTTTAGTAGATTTTGTATAACTTGCCAAACGACTGATATTTCTTAATGTAAATGTCAACAAGATTGGAGTTTTCATTCAAGTCCCGAATCTAATGGCTAGTCTTTGCTGGTCTTTCTATTGCTGCTGTTCAATTGAACATCTGCTGGAGTGTATAGAGTGTGGACTAGCTGCAGTTCCATAGTGCTGACTCTGGAATATCTGGTCACTGAACCTACACTGAGGTACACCTGGTGCTGTCACAATGGTGAGGCATTGGGAGCAAGGGTGGACCTAAATGCAAGACACATCTTGTGAGGTTACTTAGATTTAGTTTATTGTTCGATACCAGGAGAGCAAAGCAGGAGCAGGAAATAGCGAACTGGACAAGGACTCAGGACTATGACTAGGCTGGGACTCGGGGTCTGGGCTTGGACTTGGAACCAGCTCCCAGAACTAGAGGAGACATGAAGAGGCTAGGGTATGGACTCCGAGCCAGAGACTGGGCAAGGACCCAGTACCTGGGTCTTGCCTCAGGCTCGGACGCCAGAACCAGGCAAGGACATGACATGGGCTAGGGAGAGGAGGAACATGCGAACACAGAGCCTCGGTCTCGGGGAGCAGGTACATGGAACCATGGACACATACACAGAACACAGAGTCGAGACCCCTCCTTGGGTACAGGACATAGGGCCGGGACTCAGAACAGAGAGCCGGGACGCCTCCTTGGGTACAGGACATAGGGCCAGGACTCATGACCCTTCGCGGGGCAACGGCAAGACGGCCTGACTTACCCCATGGAGGCGAGGACAAGACAAGACAAGACATGACTCCCCGCGGGGCAACGGTAAGATGGCCTGACTTACCCCACTGAGGCAAGGACAAGACAAGACAAGACCAACACGAATGAACACCAGACAGTACCTATCTAGCTCCGGTGATGGAACTAGACTGATGTGCAGGCGGGGGCTGCAGACGAGGGTTAGAGGCGAGAGGGGCAGAGAAGGGATTCAGACAAGGGGGTAGGACAGGAATCACAGACCGCCAGGGCCAGGACTTGACTCAGAACTGGGAAGCCGCCAGAGAAAGGACTTGACTTGGTGCCAGAATGCCGCCAGGGCCAGGACTTGACTTGGTGCCAGAATGCCGCCAGGACCAGGACTTGACTTGGTGCCAGAATACCGCCAGGGCCAGGACTTGACTTGGTGCCAGAATGCCACCAGGGCCAGGACTTGACTTGGTGCCAGAATGCCGCCAGGGCCAGGACTTGACTTGGTGCTAGAATGCCGCCAGAGCCAGGACTTGACCTAGAGCCTTCAGGTAGTGGCGAGCTCTGGACTCGGCCCCGGAACAGTAGACGGCGGTTCTTGATTTCCTCCAGCGGATTAACTGACGGACCCACCTTGGTGAGGAAACTTTGCAGGCTCGCTTTAGCGGGGTAACTTGACAGGGTTGCTCCAGTAAGGAAAGGCGAATTACCGGCACTCACTTCGGGCGGAGACTAGGATAGCTCCGGCCAGATGATATTGGCATGCTGTACCTTGGTGAATTTGCAGATGCTGCCGCGCCGAACGGCTGAAAGCCGGAGACTATAAACTACCGGTTCCGCCGAGTGTTAATTGCCTCTAATCACCAAAGTCGAGGGACACGGGAAAACAGGGAATCAACGATCCGGATCGTAACATAAACAAGCTAAATTTAAAGGGACCCCGATCCGGACCATGACAGGTGCAGGAAGTCAATTCCATGCATTAAAATTCAAAGATTCAAAGTACATTTATTATCAAAGTATATATGCAGTATACAACCCCGAGATTCACCTTTCTACTGACAGCCACGAAACAAAGAAAGAAAAACCATGGAGTCTGCTTAAAGAAAAATATCAAACCCCCAACACATATAAAAAAAGAACAAATTCCACAATCTGCGAACAAATGAGTGAAAAAGCATAGAATATAAAACAACAAACCACCAATCATCCAACTAGACCAGGTGTACTCTGTTCAGCTCAGCTAAGTTCAGTTTAGCTCTGTGTCGTCTGCTAACTTCAGGCTGCAGAGCCAATCTGCCCCCATCAAAATCGCACAAAATGGCAACAAAAAAGGAGCATTCATTTAAATGGAGAGCTGCAAATGACATTGAAAAGTGTGAATAATTAATGATTTGTGCTTATCCAATGTTTAAGAGTTGTAAAGTTTTGAAAAGTATTTCAATATTAATGATCTTTAAATATTTTAATTTGCTTCCTTTGAACTTAATTTTTTATGTTTCTGAATATCAAAGCGATTTGGAGCCATTGAGTTCTTGATAGCTTTGACAAATTTTGGGAATACAGGTTTACTGGTTCCAATAGCTTGGGCCAGCTTGTGTGATAGCATGACATTACATATGGCACTGCTGGGCAATGCTATTTTGGAACAACATACCAAGTAGCAGCAGATCCCGAATTGTTAAGTTTGAACTTATCAGATAGATCAGTGGTGAGTATGGATGTCCTGCTGAAAGCAAACTTTCACCCATGATTCATCCACCAGTTACCATGACGGGCTAATCCACAAGAGCATAAAATAGAGGAGCTGAACTAGGTCATTTGACCCGTTGAATCTATCATAAGCCATGTAACTCCAAGACATGCCTAAGATTATACAACCTGAAATTGAAATCTTCCCTTACAATAACATTGCCTTGCACTGAATTTTCCCTTAACCTTTCTTTGTATGCTTGATAATGAACTTTAGATCGATTTTTTTTTGCATTTAACTAATAACATTAAGAAATAGTACCAAGGCAAGCACATGTTCATGTACACCATCATTTTGCTGTTTCAACTGTTCAGAGTTTTTTTTTCAATGCTGTATTTGGGGTGAATTAATACCAAGTTACATTCAGTTCTGTATTTCGAATCTGCTTGAAATCATGAAGAAATACTTCACATCAGTCAAACAAAGTGCCTGTTCTGTTTGTGCCAAATTTAAATTTGGATTTAAAAAAAAGAACATTTCAGAAACATACAGAAGTGATATATATCAGCTAATTGTGTGGAGTTGCATCAACAATCTTGTACTCAATGTCAGTAAGACTAAAGAACTGGTTGTAGACTTCAGAAAAGGTAAAATGAGTGAACACACACCAGTCCTCATAGAGGGATCGGAAGTGGAAAGGGTGAGCAATTTCAAGTTTCTGGGTGTCAATATCAGAATCAGAATCAGGTTTATTATCACCGGCATGTGTCGTAAAATTTGTTAACTTAGAAGCGGCTGTTCAATGCAAAACATAATATAGAAGATGGAAAAAATAAATCAATTACAGTAAGTATGCATATGCATATTAAATAGATTAAAATAGTGCAAAAACAGAAATAATACATGTTTTTAAAAAAGTGAGGCAGGGGTTCGAAGTCCATTTAGGAATCAAAGGGCAGAGGGGAAGAAGCTGTTCCTGAATTACTGAGTGTGTGCCTTCAGGCTTCTGTACCTCCTTCCTGATGGTAACAATAAGAAGAGGGCATGCCGTGGGTGATGGGGTGATAGGCATTTTGCAGTGGGTCCAGGTCCTTACTGAGGCAGGAGTTCATTCAAGCCATGACCAACCTCTCAAAGCATTTCATCACCGTAGATGTGAGTACTACTGGGTGATAGTCATTAAGGCAGCTCAGACTGCTCTTCTTAGGCACTGGTATAATTGTTATCTTTTTGAGCAGGTAGGAACTTCCAACTGTAGCAGTGAGAGGTTGAAAATGTCTCTGAATACTACCACCAGTTGGTTGGCACAAGTTTTCAGAGCCTTACCAGTACTCCTTTGGGGCCTGCTGCCTTGCAAGGGTTCACCCTACTTAAAGACAGCTTGACATCAGCCTCCAAGATCACAGGATCACCGGGTGCAGCAGGGATCCTCACAGCTGTAGTTATCTTCTCCCTTTCAAAGCAGGCATAGAAGGCATTGAGCTCATCTGGTAGTGAAGCATCACTGCCATTCATGATGTTGGGTTTTGCTTTGTAGGAAGTAACGTCCTGCAAACCCTGCCAGAGTTGATGTACATCCAATGTCGCCTCCAACCTTACTCGGAATTGAAATAGCCTTCAAGTCATATTTGATTTTCTTGTACAGACCTGGGTCACCAGACTTAAATGCCACTGATCTACCCCTCAGCTGACCATGAATGTCCTGGTTCATCCACAGAAATATCTCTGAAGATCTAACCTGGACCCTACATATCAATACACTTTCAAAGAATGCATGAGGAGTTTGAGAAGATTTGGTATGTCACCAAAAACTTAAATTTCTACAGACGTACAGTGGAGAGCATTCTAACTGGCTGCATCACCATCTGGTATCAGGGGGCTACCGTACAGGATTGAAATAAGCTGCAGAGAAGTTGTAAACTTAGTCAGCTCCATCCAGAGAACTAGCCTTCATTTAAGGAGTGATGCCTCAAAAGGTCCATTGTTAGGGATCTCCATCACCCAGGTCATGCCCTGCTCTCATTGCTACCATCAGGAAGGAGGTACAGAAGCACTCAATAATTCAGGAACAACTTATTCGACTCTGTCATCTGACTTCTAAGTGGACATTGAACACTTTTTTATTTCAAATATTTTGCACTACTTACTTAATTTAACTATTTAATATATACATGCTTATAGTAATTCACATTTTTCTCTATTATTATGTATTTATTATATAGCCGCTGCAAAGACAACAAATTTCATAACATATACTGGTGATATTAAACCGGATTCTGATTTACTTTACAATCCAAAATTATTAGGAAGTCTCATTAAGGTCTTTACTTTTTGACTTTTTATAAGAAATACATTATTCTATTTGACTCTAAATGTCTAGCTTAGTTACAGAGATTAAATTTTAAAGACGAAGGAATGTACATCTCAAACTTAATAATAAACTGATAATGAATGCAAAATACTATAATCTTCCTGACATTATCAATACAAGTATGATGGATGTAAAGAACATAATGACATAAGATTAGTCTGCAATGGTGTGAAGTGTTTACATCTACCTACCCTTCAGTTGCAAAAAATACTTAATTGAGAATTGTTCACTTACTGTTAATTATGCTTTGGCAGTTAATGCAGGTCAATTAGTGTTTCATATTAAAGGATAAAAATAACATTTTTAATTATTTCAACAGCTTTTTGAAGTGAAGAAATTATTTTCTACCTTTGTGTGTTTTCACTTTATCTGTTCACTCCATGTTAATGGAGATGATGAAAATAGGTATTCTTTTTTTCTAATGAGGAACGAGATGAGTTTCAATTATGATATTTGTGTAGATATATCAATCATTGTGTAACTTCTGCATTTTTTCAATATACTTTGTTACATGCCATATTTAAATCTCAGTACTGAATCAAAATTAGATCAATATTGAATGTTTGAGAGCACAATAGGTGAAGACTTTTTCATTTGAGAAACCAGTCATGACTCCCACATGTATTCTAAACATATGGATCAACATTCCCTCTAAGTTTGTTTTACAGCTGCGTGGACCAACCATTGTTCTGAGCAGGAAATTTTTACACATCCTAAAAACCATGTGCTACTTTAACAAAACATTATATAAAAGAGAATTCCTGCTGTGCGGCAACAGAGACTATGTGCATGGGAGCATTTCTGTTACTGTGCAGCCGTGCACCCATGCAACTTAGAGAGACAGTGATATGGATACAGATACAGTAGTGTTTGAAGATGTTGGATCGGATTGCACTGATAATAAAGTAAAACTTTATTGACCGATTATGCTCTTTGAAAAGTTAATATTTCCAAAGGAGGAAGGAACCTTACACTTGTCATGGTCCGGTCCGTGAAGTCCGTATTCCGGTTCACAGTCTGGTCCATCGACCCTTGCTCCAGGTTTTCCTGTTTACCCTGTTTCTGTTCTTGTTTAGCTCTAATTGAGGCAGCTGATGCTCATTGGGGCTGGCTGCATAAATACCTCCAGAGAGCAGGGTGTGGCTGCTGGATTGTTCTTGTCCTCATTCCTTGTATCCCTTGCTCTGCCTTCTGTTTCCTTGCCTGAAGCCCTGCCTTGTCTTGCCGGTAACTCTCACCTCACCTGAAGTTCTCGTCTCGCCTTGCATTGCCTGAAGCCTTGCCTTGTCTTGCCTGCAGTCTTGTCCTGGAGCCACCCTGTACCTAGATCCCCTCCTGTCCCTTGCCTCCGCCCAGGTAAGCCAGGCCTTCTTGCCGTTACCTGTGGTTGGTTCTGTCCCTTCCTGTCCCATGCCTCTGTCGGGTGGTGAACCGCGCCCTGCCCAGGTGAACCGTGCCCTGCCCAGGAGGGTCCTGCCTAACCTCAAGCCTGAAGACTCCAGCCTCCTGCCTGGCCTCAAGCCTGAAGACTCCAGCCTTCTGCCTGGCCTCAAGCCTGAAGACTCCAGCCTCCCGCCTGGCCTCAAGCCTGAAGACCCCATCCTCCTGCCTCCTGCCAAGCCTCGCCTCTAGCCTCAAGCCTGAAGACCCCAGCCTCCTGCCTCCTGCCAAGCCTCGGCTCTAGCCTCAAGCCTGAAGACTCCAGCCTCGTCCTGCCTGCTTGCCTGCCAAGCCTCGTCCTTGCCTAGTTCTGGGGTCCGAGCCAGAGGCAAAACCCAGGTACTGGGTCCTTGTCCAGTTTCTGGCTCGGAGTCCAAGCCCGGGCTCCTAGCTCTCTTGTCCAGTCCTGTTCCGGGTTCCTGGTTCTCCTGTCCATGTCCTTGCCATCGCCCTGTATCCTAATCCTGTCCCTAGTACTTCAGTGTCTGTGTCTTGCACTGGGGTCTGCTCCCAGCCACCACCTTATGACAACACTTTAATATCTGTTTTTAAATTTATTTACTTTCTAGCAATAAAACAACCAATCCAGAAATATGAGAGAACAAGAATTGCTGCACAGCTTTGCTCTGTCTGATTATGGACAATGCAGTTTATGATGGACAGCACAGAGAGGGAGTATTATACTGCAAGTAATTGTTACTGCATAATTGTTACTGTCTCTGGAGTGTTTGGCAAAAGAATACAGAGAGATTGCAAAACAACAAGCTTAATTTATAAAATCTCTTTACCCATTTCTGAGTGAATAAGAAATTCAAAGTGATTCTAACCTAATCTAGTGCATTGTGAATACTAGTTCATAACCAGTTGCCTAGTTTGCTTTTATTTGCTTAACTGAATTTGGAAAATATATTGATGGCAACTGCTGTGTTTTCACATAACAATTATATATTTTTTCTCAATTGGTGTTCAAAGTTCAAAGCACATTTATCATCAAAGTGCATATACTATATACAACCTTGAGATTTGTCTCCTTATAGGCAGCCACAAGTATTCTGGACAATTCTGTACTGAAAAAAAACAGTACCATTACCATTAACAATATGCTTGTGAAATTTAGCAATCTGCATTTCACCCAATAACCAAAAAGCAATAATGTGGGAATCATATGCACCTTAGACCCAAGCTACTGTTCAAATTGAAGCTTTGTGTATTGGCCTTAAATTTAATGTGGAAGGTATTGTTAAAAAATACTATCTGAAATAATATCCTCAGTAACATCATGTCTGATTGATAAGGACAGTTCATGGGATGATTGGTCTGACTTCTGTGAATCTTATCCAGTTGCTTTTAATTATTTTGTATGTTACTTACTCCTGGAAAAACTGGGCACAATGCCCTTACCCTATCTTAGAGCAGGACTCATTTGACTCTCTGGCGCCTCCTACTGTAGAATGTAATGACTCCTGTATTGATTTATTTGTCTGTAAAATGATCAGCATTTTGAAGTCTGTCTTTCTTGACTACTTGGCTGTTGGTCTTTTTAATTGCGTTCGTATATCTTGGCTTGCTATTATTTCTATTTCAGAAGATTAGTGAGAAATAATACGTAAATATCATGGATAATCAAAGAAATCACTAACATAATTAAACCATTTTCAGAGATAAATATAATACTTTAAATTTGTTCTCCTTTCATGCTTTGGAACCTGGCACATCAATTTAGCATGTAAAATCTTACATGCACATTTTAGATTAGTTGTTAGGTGAGTTTGCTGTGACAATTTCACATGCCAAGTTTCAAATCGGATTCTTTAAAAAAAAATTCCCCAGGCATTAAAGAAATTGTAGTTTAACCCTACTTGAAGTTGATGAATGTGCCCCTGATATTCTTCATCTTCCAGAATCCTAATCACTTCTTCTGCCAAGTATTTATCTGCCACTCCCTGACTTGCAATAATTATTGATTTTTCTATGGCTAATAGCCACCATTTCCATATGAAATATCATTGATTCCAACCCTGTAACATTCCTTTGTCTGACACTGAGTTAGTGTTTACATGAAGCTCTTCTCACTAATAGCTCATCTGCCACTGAAACTGTTGTGTCTGCCTTTGCTACGTCTCTGCTGCCAATTTCTGAACTTACACTACTTCCCCACTGCAGAAACTTTTGCAGATAATTTTGCTTAATCTCTGCCCACAGTTGGGGCTCTGGAGGACTGAAGTGTGGTTAATATAGTATCATTGTCTAAAAAAAAAAGCAGCAAAAAGAGGCCAGAAAATTGCAGGCCAGTGAGTCTGGCATCGGTGGTGGGTAAATTGCTGGAGGTGTTTCAGAGAGATTCTACCGACATTTAGAGCAGGAGTTCCCAACCTTTTTTTGTGCAATGGACCAATACCATTAAGCAAGGGGTTGTAGGCCTTGGGTTGGGGACCCCTGATTTGGAGTGACCAGGTTTGATTCAGGATCGTCAGCATGGCTACGTGTGTGGTAAGTATTCTGACAAACCCCTCAGACTTGTTTGAGGAGTTAACTGATAGATCAGGGTAGGGCAGTGGATGTTGACTATAAGGACTTCAACAAGGCCTATGATAAGGTCCCTCATAGAAAGCTATCTGGAAGGTTAGATCACAGGAGATCCGGGGGGACAATAGATTAGAATTATAATCAGCTCAGTTGTTGGAAGTGGAAGGTGATGATTGAGGTTTGTTTCTCAGGCTGGAGGCCTCAGTCTAGTGATGGCATTTTTATTGTTTGTAATTCATATAAAAGCTTTGGATGTGAATTTTCAAGGCATGGTTAATGAGTGCAGATGAAACTAAAATAGGTGGTGTTGCAGGGGCTAAGAAAAATTGCAGGTGATTTTAATCAGCAAGGGACCTGAGCTGAGAATTCAATTCTGATTGAATTTAGAGATGGAATTCAGATGCACATCTGCTCTGACATGGTTTGCAGGCAATTGCTTCCTACAAAGTGAAACCTAACATCATGAATGGCTGTGATGCTTCACTCCCAGATGAGCTCAATGTCTTTTCTGCACATGTGCGGATTCCTGTAGCATCTGGTGACCCTGTAATCTCTGACTCAGAGGCTGGTGTCAGAACATTGTCCAAGAGTATAAATCCTCGCAGGGTGTCAGGCCTTGAAAACCTTTGCCAATCAATTGGTGGGAGTATTAAAGGACATCGTCAATCACTTGGTGCTGCAGTTGGAGGTTTCCACCTGCTTCAAAAGGGCAGCAATCATATAAGTACCCAAGAAAAGCAGGGTGAGCTGCCTCAGTGAGTATTGCTCAGTTGCACTCACATCTACTGTGCTGAAGTGCTTTGGGAGTTTGGCCATGGCCAGAATCAGCTCTGCCTAAGCGAGGACCTGGAATCACTGCGATTTGTCAATTGCTGCAACGTATCTACAGCAGCTGCACCCTCACTGGTTCTCAACTCGGCATTGGATCACCTGGACAATCGCAGGCTGTTTGTTGATTATGGCTCGGTGTTCAACACCATCATATCCTCAGTACTGATCAGCAAGCTCCAAAACCTGGGCCTCTGTAACCCTCTCTGCAACTGGATCCTTGACATCCTCATCTACAGAGTAAATCACCACAACCATTCATGATGCTGTATTGCAGGACCGGAAATAATATCTCTTTGCTAACAATTGACAATAGTGCACATCAAGGATGCCTGCTTAGCCCACTGCTCTACTCTCTCTACACGCACAATTGTCTGGCTAGGCACAGCTCAAGTGCTATCTAGAAATCTGTCGGTGACATAAATATTCTTGGCTGAATTTCAGATGGTGATGTGGAGGTGTACAGAAGTGAGGTAGACCAGCTGGATGAGTGGTGTTGTAACAACAACCTTGCACTCAACATCAGTAAAACTAAGGAATTGATTGTTGACTTCAGGAAGGGGAGGTCAAAGAACATACACTAGCCATCACTGAGGGTTCATCAATGGAAAGAATGAGCAGTATCAACATCTCTGAAGATCTACCCTGGGTCCAGCATATTGCTGCAATTACAGAGAATGCATGGCATGACTATATTTCATCAGGAGTTGGAGGGGACTTGTTATGACACCAAACACACCCACAGATTTCTACAGATCGACTGTGGAGAGCCTTCCAACTGGTTGCGTCACCATCTTGTATGGAGGGGCGACTGCACAAGATTGGAAAAAGCTGCAGAAAGTTGTGAACTCATCAGCTCCATCATGGGCACTAGCCTCGCTAGCATCGAGGACATCTTGAAGAGGTGGTTGTCAAAAAGACAGCATCCATCATTAAGGACTCCCATCTCCCAGGACATGCTCCCTTCTCATTGTTACCATCAAGGAGGAGGTACAGGAGCCTTAAGACACACAGTCATCATTTTAGGAATAGCTCCTTCCTCTCCGTTATCAGATTTCTGAATGGATAACAACCTATATATGCTACCTCAATATGTTTTGCTCTCATTTTGCACAACTTACTTCATTTAATTAAAAATATATATTTCTTATTGTAATTTATAGTGTTTTATTATTACGTATGCAGTGTTCGATTGCTGCAAAACAATAAATTTCATTACATAAGCTGGTGATATTAATTGGCAAATGACTTTCAATCCAGATAAGTGAGAAGTACTGCATTTTGGGAGATCAGATCAAGGTAAGATTTATGCAATGAATAGTTGGGCCCTGGGAAATACTAAGGAACGGAGAGACAGTGCAAGTGCATAGGTGGAATATGATGTGTTGCTCCTCATTCCCGTTCCAACATGACAGTCCACGGCCTCCCAGAATGAGGCCAACTCAGCCTGGGCAGATATGAAAAGCTAGAGAACTCCACATTCGAAAAAAAGACTTAAAATATACACTGTTCAGCCTTGTGTGGATTTTTCAGTTTTGCATGGTGAAGCACCTTCAATAACTCCAAAAGACTGAGGTTTGGTAAGAATACTGAAAGGCTTTTATTCGCTGTACAATACGACCTACACGGTGAGTGTCTGCCCCCGGACTAAGGGGGAGGGGCAAGGCGAATCACCTTTATACAGGAATCTGTGGGAGGAGCCACAGGGGCAGTCAGCCCCTGTCCAGACAGTTAACCAGGTTACAACATATATATATGGTTTACCACACATGGTAAAGTGATTACACATATAAAACATACAGTGGTGAATTTCATCTTCAAAGATGTAGTTCATATGACCAAAGTCAGGAACTTTTAAAATCTTTTTCTGTCAAACTTTCAAGTAAAATGCAACGGACTGAATGCATATTTATTAAAAATTCAATGTGTAACTGGGTGCTGGCAATTTTGATAGAGAGTACACTTAGAGTAAACAAAGCATTCCAATTTTTGTGATTCTACACATGCCTTAGATTTGTATAGAAACCTAATGTAATATGCCTTTTACCCAAAATATCTGTTCATATTATGATATGAAGTGCACATCAGTTTTAGCGAATTAGATTGCAATTCCATATTAACCTATCATGTAAAGGAGAGTGAGTATAAATGGTTGATTATTGTCATCAAGTTACTAACATCTTCTAACCAGCAGAACAAAATGATTGTACATGTTTAAACTCAAACAATCTGTAGTATAAATACTGTATGCATTCCTGCAGCTGGATTCATCTAAGGTGTTTGGAATTTTATTTCAAAACATCGTATATAGAGTTAACCACAATGTAAATTTTTTTATTGTTATTTGTTGTTGGACTCTTATGCCAGCCAGTGTCATACTGTCTAGCTGTCACATTTCATTGCAATGTTCTGGGATTAAACCTGAGGTACGATAGTTGCAGGGGATATTCAGCCTCGCAGCATTAAAGCTTTTGGATGTCACACACACTGGAAACCTTGGTTAGCTGTCAAAGGAAGAGCCTGCAGTGGCTGAAAGCTTCATTAACTCAGCTTTGTTCTGATTCGGTGCAGTTGGTTGGGCAAATGATGCCTTAAGTGTTATCAGCAGCATGCAGGTTCCTATGTTACCTAGCAACGCAGATTAATCCTCAGCCTGGGCCTGCAAAAAAATCATCCTTTTTCAATTTCGTAGCAGAGCTAATGTACAGATTTTGCTTCTTACAATTGATCTTCTTCACTGCAAAGTCTGGATTTTTTTAAACAGAAGTACTAACGCTATCTTTGATTTTTGAGAAAATCGGTTGGAAACCTTTTCAATGTGGTAATTAATCCCATAGACAGAAACCTGCTCATTATTCTGATCCATGCTCAGTTTCCATCATGGTGTAAGCTGGTAATAAGATTTGCTGTTATGTATCTACTTACAGAAGTAATAAATAATGATGTACAAAGCAGCATGGCACTGTAATTATCTTGGAGCTAGCAAGCTAGGAATGGTTTTATTTCAAATTTGTTATTCTACTCAATAACATTGAAAGAAAGTACATTTGCACTGTTATAAAACTGAGAAAAATGTTTAGTTTTGTTAATGGGTATAAGAAATTTCCATAAAAGTTACAGGTTCCTTTCAAAATTGTTGTGCTAAATCAAATACATGAAATATAGGGAACCATTGACTGACAACTCTTTGTGGTTCAGTTTATGTCTGCTTTCAGTATGGTCGAAGTGTGGAATCAGTATTGAGTCCAGCAAGGAAGCATGGATGTGTTGAAACTAGGAAACTGACCACATCCAGTCCCTGAACTTTAAGGCAGAACCACAGATCCTCTCGAGATAGCAAGTGTAGGTAAACATTTGTGTTAGTTGTAAAGTCATAAAGCACAGAAACAGGCTTTAGATTATGAGGACACTCAGTCCTCATTTATTGTCATTTGGAAATGCATGCATGCATTAAGATAAATGATACAATGTTCCTCCAGAGTGATATCACAAAAAACAGGACAAACCAAAGACTAACACTGACAAGATCACATAATTATAACATATAGGTACAGCAGTGCAAAGCAATACCATAATTTGATAAAAAGCAGACCATGGGAACGGTTAAAAAAAAGTCTCAAAGTTCCAGTCGACTCCCGATAGTTCCTGATAGCAGGCGCCAGAAGGGAGAAGCTCTCTCTGCCATAAACCTCCTGGCACTGACAACTGTCGATGCATTGGAAGCACCCGACCACAGCCGACTCTGAGTCTGTCCGAAAAATTCAAGCCTCCGACCAGCCCTTTGACACCGAGCACCGAGCGCCATCTCTGCCGAGCGCTTCGACCCCATCCCAGCCACTGAGCAACAAGCAAAGCTGAGGATTCGGGGCCTTCCCCGCCAGAGATTCAGGATCACACAGTAACACCGGCAGCGAAAAAGGCATTTCAGAAGTTTCTCCAGATGTTCCTCCATTCTTTCACATCTGTCTCCATCAAATCAGAATTGTGCACGGCACCCTATTTGACAGATTACAGATATCATTCATCGGAGTGGCTGCGCAAGCTGTGTCGCGCTGCCATCTTCTCTTTGACCATGCTTACTATCAAATACAACAAGAGTTATTTTACTTTATTTTAATGCTTTAAATTATTGGTTAGCATTTTAATAAATATATTCTGGAATATTTTTAAATTATTTTAGTTTTTTAGTTACTTAACTCTCGTTGACTAGTTTTTAAATATCTCTGAGCTGTCAATGTCCATCAGGACACTCCGGGAATGGGGCCTCAGATTACAGAGCCTGAAGCCAACTTGCTGCTCAAGCCCAATCCACCTCAGGGACATTTGCCTGTGGGTGATGGGTCAGATCCTTTGGCCCTCTGCAATCTCACTACGTCAAGGGAAGTGTGCATCACCGGCAGTGATTCTGGATCATGGCTGAGGCTTAGCAATGAATTAAATGATACCTGATCTCAATGAGAACAAGGGTCTTTTAAGAGTCTTTTAGATAGGTACATGGAGCTTAGAAAAACGGAGGGCTATGGGGTAAGGGAATTCAGTTGCTAGAGTAGGTTACATGGTTGACACAACATTGTGGGCCAAAGGGCCTGTAATGTGCTGTAGATTTCTATGTTCTGTGTTCTAAAGATTAAGTTTAGATGGATGAGCAGTTACCTACAGTCAATCTATGTAAACTTGATCATAAATGGATGACTGAAAATAGTAAGATGTTTCTCAGTACACAGAGTGATCTTAACGCATGAAATTGTAGTGGAAACTTGAAATCACTCAATGATTACTGACGCAAGGTACTCTGACACTAAGGCAGTATACAACATGATAAATAATAGCTTCAGTCCTGAAGAAGGGTCTGGATCCAAAACTGTTTATTCATTTCTATAGATGCTGCCTGACCTGCTGAGTTCTTCCAGCATTTTGCGTATATTCTTCTGAAAAATAATAGACTGGATCAAATGTTTCCTTTATCAGGCAGTTGCAAGCAGGATCAGTGGCATTCACCATTGAAAGTACAACAATTTCCACATTGTATTGGCTAGCACAAATATCTGGGAAAAACAATGTGCTGGAGATACGCTGCAGTTCATGCAGCATCTGTGTAGACATTTTGAGTCAAAAACCTGCATCAGCATTTATAGTGGAGAGGCAAGAACACCAGTATAAAGAGGAGAAGGGGAACGGCAAGAAAGGATTCTGAGATAGTTGGTGAACTGAGGAGCGGTGGAAGATGGCAGGCAGCTGGTACCAGACAGAGGGGGTGATTGGGGGTGTAATTGGAAGACAGGGGCAGGTGACTGATAGATGAAGACAGACAAAACAAAGAGTGGATAAACATGGAGAAAGGTGGGGAGAGGTGAGCATAAAGATGTGAGACAGCTTTTGGAGGGAGATAAGCAGGAACACAAAGCACTACCAGAGCTGGATTAGGGTAAGGAGCTGAGAATGGCGACCATGAAGGGGAACATGAATCAGACAGGGGATAGAGTGGGTGGGGTGGGGAAACCACTGTATAAACTGAATAAGGAAGCCTAGAAGAGGAAGAGGTTGAAGATGGTGGAAGAGTGGGAAAGGAGATGAAAATAGAAGAACTAGAGGATCAGAAGGTAAGGGAACGGGATACCAGAAAGAGGAAGGAGGAGAGGGGATGAAAGGAAATGGTGCTGGGTAAACCTAATTTTGGAAAACTCTATAGTTGTAGATTATCCAGGCAGAATATAAGATGTTGTTCGTCCAGATGCATTAGCTTCATCCTGGAAGTAGAGAAGAGCAAGGATAGACATATCAGCTTGGGAAAGGGAAGGAGAATTGAAATGATCAGCAACTGGGTCTTCAGGCTGGCCATTACAGTCTGCATGCAGGAGTAACAAGTACAAAATGCTGGAGGAACTCAGCAGCTCAGGCAGCAACTACTGAGGGGAATAAACAGTCAATGTATTGGGCCAAGACCCTTCATCAGGACTGAAAAGGAAGGGAAATGTTTCTAATGTGGGTTACGACCTTTAATTTTACTGAAAAAAAATGGCTGGAGTTGCCTAGCACCTTAATGCAAGGGTGCTTATTAGGTGCGTCAAAAATCAAAGTTACAAAAATTAGTGAAAATGCTTGAAAATAGTGCAAAAATACCAATGTTTACAAAAGGATATCTACAAGAAAACACTATAATAGCCCCATACTTACTCTTGTCCAATGGGAATGCGTGGCAGCCCCAATATCTCCCTCATACTGAAGGCGATGAACTCTTTTTATAGCCACTATAAAGTCATACCATCTTTAATTGCCAACAAAGTTAACTTAAGACTACACATGAATTATGTACCCCATAAAGTAATTACATATATATGACAAAATAAACAGAAATATCTACATTAAGTACAGTACACTAATAACATATACACATTTACATATCCCCATTACTAAAGAAATAGAGTATCCTGCTGTGCATGGCAGAAAAGGCACCATGAACCCAATCCGAGTGCATCAGCTTGGCTTAGCACCCAGTCGATGCTGTGGAACGGATGGGAGATGGCAGCATGAAACAGTAGAACACTTAACACAATCGCACACTTACAGTTAAGTACAAATCAAGAATGAAATTAAACTAAACTTTGACGTCTGACTCTGCAGCTATGTAGCAATGTAGGAGGGAAAACAGTGGGTTAATCATGTGAATATACCGGGGAAGACACTGAAGTGCAACGACAGCAGAATCACCAGTCAATGTTTGTGTGTGTGTGTGTGTGTGTGTGTGTGTGTGTGTGTGTGTGTGTGTGTGTGTTCGTTTGTGCGCGCATGTGTGTGTGTGTGTGCGCGCGTGCGTGCGCGCATTATGTAAGGAGTGCACATACTGGGTAGTCTCAGTCATTGTTGTGTATTTAATCTTTCAGTAATATTTAAGTAAAATTGTATATATGTTGTTTGATTAAGCATTCTTGTTTACATAGTTCATTAAAGGTTATATGTAATGCATCATAAGTGCATGCTTCACTAAAGAAAAGAAATGAAATGAATGCAAGATAACTCAGTTTTATATTTTGGAGTTACAAAACATAACTGTGGTGACAAGTAAGTATTAAAATAACCCCAAGGCGCCAAGCCAACTATCTACCCATTGAAGTGCAGCATGTTTTTTCTCTTCTCAGGTTGCAGAGAAATATGTTTGAATTAAAAAATAAAACACAGCACATTTTCTTCAGAATTGCAGTGAAACGATCAAGTGGATGAAATTCATGGGTTCATAAACAGTGAGTACCAGGTAATAATAAAAATAAATAATAGAAAAAGCAGAAATAGCTAGCTACATTGGAAAGGTAGATGTGCTTGATTGCATAGGTGTTAACCAGATGTTGTACACTGAATGAATTGAATAGTATTATGAAGCAAATGAAATAGCCAATACAAAATGTGTGCCAGTTTTGCTGAGTACTTTAGGTGGAAAGGCATACAGTTTGTGTAGAAGTTCGATTGCTCCAACCAAATCGGCTGAATGAGCTTTGCTGACATTGTGAAAGTAATGCATTATTGATTGTAGAATTTTTTTGTTTCATAAGTGGAATCAAATGTGGCTGTACTGAAGAAATTCTCTGAGCATTGCCAGTTCAGAAATGGGCTTAATTGTGTGCTGAGAGACTGTTTAGTTTTTGGAATCTTACAAGAATGCATTCAAAAATGGCTCCTAACTGAAGCTCGCAGATAAAAGAGCAGACTAAATAGTTGTTTTGAAGAATGGTCCAGGCCTGAAAAGTTGACTCTCTTCCATAGATGCTGCCTGGCCTGCTGGGTCCCTTCAGCATTTTTGTGTGTTGCAGTTGAAATAGCTGTATCAATAGAAATAGCAGACTGAGATGCAATTGATTTTCAGTCAGGATTGAAAGCAAGCGTGAACAAAATTGCAACATCTAAACAGAAACCTGCCTGGCTGAGCAAATTGTGTTAATATTGTGGCAGGGGCTCACATGCATCAGACTAATGCAGATTTAAGGTTGAAATTTGCAGAAAATAAGACCATAAGACATAAGAGCAGAATTAGGCCATCTGGCCCATTGAGTCTGCTCCGCCATTTAATCATGGCTGATCCTTTTTTCTATCTCCTCCTCAACCTCAGTTCCCGCCCTTCTCCCAGTAACCTTTGATGCCATGTCCAATCAAGATCCTATAAATCTCTGCCTTAAATACACTCAACAACCTGGCCTCCACAGCTGCATCTGGCAACAAATTCCACAAATTTACCACCCTTTCGCTAAAGAAATTTCTCCGCATCTCTGTTTTGAAAGGGCACCCTTCTATCCTGAAGCTGTCCTCTCTTGACCTAAAGTCTCCTGCCATGGGAAACATCCTTACCACATCTACTCTGTCTAGGTCTTTCAACATTTGAAAGGTCTCAATAGATCCATCCTCATCCTTCTGAATTCCAGCAAGTACAGACCCAGAGCCATCAAATGTACCTCATATGATAACCCCTTTCATTCCTGGAATCATCCTTGTGAGCCTCATCTGGACCCTCTCCAACGTCAGCACATTTTTTCTAAGATGTGGGGCCCAAAACTGTTCACAATACTCAAGGTGAGGCTTTACCAGTGCCTTATAAATTCTCAGCATAACATCCTTGCTCTTGTGTTCTAAATCTCTTGAAATGAATGCTAACATGGCATTTGCCTTCCTCACTACCGACTCAACCTGCAAGTTAACCTTCAGGGTTTTCTGCACAAAAACTCCCAAGTCCCTTTGGTTCTCAGATTCCTTGATTTTCTTCCCATTTAGAAAATAGATTGCACGTTTATTTCTTCTACCAAAGTGTATGACCATACATTTTCCAATAGTGTATTTCATTTGCCACTTCCTTACCCATTCTCCTAATCTGTCTAAGTCCTTCTGCATCCTACCTGTTTCCTCAACACTATCTGCCCCTCCACCAATCTTTGTATCATCTGCAAACTTGGCAACAAAGCCATCTATTCCATCATCTAAATCATTTATTTTCAGCATAAAAATAAGTGGTCCCAACCCCTGTGAACACAACTAGTCACTGGCAGCCAACCAGGAAAGGATCATTTTATTCCCTCTTGCTGCCTCCTACCAATCAGCCAATGCTCCAACCATGTTAGTAACTTCCCTGTAATACCATGGGCTCTTAACTTGGTAAACAGCCTCAGGTGTGGTACCTAGTCGAAGGCCTTCTGGAAGTCCAAGTATACAACATCGACTGCATCTCATTTATCTATCCTACTTGTAATCTCCTCAAAGAATTCCAACAGGTTCATCAGGCAGGATTTTCCCTGAAGGAAACCATTTGTCTTATCTTGTCCTGTGTCACCAAGAACTCCATCACCTCATCCTTAACAATTGACTCCAACATCTTCCGAACCACTGAGGTCAGGCTAACTGGTCTATAATTTCCTTTCTGCTGCCTTCCTCTTTTGTTAAAGAGTGGAATAAAATTTGCAATTTTCCAGTCCTCTGGCACCATAATATTTGAAAGATCATTTCTAATGCCACCACTATCTCTAACACTACCTCTTTCAGAACCCTAGGGTGCAGTTCATCTGGTCTGGGTGACTTAAGTAGCTTTAGGTCTTCTCTTCCTTCACACATTACAGCATCAGGCATACTGCTAGTGTCTTCCACAGTGAAGACTGACACAAAATACTCATTTGGTTCAGCAGCCATCTGCTTGTCTCCCGTTATTATTTCTTTTGCCTCATTTTCTAGTGGTCCTATATCCACTCTCATTACCCTTTTATTTTTAATATACTTGAGAAAACTTTTACTATCCTCTTTGATATTATTTGCTAGCTTGCTTTCATATTTCATCTTTTCCTTTCTAATGATTTTTTTAGTTGCTGTGTATGTTTTTAAAAACTTCCCAATTCTCTATCTTCCCACTAATTTTTGCTTTGTTGTATGCCCTTTCTTTTGCTTTTACAATACCTTTGCCTTCCCTTTTCAGCCACGGTTGTACAATTTTACCATTGAGTATTTCTTCATTTTTAGGATACACATGTCCTGCACCTTCCTCAGAAACGCAGAAACGCACGCCATTGCTGGTCTGCTGACATCCCTGCCGGCAGCTCCTTTCAATTTAATTTGGCCAACTCCTCTCTCATACCACTGTGATTTCCCTTACTCCTGCTACATCAGACTTTACTTACTCCCTATTAAATTTCAAGTTGAACTCAATCATATTGCGATCACTGGTTCCTGAGGGTTCTTTTACCTTAAGCTCCCTAATCACCTCCGGTTCATTACAAAACACCCAATCCAGGATAGCTGATCTCCTAGTAGGCTCAATGACAAACTGCTCTAAAAAAACTATTTCTTAGGCATTTTGCAAATTCGCTCTCTTGAGATCCCCATTACCAACTTGATTTTCCCAATCGACCTTCATGTTAAAATCTCCCATAATTACCATAACATTGCCCTTTTGACTCACCTTTTCTATTTCCTGTTGTAACCTGTGGTCCACCTCCCATCCACTGTTGGGGGGCCTGTATATAACTGTCATAAGGGTCCTTTTACCCTCTTGCAGTTTCTTAACTCAACCCACAAGGATTAAACATCTTCCAATACTATGTCACATCTTTCTACTGATTTGATGCCATTTTTTACCAGTAGAGCCACACTACGCTCTTTGCCTACTTTCCTATCCCTCCGATATAACTTGTAACGTTGGACGTTCAGCCAACTATGACCATCCTTCAGCCACGATTCAGTGATGGCCACAACATCATACCTGGCAATCTGTAATACTGCAACAAGATCATCCACCTTATTTCTTATGCTATGTGCATTTGGATACAACACCTTGAGTACCGTATTTGCTATCCTTTCTGACCCTGCATCCCTAATGATTTGATACTCATCTGTTGCCTGCAACTGTCCTATCACCTGCCTGCCCTTCCTGACAATCTGACTGCACGCTAACTTTACTTTTTTTTTTACCACCCATCCTTTCCTGAGTCCCTTCATTGTGGTTAACACAGAGTAGGACACATACAAAGAGTATGTTGGGCAGATAAAAAATAAATGGTCTGCACAGGAAATAGAAAAATATAAAAAGTCAAGTTGTAGTTTCAAAAGTAGTGCTACTTTATCAAAGTACATATATGTCACCATATACAACCCTGAGATTCACTTTCTTGTGGACATGCTCAATAAATCCATAATAGAATCAAAGAAAGACCATTTGTCTTTTGTCCAATCAGCGTGCAAAAGACAACAAACTGTGTAAGTGCAAAAATAAAGAAGCAATAATAATAACAATAATAAATAAACAGTAAATATCGAGAACATGAGATGAAGAGTCCTTGAAAGTGAGTCCATAGGTTGTGGAAACATTTCAATAATGGGGCAAGTGAAGTTAAGTGAATATATCCCCTGTGGTTCAAGAGCCTGATGGTTGAGGAATAAATAATAACTGTTCCTAAACCTGTAGATGTGAGTCCTGAGGCTCCTGTACCTTCCTCCTGATTGTAGTAGCGAGAAGAGAGCATGGCTTGGGTGGTTGTGGTCTCTGATGATGGATGCTAATTTTCTGAGACAATGTGTCATGTAGATGTGCTCAATGGTGAGGAGGCTTTACCTGTGATTGAGTGGACTTTATCTACTACCTTTTTGTAGGATTTTCTGTTCAAGGTGCTTCCATACCAGCCTGTGATGCAGCCAGTCAATATACCCTCCATTACACATCTATAGAAGTTTGTCAAAGTCTTAGATGTCATGCTGGATCCTTGCAAACTCCTAAGGAAGCAGGGACACTGCTGTGCTTTCTTCATAATTGCTCTAATGAGCTGGGCCCAGGACAGGTCCTCCAAAATAATAACATGAAGGAATTTAAAGTTGCTGACACACTTCACCTCTGATCATCCAATGAGAACTGGTGCATGGACATCTGGTTTCCTCCTCTTCAAGGCCCTGACACAGGACTGGATAGCCTTAAGATTGACAATGTGAAAACTAACAATAGACCAGCTATCTGGCTTACACCAGAAGTGAACTGCAAATTAATGAAAACTGAATTGGACCCTGGCTTGGCTGTTTCAGTCCTTTAACAAAATGAGATTGAATGGCATTTCAAAGATACTGAACTGAACCCTGCAGAAATCCATCTAAGAATTTATACTGGAGAAAAGATAACTCCAATGAGAATACAACAACCAACAAGCCATATTGGGCATGTATGTGGAACAAGTAGGAGGGCCAGCATTGTAGGACATGATTATTGAGACAACTATAACTTGATTGGTGATCCATCTACCACTTGCATACCACATCCCCTGCAATTGAGTCAACTGAAAACAAATTAAGAAAGATACTGAATGATGCCACGGCAGTGTTCGAGGATGGCATTGGAAAGCTCAAACATCTCAAGGGTATAGTGTTAAATGAAAAAGATGCACCCAAGTTGTACAAAGCCTGTCTGATTCCTTATAACAATCACGATAAAGTAGCCAGTGAGCCAGATCACATGGAGGCTGAAGGAATGTTTTCCAAGATTGAGTGGAGACCATGGACAATGCTAGTGGTCCCAGTAATCAATAAAGGTGGGTTTGTTAGGATTTGTGGTGATTTTAAGGTTACCATCAACCCAGTATTGAAAGTAGATCAATACTTTCTGCCCATGATAGAGGATATCTTTGCAAACCTTTCTGGAGGGAAAGTGGACTTAGCTGAGGCCTACCTACTGACAGAGATGGAAAAAGAGTCCGAAGTGTTTCTCACTATAAGCACACAGAAATGGCTTTATCGCTATAATAAACATATTTTTGGAGTAGCATCTGCAACTGCACTTTCACAGAAAGCTATGGACTAGGTGATACTAGGCTGCCAAGGTGCTCAGTGTTACCTGGATGACATCATTATTTGTTGTGAAGACAATGAGGAATATCTCCAAAATCTCAGCACAGTGTTATAAAGATTAGAAAATTATCATCTCAGAGCATGACACAACAAATGTGAATTCTTTACACCAAGCATTACTTACTGTGGTCATGCGTTGATGCACAAGGTTTACGCGTGTGCTGAGAAAATTCAAGTAGTGGTAATTGCCCCAAGACCAAAGGATGTCTCACAGTTGTGGACCTTTTTTAGGATTAGTCAGTTTGTCAATTAGGATTTGTTCTGTACCCTACAATATTTATTTTTATGCGCTTTGATTATTTATATGTAATTCATTTGTAGATTTTATTCTTATTTTCCTAAGTTATTGTGTGTTATATGTGTGTTATGTATACTACTATGCTTTACATCTTGGTTTGGAGAAATGTTGTTTCTTTTGAAGGTATGTATGTATATAGTTAAATGACAATGAAATTGACTTGACTTGACTTGATAACAGGTTCCTGCGAAACCTAGCCCTTGAACTCATTACTGCAGATCAGGAGGAAATGGCAACGGACAAAGCAGTGTGAGGGTGCCTTCCAAAAGACAAAGGAAATGGTAATGTCAGACACTGTACTCACATATTATAATCTACATCATCCAGTGAAGCTTGCCTGTGATGCCTTGCTTTCTGGTATAGGTATAATCATGTCACATGTTATGAGTGATGAAAGTGGATGCCCCATAGCCTTTGCATTACGTTCCCTTATTGCTGCTGAGAAAAATTACATATAGATTTTCAGAATGGCCTTGAGTCTGGCTCGGTTTGTAAAATGTTTCAACTAGAACTTGTATGGAGAGAGTTTACCCGCAATGATTGTCAATCACCGGCGTCAATTTTCAGTCCACAGAAGGGTGTTCCACTAACTGCATCAGCTCAATTACAAGATAGAATTCAAGATGGAAATGCTTATGGATTGTCCCATTTATCTTTGGGAAGGAAAGTACCAGAAAAATTTACCAACAAAGACAATCCTCTTGACGTATTCTCCCTAATGTAAATCAGAAGTCCCCAATCAAGATAAGAGTCAGAAGAGATATATATCAAGCTCATCAAGATCTATTTTACACCTTTGCACAAGTCAAGTGGGAGAGCTGAGCTAAATTTGTTTGTCTGCTGGAATGGATGACGCAATTACAATGTACTATGAAACCGTGATTGGTAGTTCTGTTGCAGGCAGCCTGCCAACATTGTGCTGACCACTTACTTTCTTTGATGCTGCATGCAGATGACATTTATTGTGCTGCCGAGTAGCTTAAGAGCTACAAGAGGGAGCTAACATTATACATGACTGTTCCAAGCAAGTCTGCATCTTATAGATAGGATATGCACTGTATCTGCAGCTGTTGTCAGTAAAATTGTGGAATTAAGTCTTACCATAAGACCATAAGAAATAGGATTAGAATTAGGCCATTTGGTCCATTGAGTCTGCTCCACCATTTAATCATGGCTACTCCTTTTTTTTCACTCCTCAGCCCGTAACCTTTGATGCAGTGTCCAATCAAGAACATATCGAGGTCTGTCCTCCACAGCTGCCTGTGGTAACAAATTCCACAAATTCACCACCCTCTGGTTAAAGAAATTTCTCCGCATCTGTTTTAAATGGACGCCTCTATATCGTGAGTCTGTGCCCTCTTGTCCTAGGCTCCCCCACATGATGAACATCCTTTCTGCATCTACTCTGCCTAGGCCTTTTGACATTTGAAAGGTTTCAGTGAGATCCTCTCTGATCTTCTAAATTCCATTGGGTACAGACCCAGAGCTATCGAGCGTTCCTTGTATGATAACCCTTTCATTCCCGCAATCATCCTTGTGAACCTCCTCTGAACCCTCTCCAATGCCAGTACAACTTTCCTTAGATGGAGGAGCTCAGAACTGTTCACAATACTCAAAGTGAAGCCTCACCAGTGTCTTATAAAGCCTCAGCACCACATCCCTGGTCTTGTATTCTGGACCTCATGAAATGAATGCTAACATTGTATTTGCCTTCCTCACCACCAACTCCGACTGTAAGTTGACCTTCAGGGTGTTCTGCACAAGGACTCCCACGTCCCTCCGCATCTCAGATTTTTGGATTTTCTCCCCATTTAGAAAATAGTCTGCACATTTATTTCTTCTACCAAAGTGTGTGACCGTGCATTTTTCATCATTGTATTTTACTTGCCACTTTCTTGCCCATTCTCCCAATCCATCTGTCCTTCTGCATCCTACCTGTTTCCTCAACACTACCTGCCCCTCCATCAATCTTCATATCATCTTCAAACTTGGTAACAAAGTCATCTATTTCATCATCTAAATCACTGGTATACAGCATAAAAAGAAGCGTTCCCAACATCAACCCCTGTGGAGTACCACTAGTCACTGGCATCCAACCAGAAAAGGATCCTTTTATTCTCACCTGCTGCCTCCTACCAATCAGCCAATCCTCTAACCATGCCAGTAACTTTCCTGTAATACCACGGGCTCTTAACTTGGTAAGCAGCCTCATGTGTGGCGCCTTGTCAAAGGCCTACTGAAAGTCCAACTGAACAACATCCACTGCATCCCCTTCATCTATCCTACTTGTAATCTCCTCAACAAATTCCAACAGGTTGGTCAGGCAAGACTTACCCTGAAGGAATCCATGCTGACTTATGTACTCTCTTGTCCAGTGTGACCAAGTACTCCACCACCTCATCCTTAACAATTGACTCCAACATTTTCCCAACCACTGAGGTCAGGCTAACTGGTCTATAATTTCCTTTCTGCTGCCTTCCTCCTTTCATAAAAGAGTGGAGTGACATTTGCAGTTTTACAGTCCTCTGGCACTGTACCAGAGTCCAATGATTTTTGAAAGATCACTACCAATGCCTCCGCAATCTCTACCACTGCCTTTTTCAGAACCCTAGGGTAGTTCATCTGGTCTGGGTGACTTATGTGCCCTTAGGTCTTTCAGCTTTTTGAGCACCTTCACCTTTGTAATAGGAATTATCTTGTCTGAGGGATATGGAAAAATGATACTACAAAGGAAAGAGAGAGCTCCAAAGCTTTACTAAGACGAGTGGAGACCTTGTTGGAGGAGGTGGTGAGGAGGGGAGAATTGAACTCTATGTTGCCTCAGCCCAAAATGTTAATTGTTTACTCCCTTCATAGATGCTACCTGACTTGCTGAGTTCTGTCAGCATTTCAATAGTTCAATGGCTCCACTTAATATCAGAGAATGTATACAATATGCAACCTGAAATTCTTTATCCCCACAGACATCCTCAAAACAGAAGAAATACCCCAAAGAGTGATTGACAGAAAAAACATAAAAACACCAAAGCCCCCTGCCCCTTCCCACACACAAGCAGCATCAACCCCCCACCCAATTATATTAGCATAAAACATCAGCATTCCCACCACCCATCATGCAAGCAACAGTAAAGCTCCTAAAGAGAGACCATGGTCTACATCCTGCAGGTATTCAAGATTACCAGCATCTGCAGAATCTCTTGGGTTTACGCACTTAGCATTCATTGGTTGACCTCAGTTTCACAGGATAAGCAAGGCTAAACTGTCCAAGCAAGACACAACAGCCAATGCTGAGGCATTGACCAATAATGGAAAGAGAATGAAGGTGACCAAACATTGTTGCTCCATTTATCTCAAGCTCAAAATGCACTGTTGATAGTTACATCAAGTTCAATGCCAACAGTCATGGATAATTTCAATAAATTAATGAAGGAAGAGAGAGAAAAAATATGGGAATGGATTTGATGACTTTGAGAATTAACAGTGACATAAATTACTTGGAACAGCCCCCCCCGCCCCCGCAAACACACACACACACACACACACACACACACACACACACACACACACACACACACTCTCTCTCTCATATACATGTTCACACAAAGAAACACTATAAAGATTGAAGTTCCTCAAGTCAGGTGCTCACCACACACCAGATGCCATTATCTTATATGTAAGTAGCTGTTAAGAAGTTATATGGCGTGCATTTTACAGATTGAATGCAATCGATGCTCTGAATGATAATCTGTTTGGTTAAGTGTGTCTACAGTTTTGGCCACTTGCAACAAATTTTCAATCTCTTCAAATTTGAATTTATTTGAGAGATTCAATTGACAAGCGATTATTTCTTAGATAAAAAGAAAATAGGCTAGAAAATTTATACAGAAAGATCCTTTCTAGCCTCTTGATGTTCAAGCAATATGCATTCCTTAATGATTGAAAAATGACTCAATTTTCACAGAAATAACCAATTTGACTAGATGCTTAGATAGATTTGAGCATTGTATCATAATCCAAATATTGTTTCAGCATCTCATAATGTGAGCATTCTCCTCAATCAGTTTAAAGCTTATCCATCAATGTAAAATCTACCAGTCTCATTCTGTAGTCTTAAACGATCACTCTGATTACTGGAGATGCCATTATACTTGTGCCCAAAGATCATATCTTTGCCCAGCATATATCGAAATAAGCTGAATAGCTATTCAGTAATAATTCCAGTGATAACATCTGGCAAAGTTTATTGGATATGGATTTCTGAGCTTACAGCTTCTCAGCATCAAAATGTTGGGTAGCTCTTGCTTGTGCTGCAGTGGAATCTGTGGCATTGCATGGGAGGTGTTATGTTACAGTTGGATGCATGAATGTGCTTCTTGTTTTGCCCATTAAGCCACTGGTGTTTAGGGCAGCAATGAAGGTCCTCCATCTCTGGCACCATTCACGGCTTCTCTTATCATGTCATTAACTTCCTCTCAGTTCACTGTCAGTTATGCAAGTCCCGGGCTGAGACTCAGGAAATACTGTCACACACAGATGTGGAAGGATTCTTCATTGCTGTTTCCATAACAGTTTTGTTTGACCAGTCAGGGTTGTTATCCCTGAGCTGAACCCTGAAACCTGGAGGATTGGTGGACCACTCTTGGTCTGGTCTGGGGACTTTACGAAGAGCCAAAGCATAAAGCCCTATATGCTGTAAGTCTGAATTCTTCTATGCTTCTTGACATTGAATGTAGTTATTTTGGGATGGACCTCCCAATACCTCCTGAATTTCAATGTGCACACCAGCAAATGTACATCTTAACACTCAAACTTATTCCTTGACAGAGCCCCCTGCGGCAGAACATGAGCTGTTTGTTAGCAAGCTGGTACCTGGACTACACTTCGCACTGGCTGTAGATCACTCATACCCCATGCCTCACCTATTGCAATTACCACTGCAATACTAAGCACTAAATTATATGCAATCTCGATGTCTGAGAAGTTGGCTTTAAGTGTGTTAAATACAGAAATTAAAGTTGAACATCTTAATTTTCTTCTCGTTCTTATGCCACTTGCTGGTGAGGTTGCACTTTGCAGCTCACTGAAAGAAGAAGCAGAAAGGCAGAAAGTTAAGTCAATGGAGTGGTGGATGAAAGAACTTTTGAGGTTCATCGACTTGGCTTCTGCAGTTAGAAAAACATTTAGGATAATGGAGAGTGGAACTTGAGAAGGAGAATTAATTTTGAGTATTCTCTCATCTTCTTCACCTTATTTACAACTCATATTAAAGAACTTTATCCTACTTTCAAATCTAAATCTCTGGCATTTATTCCTCTATTTGTGACAGCTTATCTATTGGAAACTTTCTCTTGTTCTATGTCTTGTTTCTTAAAAACTTTTCTTCTGTTCATTTACTCTCACATGCACCAGCAAAGAAATGGCTCCAAATGAGTCTGTGGACCTGCTGGTGAAAACTTGATCTAAACTGCTCTCTGAACATTGTCCTGTTCCAAACTCTAATAATGAAAACCAAGACCCTACCTCTGCTCCCTCAGGTAGATATTAACAACCCAGTGGTGCTCTTTACTAGAGTAGAGTAGCTTTGTATGCTTCTATTGGCAAAACTGATCCTTTGAACAATATTAGTTCAAGTTCATTGTCATTCAGCCATAGACGTGTATGGTGAACAGGTAAACATCTGGCACAGAGACACTGATCATGAATGCTCAGCTTCGATGGGTTGGATATGTGGTCTGGATGGAAGACAACCTCCTTCCAAAGATGGTATTCTTTTACGAGCTGGCACAAGGCACCAGAAAACAGGAAGGCCCGACAAAGTGCTATAAAAACTGTGTAAAAGTGTCTTTGAAGGCGTGAAATATCCCTGTGACTGGTTGGGAGGACTTGGCCAAAGACTGCAACACCAGGCAGTCCACAAAGGACCAAGCACATTTGAAGAGTATCGGCTGAAGTACCTCAATCAAAATCACCAAGACTGTCAAGGAGAGACGACCTGACCCTTCAATAGCTGTAACGTGCCCAACCGGCGGGTGCATCTGCAATTCCCAGTTTGGGCTTCGCTCTCATCAGAGGCGTCACTGACGTCATCTTTGTTCCTGACGGACTTCCAAGAAGAAACCAGTGAACATCATTCCTCTGGGGCCAAGCAGCAAACCACAGTACATGTAAACACACCCAGTACATGTTGTCTCACCCAGTACATGCTGTCTCACCCAGTACACGTAGTCACACCCAGTACATATAGACACTCCCAGTACATATAGACACTCCCAGTACATGTAGTCACACCCAGTACATATAGACACTCCCAGTACACGTAGTCACACCCAGTACACATAGTCACACACTACACATAGTCACACACTGTACATATAGTCACACCCAGTACACGTTGCACACACACTGTACATCTAGTGACAATCCAGCAGACAAACCCTGACAAAACAAGTCCCGGAGTGGCCTGGCTGAAGATTGACAGGTTGACATAAAGTGCGAAGTGCGTCTTTATTTAAGACAGTATAATGTTATTGAGACTATTATAATAAAACAATCAGCTGTATGATAGCAGCAATAAAAGATAAAAAGTGACCAGTGCAGGATGAGAGTGTGTTGGGGAGTGGGGAGGGAGGGTTGGGGTGACAGGGCATGCAGACAGGGCATGTATCCTGGGTGGCAGAAAGGTGTTAAAAATTCTAAAAACCTGGGTGAGGGAGATGTTATCCAGCCTGACAGTTCTGGTTCTTATAATGGGGTATCTTCTGTCTGCTGGCTGGAGGTCAATGAGATTGGGGGAAGGGTGGGTGGAATCCTTGACAATTCTGGAGTTACGACATATGCACCGCTTTTGATATATGTGCTGAATGAGGCCAGAGACACCCCGATTATGCTTTCAGCTGTCCTCACTACCTGTTGCAGGGTCTTGCGATCTGATACATTGCAGTTCCCATTCCAAATGGTGATGCACCTGCTCAGGATACTCTTGATGGTGCTCCAGAAGAACGTGGTGAGAATGGGAGGAGGGAGCCTCATTTGCCTCAATCTGATTATGGGATTATTAACACACCACTACTCATGGATTTTCTCTACATTGCAACTACTGTATGACTATATTGAAACAGTACACAATTAACTCTACAAATGATTTGAGATGTTCCCAAAAAAATATGGTGTGTGAAAGCAAATCTTCAGATGCACCCCAATCTATGACCTGTACTTAGAACCATAGAACGATAGAACACTACAGCACAGAAAACAGGCCATTCGGCCCTTCTAGTCTGTGCCAAAACATTATTCCGCTAGTCTCATTGACCTGCATCCAGTCCATAACCCTCCAGACATCTCCCATCCATGTACCTATCCAATTTATTCTTAAAACTTAAGAGTGAGCTTGCATTTACCATGTCAGATGGCAGCTCGTTCTACAGTCCCACCACACTCTGAGTGAATAAGTTCCCCCTAATGTTCCCCCTAAACCTTTCCCCTTTCGCCCTAAAGCCATGTCCTCTTGTACTTATCTCTCCTAATCTAAGTGGAAAGAGCCTATTTACATTTAGTCTGTATATACCCCTCATAATTTTGTAAACCTCTATCAAATCTCCCCTCATTCTTCTGTGCTCCAAGGAATAAGGTCCTAACCTGTTCAATCTTTCCCTGTAACTCAACTCCCAAAGACCTGGCAACATCCCATTAAATCTTCTCTGCACTGTTTCATTCTTACTGATATCCTTCCTATAATTAGATGATCAGAACTGTACAAAATACTCCAAATTTGGCCTCACCAATGTCTTATACAACCTCCCCATAACATCCCAACTCCTATACTCAATACTTTGATTTATGAATGCCAGGATGCCAAAAGCCTTCTTTACAACCCTGTCTACCTGTGATGCAACATTCAGAAAATTATGTATCTGAACTCCCAGATCTCTTTGTTCCTCCGCACTCCTCAGTGCCCCACCATTTACTGTGTATGTCCTACCTTGATTTGTCCTTCCAAAATGCAACACCTCACACTTGTCTGCTTTAAATTCCATCTGCCATTTTCTGGCCCATTTTTCCATTTGATCCAGATCTCTCTGCAAGCTTTGAAAGCCTTCCTCGCTGTCCACAACGCCTCCAATCTTAGTGTCATCATCACTAACTTCAGCTAAGATCTCCAGGAAACCAAATTGCATTGGGGTTGAGAAAGGGAAAATAACTCAGAAAGTACAAGGGGTGATTGATAAGTTTGTGGCCTAAGGTAGAAGGAGTCATTTTTAGAAAACCTAGCACATTTGTTTTTCCTACATTTACACACTTAATCCAGCGGTCATGGAGCATACGGATCCCTTCTTTGTAGAAGTTGGCGTCTTAGACCTCCAGAAAGTGGTCCACAGCAGGGGTGATTGATAAGTTCATGGCCTGAAGGAGGTGAGTTATTAATTTCAAACTTTCTGCATTTTCACTCAAAGAGTTGAACTGCATGTGCATGTAACAACAGCTGTATAACTCATCTCCTTCTACCTTTGGCCACGAACTTATCAATCACCCCTGCTGTAGACCACCTGGAGGTCCAAGACGCTCTCGTTACATGCACGTGCAGTTCAAAGCTTTGAGTGAAAATGCAGAAAGTTTGAAGTTAATAGTTCATCTCCATCTACCTTAGGCCACCAACTTGTCAATCACCCCTGCTGAACCACTTCTACAAAGAAGGGATCTGTATGCTCCACTACTGCTGGACTAAGTGTGTACATGTAGGAGGGGACTATGTTGAAAAATAACTGTGCTAGGTTTTCTAAAATTGACTTCTTCTACCTTAGGCCACGAACTTATCAATCACCCCTCATGGTTTAGATCAGTGCTTCTCAACAATAAAAATTGTTGCAATTACAAACAAGACATGACAGTGGCTATACTTCATTACAAGTTTGAGGAGAATTGGTATGTCACCAAAGACACTCACAAATTTCTAGAGATGTACCGTGGAGACCATTCTAGCTGGTTGCTTCACTGTCTGAAATGGCGAGGCCACTAAACAGGATTGGAAAAAGCTGTAGAAATTGTAAACTCAACTAGCTCCATCAATGACACTAACCTCCCTAAAATCCAGGATACCTTTGAAAGGCAATGGTGGCGTCCATTTTTAAGGACCCCCATCACCAGATGTGCCCTCTTCTCAGTATTACCATCAAGGAGGAGGTACAGGAGCTTGAACACACATGGGCTCAAAGTTTCAGGAACAGTTTCTTCCCCTCCACATTTGGACTTTTGAATGGACAATGTACTCATGAACTCAACCTAACTAATTTTCTCCCTCTTTGGCTCTGCTTATTTATTTAAATTTTTTGTATACACTCCTTATTGTAACTTATAATTTTTATTATAATGTTTTGCAATGTATTGCTTCTGCAAAACATAAGATTTCATGACATATGCCAGTGATATTAAACCTGAATCTGATTCTCATTCTGACTTGGCTGAACCGTGAAGTGGCTCATTTTGGTAGGTCCATTTTGAAGACAGAATATAGTATTGATGGTAAGACTTTTGGAGGATCAGAGAGATCTTGGTGTCTGTGTCCTTAGGACACTAAAAGCTGCTGTGCAGGTTGACAGTGTTGTTAAGACTGTTGTTAAGAAGGCGTATGGTGTGCTGGTATTCTTCAACTGTGGGATTGAGTTCAAGAACCTTAAGGTAATGTTACAGCTATTTAAGACCTTTGTCAGATCCTCTTGGAGTACTGTGTTCAGTTCTGGTCACCTCACTACTGAAAGGATGTGTAAGAATGCAGAGGAGATTTACAAGGATCTTGCCTGGATTGGGGAGCATTCCCTATGAGAATAGGTTGAGTGAATTTGGCCTTTTCTCCTTGGTGTGACGGAGGATGAGAGGTGACCTGATAGTGGTGTATAAGATGATGAGAGGCATTGATCGTGTGGATAGGCAGAAGCTTTTTCCCAGGGTTGAAATGGCTAACACGAGGGGGCATAGTTTTTAGGTGCTTGGAAGCAGGTACAGAAGGGATGTCAGGGATAAGTTTTTTACACAGTGACTGGTGGGTGCATGGAATGCACTGCCAGCAGTGTTGGTGGAGGCAAATACAACAGGGTCTTTTAAGAGACCTTATTTTAGCTAGGTACATGGAGCTTGGAAATATAGAGGGCTATGCTGTCGGGCAGTGGTCCCCAACCTCCGGGCTGCGGATCGATACTGGGCCGCGAAGCATGTAGTGGTGCAGCAGTAGCTAGAACGCACCCAGCACATCTTTAAGAAAAAAGCCAAAATAAACAATCTAATTGATTAGGTGCAGCCTGGCATGTAAATGTCGGCCCAAATCAGAGGCGATTGCCAATGGAGTCGCCTCTGATCTGGGCCGACATTTATGTGCCAGGCGGCACCTAATTAATTAGCTTGTTAATTTTGGCTTTTTTCTTAAAGATCTGCTGGGTGCATTCCGGCTACTGCTGCACCGCTGCATTCTTCGCAGCCCCATATTGATCTGCGGCCCGGAGGTTGGAAACCACTGCTGTAGGGTAATTCTAGCCAGTTTTTAGAGTAGGTTACATGGTCAGCACAACATTGTGGGCCGAAGGGCTTGTAATGTGCTGTAGATTTCTATAAATAAATATAGGTTTTTGAGAAACAAAAAATAGTGGAGTGAAATTCCATAGCTCCACTTTGCTCTTCCAGTAAACAGGATAACAGGATTAAAAGATTAAGAATGTGGGAAGTTTTAAGTCAAGAGCTGTGTGTTTGAAGTATCATGGGAGTACAGACCAGATAGTTACCAAAGACATGGGGAAAATGGTCAGGAAGGCAGTTAAATCCAAGTTGAAAGCATTGGCCAGGTGTGTGGCTGGGATAAAAAGCTGGAGAGTGGAGGTAGGGAGGAACGTTGATGAGTGGCAAAAAGTAATGCGAGAGGCAGTGGCCAAGGTCTTTTGGTATGTGTGTGTGTGATGTGAAAGTGATGTACTGGTATTTGCAGTTTACCTGAGGAATGAAATGTGCATAGAAGACTTCTCTTGCAAATTTACCAAAGCAATATGCCCTATGTTTTAATGAGAAGTCTTCATGCTCAGCTTGCTTTACACACACACACACACACACACACACACACACACACAAAACCTTGCCATGGACGGCCTTGAGCCCAGCTGTTAAAAGATGAGGCTTAGGTACGGGGGTAGGAAACCCCATCCTGTAAAAACCCATGGCTACAGAGGCACCAATCAGAAGCTGGGAGAGGAAGGACCTTAGATGGGCCACACCTTGAATGACTGGTCTAGGACAGAGAACTCTGGCGAGCTGCTGTCGGTGCCCTCAGACCCAGTGTGGATAATGGGTTTAAGAAGAAGAAGAAGAAGAACAACAACAAAATGCTGGAGGAACTGAGCAGGCCAAGCAGCATCTGCGGAATGGAATGAAGAGTTGGTGTTTTGGGCAACGTCCTTCATCAGGAGCCCTTTCCATTGGTGCTGCCTGACCTGCTGATTTCCTCCAGCGTTTTGTGTGTTTTTCCCTTAAAAAAACAGACAAGAGTGACTGTGGTCGAAAATAGATGGTCCCAGCGCCAAACCGAAATGTAATGAAAGACTGATTTAGAGTCAACCATATCATCATACATAAGTGAGGAGTCAAATAAAGACCATACTGGTGAGAATGCAAAGTGCATTACGGAATGAACTCTGATACTCTCTGACTTGCTGAGTGCTTTCAGCATTTTGTGTGTTGTTGTACTTTTAGTTTCTAAGCATCTTCACTCTTTGAGCAAACATTTGGTTATCCATTCTAATCTCCAAGGCGGAGTGTGAAATTTTATTTGGGAACACTAAAAGGCAGCTCCGATAATTTTACTGGTTAGGGCACAGAAAATAAAACATGTCAGCTGCCCCCTCAAACTCTCAAACTCTGAACTTCAATATGAGCAGTTTGCGGATATTCTTGCACATGTGGTTTCCAAGATTGAGTAAAATAATCTTGTTTTCACCACTTTGAGGTAATGCATTTCAATCTCCCTTTCAGAAATGTGATTTTGGCTGCATCGTCCTAATTGGTGGGTAATTGGGCTTTTAACATTTATGGTTTTCAGCAATCATTCGGTTTCCACAGCAACTATCTGCATTTGTAGCTTGTCACCTGCACTCCACTATTATCAGGTCATGCCCTGGCAGCAGTCATTTTATTTTTATTGGATACATATGTTGAATGGATGACTACAGTTTCCACAGCAACCATTTTATAGCAATTTTAGCAAAATCATGAATTTGAAGTAAAAAAGACATAATCTAACCTTCAACTTTATTGTATTTAATGCTTTATTTTGTGAATATTTGGTGCTTCTCTTCATCTGAAAAATGCTTTATTTTTCATGTATTTTAAGAAAATCCTGGAGGGTGATTTTGCTGTACATACGCTTTATTGACTAACTAACAGGCCCTTAAATAAAATGCATATTTAGGATCCTATTGCTCAAAATTAATTTTAACAATTTGATTCATATCACAAATAGTTATAAACTACATTAGAAGAATAGAAATGGTGAATTTCAGTCATATTTTTGGTAGGATGAAAGTTAAAATTTCAAACGATTATGTTATATTTCACTTGTTGGCTCTGAGGATTTTACAAAATAAATATTCACATCTGGAGTTTCCTCCTGATTCTGCCTATATTTTAACACTTGGAAGGTAAAATGGTGGAACTGTTACTGTTCTTTCTTTCACAGATATGGACCTACTGTTGGTTTGATCTTGATCTTGGGTATTGTCTTTGCTGATTTACAGATTGTATTTTCTCCAGGTCTGTGCGTATTCCCCCCATATCTACAAAACATGTTGCTATGTTGATGGAATTCACTGTAACTGGAGCTGATGGAAATGTGATGGAGAGTAAATTGCATAGTATCGAGAAAAAAGGTGAGCCTGATGTGATCCATCCCCTGGGAGGTATCATGGACCTATGGGCTGAATAGTTCCTTCTGCATAGTAAGATTAGGTAGCATTTCCTACAGTATAGGTACATCCTGTGAATTGCATCCAGCACAACTTACCATTCACAATTTTTCTTATGTATTTTCTGAAGCATCTAAGAAGGGAGCATAGACACAGCAAAATCTCTGAGCTGCTCTGTTACTCAATTTGTCAATCTGTTCAACATTACCCCATTTATCCCATAAACCTTCTCTGTACAAGCTCCATTAAAGCTTATCTTTCCTTAACCATGGGGTGGGGGAGGGGTGAACCACACATATTTCTCTGGACATCACAAACAAGATGCTGGAGGAACCCAGCAGGCCAAAGAGCAACTATGGAAAAGAGTAAACAGTCGACGTTTCGGGCTGAGACCCTTCATCAGAACTGAAGAAAAAAGATGAGTAGTTAGAGTTCAAGGTGGGAGGAGAGGAGGAAGAAATACAAGGTAATAGGTGATAGGTGAAACTGGGAGGGGGACGTGGCGAAGTAAAGAGCTGGGAAGTCGATTAGTGAAAGAGATAAAGGGCTGGAGACAGGGAAATCTGATAAGAGAGGACAGAAGACCATGGAAGAAATGGAAGGGGGAGGAGCACCAAAGGGAAATGATGGGCAGGTAAGGAGATACGGTGAGAGAGCGAAATGGGATTGGTGAAGGGGGGGCAGTACTGGAAGTTCGAGAAATCAACGTTCACGCCATCAGGTTGGAGGCTGCCTATATAAGCATATAAGGTGTAGTTCCTGGGTGTGGCCTCGTTGCCACAGTAGAGGAGACCTCGGATTGACATGTCAGAATGTGAATGGGAAGTGGAATTAAAGTGGGTGGCCACTGGAAGATCCCATTTTGCTGGCAGATGAAGCATAGGTGCTCGGTGAAGCAGTCCCTCAATCTGTGTCATGTCTCACCGATACACAGGAGGCCACACCGGGAGCACTGGATAAAGTAGATAACACCAACGGACTCACTGGTGAAGTGTTGCCTCACCTTGAAGGACTGTTTAGGGCTCTAAATGGTAATGAGGGAGGAGGGATAGGGGCAGATGTAGCACTTGTTCTGCTTGCAAGAATAAGTACCAGGAGGGAAATCAGTGGGGAGGGATGAATGGACAAGGGAGTTGTGTAGGGAGCGATCACCGTGAAAAGCAGAAAGAGGGGGGGAGGGAAAGATGTGCTTGGTGGTGGGATCCCACTGGAGAAGTTGAAAATTACAGAGAATTTAGTGTTGGACGTGAAGGCTGGTGGGTGGTAGGTGAGAGCAACAGGAACCCTATTGCGGGAGGATGGGGTGAGGGCAGACATGCGCGAAATGCCCTCCACTTTCTCAATCTGTCTATCTCTATCTCTGGAGACAGCTTAGCTGCTGATGTCTATTTTAAACCAACTGCCTCTCACAGCTACCTAGATTATACCTCTTCCCACCCTGTTACTTATAAAAATGCCATCCCCTTCTCCCAATTCCTCCGTCTCTGCTGCATCTTCTCTCAGGATGAGGATTTTCATACCAGAACAAAGGAGATGTCCATCTTCTTCAAAGAAAGTGGCTTCCCTTCCTCCACCATCAATGCTACCTTCAACCACACCTCTTCCATTTCACACGTCTACCCTTATTCCATCCTCTCGCCACCCCACCAGGGATAAGGAACCTCTTGTCCTCACCTACCACTCCACTAGCCTCCACATCCAGCACATAACTCTCCGTAACCTCCACCATCTTCAATAGGATCCACCACCAAGCCCTCCCACCCCACTTATAGCTTTCCACAGGAATCACTCCCTACGGGACTCCCTTGTCCATTCGTCCCTCCTCGCTGATCTCCCTCCTGGCACTTACCCTTACAAGTGGAACAAATGCTACACCTGCCCATACATCTCCTCCCACACTACCATTAGGGCCCCAAACAGTCCTTCCAGATGAGGCGACACTTCATTTGTGAGTCTGTTAGGATGATCTACTGTACCTGGTGCTCCTGGTGTGGCCTCCTGTATGTCGATGAGACCACTTCACTGAGCACACATGCTCCATCCACCAGGTAAAGCAGTATCTCCCAATGGCCATCCAATTTAATTCCACTTCCCATTCCCATTCTGACATGTCAGTCCACGGCCTCCTCTACTGCTCTAATGAGGCCTCACTCAGGTTGGAGGAGCAACACCTTATATTGTTTCTGGATACCCTCCAACCTAATGACATGAACATCGATTTCTCAAACTTCTGGTAATGGATAACCCGCACCCCCCCCCCATCCCCACCATTCCCCATGCTCATTTCGCTCTCTCACCTTATCTCCTTACCAGCCCAAAATCTCCCTCTGGTGCTCCTACCCCTTCCTTTTCTTTCATGGCTTTCTGTCTTCACCAGCCCTTTATCTCTTTCACCAATCAACTCCTCAGCTCTTTACTTCACCCCTCGCCCCACCCGGTTTCACCTATCACCTACTAACTTATATTTCTTCCTCCCCTCTCCCCACCTTCTTACTCTGACTTCTCCTTTTTCTCTGGTTCTGATGAAGTCTGAAATGTCACCTATTTACTCTTTTCCATAGATGCTGCCTGGCCTGCTGGGTTCCTTCTGCATCTTGTGTGAGTTTCTTGGATTTCCAGCATCTGCAGATTTTCTTTTGTTCCTATTACCCTAGATGTGGTTTCACTGCAAAGTTGCATCAAAACATCTCTATTTTCATTCCTCTGATAATATAGTACAACCTACTATTCATCATCATCATCACCAGGTGCCGTACCCAGTTTGAGCTTTGACTGCCATGGCCCACACACTCCTGTTTCGGGTCAAGTGGATCAATTCATTGGTATTCATTTCCAGTTCCCTGGCTGCTGTCTCCATCATCATTTGTCTTTGTCTTCCTCTTGCTTTCTTCCCTTCAATCTTTCCCATAATTACTGTGCATTTTAACTCCTCTTTCCTAATCACACGTCCAATGAAGTTACGTTGCCTTTTCATGGTTTCATACATTCTTTCTCTTTTTGTGTTTGCTCTGTTCATGACATCCTCATTAGATATTCGTTTCATCCATGATATTCTTTGCATCCTCCTCAAAAACCACACCTCCGCTGCTTCAGTTCATTTCCTCAAGTTACTAGATATTGTCTAACATTCTGAGCCATGTAACATAACAGGATAAACGTAACATTTCAGTACTCTGAAGTGGGTTGTCATGCCCAGTTTAGTATTGGTCAGTATACTCTTCATTCTCGTAAAGGTGTCTTTTGCCATCCCTATTCTTCTTTTGATGTCCATGTCGCACCTGCCATCTGATGTCACCCAGCTTCCTGATTAACAAAAGTTCTGTACTTGTTTTATGTTTTATATAATCCTATTATAATCTATTATATAATCTTATATAATCTATTATAATCCCATCTGCAGGCTGAGAATAAATGGGGAAAATATAAAACAAGTACACCATACCATTATTGTCAATTATTCGCTGTACTTGCACATCAATCTTCTATGTTTTATAAACTGGGACCCTCAGATCTCATTATCCCAGGATATATTTTAGTATTAGCCCAATAAAATAAAAGCTTGCATTTTCATTCTTTATCAAATTCTCACTCTACCCCATCTACCGACTTCTTGCTCACTCACTTAATCCATCTATATACCCCTTTATAACTCTTTTTTGTCCCCCAACATCGTGCTAAGCCACCTTTCTTCAAATTATCAGCAAATATACCGTAGCTACAGCACTCAGTCTTTTTATCCATGTCAATAATGTGGATTGTAAATAGTTGAAGCTCCAGCACTGATCACTTTGCCACCCATTAATTTCTGATTGTTAATTCAAAAATTACCCACTTGTCACACTTCTCCAATTTTGGTTAGTTCGCAAAACCTGACCTGCACCAACGTGTTATCCCAAATTGTGTGCTCATGTCCTCTGCAGTGATCATTTATAAGGGACCTTGTAGAACTTCTGGATATCCAGAAGAACGTCATCTGATGATTTCCCCTTAAATAGTCCTTATTTTTTTATATCCTAAAATTACACTGAGAAATGCATCAAACCTATTTTCTCTTTCACAACTGGTTCAGGCTAACTGGTTTATAATTTCCTAGTCTCTGCCCCCTTCCTTTCTTTAATCATGGCAATACATTTGTGATTTCTCATGACTCCAGGACCTTTCAGGTCTGGTTTTTTTTTGGGAGATTAAGCCAACTCATCTCCTTTCTCTGCAGCCACATCCTTGGAGACAGTCCATCAGGTCCTGTTGATCCTTAGTCCCATTAGTTTGCCTGAAACTGTACATTTGCTTCAGTGATAATGATTGTTTTAGCTCCTCCTCCCTATAAACACTTGATGGTCTATTTTAATTAGGATGCTTTCAGTGCTTTCTGCTGAATGATCCAAACTGATCATTTGGAATCTTTACTAATTATTTCCTCATAACAATTTCTGTCTCCTTTTCCAAACAACCAAAAGGAAGTTCACAAAAATGATTCCAGGATTGAAATGTTTTATCATATGCAGAGTGTTTGATGGTTCTGGGCCTGTACTTACTGGAATTCAGAAGAATGGGGGAGGGGGAATCTCATTGAAACCTAACAAATATCGAAGGGCCTTGAGAGCGTGGATGTGGAGAGGATGTTTCCTATGGTGGAGGAATCTAGGACCAGAGGACACAGTCTGAGAATAGAGGGATGTCCTTTTAGAATGAAGATGAGGGGGTATTTCTTTAACCAGAGAGTAGTGAATCTGTGGAATTCATTGCCACAGGCAGTATGGAGGCCAAGTCATTGGGTATATTTAAGGTGGTGGTTGTTAGGTTCTTGGTTAGTCAGGGCATGAAGGGATACAGGGAGAAGGCAGGAGATTGGAACTGAGAGGACAATTGGATCCGCCATGATGAAATAGTTGAGCAGACTCAAGGGGCCAAATGACCTAATTCTGCTCCTGTATCTTATGGTCTCATGGGATGAGCCATGATAAAATGGCAGAGCTGACTTGATAGGCCAAACAGCCTATTTCTGCTCCTATATCTTATGGTTTTATAAATTTTACTTCAGTTACTTTCTTTCTTCATATACTGTATACCTAAAGAAGTTCATTTTGTCTGTTCTCATCTTTTTTGTTAGGTAATATCTGTATATTTTTTCTCCCTCTTTTTAATTTTTGATACAATTGGTTCACTAAATCATACAGATTAATGTGAATATCTCAACATGATTAATGATTCATTTTCTGAGATAAAATAATATCTTCCTAGATTGTCCGAAGACTGAGATAAAAACTGCACTATATTTATAACTTACAATCACATTTATTTTCATCTCCAAGGTAACGATTTCCATCAAGTATTTTGAAAATGTAATGTTAAATGAAAAATTACCAGAGATATTTGTAATATCTGTTGTTCCAAAAGGGTGTAAAGTAATAGATATTAAGGGTTAGAAATTCTTCTCTGGTTGCAAGCATTAAACATGCATTATGATATCACTAACTCATTACACTTAAATTAATCTCCTACATATCAGGAGATTAATTTAACTCTTAGCTGATACTGGAACACCTTGAGCTGCAACCAGCCAATGGCAGTTTTTCATTAACTTAAGTTTTTGAGAATCAGCATCAGTTTAGCATTGCAGCACTCTCATTGTAGCTTTACAGAATTTTATTGTACTGTTTATATCACAGTCCAGAATAAATTGAAACACCGATAGCAAGATCCAGTAACACAATTGATTTGGATTTGCTATTACTATCAGTAACTTTAAATTCCTTGGCATTATCATATCACAGAATCCGTTCTGGGACTATTATGAAAGTGTTATTTCAATGAACACACAACAACATCTTTACTTTCTTGGAAGTTCGTGCAGATTCAGCATGATATCTAAAACTTTGACAAGCCTCTATAGATACACCGTGGAGAGCATCCTGACTGGTTTGCATCATGGTCTGGTATGGAAACATCAATGCCAAAGGATGGAAAAGCCATTGGAAAATGGTGGATACAGCCTAGTCCATCCCAGGCAAAGCACTTCGCACCGTGAGCACATTTACGAGGAGTGCTGCAACAAGAAAGCAGCATCCAGCATCAAGTCCCCCACCATCCAGGCCTTGCTCCCTTCTCACTGCTGCCATCAGGTAGGAGGTGCAGAAGCCATAGATCCTACACCACCAGCACAGGAAGTTATTACACTTCAACCATCCTGAAGAATCGTGGATAACTTCACTCTCCTCAAAACTGAACTGATTCCACTGACTCACGTTTAATAGCTCTACTATTCATCTTCTCAGCATTTATTTACTTGTCTACCTGTTTGTTTGTTTATTTTGTATTTGCATGGTTTGTCTTCTTTTAGACACAGGTTGCTTGTCAGCCTTTGTTCATGTGGAATTTTTCATTGATTCTATTGAATTTCTTTGTTCTACTGTGAATGCCTGCAAGAAAATGCAAATGAATCTCAGGATAGTATATGGTGACAAACACTCAGCAGTTTATTTATTCAATACCTCCTGTACTTAACAAAGTGGATGAGTGTATGTTTGTGCTCTTTCACTGCTGTAACCCATCCACTTCAACGCTTGATGTGTTGTGTATTCAGTGATGCTCTTCTATACTCCACAGTTGTAATCCATGGTTACTTAAGTTACTGTTGCCTTTTTGTCTGCTTGAACCAGACTAGCCACTCTCCTTTGACCTCCATTATAAAGGTGTCCGTTAGTCTTGTGAGACCATGGATCTGCGCCTGGAAAGTCTTCACTCTCCAGGGCGTAGGCCTGGGCAAGGTTGTATGGAAGACCGGCAGTTGCCCATGCTGCAAGTCTCCCCTCTCTGCGACACCAATGTTGTCCAAGGGAAGGGCATTAGGACCCATACAGCTTGGCACCAGTGTCATCGCAGAGCAATGTGTGATTAAGTGCCTTGCTCAAAGACACAACATGCTGCCTCAGCTGGGGCTCGATCTCATGACCTTCAGATCGCTAGTCGAATGCCTCAACCACTTTGTCACGTGCCCACACCATTATTAATGGAGTATTTTCACCCATGGAACTGCTACTCACTGGATTTTTTCCATTTCTTGCACCATTCTCTGGAAGCTGGAGACTGTTGTGCATGAAAATCCCAGGAGATCAACAGTTTCTGAGATACTGAACCACACCACCTGGCACCAACAATCATTCCACTGTTTAAGTCAATTAGTTGATGTTTCTTCCCCATTCTGATGTTTGATCTGAACAACAACTGAATGTCTTCACTTGATCGGCTGCAGAAAGTTGCAAATTCTGTTACAAACATGTAACAGGAGGAGGAGATGCTATTTCTGATTCGCATTGACTGTTGTCACCAGGTGAGGAAGTCAAGTATCCAGTTGCAGAGAGTGGTACCGAGGCCCAGGTTCTGGAGCTTTTTGATTAGAACTGAGGATATGGCCATGTTGTACGCTGAGCTGTAGTCAATAAACAGCAGCCTTATGTAAGTACTGCTGTGATCTAGATGATCCAATGCTGAGTGGAGAGCCAATGAGAATGATGACCTAAGTTACTTTGATTGTTGAATGATTGTTGGTGTCAGAGAGGGTGGTTTGAGCATCTCGGAAACTGCTGATCTCTTGGGATTTTCATGCACAGGTGTAACAGGTCGACTGAAGATGCCACCTCATTGGCTCTTCACTCAACCCTGGAACTTCTGGACAGCAAAGATGCATAGACCAAGATGTTCTTTATCTACTAAAGCTCAGCATTCAAAACCATCATCCCCTCAAACCTCATCAATAAGTTTCAAGTCCTTGGCTTTCCTGTGCAATTGGTACATTGATTTCCTCAGATGTGGACCCTTCTCAGTTTGGGCTGACAACAATATCTCCACCACGATCTCCCTCAGCACAGGTGCATCACAAGTCTGTGTGCTTAGCCCCCTGCTCTGCTCGCTTTACACTTATGATTGTGTAGCTAAGCACAGCTCCAACGCCACATTCAGGTTTGCTGACAGCAAGCTTTGTTGTAGGCCGAACCAAAATAGTGACAGGAGGGAGATTGAAAATCTGGCTGAATGGTGTCATAAAAACAAGATCTTGCTCAGTATCAACAAGACCAAGAAGCTGATTATTATCTTCAGGCGAAGGAAATGAGAGATCCATGAGCTCGTCCTCATGGGAGGATCAGAGGTGGAGAGGGTCAGCATCTTTAATTTTCTTGGTGTTATTTTGGAGAACCTGTCCTGGGCCTAGCACATAAGTGCCATTACAAAGAAAGGATGGCAGGCCCTCTACTTCCTTAGGAGTCTGTGAAGATTTGGCATGATATCGAATACTTCAGAATCAGAATCAGGTTTATCATCAACGGCATGTGTCGTGAAATTTGTTAACTTAGCAGCAGCAGTTCAATGCAATACATAATCTAGCAGAGAGGGAAAAAAAAAATAAAATGAGACATAATAAATAAACAAGTAAATCAATTACGTATATTAAATAGATTATTTTTAAAAATTTGCAAAAGCAGAAATACTGTATATTAAAAGAAGTGAGGTAGTGTGCAAAGCTTCAATGTCCATTTAGGAATCGGATGGCAGAGGGGAAGAAGCTGTTCCTGAATCGCTGAGTGTGTGCCTTCAGGCTTCTGTATCTCCTACCTGATGGTAACAGTGGGAATGTAGTGAAGAGCATATTGACTGGCTGCATCGCAGCCTGGTGTGGAAACTCCAATGCCCTTGAATGGAAAATCCTCAAAAAGTAATGGATATGGCCCAGTCCATTATGGGTAAAGCTCTCCCCACCATTGAGCACATCTAAACAAAACACTATTGTGGGAAAGCTGCATCCATCATCAGGAATGTGCTCTCTTCTCACCGATACCAGCTGGATGAACTTACAGGAGCCTCAGGACTCATACCACCAGGTTCAGGAACAGTTATTATCCCTCAACCATCAGGCTCTTGAACCAGAGGGGATAACTTCACTCAAATTCACTTACTCCATCATTGAAATATTCCCACAACTTATGGACACACTTTCAAGATCTCTTCATATCGTGTTCTCAAAATTTATTGCTTATTTATTTATTAATTTGAATTTGCATTTTGTTGGCTTTTGCACACTGGTTGAAAGTCCAAGTTGTTGCATTCTTTCATTGATTCCATTATGGTTATTATTCTCTGGATTTACTGAGTATGCCCAAAAGAAAATGAATCTCAAGGGTGTATATGGTGACACGTATGTACCTCAATAATACATTTACTTTGAACTTGAACTTTTGAACTTTACACACCAAACTCTACAGATTACAGAGAATGGTGTGAAAAAAATATACAAACATCCAGTGAGTGGCAGTTCTGTGGGTGAAAAAGCCTCCTTAGAAACATAGAAAACGTACAGCACAATACAGGCCCTTCGGCCCACAAAGTTGTGCTGAACATATCCCTACCTTAGAAATTACTAGGCTTACCTACCTAAGCTCCATGTACCTGTCCAAAAGTCTCTTAAAAGACCCTGTAGTCTCCGCCTCCATGACTGTTGCCGGCAGCCCATTCCACGTACTCACCAATCGCTGAGTAATAGTGAGAGATTTCTGAGGAGAATGGCCAGACTGATTCAAGCTGTTGGAAGATGACAATGGAAATTGGTACCAACAACATAGGTCGAAAAACAGAGGAGATCCTGAAAACAGAATACAGGGAGTTAGGAAGGAAGCTAAGAAGCAGGACCTCAAGAGTAGTAATCTTGGGGTTGCTGCCTGTGTCACGCAACAGTGGGGATAAGAATAGAATGAGGTGACGGATAACTGTGTGGCTGAAGAACTGGAGCAGGGGCAGCGATTCAGATTTCTGGATAATTGGGACTCTTCTGGGGCAGGTGTGATCTGTACAAAAAGGAAGTGTTGCACTTGAATCTGATGGGGACCAATATTCTTGTGGGCAGATAGTCTAGAGAATGGCCAGACTGATTCAAGCTGTTGGAAGGCAACAGTAACTCAAATAACCACAAATCTTCAAATGGAGTACTGCACAGATGCAACAGAAGCATTCCTGTGCAGGTCCTGTGAAGAGCTTTAAAAAGTAGGAAGTTTTTCGCGGGAGTCTTCGACTGGAGTACTGTGCAGTCATGACGGAAGCGTTCCCACGCACGCCCTGTGAAGTGTTTAAAAACCCAGTCTCTGTAAAAGAGAGGTACCGCCTAATGGATTGGTCATCATGGGAGCTGTTGTCGTTGAAGTAGTCTGAGTCAGAGTAGTAAGACTTTGGATCAACAGGGCTTTGGCGAGAACAGGCAAGATAAGTAGGTAAGTTCACTTCTTTTTTCTTATTTCTTTTTTTCTGAATTAACTCTTGAGAGTATAGGGGGCATGTCTGCAGAGCCAGGGTTCTGGTCTGGGTGTCAGATGTGGGATTTCTGGGAGACCTTCAGCCTTCCTGATGGCCACATCTGCACCAGTAAAATCAAGGTACAGGTCCTTAGAGAATATGCTAAAGAACTGGAGCTGCAGCTAGACAGGGAAAGTGAAACCATAATAGACAGGAGCTACAGGGAGGTAGTCACCCCAAGACTGCAGGAGACAGATAAATGGGTGACTGTCGGGAGAGGGAAGGGAGAATGTCAGATAGTGGAGAACACCCCCGTGGCCGTTCCCCTCAACAATAAGTACTCCATTTTGACTACTGCTGGGGGACAGAGGGGGACAACCTACCTGCGGGAAGCAACAGCAGCTGTGTCTCTGGCACTGAATCTGGCCCTGTGGCTCGGAAAGGCAGGAAATGGAAGAGGGTGGCAACAATAATAGGGGGCTCTATAGTTAGGGGGACACATAGGCAATTCACTGGATGCAAAAAGGAAACACAAGTGGTAGTTTGCCTTCCAGATTCCAGTGTCAGCGAAGTTTCTGAACTTATCCACAATATCCTGTAAAGGGAGGGTGAGCAGATATACTGGAGCAGTTGGGAGCTGTTTAAGCTAATATGGCAGAGGGATGGGAACCAGTATGATAGGGCTGAGGATGAGCCAGCAGGTTTACAAGTACAAACGTAGATGATGTAATATGCAATGTGAATGGAGGGAAGGACAAGCCAATGATTGGGTACAACTGCAGACTGAGCGAAGAGTTGAGTTGTACCACAGAGGCAAAATTCAAAAGGGCGAAGAATGCAGGACTGTATTTGAATGTGTGAGCATTCAAAATAAGGTGGATGAACTCATGGTGCAATTAGAGATTGGTCGGTATGACGTTGTGGCATCACTGGGTCGTGGCGGAAAGAAGGCTATAGTTGGGAGTTTAACAAAGGATCTACTTTTTATCGAAAGGACAGGCAGGAAGGCCTAGGCGGTGGTATGTGTCTATTGGTAAGAAATGGAATTGCACCTTTAGAAAGAGGTGACATAGAGCCAGAGAATGCCGAATCTTTTTGGGCGGAGTTAAGAAAATGCCAAGGTAAAAAAAAATTATTGGAATCACACATAGGCCAAGTGCGCAAGTGGAACAGGTCAAAAGCTTTAAGTTCCTCAGGTTCAATATCACAAATGACCTGACTTGGTCCAACCAAGCAGAGTTCACTGCTAAAAAGGCCCACCAGCGCCTTTACTTCCTGAGAAAACTAAAGAAATTTGGTCTGTCCCCTAAAACCCTCACTAACTTTTATAGATGCACCGTAGAAAGCATTCTTCTCGGGTGCATCACAACCTGGTATGGAAGTTATCCTGTCCAAGACCGAAAGAAGCTGCAGAATATCGTGAACACAGCGCAGCACATCACACAAACCAATCTTCAGTCTATGGACTCACTTTACACCGTACACTGTCGGAGCAGTGCTGCCAGGATAATCAAGGACATGACCTACCCAGCCAACAGACTTCTTGTCCCTCTTCCCTCCGGGAGAAGGTTCAGAAGGTTCAGACTCATATGGCCAGATTTGGGAACAGCTTCTTTCCAACTGTGATAAGACTGCTGAACGGATCCTGAACCGGATTTGGGCCGTACCCTCCAAATATCCGGACCTGCCTCTCGGTTTTTTTGCATGACTTTACTTCCCATTTTTCTATTTTCTATTTATGATTTATAATTTAAATTTTTAATATTTACTAATTTTAACTATTTTTAATATTTAATATTTGTAATCCAGGGAGTGTGAATTGCAGAATCAAATATCACTGTGATGATTGTACATTCTAGTACCAATTGTTTGGCAACATGGAAGTATAAAGTAAAGTAAAGTAAAGGCCTCCTAACAATAGCCAGGATGTGGGGTTGAGATTGCAAAGGGAGCTGGAAAGGACAAAATAAGGGTAATGACAGAATTGTAATGGGGAACTTCAATATGCAAGAGGATTAGGAAAACTAGGTTGGTGTTGGATCACAAGAGAGGGAATTGGTTGAATACCTACGAGATGGCTTTTTAGAGCAGTTTGTGCTTGAACCTACTCGGGGAAAGGCTAGGTTGGGTGTTGTGAAATAACCCTGATTTCATTAGTCACCTTAACATAAAGGAACGTTTAGGAGGCAGTGATCATAATTTGATTGAATTCATACTGGAATTTGAGAAGGAAAAGCATAAGTCACACGTATCAGAATCATATTGGAATAAAGGAAATTACAGATGCATGAGAGGCGTGCTTGCCCAGGTGGGGAATATTGGCAGGGATGACGGCAGAACAGAGGTGGCTGAAGTTTCTGGGAATAATTCGCAAGGCGCAGGATAGATATGTCCCACAGAGGAAGAAGTTCTCAAATGGCAGAGCTGGGCAACCATGGCTGACAAGGGAAGTTAAGGAATGCATAAGGACCAGGGACGGGGCATATAAGGTAGCAAAAGTGAGTGGGGAGTTGAATGATTTGGAAGCTTTTAAAATCCAACAGAAGCAACTAAAAAAGCTAAAAGAAGGGAAAAGTTGAAATATGAGGACAAACTAGCCAATAATATAAAGCAGGATACTAAAAGTTTCTCAGTTTTATAGAGAACAAATGGGATGTGAGAGCTGATATTGGACCACTGGAAAAGGTGAGGTAGTAATGGGGGACTAAGAAATGGCAGATGAACTTAGTAAGTACTTTCCTTCAGTCTTTTCTGTGGAAGACACTAGCTGTATGCCAGAGGTCTATGACTGTCAGTGAGCAGAAGTGAGTGCCATTCCTACTACAAAGGAAAAAGTCCTAGACAAACTCAAAGGTCTTAAGGTGGATAAGTCATCTGGACCAGATGGACTACATCCCGGAGTCCTGAGTGAGGTTGCCGAGGAGATAACAGATGGATTGATCATGATCTTTCAAGAATCACTTAATTCTGGCATGGTCCTGGAGGACTGAAAAATTGCAAATGTCACTCCACTCTTTAAGAAGGGAGGAGGACAAAAGAGATGAACTTATAGGCCAGTTACCCTCACATCAGTGGTTCGAAAGTGTTGAAGTCTATTATTGAGGGGGAAGTTTTGGGGCACTGGAGACTTATGATAAGTCAAAGTCAGCATGGTTTCTGTAAAAGGAAATCTTGCCTGACAAATCTGTTAGAGTTCTTAGAGGATATAACAAGTGAGGTGGATAAGCAAAAGGCAGTGGATGTCATTTACTTAGATTTTCAGAAGGAATTTAATAAGGCACTTCACATGAGGCTGCTTAACAAGATAAAATCATTTGGTGTTATAGGTAATATACAGGCATGGATTGAGGAATGGCTGGCAGGCAGGAGGCAACGAGTGGGAACACAGGTGGCCTTTTCTGCTTAGCTGCCAGTGACTAGCGGCGTTCCTCAGGGTTCAGTATTGGGACCGCTACTTTTCACATTGTTTGTCAATGATTTAGATAGTGGAATTGATGATTTTTTGACAAAGTTGGTAGATGATACAAAGGTAGTTGGAGAAGTCGGTGGTGCTGAGAAGCAATATCATTGCAGCAGGACTTAGACAAATTGGAAAAATGGGCAAAAAAGTGGCAGTTGGAATACAGTGTTGGAAAATGGATGATAATACATTTTGGGAAAAGAAAATACAGTGTGGATTCTGGTATCTAAATGGGGAGAAGGTTCAAACATCAGAGGTGCAGAGGGACATAGGAGACCTCATGCAAGGCTCCCAGATGGTTAATTTACAGGTTGAGTCTGTGGTAAAGAAGGCAAATGCAATGATGTCAGTTGTTTCAAGTGGAATAGAATATTCAGCAAAGAGATAATGCTGAGCCTTTATAAGACACTAGTCAGACCGCACTTGGAGTATTGTCAACAGTTTTGAGCCACTTATCTCGGAAAGGATGTATTGTCATTGGAGACCGTCAAAAGGATGTTAATGAGGAATATTCCAGGAATGAAGGGGTTAAAATATAAGGAGTATTTGGCAGCTTTGGGCCTGAACTCACTGGAACGTAGAAGAATGTGTGGGGATCTCGTTGAAACCTACCAAATGTTGAAAGGACTAGATAGGGTGTGGAGAGGATGTTTCCTCTGGTGGGCGGGGGTCGGGGGGTGGTATCTGGAACTAGAGAGGACAGCCTCAAAATTGAGGAGCAACCTTTTAGAACAGAGGTAAGTGGGAATTTTTTTTTAGTCAAAGAGTGGTGAATCTGTGAAATGCTCTTCCACAGACTGCAGTGGAGGCCAAGTCCATGGGTATATTCAAAGTGGAAGTTGATAGATTCCTGATTGGTCGGGGCATCAGGGGATATGCTGTGAGGTCAGGTGCATGGGTTGAATGGGATCTGGGATCAGCCCAGATGGAATGAAAGAGCAGGCTCAGTACACTGAATGGCCTAATTCTGCTCCTGCGTCTTATGGTCACAACAGTGATGCGCAGAAGAGCATTGTTGAATACACAACAGGTCGAACCTTGAAATGGATGGGCTTCAGCAGCAAAAGATGACAAACATATGGTCAGGAGCCTCCTGTACCTAATAAAGTGGACACTGAGTGTATTTCAGTAAAATAGTCACTCCCTTGCTTAAACAAACTGAGCACAGGGTGGTGTGGGGGTGGGAAAAGTGACGAGTGCTATAGTTAATTGCCTTTTTGTCTTATTATTATTGCAATATGTATCAATGATAAATATTCATCTGATTCTATCTTGACCAATATTTGTGTCCAAATCTGCTGTGTTAATAATAAGGTTCCTTCTGCAATCTATAAGATTTATTACAACTGTCAAAGTGCTATTTATGGTTTTCAATCTTGCAGATAACCCGGCTGCTCCAAAGGGCATAAGTGTTTTTCTAAGGATTTGAACTTAAGCTATGATTTTTTGGATACATAAAGTCGAGCTAATAACATTTTTCAAACAATACTTCAGTAGGATTTAAAGATATTATCATTTCAGTGTGTTTCAGAACCTCAGATCTCTATCATTTGCACAATACAGATGTGGATTCCCTCCTCAACTGGTTTGACCACTGTCACCACTGAAGCAAGTGTTAGGAGCTCATCTCACTAAAGTTAAGACCACCCACCCATCAATCCTTGACATCACCTTGCCCATCAGGTTCAACTTATAATAGTCCTCCCCAGACTCAGCACTGAACTTACATCTTTTGCTCTTCCCTAACCTTGCTTCCTTCAATGTTCAAACAATTAGTGTGAACCACCTCCTGCTTTATCATGCCTGTTCTCATTAACTATTAAATCCATGGAGCTTCTTTTTCTGTACTGCTGAACTTTCTAAAGATAAAGCCTTAGCTCCCTTCCACTTTCATAACCCTCCCCCACTGCCTCCAAATCATCAGTAGTATGGATGAGCAGGTGTTTGCTTCAGGTACTGTAAATATTGAGAAAGCTGAAGCCACTTTTCAGTCCCCATGGCAAATTCATTCTTCTGGCCATCATCTCCATCATTTCACAAGGATAATTTGCAAACTTGTGGTTTGGGCCACATATCTATATCATACTTGCACCTCTGGAACATCACCCACTTCCACAGTTGCCTCAGCCTACCAGCTACTGTTGTTCCTTGCCCACACCCTGTATTTCTGCAGCCTTGGCTACTTCAGCGCACTGATGGAGCCACAGTAGTGCTGCTCATGTCTTGGGAATGAATTGTCTGAAAAAATGTTGGCTCGGCCAGCATGTCTAGAAAATGTTAATTTATTCCCTTCCATTAGCTGCAGTATCATGATAATGAGCTGGCTGATATTACACTGCTCTTGTTATACTTCCGGTGGTCTTCCACAAAAGAATATGGCTTTATTTTGCTAGTGCATGAAAATTCATCGACCTCCACTAGCTCCGACTTGCTTCTCTTCCTCACAATTTCTCCCTTTCTCTCAAGATCTGTCTCTGGTTCCTTGGCATTGCAACTAGTTGAAAATCTTCAGGCCCTTATTGGCAAACTGTATAGAGACACCAAACTGGCATATGCATTGGCCACTTTTCTAGAGATGAGTCTCAAAGTCCATCTTTACTTGGGCATCCAGTACAATTATCTCATCCACTTACTGATCAATACTGGCACTGCCTGCATTTTCCCTCGTTTGTCTTTATTTGTCAGGAGGTAAATCATTTGCTGCAGGAGGTTTAGGATATCATCCATTTTGTGGCTTCCATATTTGTGTGTCCGGTTTAGTTAAGGTCTCCTCAGAAACCTCCTCCAAAAATATGTTAATGGTGGCATCTCTCTGATGGTAATATCATTGAATAGAAGGGATAAGTGGTTGGGTTCTTTCACTGGTCCACGTCTGGGACATAAGTGGTGTGTTACTTGTCATTTTTCAGCTGAGGCCTCAATGTTGTCTAGGTCTTCCCAAATGCAGGCATGGACTGCTTCATCTTCTGAGGAGCTACAAATAGAATTGGACTTTGTGCAATTAACAGCCAACATCCCCAGTTCCAAAATCATGATGGAAGAAAGATTACTGATGAGGCAGCTGAAGATAATTACGTCATAATATTTGAGGTCCTGAAGACTAGGTTAATGAACATGTCCTCTTTTTTGCAGAATAAATCCTTAAAATTGCAAAACACATTCATACACTCTATAAATTTAACTATTATTTTAACAATTTAAAACTGATCTTTTTCTCCAATTTTGAAGATTATACTTCAGAACCTTTCACATTTTTCCCTATATTTTGGAGGACAATGGTGTCGAGCTACTTGGGGACAGCTCTTTAACTTGATCACATTTCGTGACTTGAGTTCAATTGATCCCTGTGGGAAAGAGCTTTGAAGGGACACATGGAGATTAATTTGTGAGTAACTGTTGAGGGAAGAGTCTGTCAATAACGTTTCTGCACATCGTTTTGTTTTTTCTATGTTCTCAATATTCTGAAATACAGCAGCAGATTCTAGGTGAAATCCTTTGATCGATGCATTGAGGTTTTGCAACATTTAAAAATAATATCTGATCATTTAGCAATCTTTTATTTTGTCTTTGACAAGTCTTTATTGGCTTTGATAGAAACCTTTATACAGTGGCATTACTTCAGGTTCAGAAAGCACATCACAGCTACTGTACTTCAAAAATAAAGTCAAAAACAATACCTTTTAATATAAAACAACCCCACTTTTATCAGATTACTATGATTTCTAGAATTTAGCTGCAACTTTTTGTTCTTATTTTTGTTCATTATACAGCTAATTTTTCAAATATATCTTTCCTTAGCTTCAATGTTCATCTCAATAATAACATTTTCACTATTATTGAAGCATGAACTAACAGGAATTCAAATCTCTCCAAGCATTTTTCTCTGCATCATTATTTGCCGTCAACTGCAATTTCTGTAACGCTAGATTTTCAGCTCAGTGAACCTCTTCCAGCAAAACTTTGCAGACCATAACAGCCAACTAGATTTTTGCCTTGACAGCTGAATTTTGCTTTTCAGAAGTTACAGAAGGAAGGAGTAGCAATTTCTGACTAATCAAATTAAGGACAGTTGTTATGCATAAATCTTGCATTGTGTTATTGGCACAGAATCTGCTGCCATTTTCTTGTTCATGCTTCTACTGAACAATAGGCTAATGCTAACAACACGCACAAAATGCTGGAAAAAATCGGCAGGCCAGGGAACATCTATGGAAAAGAGTAAACAGTTGACGTTTCGGGCCGAGACCCTTCCTTAGGACTCAGGACTCTTCATGTACCAAATTAAATCAAATTAAAATAAAAACATCTATAAGCTAAAATACTTAAGAACACTTAAGTGATCAGCAGCATTTAATTTACCACATAAAACTTTCAAAGAAATTATATTTTATGTGCAGCATCTCAAGGTCATTCCTTTCCACTTGAATTGAAAAGTGCTTTTTGCTGCACCAGGTCTAAGATAGCAAAAGACTGACAAATAGTTATCTGGCATAATTCTGAGGGAACTGTCATGACAACATGTGCCACTGTTAGACACAATGAAGAGTGAAGTGAGGAATGACAAAAGATAACAGAACAAATTTTGGAATTATGTGTTGGCACTTACATAAGCAGAATCCCAAATTTATTGGCTTTTATGCAGGGAAATCCTGAGTGTTCCTTGTACAAGTACATTTCCATTGAAAATCAAGACTACTGTTCTAAATCCTTTTACCATCGAATGAAGAATCACTGTGATGATAAAGATTCTTCCTACTTGTGTAGCCAACTACATTTACACTGAATTGTCATGATTTTTCAATACATATTTATTGATAAATATTTTCAGCTCCTGTGATTTGACACTATGACGATAATAATTACCATTCACAGACAATCATAATCACTTCAATTATGAACTAAAATAGAAACAGTTTTCATTCCTTAACACATGTCCAGCAGTGAGATTGGTGTCACAAACATGGAAGCACCAAGCAGGAAAGGCAGATTCTGTGGAAAGAGAAAATGAATTAATGTAACACATACAAAATGCTGGAGGAACTCAGCAGGTCAGGCACCGTCTATGGAGAGAAATAAACCAATGACTTTTCAGACTGTGACCCTTTGTTGGGAATGGAAAAGAAGGGGAAAGAAGTCAGTATAAGAAGGTTGAGGGAAGAGAAGGAGAATTCTTTGAGGAATCAGATGAGGAATAACTGTTGAGCAAGTCACAGAAAGCCCAGTCATTCCTTGTTCATGTACACTCACAAAGTTCAAAGTTCAAAGTAAAATTAAATAGCAGACTACATATATGTCACCACCTACAACCCTGAGGTTCTTTTTCCTGTGGGCATACTTCACAAATCTATAGAACAGTAACTGTTAACAGGATCAATGGACAACAAACTACAAATGCAAATATAACCAAATAGCAATAAATAATGAGCATGAGATAACAAGACTATGAGTCCTCAAAGTGAGGCCATCAGTTGTTGGAACACCGGAAGCAGAATGAATGTGGTTATCCCCTTTTGTTGAAGAGCCTGGTGGTTGAGGGTAGTAACTGTTCTTGAATCTCATGTTGCGAGTCCTGAGGTACCTTTACCTTCTACCTCATGGCAGCAGTGAGAAAAGAGCATGGTCTGGGCAATAAGGCTCTTTAACGAAAAATGCTGCTTTTTTGTGGCAACATTTCACATAGATGTGCTCAATGGTTGGAAAGGTTTTCCTGTGATGTACTGGTCTAAATCCACTACCTTCTCTAGGATTTTCTGTTCAAAGGCATTGATGTTCCCGTATCAGCTGGAATGCAGCCAGTCAGCACATTTTCCACCATACATCTATAGAATTTTGCCAAGGTTTTTGATAACATGCTGAATCTCTGCAGACTAGACGTAAGAGTCTTATGAGACTGCTGTGTATCTTAGGAGTCTTATGATTCACTCAACATCAAAAAACAAGGAAATGATTATCGATTCAGGAAATAAGACCATTAGATATAGGAGTTGTATTAGGCGGTTTAGCCCATTGAGTCTGTTCTGCCATTTCATCATGGCTGATCAATTTTTTCTCTCAGCCCCAATCTCCTGCCTCCTCCCTGTATCCCTTCATGCCCTGACCAATCAAGAATTGATCAACCTCTGCCTTAAATATACCTAAAGACCTGGCCTCCACAGCTGGCTGTGGCAAAGAATTCCACAGATGTACCACTCTCTGGATAAAGAAACTGCTTCACATCTCCATTCTAAAAAGATGCTCCTCTCCACATCCACTCTATCAAGGCCCTTCAACATTCGATAGGTTTCAATTAGGGCACCCCTCTCAATCTTCTGAATTCCAGGGAGTACAGGCTCAGAGCTGTCAAACACTTCTCATATGACAAGCTTTTCAATCCTGGAATCATTTTCATGAAGTTCTTTTGAACCCTCTCCAATGTCAGCACAGCCTTTCAAGAAGGTATGAACAAGCTCCACTACTCATAAACGGTGAAGCAGTGGAAAGGTTCTCTAGTTTTAATTTTTTGGGAGTGAACCACCAACACCTCCTTGATAGTAGGAAAGGCTCAGCTGTGCCTATTGAACTCCTCAAATATTAAAGAGAGCAAATCTGCCCCCAAAACTGCCAATAAACTTTTACCAATATGCCCTTTAGGGCATACACTGTCACAAAGGCGGGGCATTGGGAGCAAGGGTGGACCCAAATGCAAGACACATCTTGTGAGGTTACTTAAATTTAGTTTATTGTTCGATACCAGGAGAGCAAGACAGAAGCAGGAATAACAAACCGGATTAGGACTCAGGACTATGAATAGGCTGGGACCAAGGGTCTGGGCTTGGACTCAGAATCAGCTCCCAGAACTGGAGGAGACATGAAGAGGCTAGGGTATGGACTCCGAGTCAGAGACTGGGAAAGGACCCAGTACCTGGGACTTGCCTCGGGCTCAGACCCCAGAACCAGGCAAGGACATGTCATGGGCTAGGGAGAGGAGGAACATGGGAACACAGAGCCTCGGTCTCGGGAGAGCAGGTACATGGAACTATGGACACATACACAGAACACAGAGTCGCGACCCCTCCTTGGGAACAGGACATAGAGCTGGGACTCACACACAGAACAGAGAGCCGGGACCCCTCCTTGGGTACAGGACATAGGGCTGGGACTCATGACCCTCCGTGGGGCAACGGCAAGACGGCCTGATATACCCCACTGAAGCGAGGACAAGACAAGACAAGACATGACTCCCCACGGGGCAATGGCAACACAGCCTGACTTACCCCACAGAGACGTGGACAGGACAAGACATGACTCCCCGCGGGGCAACAGCAAGACAGCCAGACTTACCCCCACGGAGGCGAGGACCATACAAGACAAGACCAACACGAATGAACATCAGGCAGCACCTATCTAGCTCTGGTGATGGAACTAGACCGAAGGGCAGGTGGGGGCTGCAGACGAGGGCTAGAGGTGAGAGGAGCAGAGAAGGGATTCAGACAAGAGGGTCAGACAGGAATCACAGACCGCCACTCAGAACTGGGAAGCTGCCAGGGCTAGGACTTGTCTTGGCGCTTGAATGCCACCAGGGTCAGGACTTGACTTGGTGCTTGAATGCCGCCAGGCCCAGGACTTGACTTGGTGCTAGAATGCCCCCAGAGCCAGGAGTTGACTTGGTGCCAGAATGCTGCCAGGGCCAGGAATTGACTTGGTGCGAGAATGCCGCCAGGGCAAGGAATTGACTTGGCGCCAGAATGCCACCAGAGCCAGGAATTGACTTGGTGCGAGAATGCCGCCAGGGCCAGGACTTGACTTGGTGCTAGAATGCCGCCAGGGCCAGGACTTGTCTTGGTGCTAGAATGCCACCAGGGAAAGGACTTGACTTGGTGTCAGAATGCCGCCAGCGCCAGGATCTGACTTGGTGCTAGAATGCCGCCAGGGAAAGGAATTGACTTGGTGCCAGAATGCTGCCAGGGCCAGGACTTGACTTGATGCCAGAATGCCGCCAGAGCCAGGACTTGACTTGGTGCTTGAATGCCACCAGGGCCAGAACTTGACTTGGTGCTAGAATGCCACGAGGGAAAGGACTTGACTTGGTGCCAGAATGCCGCCAGGGCCAGGAATTGACTTGGTGCCAGAATGCTGCCAGGGACAGGACTTGACTTGGTGCTAAAATGCCGCCAGAGCTAGGACTTGACTTGATGCTAGAATGCCGCCAGGGCCAGGAATTGACTTGGTGCCAGAATGCCATGAGGGAAAGGACTTGACTTCGTGCTAGAATGCTGCCAGGGCCAGGACTTGAGTTGGTGTCAGAATGCCGCCAGAGCTAGGACTTGACTTGATGCTAGAATGCCGCCAGGGCCAGGAATTGACTTGGTGCCAGAATGCCATGAGGGAAAGGACTTGACTTCGTGCTAGAATGCTGCCAGGGCCAGGACTTGAGTTGGTGTCAGAATGCCGCCAGGGCCAGGACTTGACTTGGTGCGAGAATGCCACCAGGGCCAGGACTTGACTTGGAACCTCCGGGTAGTGGCGAGCTCTCGACTCGGCCTGGGAATAGTAGACAGCGGTTCTTGATTCCCTCCGCCGGGTTAACTGACTGACCCACCTCGGTGAGGAAACTTTGCAGGTTCGCTTCGGCGAGGTAACTGGACAGGGTTGCTCTGGTGAGGAAGGGTGAATAACCGGCACTCGCTTCGGCAGTGGCTAGGATTGCTCCAGCCTGATGACATCGGCACACTGTACCTTTGATGACTTTGCAGACACTCCCGCACCGAACAGCTGAAAGCCGGAGACTATAAACTACCGGTTCAGCCGAGTGTTAATTGCCTCTAATCACCAAAGTCGAGGGACACGGGAAAATAGGGAATCAACGGTCCGGATCGTAACATAAACAACCTAAATTTAAAAAGACCCCGATCTGGACCATGACAGTACCCCGACCCAATGGGAGTCTCCAGGCGACCAACAGATTTGCCTGTATTATCGATGACCTGGGTGGGTGGGGGGGATTTGGCTGGTGGGCAAAACAAAACAACACCTTGACTTTCATGCTGACAAGAGTTTGGTAAAAACTGTTTGTGTCTGCTGGGTCCATGTTTGGCGAGAGCGTTCTGTCACACTGGCGGCGGTATTGGGAGCAAGGGTGGAACCAAATGCAAGACACATCTTGTGAGGTTACTTAAATTTAGTTTATTGTTCGATACCTGGAGAGCAAGACAGAAGCAGGAATAGCGAACAGGATTAGGACTCAGGACTATGAATAGGCTGGGATCAAGGGTCTGGTCTTGGACTCGGAATCAGCTCCCAGAACTAGAGGAGACATGAAGAGACTAGGGTATGGACTCCGAGCCAGAGACTGGGCAAGGACCCAGTACCTGGATCTTGCCTCGGGCTCGGACCCTAGAACCAGGCATGGACATGACATGGGCTAGGGAGAGAAGGAACATGGGAACACAGAGCCTCAGTCTCGGGAGAGCAGGGACACGGAACCATGGACACATACACAGAACACAGAGTCAGGACCCCTCCTTGGGAACAGGACATAGGGCCGGGACTTACACATAGAACAGAGAGCCGGGACCCTTCCTTGGGTACAGGACATAGGGCCGGGACTCACACACACAACAGAGAGCGGGACCCCTTCTTGGGTACAGGACATAGGGCCAGGTCTCATGACCCTCCGTGGGGCAATGGCAAGATGGCCTGACTTACCCCACGTAGGCGAGGACAAGACAAGACAGAAAATGACCCCCCCCCGGGGCAACAGCAAGACGGCCTGACCTACCCCACGGGGGCGAGGACAAGACAAGAAAAGACCAACATGAATGAACACCAGACAGTACCTATCTAGCTCCGGTGATGGAACTAGACCGAAGTGCAGGTGGGGGCTGCAGACGAGGGCTAGAGGCAAGAGGGGCAGAAAAGGGATTCAGACAAGGGGGTAGGACAGGAATCACAGACCACCAGGGCCAGGACTTGGTGCTAGAATGCCGCCAGGGAAAGGACTTGACTTGGTGCTTGAATGCCCCCAGAGCCAGGACTTGACGTAGTACTTGAATGCCCCCAGAGCCAGGACTTGACTTGGAACCTCCGGGTAGTGGCGAGCTCGTGACTTGGCCCGGGAACAGTAGACAGCGGTTCTTGATTCCCTCCAGCAGGTTAACTGACGGACCCACCTCGGTGAGGAAACTTCGCAGGTTCGCTTCGGCGAGGTAACTGGACAGGGTTGCTCCGGTGAGGAGAAGCGAATTACCGGCACTCACTTCAGCAGAGACTAGGCTTGCTCCGGCCAGATGACATTGGCACACCGTACCTTTGATGACTTTGCAGACGCTCCCTTACCGAACTGCTGAAAGCCGGAGACTATAAACTACCGGTTCAGCCGAGTGTTAATTGCCTCTAATCATCAAAGTCGAGGAACACGGGAAAACAGGGAATCAACATTCTGGATCGTAACATAAACAAGCTAAATTTAAAGGGACCCCGATCTGGACCATGACATACACTAGTTGCAACAAGACCAGCAAGCACTTCAAAGAGTGATCAGAACTGTACAGAACATCATTGGGACACAACTACCAGATAGTTTTCATAGGTCTGCAGATCTACAGTAGGCATGTTAATAGTGATTGTCTCATCCCACTCCAGTAATCACCTGGTGAATCTCCTACCATCTGACAGCAGAGTCAGAAACATCTCTGCAAGGACGTCCAGACAGAAAAAAAATAGCTTTTTCCTCAGGGTTGTAGTGGAACTGAACAACGCCCTTCCCTACACACCATTATTCATAGGCACTATGGGCAACCTCTACTACAATACATGGGCACATGCAATATTTGGGTCTAAATGGGGCAGCTACCTTCCTTTGATTTCAGAACTCTTTTTCAGCTTTAATTCTTGACTCTATTTTCTATTTAATTATTGCATTTTATAACATGGGCATGTGCAATATCCTGAATGGGGCAGCCACCGTTTATTTTAATTTTAGAGTTGTTCGTTTTTAATTCAGTTGTAACTTAGATGTCATTCTAAATAACTCAAGACGTTATTTTAAATTTAGTCATTGTGTTTTCAGTAATTGAATTGCCAGTAGGCTGCTTTGCACTGAATGCAGCATCTCTGTCATTTCTTTGTCCTGAGCAATGACAATAAAACTAACTAACTAACTTATGACTTCCTGTAATCATAGTCATTCCATGCCACAGCATTTTATTTCAGGAAATCCAGCCCATTCGTTTTAAACAGTAATCACTTTTAACATTATCTGTGTTTCTCTAAGACCTGATGAGTATTTCCAACATTCTCTGTTTTTCTCTGTCTTTCTTCAATAAGTGGAACATTTAGGTGCATATTTTAATTCGTGTATACTGTATAATACAGGTATAAAATCTCCTTAAGAACTTAACAAATTATTTCTGTTGGACATTGGTAATGTAGAATACTACAAGTCTAGTTCACTGCTTTAGTGAAGAGTCCCACAGTGGGGAGCTGGAGCTGCATTGTCTTGGCTATAGCACAGACTAGGCCTCATGCCGCAGGCTCGCCAGTTGCAGCTGCCCGGGAGGGAACACACTGGAGGCGGTGTTACACAGCATCCATGCTGGACTGGGGGCTGGCACCTCCCATCAGTGCTACCCTCCAGTGCTCATTCAGTGGAAAAAAAGTTGGATAGTGTGGGTGAGTGCGTACGTGTGTTCATTCATCCGCAGACTGATGAGGGCTTATTCTTGTGTTAACATCTGTACACCATCAATTTACAGGACATATCACTCAGGGACTTGGGCTATATTATAATTTTTGTGTGACTGTATGTTTATTGCTAGCTTATATGTGCTGTATGATTCCTGTGCTGCGTATGACCATTGGTACTGTGTTTTGCACCTTGGCCCCGGAGGAACATTTTCATTTGGCTGTATTTGTGTATGGTTGAATGACAATTAAACTTGAACTTTAGGAAGAAAGACTTTTTAAAATGAATAAATACCTATGAACTGAAGAAACATGATTTTTATGTTCTTTTTGAAAAGTGTTGATATAATTTATGAACACCCTGTGTTTCAACAGGGCTGGATGTGCAGGAGCAGCTGGTGCCTCACATTGGCCATTTGCTAGCTCTGGGGTCAAAGTCAAGTTCAAGTTTTATTTTCATTGAACCATGCTTGAATACCTATAAATACAGACAGATGAAATAGCATTACTTCAGGGCCAAGGTGCAAAACAGAACTAACAGTCACACACAGCACAAGGTACATATAAGATACTAGTAAAATAGTCACACAAAAACATATGTTATCCAAGACCGTGTCTATGAATGTTGCAGAAATCTGCAGTGGACCACAATACAGCTTGTCTTCTGCCGAGTGAATATTGGGAGGTAGCACCAACTCCAGCTTGGACCCAATGCCGCACCGCTTCCAGTGGAGTGCTGTGACTCCAATACCCCTCTCCTGGACAGCTGTAAATAGACAACACTGTGGACCGAGATGTAGTCCCCTCTATGACTGACACAATGCCCCCTCACCGTCCTCCCCTGCCGTCCGTGAATTGGCCTTGCAACGTCCCACATTAACAATGTCCAACAGGGTCTTGCGATCACGAGGAAAGCGACTAAGAAGATTACCTGTTGTTAGACTGCACACCTCCTTCATCACCGGCTCCTCTGAGGCAGGCAGCAGCACGATCTGCATTAAGTACAGCTCCTTCATCTTCTCCGCCAACGAGCAATCGCCAATGGGGTAGACCTGTGGTATTTTAAGTTTTTAATGTCCAGCGGGGTCTTGCAATTGTAAAAAATGTTTAAGAAGGACAATAACACCTTTGATTGACCCCATAAAAGCTGCTGTAATCACATGTGCTGCCATCTTAGTCAGACTCACCATTCATAGCTGCATGGCTTATAGTGTCCTTCTGGAGTAGCACACTCCAGTGCTTCTGAAGACAGACTAGTCCGTGAACACTCACCAAGCCACAAGCGATGGAAATTAAGTTCCCCACTTCAGCTCAAGGTATCAAAGGTCTTTTGCAGTGCTTCTAAATATCTTTGATGGTCATGGACATTTAGAAGCTACATCATAATTTGTGAAATTATTGGATTATTATATTATAGAAGGAAGTCATTTAATCTTTCAAGGCCACATTCTACTAAGCCAGAATAATAGCAGAATACCTGATGTTTAAGCACATTAAAATTTTAAAAAAATCTTGCTACTCTGCTTGCTGAAAATAGAAGGGGCCGCATGTTGGTGTACCAGTTCAGGAACGCTATTACAGTGCCAGCAACCCAGGTTTAATTCCCGCCGCTGTCTGTAAGGAGTTTGTACGTTCTCCCCTGGTTTCCTCCAGCTGCTCTGATTTCTCCTCACATTGCAAAGACCATAAGACCATAAACCCATGAGATACAGAAGCACAATTTGGCCATTTGGCCCATCTAGTCTGCTCTGCCATTTCATTATGGCTGATCTATTTTCCCTCTCAGTCCCAATCTCCTGCCTTCTCCCTATATCCCCTCACGGCCTGACTAATCAAGAATCTATCAACCTCTGCCTTAAATATGCCTAAAGACTTGGCCTCCACAGCTGCCTGTGGCAGTGAATTCCACAGAATCACCACCCTGGCTAAAGAAATTCCTCCTGATTGCCCTTCTAAAAGGACACTCCTCTATTCTGAGGCTGTGTCCTCTGGTCTTAGACTCCCCCGCCATAGGAAACATCCTCTCCATGTCCACAAGACGTAGGGATTAGAAGGTTAGTAGGTTAATTGGTCACATGGTGGTATTTGGGCAGCGCAGGCTCATTGGGCCAGAAGGGGCTGTTACTGTGCTGTTTCTCTAAATAACAAAAAATAAAAAAGTGCATTTGAAATTGATTCCTGATGCATGATTTCCTAATTATGGTGTTTTTAAAAAGAAACATTTTTTATCTGTGAGTCAACCCTGAACAATGGTTGTCTTTTTTTTAACTGGCTAAGATTTTATCACACCTATGGCCTAGTGGGATTGTAATGGATCATTGCATCATTTTCTGTGTCAAAACTGATAAGGGACAATTTGTCCCTTCGGACAGAGAGCTCCCTCAGAGGTCTAAGCTGTTAACATCGACTGTCTGATTTCGTTAGGTCATATATTTTGCCTTCACTTCCTGCTCCCTGAAGCGAATTATTTCAACAAATTAACATTGTAATTGCCTCTTAACTATTTATCAGTGTGGAAAAAGATTGCAAACATGTATCCAGAGGTAGTCCTCAGAGAACAGAAGACAATCAATCTGGCAATCAGCTTTATTTGTGAATTCATTTCTAGCTGTATTTAAAGATAATGGAAACTATTTCAGCTTTAATTAATATTTCTCTTGGACTAATACATAGATTGGAGTCTATTTCTTTCCTCCTTTATTGACATTTTTCTGCCGGGAGATCTCCTGAGAATAGTACTGTGCACATGGTAAACAGTGCTTCATAATTGTCTGGAACAGTTCCTCGTATTCATTGTTAAAACCATTATCAAGACGGAAGTAATGATTGTAGTTCTGATATGTAGATTTTCTCTGACAAATGCATGTTTGCCAACTACCAGGACGCCAGGTTAAAGCCTGCTTCTACACTAATGGCCTCTTTATTAGGTACCCCTATCAGCCTATGAGGTACCTACCATAGGGCCTATGAGTGTTTGTTCATGGTCTTCAGCTGCTGTAGCCCATCTACTTCAAGAATCAACTTACTGTACATTCAGAGATGCTCTTCTGCATGTCACTGTTGTAACATGTGGTTACTTGAGCTACTGTTGCTTCGTGACAGCTTGAATTAGTGTGGCCGTTCTCCTTTGAACTATCTCATTAACAAGGTGTATTTGCCCACAGAACTGCCACCCACTGGATGTTCTTTTTTGTTTTTCACACCAATCTCTATAAACACTGGGGACAGTTGTACGTGAAAATCCCAGGAGGTCAGCAGTTTCTGAGATACTCAAACCACCCTGTATGGCATCAACGATCATTCAATGGTCAAAGTCACTTTGATTATATTTCTTCCCCATTCTCATGATTGGTCTGAACAACTGTATCTTTTGACTATGTCTGCCTACTTTTATGCATTGAGTGGCTGCATCATGATTTGCATTAATGAGTTGGTGTACAACTGTCTCTGATAAGGTAGCCAATGAGTGTATTTTTGTTCTCTCCACTTTCTCTGGTCTCTTAATCTCTTTTACTGAGTTGATTTGCAACTTTATTGTGTTTGGGTATTCATCTATTTTCAGCATTACTTTAAGTAGATTTATAGATTATTCTCTCAAATATTCAGAATCTGAAATAATATCCTTCAAAAGAAGCATAACAAGGTGGTGTCGTGGGTTCATAGACGAGCCTGGCCTGCTGAGTTCCTCCAGAATTTAGTGAGTGTTACAAATATTCCTGGTATTTTCTTTTTTTATTATTATTATTGATTTTGGCTAAATATTGTCTTAAGAGAAAATACAAGTAAAGAACCTTGTGAATACTGTGCTAAATTTTACATGAGGCTACAAATCTAATTGTACCGTGATACATTTTATGAGCCAGGAAGAAGGTTCTCAGCCTGAAGTGTTGTATATTTATTCGTTACCATTGATGCTGCCTGACCTGCTGAGCTGCTCCAGCATTTTGTGTGTGTTGCTTTGGATTTCCAGCATCTATAGAATTTCTTGTGTTCACATTTTTACATAATATGATAGTTTTTGTTCCTAAAGGTGATTGCAAGAAGCTCTAACTGCCATCAAAGTGTGCTTTAGCAAATTCATTGTGTTATTGCAATTGCCAGCTGATATCACAGATGCAGCACTGCAGTGTGGATACATGATGTTGTAGACCTCAAATGCAGATCAAGTCTTTACTAGGGGAGGAAAGTCTGTTTCAGCTCACTTTTTGCCACACTCTTCACCTGAGATGCTACTGGGGGACTGCACAACTGAAGCAAGTTCTGGAATGTTCACAGTCAGTCCTAATGCTGAAGTCGTCGTTTTTCTCTGCAAGGGGGTCGCGACGACAATGAGTGCCTGCAATGTCGGTTGGTGCTCATTTCTATCAACCAATGGCTTCAAATCTAATCCTGAGTGAAGGTGCAGGAAGAAGTCCGTAGCTTTAAGAGTAATAGTAATGGAGAGATTTGACACTGTGAATTTCCAACTTCGCACTCTAATTTGCAGCTAACATATTGACACAGAAAGAACCTGAGATTTGTGATTTCATAGAACAACGCATTACATTGTCTGTATGTGAGAAAATCAGTCCCCACACAAAATTAGCACGAGTTCCAGCAAATTGCCACTTTAGCTTAGATTTTATAGAGAGATGAATTTCTAGACCAGCTGTGTTTTGTATAATTTTTTTCTGGTAAAATACACAACAACCTTGCTTTATCATAGTTCCCAAAGGGAATGAAAATTCTTGTAAATTTACTGGTTTCATCACAGTCTGGTTTGGTGCCTCCAGTGCACAGGATCACAAGGGACTCTGGAGGGTTGTAGACTCAGGTAGCTCCATCACATGCACAGCACACCCCTCCATTGAGAACATCTTCAAGGGATGGTGCCAAAAGAAGGCAGCATCCATTATTAAACATGCTCACCATCAGGGATATGTCTTTTTCACATTACTACTATTGGGGAAGGAAATACAGGAGCAGCTTCTTCCCATCCGCCATCAGATTTTTTAATGGTCCATGAACCCATGATTCTACTTTGTTATTTTCCTTTTGAACTAGTTATTTATTTTGAAACTTACAGTTTTTATCTCTTGTACTCTACTGCTGCTACAAAACAACAAAGTTCTCTACATATGTAAATGATAATAAGTTTGATTCAGATGATCATAACTAATCACATAATGTTACTCTGGAATGGTGAACTGTTTATGAGATATTAATTTCTTGAAGAACCTATGTTCAGCTACGTTTATCTAATGCACTGTAGAGTTTTAATAAGGGAGGTGGTTGAATGGAATATAATGAACTGCCATTTTGCTTGTTGCACTGTCTGCTTGCTGATAGCTTTTTTGATTTAGTTTTCCTGGTAAATATATTAATATTTCATGATGGTTGATACAAAAGTGAAGCAATCTAGTTAAATGTGAATGTCTTTTGTCATAATATATATTTCTAATCTATATGGAAACAATTTCAATAATAACTAAAAAAAATCTTGAAATCAATTGAATTGAATTGACTTTATTACTTACATCCTTCATATACAGTGGCATACAAAAGTTTGGGCACCCCTGGTCAAAATTTCTGTTACTGTGAATAGTTAAGCGAGTAAAAGATGACTTGATTTCCAAAAGGGATAAAGTTAAAGATGACACATTTCTTTAATATTTTAAGCAAGGTCACTTTTTTTATTTCCATCTTTTACAGTTTCAAAATAACAAAAAAGGAAAAGGGCCCGAAGCAAAAGTTTAGATGCCCTGCATGGTCAGTACTTAGTAACACCCCCTTTGTCAAGTATCACAGCTTGTAAACGCTTTCTGTAGCCAGCTAAGAGTCTTTCAATTGTTGTTTGGGGAAGTTTTGCCCATTCTTCCTTGCAAAAGGCTTCTAGTTCTGTGAGATTTTTGGGCCGTCTTGCATGCACTGCTCTTTTGAGGTCTATCCACAGATTTTCGATGATGTTTGGGTCGGGGGACTGTAAGGGCCATGGCAAAACCTTCAGCTTGCGCCTCCTGAGGTAGTCCATTGTGGATTTTGAGGTGTGTTTAGGATCATTATCCTGTTGTAGAAGCCATCCTCTTTTCATCTTCAGCTTTGTTTACAACACAAGCCCAAAGCATGATCGATCCACCCTCGTGCTTAACAGTTGGAGAGGTTTTCTTTTCATGAAATTCTGCACCCTTTTTTCTCCAAACATACCTTTGCTCATTGCGGCCAAAAAGTTCTATTTTGGCTTCAGCAGTCCACAGGACTTGTTTCCAAAATGCATCAGGCTCGCTTAGATGTTCCTTTGCAATCTTCTGACGCTGAATTTTGTGGTGAGGATGTAGGAAAGGTTTTCTTCTGATGACTCTTCCATGAAGGTCATATTTGTTCAGGTGTCGCTACACAGTAGAACAGTGCACCACCACTCCAGAGTCTGCTTAACCTTCTGAAGGTCTTTTGCAGTCAAATGGCAGTTTTGATTTGCCTTTCTAGCAATCCTACGAGCAGTTGTCTCGGAAAGTTTTCTTGGTCTTCCAGACCTCAAGTTGACCTTCACCGTTCCTGTTAGCTGTCATTTCTTAATTACATTATGAACTGAGGAAACGGCTACCTAAAAATGCTTTGCTATCTTTTTATAGCCTTCTCCTGCTCTGTGGGCATCATTTATTTCAATTTCCAGAGTGTTAAGCAGCTGCTTAGAGGAGCCCATGGCTGATGATTGTTGGGACAAGGTTTGAGGAGTCAGAATATTTATAAAGCTTTGAAGTTTGCATCACCTGGCTTTTCCTAAGGATGACTGTGAACAAGCCATAGCCCTAACAAGCTAATTAAGGTCTGAGACCTTGGTAAAAGTTATCTGAGAGCTCAAATTTCTTGGGGTGCCCAAACTTTTGCATGGTGCTCTTTTCCTTTTTTTCACTCTAAAATTGTACAAAACAAAAATAATACACTAATCTTGCTTAAAATGTTGAAAAGAATGTTTCATCTTTAACTTTATGACTTCTGGAGATCAGTTCATCTTCTACTCACTTAACTATTCACAGTAACAGAAATTTTGACCAGGGGTGCCTAAAATTTGCATGCCACTGTACATGAGGCATAAGCATCTTGATCATTACATCTCTGTCTACATGTGCAATGTGTAATTTATGGTAATTTATAATAAGTAGTATGTACAACAGGATAGTCAATATAACATGGAAATCTACTGACAAATCAGTATATCAAACTTCAGATTGTAAATTTTATGACAACCTAATTTACACTACTCTGTAAGACCCTTTAATCATTTGAACCCCCTTAATTCCTTCAAATTATTGCCGATAAAAGGATGATGGTAGATTCGTAAAGGGGATGGCAGGACTCTGGTGAACCTGAAGTTTTCGGTTGACTAAAATGCAATTTAGCCCAGGATCTTGCTTTTAGTCCGGGTATTGGGAAACCCAAAACATTTCCGTCTACAGATACTATCTGGAGACTGAGTTCATCCAGCAGTTTGGTGTTTTGTTCCAGATTTTGTAGTCTCTTGTAGCTTGGAGAAACTGGCAGGCTGCCTTGCCAGAAATTTGTGACAGTTCATGTGATATAACTCCTCCCCTACTCCTCCTGTAAGACCATAGACCATAAGACGTAGCAGCAGAATTAGGCCTTTTGGCCTATCAGGTGTGTCCTGCTTTATTATCACTTGCCTGATTTATTATCAACTCAGCCCCATCCTCCTGCCTTCTCCTTGTAACCTTTGACATTCTTACTAATCAAGAAACTATCAATGTCTGCTTTAAATATGACTTCCCCTCATGTCCATCAGTGACAATGAATTGCACAGATTTACTGCCCTTTGGCTAAAGAAATTCCTCTTCATCAATGTTCTGAGGATGTCCTGTTATTCTGAGGCTAATGTAATACCCCATTTCATCAGCTGTGAAAGCAGAGCCTCTGAAATTGAATTAATTAAATGTCTTATCCATGATCCCCCAGGATATTATAATAAAAATAAGTGTTTAAAAGTTATTGCTTTTTAAGGAAAACGGTAAAAACATACACAACTTAAAATCAATTAAATACAATCCACTGGATTAAATCAAAATTTTAAAAAGGTTGAGAGGGTGAAAAGCAAGAGCATAAAGGCCACAGTGTCGTAATGTGATATGTGAAGAACCTAGTGGTGGTCAGGACTGAGTTTAGAGAGAAAGGATAGATAGTATAAAGAATCAGGATGTGTATACGGAGGGAATTGTATCTGCTGTAACCTGGCATTGTATTAGTTGGCAGATTGCCAGGTCTAAGATTCAGGAAAATGACAGAAGAATGCATTGTCAGAATCAAAATAGAATCAGCTTTATTATCACTGCCTTGTTAAAAAAAGGATCTAGTGCTCTCCCTGTGTATATGACAAATAAGCTCTTCTCGGGCTTCCAGCCAGGTACAGTTATCAATTATAACCAACATTTCGATGACAAACTCTGCCATCTTCATGAAGAGTTTATTCATGAATATTGTTGTTTTGTGACAGAGGTATTGTGTGAAGATGTAGGATTACTACAAATTACAAAATAACTAAATAGTGTAAAAAGCAGAAATAATGAGGTAGTGCTCATGGATCATTCAGACATCTGATGACAGAGGGAAAGAAGCCTTTCCTCAGTCATTGAGTCTGATTCTTCAGGCTCTTGTACCTTCTCCCTGACAGTAGTAATGAAGGAGGTCATGTCCCAGGGGTGGGGGTCATTAATGATGGATACCGCATCTTTGAGGCACCACCTTTTGAAGATGTTCTCAATGTGTAGTGGGGGGCGGGTGTTGGGGAAGGATTATGACCATGATGGTGCTGTTTGAGTCTAAACTCTCTGCAGCTTTATGCAATCCTGTGCATTGGAGCCTCCAAACCAGGTCATTATGCAATCAGTCAGAATACTCTCCAGAGTTTTGGTGACATACCAAATCTCCTCAATCTCCTAATGAAGTAGAGCTGCTGGTATTCCTTCCTTGTGATAACATCAATGTCTTTGGCCCAGGATAGATTATCTGAGATCTTGGCACCAAAGAACTTAAAGCAACTCACCTTTTCCTCCATTGATCATTCAGCGAGACTGGTGCATGTTCTCCTGCCCTCCCCTTCCCGAAGTTCAGAATCAATTCCCTGGTCTTGCAGATGTTGAGTATGAGGTTGTCATTGTGACACCACTCAACCAGCCGCTTCATTTCACTCCTGCATGAATTTCATGGGGGCATGCAGCACGGTGACACAGCTCAACCTGTTGGTGCTGACCCGAACCAGAGGCAAACCTCAGGATTTCCATGAAGAAGTCTAGATTAGTCTAAGTGAAGCATTGCCCAGGTAGAAGATCTACTCCAGCGAAATTAAATACTGATGGTGTCGAGCTTTGTCCAGAGTGTCATAGAATAGGAGAGAAGAGAACTTTGTTGTCATTGCTCAAGAAAATAATATTGTGGTGCGATCTAATCATAAGGAAACAAACTTACTTCACTGTTAGTTCTAATTGTATCTCAGAAGTGCATTGTGGATTTGATAAACATGACGCCTGATATCATATGTGCCAAATTAATTTTGGTACATCAGTGGTATTTTACACCACAATCATTGCTATCTTGCTTTGAAATTGCTGTTAACTATCTATCAGAAAACAAGATGACGCTGACGGAGATACTTTGGGGAATCAGGAGGCTGCAGACCCAGTCTCTGATCTTTTCAAGCAGACATGCAATACATGTACAGTAGCTCATTTAATTGAGTTGCTGCTCAATTAGAGTTCCAATTGGAATTCATCAGTGTTAATGCTGTTAAATGATATTGAGAAATGATTAGAGCCTCAGTGGAACTCAGTGCTGGTACTTGTGTCATGCAGATGGGACTTACCCCATAGCAACCCATTCTTGGAAGCTGCACAATTACTCTTCATACTTCCAGAGTCTTTGTATTGTAAACAGAGTAACATCACTACCTGTGTGACTAGATCTTTAGATGTAACTAGATTTATTTTGTGGATAATATATTAACTATTTTCAAAATGAATCATGGCTACTGACCACCACCCATCCTCTGTGGAGTCAAATCAAATTACATTTGCCTTTTTATCATTGTTTTCAATTTCATGTTCAGGCAAGAATCAACTTCAGAGTGCACTTTATTAACCAATACTGCTTAACTAATTATAGAAAATAGAACATAGAACAGTACAGCACAATACAGGCCCTTTGGCCCACAATGTTGTGTCAACCCTTAAACCCTGCCTCCCATATAGCCCTCCACCTTGAATTCCTTCATATACCTGTCTAGTAGTCTTTTAAACTTCGTTAGTGTATCTGCCTCCACCACTGACTCAGGCAGTGCATTCCACGCACCAATCACTCTTTGAGTGAAAAACCTTCCTCTAATATTCCCCTTGAACTTCCCACCCCTTACCTTAAAGCCACGTCCTCTTGTATTGAGCAGTGGTGCCCTGGGGAAGAGGCACTGGCTGTCCACTCTATCTATTCCTCTTAATATCTTGTATACCTCAATCATGTCTACTCTCATCCTCCTTCTCTCCAGAGAGTAAAGCCCTAGCTCCCTTAATCTCTGATCATAATGCATACTCTCTAAACCAGGCAGCGTCCTGGTATATTTCCTCTGTACCCTTTCCAATGCTTCCACATCCTTCCTATAGTGAGGCAACCAGAACTGGACACAGTACTCCAAGTGTGGCCTAACCAGAGTTTTATAGAGCTGCACCATTACCCCATGACTCTTAAACTCTATCCATTGACTTATGAAGGATAACACTCCATAAGCTTTCTTAACTACCCTATCTACCTGTGAGGCAACTTTCAGGGATCTGTGGACATGTACCCCCAGATCCATCTGCTCCTCCACACTACCAAGTATCCCGCCAGGATTTGGAATAATGCAAAAGGTTTCCTTTAGCTTAGGCCCTTCTCACAATTAGATGTAAGTCTGATTTTTCATTACTCCATGCAATAAATTAGAATGGTAATGTATTTTATTTTCAGCTCCATTAATAATAATGATGGTAATTATTTATAGAGCACTTTTCATACAAGTGATGTAGTTCAAAGTGATATATATTGGAATAAAGTGCAAACATGAAAATTAAAGACAAAACGATGTTAGTTACAAGCAAGGTTAAATAAATAGGTTTTGACTGGCGTTTAAAAGAGTCAACTGCGTCTGCATCTCTTATAGTTTTAGGTGTTGAGTTCCACAGTTGGGAGCCGAAGTTGTGTTTCTCTGTTGATAAGGCTACTTGAGAAACAACAAAACCACTTGAGAAATTGAAGTGGATTTGGACAATGTTTAATGTGGTCAAGATTTTGTAACAACCAAAAACAGGGAATAACAACTTCAAGTGATGCAGAAAGAATATGGATTATTGTTGGATTCCATATGCCATACATTCAATGTGCTATTAGATTAAAAAAAATGTACCTGTGCTGTCCTAACAAAACTGTTTTTCCTGTGTAAAGATATACCGCTTAGTTTGAAAAACATTGCATTGAGAACAATCATAGCACCTGTCCAACAGATAAGAGAACAAGTGCTAAGTCTCCATTGAAACAGATAATTATTTTAGAGTCATGGAGGCAAAGATCACCACAGTGCAGAAAGTGACCCTTTGACCTATCTTGTCCATACTGAACTAGTCTGCTGCCTGTACCTAGACCATAGCCCTCTATATCCTTCTGATCCATGTGTGGTACCTACTGTATACAAACTTCTCAAATGTTACAATTAAATATGCATCTACTGCTTACACTTAGCTCGATCAATGTATGGGTCAGCCTCTGAGTGAAGAAGTTCCCCTTCAGATTCACTTTAAATATTTCACTTTCAACCCTAAACCTATCACTTCTTGTTTTAGTCTCACCAAACCCGAAGAAAAATGACTACATTTATTCACCCTATTTATACCCCTCATAATTTTGTTTATCTCTCTGAGATCTCCCCTCATTCTACTGCATGTCAGGGAAAAAAGACCTAACCTATTTCACCTCGGTCGAATTGCAAGTAGATGGAACTGGGCAGAAGACCAGGACAGCAGAGACTAGATGGGCTGAAAAGACAGTGCTGTAGTACTCTATGACTTTATAGGAAAGAATCTCTCAAGAAGTATCAATAATGGCCAATATCATGCAGTACTTTCAGGCACACTAAGCTGATGAATGGCACAATTACATTCCATTATTTTCATTGTTTTTATTGGCTCAATTTTGACATAAATCTGAAAATGAGCTATAATTCTGTCTTATGTTCAAGTAAAATCAGATACAGTCCTTCAGTATTTTATCAAAATTAGTCAGAAATTAAGCAGATCATGCATGCTTATTTTATCTCTGGACAACAGTGTTAAATGATTATGTGGTGTCACCTTTTATGGTATTTTTCTCTTAAATAGCCCTTTTTATTCAAATATCAGAGTTTATGGAATTTCTATTTGTTCTATTTATATTTTAATGAAATAAAAAATAAATGCTGTCATCTGTCCTTTCTTAAATTGTACTTCTGGTGTTCTTTTAATTTTCATGCTAAAATGCATTTTGCTCTTGCTTTGCTTTGCCTAAAGGGAAAAAGCTTAAAATCATTTGGATAAAACATTTGCTTCTTGGTATAAGAGCCTATAGATTAATAACTAAGTTGATTCCTCTCAGATTTGGATACAAATTTCATTAATTAGCATTACCTTAAGGAAATATTGTTCATAATGCAAAGCATTCCAATCTTTCCTTCAGCCACTGCAATGCTGAAAATTTCAGAAATTTATGATAGAGAGAAAGCAAATGGGAATACTTATTTCTTCCCAGAGTGTCTCAGAAGACATCATGGGGGACGACGTAAGTCATGGAATCAAATGAAAGCTTCAAATATTTGCTCAAAGTAGATTAGATTAGATTAGCAACACACATAAAAGTTGCTGGTGAACGCAGCAGGCCAGGCAGCATCTCTAGGAAGAGGTGCAGTCGACGTTTCAGGCCGAGACCCTTCATCAGGACTAACTGAATACAAAGCCAATGAAATGCATTTAGTATCTGACCAGAAATGCAAAGAATAGTGTTATTTACAAAATAACTGCGAATAAAAAAGTGCTACAGCACATAAATATAGAAGTACTGAGACAGTCCAATATGGGTGCAATACTGCTTAGCGCTGTGATGTGAGGTTCAGCAGGGTCACAGCCTCAGGGAAGAAGCTCTTCCTGTGCCTGCTGGTACAGGAGCGGAGACTCCTGTAGCGCCTACCGGATGGGGGGAGAGTAAAAAGTCCGTGGTCCGGGTGAGATGCATCTCTGATAATGCTTTTCACCCTGCCCAGGCAGCGTTTATGGTAGATGTTCTCAATGCCGTTATAAAGACACACCGTTATTCCATTTATTTTTTAAAAGAGAAGGAAATAATGAGGTGTCTCATATTGGAACTGAGAAGTAATGATTAGTGCATTTTGCCTTATTTGATGGGCATCGATCAATTACAATATACAGGTATATGATGCATATTTTACTACCATTTTCTTACCTGCTGCTTTAAATATTTGGTATTGGTTTCAGACGAGATTAGAAATTCCATGAACAATACTGGGATGCCTTTTCTATTTCCACAAATGGGTTCCATCACCTCAAATGCCCAGATGATTGATGCAGTAATATGTTTCATTTTAAATCATTAAAATTTCATTTTGTTTTTAAACGAAAACACAACCGTCCCTCAGCTGTTTCTCTTAGCCCCCACTGAGAATGAAAATAGCACTTGGGTCTTCTGCAGCAGCTGATACTCAGAGAGCAAGCCGACTTGGCCCCGTGCCAGCCAGCACTGCCATCTGCAAGCAAACAATCCCAGTTCCTCGGCAGCTCCATATGCCTGACCAACTGACCATATCTGTCCCTTGCTGATCAGCAGCAAATGTACAGTTGTAATGAAATTCCTCTGTACATAGACTCAGAGGAGTTAATCCTTTATTTAGAGTCATTTTGTTTTTTTTCTTTTATTGCTATGTGGTTTAGCCGCAGCATCAAATGTATGCAAGGAAAGAGATTATACAATGTATATATTATTACATAATTAATATAATTATGTGATTCATTTTCCCCAAAAGATCCCTGCCCAAATCAGTCTGATTTTAAAACATTTCCCAGTTTTAATCTTTAGAAGTTATAATTTAAATCTTGGATTTTGGAAATATTTCTGATTCAAAAATTTATTTATTTCAAAGTTCAAAGTAAATTTTGTTATCAAAATACATATAAAGTATGTCACCATTTACAACCCTGAGATTCATTTTCCTATGGGAATTCTCAGCAATCAATAAAAGATCCACCAGAGTGTAGAGGATAACAAACTGTGCAAATGTAAATATAAGTAAGTAGCAATAAAGAACAAGAACATGAGATGAAGAGTCCTTAAAGTGAGATCATTGGGTGGAGGAACATTTTATTGATGGAGTGAGTGAGTGAGTTGAGAGATACAGCATGGTAACAGGCCCTCCTGGCCCAACAAGGCCACACTGGCCAATTACAGCCATGTGAACAATCAGCCTGCTATCCCTCATGTCTATGGAATGTGGGAGGAAACTGGAGCACCCAGGTGAGGCCCACACAGTCATGGGGAAAATGTGTAAACTTCTTACAGACATTGACAGTATTGAACCGGGGTGACCGGTGCTGTAATCGTATTTCACTAGCTGCTAGACCACCGCACCCACCAGGAAGATATATATACTTCAGTCAGGATAATAAGGAAATCAGTAACAAGCAACCAGAGAAGAATTGCCTTTCTAACCAATGGTCTTGATTGTAGAGTTACTGTGAAACTTTTGAATTTGTTTCTTACCATCACTTCCATTTACACTAACATATTGTAAATGATATGTCAAAAGTGGGGCTATTTTTCTCCCTGTGGTTATAAGACTCTACAACTCTCTCTCCTTAAGTGTATATATATATAATATATAATATTTTATATATATATATATATATATTATAATAACCTTGCTTCGGGATAAATAAAATTTTATTTTATATTGTGTTGCTTTGACACTAATTTTATCCTATTTGGCCCATGTTATTTAAAATGTTCAAGTAGATATGAAATGTCCGTAATTTCTTCTAGAGCAGAGGTTCCCAACAGTTTTTTATGCCATAGAACGCAGGTTGGGAACCCCTGTTCTAGAGGGAAAGGTTGAGCGTTGCTAATTGGTAGTGGGTCGGAAGTGCACTTCAACTTCCCTATTTTATCTTATACTTAAAATGACACAGGAGGGCATGTGCATCAAGACCAAGCTGGCTCCCAAGTGAACAACCATCCAAGTCTTATTCTCCCTCTTCATATTACCAGCGGCTTGGTCTTTCTCACTTGGGCCCATCAATCTTCTTTGAATCTTTTTGCTGTTAACCTACACAAGCAGGCAATTTACAGTGGCCAACTAAACTATCAATGTATCTTCAGAACGTAGGAGGAAACCAGAACACCTAAAAGACACCCACAACTCTATGGAGAGATTGTGCAAGCTCTACACAGACTGTATCTGGACCCGCACACAAAATGCTGGAGGAACTCAGCAGGCGAGGCAGTATCTATGGAAAGGAGTAAACAGTCGAGGGTTCAGGCAGAGACATTGAATGTATATTCTTTTCCATAGATGCTGCCTGTCTTCCTGAGTTCCTCCAGCATCTTGTGTGTGTTGCATTCCAGCATCTGCAGTTTTTCTCATGTTTGTATCTGGGATCAGGTTTGAAATTGGGACCCTAAAATTATTCCACCAATGTAATTTTTCCCCATTCTTAGTACTTTCCTATTTTTACTCTATTAAAAGGTAATACACAGGTACATCTTTGAGTTAGGTTTACTTGCCCGCTGATTATCATAGGATGCAAGAAATATCTAAGCTCTTTCTATTATTAAAATATTGCCAGGTGGTGTTCTAAAGGGACACATTTCTATTTTCTTTTAATTTCTTGCATTATGCCACATATGCTTTGAAGTAATGTTCTATGACAGACATTTGTTCAATCACACAGTCAAATATGGACAGTATCTTATGAGTGATCCTGAAGACGTGCAATTGAAATACAATGCACACAGGTGTCATACTTAGTTTTCCAAATTACTTCAGACCTGGTACTTCATTAATTTTAACAGTTTTATTAAGAGAATGAATTGTGCAGACTTTAAATTGCATATGGGATAAATGCACCATCTCCACTTGTCCAGTTTAATCTTAAGGCATTGTGCTCAAGGAATATTGAAAATTCGTTGTGCTACAAAAATAGTAATTATCACCAGAGTGTTGTCTAATGTGCAATTTTATTCCCAAATTTTAGACCTTTTGTGGGAGATAAATACAGGTAAACATATCAATGCAATCAGTCATGTTAAATACTTTGTCCATTGCCAACATTGATGATATTCAGATTTTTTTCAGTATTTTTCTTCCATATTTATGAAAGAAAAAACATTTCCACAGCAGCTTTTACAATCTTAATATTACAACCTGACACACATATGAATCGAATATGGCTCCCGGATATATTCTAATGTATTGGAAGAGCATATTGTAGACGTGGTGTTACTGGAAATAGTTTTGAAAGATTGTCTTCTGATGTTGCAAATTATTTCAATTATACTAGACTGCTCTTCTGATTCTGCCTGTACCCTTGTACCTAACTCTACCCTGGATGAGTAACAAAGAATCATTTAGCGCAATATTTCTTTCCAACACAAGTCTATTGTACATAAGTAAGTGCACATAATGCAAATTACATTTATTAAGAAAGAATGCATAAATTATACAACCCTAAGATTTGTTTGCTCACAGGTAGTGACAAAGCAAGAAACCCAAAAGAACCCAATTAAAGAAAAAAAAAGACCAACACTCAATGCACAAGAGAAAGGAAAAAAAACACAAATCATGCAAACAGTTGAAGCGAGCAACAACAATTCATATTTACAAGTTATTGTGCAAATAAAATTGCATGGGAATCAATTGATATATACTTAGGGATGTATTAATTAATAGTAGATTATAGATATCAATTTGTATATTTGTGAAATGCAGTATGTTATCAAGTGTGTTGTACAGTATATTTGTGTGTATAGAAATACAGAATTGCTCTGCTGGATTTAGGCCTCCTGTTTTAGTGAGCTGGTTGATAATAGATTGTTTCAAAAAGTTTATGCTACTTTCATTCATTTCTTGGCCTATAGGTTTCATATGGATTCAGTTTTAACGTATGCAGTGATTGTAATTGATTATCATTGATATGCTCAGTTGGAGCTGCAAAAAGGAAAGCAGAACTTGAAAAATCTCCTATTACTTGGATAATCAAATACCACACAAAAACAGGAATGGTCAGTTTGTTGATACAAACAGGATGAAGATAATTTCTCTGTTTTCAGATGTTTCCCAAAATAAAAATAGAGACTCCCAAATTTCCAAATAGAGTTATTGAGCAATTTGGGAATATATATTTTTATTGGCCTCTTTTTATCCCTTCATGTTGCTAATAATCCATCATCCCTTGTTCAGGAAACAAATTCTAATAAACTGGTCACCTAAGCACACTGAGACTACAATCGGCACTGAAGAGCTGTGATTTACATTTGATTAAACCAAATAACCAAAGGGAACATTAAGTACGATTGAAAGGTCTCAGTCTGAACTAGTGACTGTCTATTTCTCTCCACAGATGCTGCCTGACCTGCTGAATTCCTTCAGTAGTTTGTTTGATTTATTGTTCCAGATTCCAGCTCATACAGTACAGTCTCATGTACCCAAAGGGAAACCAAGTTTAGTACCAATTCAGAAAATAATTAAATAGATAGCTCAACTGTAGATATGAAAACAGTTAGAACATAAAGAAGCAACAGAATGATTATATTCGTCTGACCACATTTGATGACAGCATTGAAAATGCAAAGATGAACTATCATTTTAAAAAAGGCCATTTTATATGATCTTAAGTTCCATTACATTTTTGTTGTATTGTATCTGCAATACAAAACATAGACTGAAAACTCTTAAAATGATTTAAATTGTGTTCACCTAATTTAGTCGATTGCCACAAGTAAGATTTGTAATAAAAAGGGATTCCAAATAATGACTTAAAATGTTATTCTTAATCTTTAAGCCATCTGTGTAGATTATTTGTGATTAACTACATTGAAAATGCGTTTTCAGTGAAAAATAACATTATTTGAAAATTTCAAAATTAAAATTTTGACTGAAGTTGAAAAAGTTAAGGTAACTTTAAATATAACAATAGAGAAGAAATGGTGGAAATGATAAAATGAATGAAAACTTTGGAAAGTAGAGGTGTACATTGTAAGTTGTAAGTTGTAAGTTGTATGTACATGAATGTTGTAGGATGATATTATCTTCAATGTTTGTGAAAGTTCAAGTTCAATTCAAGTTCAAGTTTAATTGTTATTCATCCATACACTTGAATACAGCCAAACGAAAAGGCATTCCTCCAGGGCCAAGGTGCGAAACACTGTAACAGCGGTCACATGCAGCACAAGGCACATATAGCATAGCAGAAAAACAGTCACAAAAAATCATAGCTCCTGTCCCTCAGTGTCATGGCCTCTAAATTAATGGTGCATGAGATGTTGTCCTGGAGACATGCTTCTGCAAGAACAAACACACAGCAGTCCATATCATGTGCTAGTGTAGCTGCAGACAAATACAATCCAGCTCATCTTCGAGCAATCAAGCAAACACTGGAGGCAGCACTGATGGGAAGGGCCAATCCCCAACACAGCACAGACTCCAGTGCCCCCTTCACTTCCGCTCTCTCCCACACTGCTGCCAGTGTCTCCTCCCCTGGGCAGCTGCAACAGGCAACCTCACAGCATGAGGGCTGAGCCACCTTCGCATTTTAAATAATATGCTCTCTCTCTCTATATATATATATATGCCTAAGACTTTTGCACAATTCTGTATGTTAGGTTTGTTTACACTGGGGAAGATTGCCTTTTGCATTCTGTGATAGTTTAGACCTCTTCGACTTGAGTGGACATATCAGTTTGGCAGTCGCAATGCAATGGGAAAGTTGCATTCTTTTCTTTTTAATGTTTTGTTGTAATTTCAACAAAGGCCATTTACATTTTATAAACTTTTTGTGAGGATATTCTATTATTCTTTTAAAAACAAATCAATCTTTAGATGAATATATGTTAACAATGTCTTTGGCCTGCAGAGCAAAAATGATTTTATTAGAGACTATATAACATATATATTTATATATCTATATCTATATCTATGTGTGTGTGTGTACATCATGTTGCAGTTTAATATTTTTGTATTTTTAAATCTAAATTTTGAAATGTTTTAAATCATTTTAATAGTTTTAAAAGCAATTACATGACCCTCACAGATTTGACAGCCTGATGGTTGAAGGGTAATAACTGTTCCTGAACCTGGCGGTGTGAGTCCTGAGGATCCTGTAACTTCTTCCTGATGGCAGCAGCAAGAAGAGAGCATGCACTGGGCGGTGGGGATCCCTGATGATGGATGCTGCTTTCCTTCGGCAGTGTTTCATGTAGATGTGTTTAATGGTGGGGATGGCTTTACCCATAACTGACTGGGCCATATCCATTATTTTTTGCAGGAGTTTCCATTCAAGTGCATTGGTGTTTCCAGACCAGACTGTGATGCAGCCAGTCAATATACTCTTCACTACATACCTGCAGAAGTTTGTCAAAGTATTCAATATCATACCAAATCTTTGTAAGCTCCTAAGGAAGTAGAGGATCTGCCATGCTTTCTTTGTAATTGCACTAATGTGCTGGGCCAGCACTGGTCCTCCAAAATAATAACATGAAGAAATTTGGTTTCCTTCTCCAGAAGACAATAACCAGTTTCGTGGTCTTGCTGACATTGAATAAAAGGTTGTTGTTATGACACCACTCTGCCAGATTAACAATCTCCCTCCTAAATGCTGATTCAGTGCCACGTTTGACTCGGCCTACAGGAATGTTTGTTGTCAGCAAACTTGACTATGGCATTGGAGCTGTGCTTAGCTATGCAGTCATAAGTGTAAAGCAAGCAGAGCAAGGTTCTAAGCACAGAGACTCGTGATGCACCTGCACTGATGGAGATCAAGGAAGAGATGTTGCTGCCAGACCAAACTGAGCGGGGTGTACAAGTGAGGAAATTGATGTACCAATTGCACAAGGAGGTATTGAGGCAAAGGACTTGAAGCTTATTGATTAGTTTTGTGGGGTGATGGTATTGGATAGCAGTATTTGATAAAGAGCATCCTGATGCATATATGTTTGCTGTCCAGATGTTCCAGGGTTGAGTGAAGAGCCAATGAGGTGGCATCTGCTGTGGACCTGTTACATCTGTGCATGAAAATCTCAGGAGATTAGCAGTTTCTCAGATACTGAAACCACCCTTTCTGGCACCAGTGATCATTCCATGGTCAAAGTCACTTAGGTCATCATTCTCATTGACTCTCTGCTTGGCATTGGTTCATCTAGAAATTAGTAAAACTTACATAAGGCTGCTGTTTATTGACTACAGCTCAGTGAACAGCATGGTCATACCCTCAGTTCTAATCAAAAAGCACCAAAGCCTGGACCTCTGTACCACCCTCTGCAACTGGGTACTTGACTTCCTCACCTGGTGACAACAGTCAGTGTGGATCAGAAATAACATCTCCTCCTTGCTGACAATCAACATGTGTGTAATGGAATTTGCAACTTTCTGCAGTCAATTGTATGGCAGCAACTCAGTACACAAAAGCAATCAAGGGGTTCAGTTATTGTTCAGACCAAACATCAGAACGGGGAAGAAACATCAACTAACTGACTTTAACTGTGGAATGATTGTTGGTACCAGGTGGTGTGGTTGAGTATCTCAAAAACTGTTGTTAGAATATAGAACATAGAAGATAGATCTACAGCACATTACAGGTCCTTCGGCCCACCATGTTGTGCCGACCACGTAAACTACTCCGGAAACTGCTTCAAATTTCACTAGCACATAGCCCTCCTGGGATTTTCATGTACAACACTCTCTCGAGTTTACAGAGAATGGTACAAGAAACAGAAAAAATCCAGTGGGTAGCAGTTCCGTGGGTGAAAATACCTTGTTAATAATGGAGGTCAGAGGAGAACGGCTAGACTGGTTCAAGCTGACGGGAAGGCAACAATAACCATGTGTTACAACCACGGTGTGCAGAAGAGCATCACTGAATACACAACACGTCAAACCTTGCAGTGGATGGGTTACAACAGTGGAAGAGCACAAGCATACACTCATCCACTTTGTTAGGTACAGGACGTATCGAATAATTTGGCCACTGAGTTCATATCATCATATACTATCGAGAAATTCATTTTCATTTTCTTGCAGACATTCACAATAGAACAAAGGAATACAATAGAATCAATGAAAAAGTACACATGAACAAAGACTGACAAGTAACCAGTGTGTAAAAAAGACAAACTGTGCAAATAAATAAGTAGATAGATAGATAAACAGACAAATAAATAGATAGATAGATAAATAAATAAATAAATACATAAATAACTACTGAGAAGATGAATTGTAGAGCCCCTGAAAGTGAGTCCATAAGTTGTGGAATTGAAGTGAGTGAAGCTGATTCACGAGCCTGATGGTTGAAGTGTAATAACTTCCTGTGCTGGTGGTGTGGGATCTATGGCTTCTGCACCTCCTTCCTGATGGCAGCAGTGAGAAGGGAGCAAGGCCTGGATGGTGGGGGACTTGATGCTGGATGCTGCTTTCTTGTTGCAGCACTCCTCGTAAATGTGCTCACGGTGCGGAGGGCTTTGCCTGTGATGGACTGGGCTGTATCCACCATTTTCCAATGGCTTTTCCATCCTTTGGCATTGATGTTTCCATACCAGACCATGATGCAAACCAGACAGGATGCTCTCCACGGTGTATCTATAGAAGCTTGTTAAAGTTTTAGATACCATGCTGAATCTGTGCAAACTTCGAAGAAAGTAATGATGATGTTGTGTCTTCATTGAAGTAACATTTTCATGCTGGTCCCGAAGCAGATCCTGTGATATGATAATGCCAAGGAATTTAAAGTTACTGATATTAATCACATATCCAAATCAATAGTGTTACTGGATCTTGCTACTGGTGTTCCCATTTATTCTGGACTGCCATATAAACAGTACAATAAAGCTCTGTAAAGCTGCAATGATTTCAAAGCAAACAAAAGAAATAGTTGAAGTAAAATTGTAATACAAGGGGAATAATAAAGAATTTCAGCTGTGAATTTTGATGATCATCATCCTACCCACTATGTTTTGACAAAAGAGAAACAAGGTATCAACCGTTTGCTGATGCAATATAGGGCACTTTCCACACAAATCTGCAAACAAGGAAACAAAGACTTCATATAGTCGAACCAGGAACCCACACATGGATTGTTTAAATTGCTCCTTGCTGGCTCTATGTTAAATGCTCACTTTTATGTGCACATTATTCTCTGTTATGGTGTTTTATTTTATTTAATCAGGTTGTAGCATCTTTCTCTGGATCTGTGTATCAATTGCAGAGAGCGCTGCAACACTAAACTGGTGTTGATTCTCAAAAGTTTAAGTTAAAATGAAAAACTGCCATTGGCTGGTTGCAGCTCAAGGTGTTCCAGTATCAGCTAAGAGTTAAATTAATCTCCTGATATGTAGGAGATTAATTTAAGTGTAATCAGTTAGTGATGTCGTAATGCATGTTTCGAAGGTTTCAAAGGTACATTTACTGTCAGAGAAATGTATACAATATACATCCTGAAATGCTTTTCCTTCACATCCATCCATGAAAACAGAGAAGTGCTCCAAAGAATGAATGACAGTTAAATGTTAGAAACCTAAAGTTCCCCCCAGCTTCCCCCCTCCCTCGCATAAGTGGCAGCATGCAACAATTCCCCCTCCCCCACCGGCAAAAAAAACATTGGCACCTGCCACCGAGCACTCAAGTGTGAGCAAAGCAACAGTAAAGACACAGACTTGCAGTTACCCCCAAAGACTACATTGTTCACCCAGCATTCGAGATACCACAGGCTCTCTCTCTCTCCCAAATAAGGGAGAAAGAGGTGACTCATCATAAAATCCATTACGTTGTTTTTTTCGAGCTCTGTGCCCAAAGATCTCGAGTATCTGGGCACATAAACACAAATATTTGGACTCCCCTGACGACACACGGGTCCTCTGCTGTGACACCGACCCTCGATCCGTCTGTCTACAGAGCCTCGAGATCCCGGCCCTCCAAAACCAAGCTGGACTCTTAAATCGAGCTCTTGGCGTGCCGAACAATGGCCAGTTATGAAACCCTGGGAGCGGGTTCCATTCCCGCAAAGAACCTTCATCAACGTGTAACTCTAGGTCAGGGTCTTCAAAAGAATCCTGAAAGGGAAAAATAGAGATATTAGAGATGGAAGTAGAGCTGTTTCCAAAGATGCAAGCGAAGGAGTCGCCATTTAGCGCCATCATCACTCCACTCCGCCTCCGTTTTAATGCTTGCAACCAGAGAAGAATTTCTAACCAATAATTTCTATTACTTCACTCCCTTTTGGAATAACAGTTATATTACAAATATCTCTGGTAATTTTTCATTTAGCATTACATTTTGAAAATGTAATGTTAAGTGAAAAATTACCAGAGGTATGTGTATATTCAAAATGCTTGATGGAAATCATTACCTTGGAGAAGAAAATAAATGCGATTGTATGTTAATCGTAGTTTTTATCTCAGTCTTCAGACAATCTAGGAAGAGATTGTTTTACCTAAGAAAATGAATCATTAATCATGTTGAGGTATTCACATTAATCTGTATGATTCAGTGAACCGGTTGTATCTGAAATTAAAAAGAGGGAGACAAAAAAGTACAAAAATAACCCAACAAAAAACACGAAAACAGACAAAATGAGCATCTTTAGGTATATAGTATATGAAGGAAGAAAGTAACTAATGTAAGATTGATAAGTCCATAACCCCATAAGATATAGGAGCAGAATTAGGCCATTTGGCCCATCGAGTCTACTCTACTATTTCATCATGGCTGATCCAATTGTCCTCTCAACTCCAATCTCCTGCCTTCTCCCCATATCCCTTCATGCCCTGACTAATAAAGAACCTATCAATTACCACCTTAAATATACCCAACGACTTGGCCTCCAGACCCTTGAGGCAACAAATTCTACATATTCCACATATTCTCCGGTTAACGAGATTCCTCCACACCTTCATTCTAAGCGAACCTCACTCTATCCTGAGCAGTGTCCTCTGGTCCTACATTCTCCCACCAAAGGAAACATCCGCTTCACATCCACTCTATCGATGCCTTTCTATACTCGATAGGTTTCAATGAGAATCCTTCCCCAACCCCCAAAACATTCTTCTGAGTTTTAGTGAGTAGAGGCCCAGAACCATCAAACACTCCTTATATAACAAGCCTTTCAATCCTGGAATCTTCTTTTGGTTGCTTAGAAAAAGAATCTTGAAAATTGTTATGAGGAAGTAGATGGTAGATGTTCCAAATGATCATTTTGCATCATTCAGCAGAAAAGCATCCTAATTAAAATAGGAGGAGGAGCTTAAAAATTATTATCAATAAAGCAAATGTACAGTATCAGGCAAACTAATGGGACAAAGGGTCAACAGGACCTGATGGACTGTCCGCAAGGCTGTGGCTGCAGAGAAACAGATGTGCAGGTTTAAACTCCCAAAAATCCCCAGACCTGGAAAAGCCCTGGAGTCATACACAAATGTAATGCCATGATAAAAGAAAGGAAGGAGATGGAGAACAGGAAATTAGAAACTAGAAAATCATAAAATAATTGCACTTACTAATTAATATATTTACTAATAAATATATTACAAACGTTTGTAGTTTTTCACAAATCTTATGGTATTTTAAGTTAATTACAAGCAACATTTCTCAAAACAATTCAGTGATTTTATTTTGTTCACTGCTTTAATGTTTATTGTGCAGTGATTGGTGTGTTACCTTTGAAAAAATTATCTCCTTCTGTCCCCACCACCCCACACTCATCCTGCCCAATTCTACAAGTGATCTCCCATAAGCACCACAGCCAAAAGTTTGGGATGTTGTCGGCTCTTGTTGTCTTATGCAATATCTGACACGAAATCCAAGACTAACCATACAAATGCATACCTTTGTGTCCTGAGGAAGGTGGGGAACCACTGTTTTTTTTAATATAAATTCATTTAGTTGTAGTGTAATGATTATAAAGGGAATGATTTTAAACTCTTACGTAAAGATTATTTATAGTAACTTGATTAACTTTGTAAATTATCCTATGTACTGTATAATCTAAAATATAAATATTTTGGTACCTTCTTCAGTTGGGAAGGTATATTTCAACAATATTTTTCAAAATATTTCATCAGGAACTTTAAGATATTATAACATAATCTGCTTGTGAAGTGGTTTGTTGCATCGTCTATTACAATGGTCCATTTATTCCTCACTGACACTGATGCTAAGAGCTTGTATCACACAAAGGAATCAATCAAATTGGTTTCAAATCAACATGACAAAATTTTCACTTCTCATGTTTTGGGAATCAGAATCAGAATAAGGCCTAGTATGTTGTGAAAATTATTAACTTAGTGGCTGCAGTACAATCCAATACATAATGATATAGGAAAAACAATAAGTAAATCAAATACAGTAAATATATATATTTAATAGGTAATTCAAAAATAGTGCAAAGACAGACATAATAAAAATGAGGTAGTGTTCATGGGGTCAATATCCATTTAGGAATCAGATGGCAGAGGGGAGGAAACTGTTCCTGAATCACTGAGTGTGTGCCTTCAGGCTTCTGTACCTCCTTCCTGACAGTAGCAATGAGAAGAGGGCATTCTCTGAGTGATGGGGTTTCTTAATGATTGACGCTGCCCTTCTGAGACACCGCTCCTTGAAGATGTCTTGTGTACAACGGAGGCTAGTACCCATGATGGTGCTGACTAATTTGACAACTTTCTGGAGCTTCTTTCGATCCTGTCCAGTTCCCCACACCCATCATCAGGCAGTGATGCAGTGTCAGAATGCTCTCCATGGTACATCGAGTGTCTTAAGTGACAAACCAAATCTCTTCAGACTCCTAATGAAATATAGCCACTGTCTTGCCTTCTTTATAGTTGCAGTGATATGTTGGGACCAGGTTAGATCCTCAGGGATCTTGACAGCCAGAAACTTGAAATTGCTCACTCTCTCTGTTTCTGGTCCCTCTATGAGGATTGGTTCGTGATCCCTCATCCTACCCTTTCTGAAGTCCACAATCATCTCTTTGGTCTTACTGACGTTGAGTGCAAGGTTGTTGCTGCCACACCACTCAGCTAGCTGGTATATCTGTAAGGCCTCTCGTCTTCATCTGAGGTTCTGCCAACAATGGTTGTATCATCAGCAAATTTATAGATGGCATTCGAGCTATCCCTAGCCACCTGGAAGACTTAATAAATTCAGTACTTACTTACTTACTGCCTGTTACACTGCTGGCATTTAGGGCAGCAATGAAGCCCTCCACCTCTGTCTGTCCATACCAGCGCATTGCTGTTTCCATGGCAATTTTTTGTTGACCAGTTAGAGTTGTTGGTCCTGAGCTGACCCCTGAACCTGGAGGACCGATGGATCACTCTTAGTCTGGCCTTTACCATTTGACCTGTTAGGAATGAGTGACCCTACCAAGAGCCAAAGCACAAGGCCCTGACTCCAGCCAACATAACTCTCCAGGTTATTGAGGCACACAAGCCTCCAAACCTCGACAAGGTTGTGGTCAGCTTGGAGGAATAAATTCAATCGATTAACATTAAAGGTTAAACCTCTGCCAGAAACTTCATATATTGTTCTAACATAAAAATATGAAAAATTCAACTTGTCTGAATTTTAAAAAATCATCCAATTATGTGATTATGTTCACATAAAATAACTTCTTGTACATTCTCCATGAAACATCAAGACTGAAAGTTTCCTGCTCACCATAAAGGTTTAGGCACTTCTTTTCCCTTCAGAATAATTTTTAATGCAACTAAAGTAGGCAATCACGTATAATGGCATTAGCAAACAATTATCGTTGGCTTTGAATCTATCCTCTTCTGGTTTATCAATTGTGTATATTGTTTAAAGGTTGTTCACAGCACATGCCTTGAAAGTAAAACTATAAAGGAATTGCTTGGGGCTTACAGTACATCTACGTATAACAGAGGTTGTAATATCGTCTATAAAGGGGAAATAGATTTCTTGTTTCTTTTCTGAATATACTGAGGTAATTGAATTTCCTCTTTACCTTGGGACCAATTATGAGTTAAGGCTGTGAAGTTTTCCATGCTTGCGATAATAGAACATGATGAGAAAATCAGTCAAGGTGAAGGTGTTTGTTTGAGACTCTTGCTCATTTATTCCAGTAAGATGACTTTATTCCATGAAACGCTAACTTGCCTGAGGTTGTGCATCAAGATCAGTTCTTGGCACAAATAACAGCACGCAATTCAACTTGTTATTGACTGACCTGCATTTATTGACTGCTTCTTAGCAACAGTAATGACAAGTATTCAGAATGTGAGCCACCAATCTTTACCAGAATGGGTTCACCAAGCAAAATATCTGACAAAAAGAGTGTAATTATCTCAGGAAAAAAATATATGCACCGATTTTAGGTGAGAGATCTTCAGAGCCCCTGCGTTTTGATATTTAATATTCTGTGCGTTATTCATTTGCCTTTTGCTGTTGGTGCGATTTGTTCTTTTTTTTGAATGTTGAGTGTTTAATGTTTTCTTTGAACAGGTCCTGTGGTGTTTCTTTGTTTCGTGGCTGTCTGCAGGAAGACGAATCTCAGGTTGTATACCGCATACATACTTGGATAATAAATGTACTTTGAATCTTTGAAATCCAAGCTTATCCGTGGTAATTTTTCAGATGTTTTCATAATTTCTGTCAAGTTTCCAATAAGCTTTCCTGAACCATTTATTGCCAAAAAAATAAGTTTTTCAATAATTTCGCTTTTGGTAACATAATTGAACGATATGCTTTATGGTGACATCTCAGTTCATGCTGGTGTTAATTCATGATCATCCTTCCATATTGGTATTCATAGAAACATAGAAACATAGAAAATAGGTGCAGGAGTAGGCCATTCGGCCCTTCGAGCCTGCACCGCCATTTATTATGATCATGGCTGATCATCCAACTCAGAACCCCGCCCCAGCCTTCCCTCCATACCCCCTGACCCCTGTAGCCACAAGGGCCATATCCAACTCCCTCTTAAACATAGCCAATGAACTGGCCTCAACAGTTTCCTGTGGCAGAGAATTCCACAGATTCACCACTCTCTGTGTGAAGAAGTTTTTCCTAATCTCGGTCCTAAAAGGCTTCCCCTCTATCCTCAAACTGTGACCCCTCGTTCTGGACTTCCCCAACATCGGGAACAATCTTCCTGCATCTAGCCTGTCCAATCCCTTTAGGATTTTATACGTTTCAATCAGATCCCCCCTCAATCTTCTAAATTCCAATGAGTATTCATTAGCAGGGCAACCAGAAGCATAACTTTTTGCCCCCTCTCCTCCCCAGTCCAAAGTTAGAAAGCCCAGAGTGGACATTGTTGGCACTTCTCTGACTGAATACTAATAACCCGGCATAGACTAATGAGCAAACTGATCATATTCAATGTATAGCCAGCCAGTGGATTTACTCTAGCTCTGGGAGTATCTCCTTCTCCATTTAAAAACCATATTAGTACTACTTTATAGAATGCATAGACTATAGTTCATTATTCCAATGCAATAAAAGAAGCAGCTCGACGCAAGTGATACAAACTACACCCCTATGGTATGAGTATTTACTCCATACTGAGCCTTGATACCTCAGTGCAAGTTTGAGATTTGTTTTAATGACTCTGTTTTGACGTTTTATATATTATGTGTTTTCAATCTTTTTTTTGCCATTTGTGCAATTTGTTCTTTTTTTTTGTACATTGGGTGCTTAATGTTTTCTTTGAATGGGTTCTGTGGTTTTTTTTGTCTTGTGACTGTCTATGGTAAGAAAATCTCAGGGATGTATACTGTATAAATACTTTGATAATAAATGTTCTTTGAATCTTTGAGAGAATGTTCATTGTTAGATATAGATTTCTTTGACAAAATGTTAAACTAAAATTCTTTTTTGTTTTTCCTAGGTAGGTGTATTGTATGGTGCTGCTGGATGTGTCTCCATTCTTCCCTAATCCAGAGCTTGAAGGTGTGGGCTGTATGTCCTCTGTGATTGCATTGCTGTTGGCCACTGGTGTTTCCTGATTTTAGATACTGACTGGAATCAGCATTGGATTGATTTCCAATGCTGGACATTGGAATCCCTGGGCATGATTGTGGGTTCTTCTGCTAAAATACTATTTGGAGAATTCCACTCAGCTTCTCAGACTATCGGAAGTTATTGTCCACCCTCATTTACACTCCAACTCCTACATTTTCCGATACCACATCCCAAAACACCTCACCCCCTTTCAAAAGTCACTAGTGAAGATTTATGAACTGAGCAGCTTACTGTGTCTAATATGATGCTCAAGGTTTGATGTTCTCAGAATGAAGGGGTTAACTTATGAGGAGCATTTAGCAGCTTTGGGCCTGTACTCGCAGGGGTTTAGAAGAATGCAGTGGGATCTTATTGAAACCTACCAGATGTTGAAAGGACCAGATGAGGTGGATGTGGAGAGGATGTTTCCTATGGTGGGGGGTATCCAAAACTAGAGGGCACAGCCTCAAAATTAAGAGGCAATCTTTTAGAATAGAAGTGAGGAGGAATTTTTTTTTTAGCCTGAGAATCGTGAATCTGTGGAATGCTCTGCCACAGACTGCAGTGGAGGCCAAGTCTGTGGGTATATTTAAAACGGAAATTGAGTTTCCTGATTGGTCAGGGCATCAAAGGAGATATGGCAAGAAGGTAGGTGTATGGGGTAGAGTGGGATCCAGGGTCAGCCAAGATGAAATGGTGGAGCAGACTCAATGGGCTGAATGGCCTAATTCTGTTCCTATGTCTGATGGTCTTACGGTTTATTCTGGATATCTTTGAGCTACAGGCTTCCAAAGTGCTTGAAGGCAATTCACTATTTCTAACTATGCTTCCTCGTTCCTCACAGAAAATGGGCCTACCTGGGCACCAGCACCATCACACCAACAAGGACCCCTCGTCATCACCTGAGATTCTACCAACAATGGTTGTATCATCAGCAGATTTGTGGATGGTGTTTGAGCTATGCCTAGCCACACAGTCATGTGTATACAGAGAGTAGAGCAGTGGGCTAAGCACACACCCCTGAGGTACCTCAGCAAGGACCTGGATCCATTGCAATTTGCTATTGTCACAATAAGGCAATGGCAGACATAATCTCTATGGCTCTTCACACAGCATTAGACCACCTAAACAACACAAACACCTACGTCAGGATGCTGTTCATCGATTATAGCTCAGTATTTAATACCATCATTCCCACAATCCTAATTGAGAAGTTGCAGAACCTGGGCCTCTGTACCTCCCTCTGTAATTGGATCCTCGACTTCCTAGCCAGAAGACCACAGTCTGTGCGGATTGATGATAACATATCCTCTTCGCTGACAATCAACACTGGCGCACCTCAGGAGTGTGTGCTTAGCCCACTGCTCTACTCTCTATATACACATAACTGTATGGCTAGGCATAGCTCAAACACCATCTACAAATTTGCTGACGATACAACTATTGTTGGTAGAATCTCAGGTGATGATGGGGGGCGTACAGGAGTGAGATATGCCAACCAGTGGAATGGTGCTGCAATAACAACCTGGCACTCAACGTCAGTAAGACGAAAGAGCTGATTGTGGACTTCAGGAAGGGTAAGACGAAGGAGCACATACCAATCCTCATAGAGGGATCAGAGGCGGAGAGAGTGAGCAGCTTCAAGTTCCTGGGTGTCAAGATCTCTGAGGATCTAACCTGGTCCCAGCATATTGATGTAGTCATAAAGAAGGCAAGACAATGGCTATACTTTATTAGGAGTTTGAAGCGATTTGGCATGTCAACAAATACACTCAAAAACTTCTATAGTTGCACTGGAGAGCATTCTGACAGGCTGCATCACTGTCTGGTATGGAGGGGCTACTGCACAGGACCGAAAGAAACTGCAGAAGGTTGTAAATCTAGTCAGCTCCATCTTGGGTACTAGCCTACAAAGTACCCAGGACATCTTTAGGGAGTGGTGTCTCAGAAAGACAGCATCCATTATTAAGGACCTCCAGCACCCAGGACATGCCCTTTTCTCACTGTTACCACCAGGTAGGAGATACAGAAGCCTGGGCACACACTCAGCGATTCAGGAACAGCTTCTTCCCCTCTGTCATCCAATTACTAAATGGACTTCGAAGCTTTGGACACTACCTCACTTTTTTTAATATGCTGTATTTCTGTTGTTGCACATATTTTTAGATAATCTATTCAATATACAAAATTGATTTACTTGCTTATTTATTATGTTTTATTTTATTTATTATTATTATTTCTCTCTCTCTGCTAGATTATGTATTGCATTGAACTGCTGCTGCTAAGTTAACAAATTTCATGTCACATGCCAGTGATAATAAACCTGATTCTGATTCTGATTCTGATCTTGATCAGAGAGTTGTCACTGAAAATTGAACAATTGCATCGTTGGGCTTTGTGCACCACCAGCTTTTTAGCGTTTGCAAGAGAAAAGACTGATGTCAACATTTCACAAGCTGTTGTGCTGTTTTACTGAACTCTCATGCTAAATATATGTGAAGATGCAATCTAATGTGAAAGCAGTTAAATGCAAATATTTACAAACATGCAGGCTATGCCACTCACAACCAAACCTCTGGAACTGTTAATTCCTGTTAAAATCATATTTTTAAAAAAAATTATGTATGTTTGTGAGTACTCCCTGAGTCCTTTCTTCCAGCTGCAGTCAGTACATGGGAAATACATGCTGTCCAGGGTTTAACTAAGAAATCTATAGTGTTCAAAACAACTTCCCTCTAGATTACGGATTACAGATGCTGTCGATGTGTGCTTGAGGAGAGAGCAAGCTGGCTTCAGGAGGAACAGAGGATGGGTCAACCAGATCATCAAGCTGTGTAATGTCATAGAACAGTGCACAGAGTGGCAGAGACAACTGTATGTGAACTTTGTGGACTTTGAAAAGGCTTTTGATAGCCTCTACAGGGAGAACCTCTGGCAAATTCTCAAATCATATGAGGTCCCTTCCAAAATTGTCCAGTTTATCCAGAGTTTCTATGCTAACTTCACCTGCACAGTTGGGGACTGTAATTTAAGCTTTGAAGTCAAGTCAGGAGTAAGGCTGTGTGATATCGGTGACATTACTTAACCTGGTGAATGAATGGGTTATGAGGCAAACAGTGAAAGATAAGCAGAGAGGCACTAGGTTAACTCTATTCTCTACTTTCAAAGACCTTGACTTTGCGAATGACCTCGCATGGCTATCACATACATAGCAGCACATGCAAGAGAAAACTCAGTGCTCAGATACCATTGGTGGACAGGTTGGACTCAGAGTTAGCACTGGCAGATTCACCTACCTGGGCAGCATCATTCAGTAGGGTGGTGGGACCAAGAGCAGCATCCAGTTCAGACTCAGCAATGCTACAAACGTCTTCAGATCAATGAGCAACATGTGGGGATTAACCAAGTACAGCGTCCATTACCAAGGTGAAACTGTACCAGAGCTGTGTTGTTTTTCTGTCCCCATTCTTGTACGGGGCAGAATGCAGGCACATGACAAACAACCATCTTGCCAAGCTGTCATTGTTCTATATCATGAATCTTCGGAAGATTCTCCATATTTTTTGGCCAAAAAGGATCTCCAACCACAGCCTATTCCTTCAGTGTCATCAAGTGGACATGGCCACAATCATCATAGGGAAATGTTGGAGATGGATTGGGCACGTGATGAGAAGGGAGGCCAACTCCATCATCAAGACAGCACCTCATTAGACTCCTGAAGGGCGGAGGAAATGCGGAAGAACAAAGACAGCTTGGCACTGTACTGCAGAGGCAGAAATGAGGACACTGAATCACAACTGAGGCACAATGGAGAAGATGGCCAAGGACAGACAGAGATAGAGGACCTTCATTGCTGCTCTAACTAACTCTCTCTAGAATCAGGTTGATAACAATGATTTCAGCATTGTCACAAAGCTTAAAATTTGCATTCATTCAGTGTCTCTGGATGTTAGCATGCTTCATAGACTGGTGAGTGGTTTGGTGCTTCCTCATCCACATTGCAGAATGACAGAGTCAGAGGATTTGTTCTTGTCACTAAGATGTCAGGAGTGAAGTTCACACTTACAATTACTCTCACTATGAAATAACCTTTGGAAATTATTCTGTTCAAGAAATGCATATAACTCTAATTTATTTGTTGTAAGAATGATCAATATTTAAATATTTTCAAATAACAATAAAATTGCTTGAATTAATTACCGGTTCCTCTTAAGAACCATAAGTTATTATCAATTTCAAAGACAAAGTCCAATTCATTATTAAAGTATTCATGCAGAATGTCTCTATATGCTACCCTGAGATCCATTGTATGTATTTGTTTGTTACGCTACAGCATGGAATAAGCCCTTCTGGCCCTTTGAGCTGCACTGCCCAACAACCTCCAATTTAACCCTAGCCTAATGATGCGATGATTCACAATGACCAATTCACCTACCAACTGGTACACCTTTTGACTGTATGGGGAAACCAGAACATCCAGCGGAAACACATGGGGTCACAGGGAGAATGTACAAACTCTTACAGATAGTGCTAACCACCACACTACCGTGCTGTCCTATTACCTGCAGGAGTTTACAGGAAAATGAAGAAATATAATAGATTATTTGATAAACTATACATAAACAAAGACTGGCAAACAACCAATGTGCAAAAGAAGACAAATTGTGCTAATTTTAAAAAAATACAGGGAGCATGAGTTGTAGAGTCCTTGAAAGTACGTCTTTAGGTTATGGAATCAGTTCGGAGTGAAGTTATCCACACCAGTTCAGGAGCCTAATGGTTGTAGGTTAATAACTGTTCCTGAACCTGGTAGTGGGAGGCAAGGTTCCTGTATCCTGCCCAATGGTAGAAACAAGAAGATAGCGTGGTCTGGATGACGTGGGCTTTTGAAAATGAATGCTGCTCTCTTGTGGGCAGCACTCCTCCTAAGTGTGCTCAGTGATGGCGAGGGCTTTGCTTGTGACGGACTGGGCTATTTATAACAGTTCTCAAATAATAGAAACATAGAAACATAGAAAATAGGTGCAGGAGTAGGCCATTCGGCCCTTCGAGCCTGCACTGCCATTTATTATGATCATGGCTGATCATCCAACTCAGAACCCTGCACCAGCCTTCCCTCCATACCCCCTGACCCCCGTAGCCACAAGGGCCATATCTAACTCCCTCTTAAATATAGCCAATGAACTGGCCTCAACAGTTTCCTGTGGCAGAGAATTCCACAGATTCACCACTCTCTGTGTGAAGAAGTTTTTCCTAATCTCGGTCCTAAAAGGCTTCCCCTCTATCCTCAAACTGTGGCCCCTCGTTCTGGACTTCCCCAACATCGGGAACAATCTTCCTGCATCTAGCCTGTCCAATCACTTTAGGATTTTATACGTTTCAATCAGATCCCCCCTCAATCTTCTAAATTCCAACGAGTACAAGCCCAGTTCATCCAGTCTTACTTCATATGAAAGTCCTGCCATCCCAGGAATCAATCTGGTGAACCTTCTTGGTACTCCCTCTATGGCAAAGATGTCTTTCCTCAGATTAGGGGACCAAAACTGCACACAATACTCCAGGTGTGGTCTTACCAAGGCCTTGTACAACTGCAGTAGTACCTCCCTGCTCCTGTACTCGAATCTTCTCACTATAAATGCCAGCATACCATTCGCCTTTTTCACTGCCTGCTGTACCTGCATGCCCACTTTCAATGACTGGTGTATAATGACACCCAGGTCTCGTTGCACCTCCCCTTTTCCTAATCAGCTATAATAATTTGTTTTCCTATTTTTGCCACCAAAGTGGATAACTTCACATTTATCCACATTAAATTGCATCTGCCATGAATTTGCCCACTCACCCAACCTATCCAAGTCACCCTGCATCCTCTTAGCACCCTCCTCACAGCTAACACTGCCACCCAGCTTCGTGTCATCAGCAAACTTGGAGATGCTGCATTCAATTCCCTCATCCAAGTCATTAATATATATTGTAAACAACTGGGGTCCCAGCACTGAGCCTTGCGGTACCCCACTAGTCACCGCCTGCCATTCTGAAAAGGTCCCGTTTATTCCCACTCTTTGCTTCCTGTCTGCTAACCAATTCTCCACCCACACCAATACCTTACCCCCAATACCGTGTGCTTTAAGTTTGCACACTAATCTCCTGTGTGGGACCTTGTCAAAAGCCTTTTGAAAATCCAAATATACCACATCCACTGGTTCTCCCCTATCCACTCTACTAGTTACATCCTCAAAAAATTCTATGAGATTCGTCAGACATGATTTTCCTTTCACAAATCCATGCTGATAGCCTCGTGTCTGCCATTTTTAGGATCAATAGCTTTATTCTTTTAGGTACTGGGGCTCTTTAAAAAAATTAACTGATATATTTGCAGAATACAATAATTTTCCAAAAGTGAAACGCAATTCAGTTTCTGAAACTCAACTCAAAACAATTTTTATCCTTATGTATATTAACTGAGTATGTTATTTTGGGAGACTTACTTAATTATGATAGTAGGCTCAGCTTATAACAGGGATACAATCCTTGCTTACCATGGAACATAAATTTCATGGCATGTTATATTCTGTAGATTACACTGGCTCCTCTGGAAACACATTTCCTTGTTTTTATAATAACCAGCATTTAAAATGATCCTTTGTGATGCACGAAAGAGAAGGGGTTTAGTTTAGTTTCATTTTCCACAATGCCATCCTTTCATCTGCTGGAGCAGCTTTTTATGATTGAGGGCTTTCTCAGAATAATGCTGCTCACTTTAGACCTCCTTTCCTTGGAAAGCTGCTCCATTGCACCTGAATCACAGTAGGAAAAGGGAGAAATAACACCCCCCCACCCCCACCTCTGAAGAGTGACAATCTGAGTGCGCTGTGAATATCATTGATAAAACAGCATTCAATTATTTCCTTCTTTCATAAGCTGTATCTGTACTTAATGGAATAAAGTAGGGGATTTTAATGCCTAGGAACAATAAAGTAAGAATGCTTAAGGTTACAGTATTGATCCAAGCTCTTCTTGAACCAACCCACTTCTTTCTCTAACAAAAGGCAAGAAGGGGATATCATGAACAATTTCACTCCTTGAAGGTAGTTCTGCTTATTTCAATCTTTCAGTGTGATTTCATTCCTCAGATCTTATCTCTGTTTCATCTTGTGATCCTGGCAGGCAGTACTCTACAAGCATTACTGTTGCTCAGCAGAGGCAGGAGTGCTTTTTCCAGCTCTTCTTTGTTGGGTCAACAGATAACCCTGGTCCAACAGAGAGCCAGGTCTAACAATCAGCCTGGTTTCCAGGGAGTTATTCTGTTTTTTTTTGAAAGAGGATATACTACAGAGTCAAATCTCCATATTGTTCTTCTCTGACCACTGTCCTTTGCCACTGATTATGAATTCTTCAGTGAAATCAGAAAAAGCTTTAATATTTGATATCAAAATACTTCATAATTAACTTCAATAGAAACTGGAATTGTGCATGTTTTCAAGAAAATGATTTGAGATCTGACTAAAATCTGACCTGTGTCCCAGCTGGTGACCCCACAAAGCCATATTAGTAGGATTTCTTGAAGATAGTCTGATTCTGACTCGGTCCCTGCTTTCATTGCCCATTTCAACTTGGCAGCAGCAACAAAAGTATGTTGTCTGAAGAAGCTTTGCAATTTCAGCCTCTCAGTATTAATGAATGTGAATCTGAACCTCTTTGCTCCTTCCAAGGCTCCTTTTTAAATACCAATTTGTTGGATATTTATTCTCTTGCTTGTTCATCTTTCTTCTTCAGCATCGTAACCATTAGGGCAATCACTTCACAGCGCTGACTCTCAATCAGGGTTTGATTCCTTTCACTGTCTATAAGGAGTTTGTATGTTCTCCCCTGACCACGTGCTCTTCTTCTACATGCTCTGGTTTCCTCCCGAATTCCAAAGACGTATGATTAGGGTTAGTGAGTTGTGGGCAAACTGTGCTGGTGCCAGTAGCATTGGACACATTGCAAGCTGCCCAGAACAATCCTCACTGGGTTTGTACATGTGACAAATAAAGCTAATGGTAACCTTAAAAATCTTAAAATTCATCACTTCACATTCCTCTATGTTAAATGTTACATTGCTCCTATTAACCCCGGGCTAATTTGCTATTTTAATGTAATCATAGTTAACCAAACTTGATTTTTAAAATCATCTATAAGTTTTAACCCTTTTAACCAACATATGTAAATCTCTCATATATATGTCTCTCTGAGCACTGATTCCAAGAATAAATTTTGGAGCACAGTACGCTTTGACTCTTCTGTTTATGGCCCTTAAATCAGGTTTCTGTCTTTAATCAAGATCAACAGCAGTAAAAACGGGGTGAAAAATGACCCTTTTGCTATTTCCTGGATTACTATCTACTGGATGCTGCAGGAAAATTATTAGTTCACATATCTAACTAAGGACCAGACCAGGTTGACTTGTTTCTCCTTTTACTTGCAGAAATACACTTCCCCCATGCAGTAAAAGAATTGAATCTTAAAAAAGAGACAGACAAGATTCTGTTCATGTTGGCGTTCTTGAGCAACACACACTAAATGCTGGAGAAACTCAGCAGGCCAAGCATCAGCTATGGAAGAAAATAACAGGTGGAAGAGATAAGGAGCTGAAGAAGAAGGAATCTGATTGGAGAAGACAGTAGAACATATGTAAGAAAAGAAGGTGGGGAACCAGAGGGAGGTGATGAGTGGGTTGTGAAGGCAGGCAAGGGGAAGAGAAAAGGTGATAGTCACTGGAATGAGGGAAAACAAAAAGGAAGCAGTGTTTCACCTCTCACCTCCTAGATTCTCACATCATTCCTTTTCACCCCTCTTCCCCACCCATCTACCTTCCTCCCCTCATCTGCGCTCACTTATTTCCTGCCAGACTTGTGTACCTCCCCCGCCCTTTTATATTCTGGCTTCTGAACCTTTCCTTTCCATCCCTGATGAAGGGTCTCAGTCCGAAATATTGACTGCTCATTTCTCTCCATGGCTGCCACCTGACCTGTTGAGTTCTTCCAGCATTTTCTGTGTGTTGCTTTGGAATTGGAATAGGCTACTTGGCCCTTTGCATCTCTCCCCCCCACCCCCCCCCCACTCCCCTTCATTTGAGTCACCGAACACTTACTACATGGATGTTTCTGTGAAGAATGAACATTCAGATTGCATTCTAGACCTGTTGGCAGATACTAAATTGCTTAATGCTAATAACCTGTCACAGTAGACAGGATAAGAATGCCTGCAGAGGAAGAGTCTTAGGGTTGCATATGGTGACAAGCATATACTCTGATAATAAGTTTTACTTTGAATTTTGAAAATAGCGGGACTAGTGAATGAGGCATGGTAAAGTATTAGTTAAAGAGTCAGTTTCGAGTAGCCATCCCCAAAAGCCATGAAGTTATGCAGTGGTGCTTCATTGCTTTTACAGGCAGAGAGTGTAGAATTAACTTGGAATTCTGTTTTATATTGGCATTGGAAATCGACATTCACATGGAAATCTTGACAGGAATGTACTTTGCTGTGATGTGTAACATAGCCAGTTCCATGCTGACCCACACTGTTAATTATAGAACATAGAATAGCACAGCACAGTACAGGCCCTTCGGCCCACATCGTTGTGCCGACCCTCAAACCCTGCCTCCCATATAACCCCCCCACCTTAAATTCCTCCATTAAATTCTCAACAGAAACAAGGTTTAGGTGAATCAGCAGAACCAACTTGCACGGCTGGAAGCACAGTCCAGGACTGAGGTTTTTTTGACCCAGGAAATGAAAAAGACAATTGATGAGGGAAGAAAATAAATGTCTGCATCATGTTTGCTTCATGGTAGCTTTTTTAAAAATAATAAGGTTTGTGATCTGGCATGTTAACAAAGGTGACAACACACTCCAAAGAAAGAGAAGGGAGTGATTTCTGCTTTGAATCAGCCTTAGCTATGATTTTGTAAGCAGCATTGTTGAATGGGGCTAAGGCATCATATCTAAATTGCTAATGCATCTGTGGCCTTTGGACCCATTGTCCAATAAGTACATCTATCATTTTTGTCCCTGAAGGTGGCAAATCCCATAGAGCAAATCCACAAAACTGCATTTGAGTCGAACTAACATCTGATAGTGAAGCATGTACATTTAATCACAAATGATGCCAATTTCAGATGCTCACTCTCACTTATCAGTAACTGTTCCCTGTGGGGGAATATTGAAATGCCAATGGCTTTGGGCAAATCAAATATTCTGAAATAAACTATAATGATTTGGAAATGGCTATTTTGGAATTTTTTGCCTGTGTTCTAACTAAGAACATGAAACTTGTACTTCAATTTATTTTAGGGAAAAGGTCTGTAATGATGACCTTTCAAATCAAACTGTTCCTAAAGGAATTAAAATTTAATTTATCCAGGTCTGATCTTGATATCTAGAGAATATGTGAACCTTTTCTGCCTGAAGTAAATATTATGTCTGCCTTGAAAGCTGTCATTTGCACAGTTCATAACAGGCATTTAAAAAGCGCGTCCATTTGCCAAGAGGTCATTCGTACAGCTGCCCCATTCCCAACACAACTTATACTGCCGGGGGAAATTACACGGAAACAGTTGCAACAGTTCAGCACTCCCTAGCAGATTTTTTTTTTAAACTGGCAGTTTTAGCTTAGCATTTTAAAGAGCAAATTATGTCCAGTTCTTGACAGGGTAGCTATAATTAAAGTAAAATTGATGTAAATTGTCACTGTTTACTTGGCCACTCAGGAGGATTTTTAACTTGTTTAATCAACTGCAGCTGCATCATAATGAAAAGAGCTGTTTTATAATGTATCCGAAAATTCGTCATTAAGGAGGCACTTATCTCTTTGCCGTGCCAATCTAAAGTGCGCCAAGACCTATGCAAAAAAAGGTCACTCTTCTAAAGTGCATGACAGATAATGACCGGACTTGCTGTAAAGTTCCCTTTTCATAATATAAATAAAAACGAGTGCCAGTTTCCAGGGCACAGACAGACATGGGCTTTTGCAGAAAATGATGGTAATCATTGCAGCAGCCGTGCTTGAAAGCAAACAAAGGGCCTGGTGCTGCTATGATTACTGCTTGATTGAACATTGCATTTTTGCTAGAAGCTATTAACAGTGCAGCATTAGCTTTATTACCCTGCTGAGATTCAAAGAGAGGGAAGAACATTTCCACAATGTGTGAAAGAAAAGGAAAAACAAGGCAAAATTGTAGATTTGCTTGCCTGCCTGGTTCATTCAGGCACTCTGATTAATGGAAATGAATGCAGCAAATGATGGAACAGATTGATCAATTTTCTCTAATGATTATAATACAAAGGACAAAATGAAAGCAGATAGCGAGACAAAATTGCCCGATATTGAGGACCATACAAATGTGCATTGCTTTCACCCACTTAGTTAATCAGAAAGAATATTAGAAATGTTCTGAAAAATGGCGATTGTGTAGGATACAGTATTTTTGTCCAAGATATTCCAATAATGATTTTTTATTAAATAAGATACTAAATTTCCAAAACACCAAATCCAATTATTCTGAAATTTTGGTTCTGCCAGTAACTGACAGTGGCTATTAATGCAGTTTCTTAATTTACATCTTTTCATTGTGATGGAAGTTACTAAAATATGATAATGAATGATGAAATATGAACTATATGGAAAATTTGATATACCTTTTCCTTGTTTATTTTGGACCTTTTGCTCAATTTATTACAGCTTTGCTGAAAACAGACTTTGTGACCCTTGTTTAAATCAAAATATTGCAGAACCAAAATTTTTGATTAACTAAAATCCTTCAAGTATAAAACCACATTCAAGATTACCGCAAGTATGTAGTATTTGTACATAATTGCAATTACTTCTAAGGAAATGTAACCTTCTTCAATATACACAATCAGCATCCATGATTTTGACTCTGGCATTTTCAGTTTTTATGAATATTTGGGTCATTATCTTCCATTAATGTTTTATATTTTTAAACTAATTCATTCTGACCTTAATTTTTTGTGGTACTAAGGAAGGATAATGAGAATTCTCTTCACAGTTGTTTAAGTTCATTGTTGTCATTCCTCTTCACACCTTGTGGTGCATCAGACGGTAACGTTTGAAGTTTCCTTAGCATTTTGTCTGTTTTTTACGATGCCATTGCTAGTTCAACGCTCAACCCAGTACGGATGGAAAGTATGCAAGGAGCTGTCCGGAATCGAACCAGAAACCACTCACCTCGAAGTCTGGTGCAGGCGCCACTACACCACTGATCAATTTTAAGTACGTTATTTCACATAAAAAAATAGCGATAATCAATGCAGATTGTTCCTAAGTTATACAATTGTGAATGATGATGGTGTGCATTTACAGAATGACCTTCAACCTCAAGATATCCCAAAGTATTTCACATACAAGGCATCTCCATCAAAATGTAAAATTGCAATGTATAAAATCCCTGCTAATTAAATATAGCACAACCTGATCCTACAATCAAAGGAATCAATCTTGTGATGATTAAGAGAGGATTGCTATCCTGATCATCAAGAGTAACATCCTGGACGTTTTAAAGTAGTGTTGTGAAATCCTTTGTTCTTTTGCAAGGCAGGTAGTCGTCTAATCCAAAACTCCAGCCTGGCCAAATTGTTGTAGCATTTCTGTATATGTACTACATCAAATGCTCTGCTACTAAATGATGAAAGACCTATAAATTACAATAGTTTAATTTCCTTAAAGGTATATTCCACAAACTTGATCTACATATTAATATCTTGTCACTTTGAACCAAAGTACAATCATTTGAAATGGATAACTGTAGAGATAAAAACGGGTTAAGCTAGAAAAAGATATATAAATTTAAGTAGAATATTCATTTTAATAGAATTAATTTGTCCAATCAATGATATTGAAAGAGGTGACCAATTTAATAATATCTTTTTTACATGGTTCAATAAAGTAAGAAAGTTTTCTTTAAGCAGGTGTTTGTAATTCTTAGTGATTGTTACACCCAAGTAAGTAAATTGATTCCTTACAATTTTAAAAGGAAGATTAGTATTAATTGATACCAAATTATTTAAAAGAAATTATTCACTCTTATGTAGGTTCAATTTATATCCTGAAAACTAGCTAAAACAGGAGAGTAAAGAAAGTACACCAGGTAACGAGGTCTCAACATTAGAGATAAAAAGCAATATATCATCAGCATAAAGTGAGATTTTGTGGGTGATACCTCTCCTTAAAATACCACAGATATCATTAGATTCTTGAAAAGCAATGGCAAGGGGTTCTAAAGCTAGATCAAAAAGCAAAGGACTCAACAGACAGCCTTGACTAGTTCCGCAGTGAAGTTTAAATGGTTTGAAATTTTGAAAATTAGTAGAACCCGAGCAGAAGAAGATAAATAAAGTAATTTAATCCATTGAATAAAATCTGGTTCAAAATTAAATTTTTCTAAGGTTTTAAATAAATAATTCTACTAAACCTGATCGAAAGCATTCTCAGCATCTCAGGATATCACACATTCCGATATCTCCTGAGAAAGAGAGTGAGTAGCATTCAATACACGGCATATATTAAAATGGGAATGTCGGTTTTTAATGAATCCAGTCTGATCATCAGAAATAATGTCAATCCTATGAGCCAGAACTTTAGAAAGAATTTTAGTATCAACATTGAGTAATGAAATTGGCCTATATGAAGAGCATTCAGTTGGATTCTTGTTCTTTTTTAGGATGAGCGGAATAGAAGCTTCATAAAAAGATTCGGTGTTGTTGCAGGACAAGATATCAAGTTGAAGACATCTGATTTACATATTTTGGCCTTTAGCTCTCTTATAGCTGGGAGGGTGCTTTTGTTTAAATGGAAAGATGTTTCTCCTTCTACTCATGCTCAATAGTTATGCGATGTTATGTCATGCTTAGATTTAGAAAGGATTCGTTGTTCAATTTCTGAATCTCGTCAAGACTTTCAAACATTGTGAGGACCCTTTCTGAATTATTTTCTAAACTTTCAAAACCCTCAATTTATTGTTTAAATTTAGATGTTGGCTATTAGTCATTTTTGTTATATGAGAAGGTATTTTACCTTTTTTTCTCCTTAATAAATAGCTTCGGTCTTGGTAGGGGTTAGACTTTTTTTTTGTAATAAATTAGCATATTTCAATATAACTTTGACTAACCTACATGAATATAGGGTAATGAGATTGTTATTATGAATAGATATAATGTAATTAGTAGTTTTTTTTTACCTTTATATATACTTTCTTGTATTCTGTATCCTTCTATGTAGAAACTAATAAAAATATTGAAAGAGAAATGGATAACTGTGTCTTGTTTACTTTCCACTTCTGTTCAGGAGCTGTTGGCATCAGATGTTTGCAATATTGCAGTATAGGTCTTATCTTCTGGAAGCAAGGAAGATTTAATCAGTTGCTTCATTATTTCCAGACAGAAATCTATTGAGTGGGCTATTGAGAGTTAAATGAAGCATTTAATCTTAACTGTATTAATGCAGACAAAAGGTGGTTTGAATTCTCTTTCCAGAAAAGGAAACCAAATGTATCTTGAAGTTCATTTTAGACAGGATGGTCGCAATGAGCTAAATAAAAATTACGTAAATCTGGTATAATCTTAATCTTGAGTCCTTTCAAAATGCATGGAATTTTCTTATGTTAAGAAGTAGCTATTGGTCAAAACTACCTCAATAGCTGTGAAAATTTTTTAAATTGCTATTAATTTTCTTTTACGTTGATACATTGAATACATTGTGGGTAGTTTTTATGAATAATTTTTGTTTCAATGATCATTGTGTCTCTGTTGTGTGCCTAACTGCTTTTGTTTGACATTAGCAACCGTTCTCATTACCAGTTTACCAGTGATATGTTTCCTCTTGGTCAGAGCAAATTATTAAAAGTTAGTTTGTTTGACATCATTATCCAATTCTAATCAGAAACATTTCTTTTAGACAGTGTTTGTACAGTAAGGAATGGTAACTCTGAGAAGTGATAAGGAACTTGAGATCATGTATTGTTACCTTGGACTAATCCATATTAACTATAATTCTGACATAATACCACCCCAGATGCCAAGGTGAGATTAAAATCTGTGAAAGTGGGAATAATTTTCAGCTTCATAATGTCAATAACTATCCAAGATATCTGCCTCTTACCCAGCAGTTTGTTTCTTATTGCAGAATTAAGAAGTCTCTCAACTTCTATACTCAAGGAAAGGAGACTTCATTCAATTTTCCTATCAGCCTAGGGAGCAGAGAGGACATGGACATTTGCATGAATTGCAGGATAGCTGAAGTTCAAGAATGCAGAGACTTACGCGCATCTCCTTGCAGAGCCAATATTTCATGCGAATAACCTTAATTTGTCCCATGCCCAAGGAGCAGGCTTCCTTTGGGCACTTTTCTTAAACAGCCTCCCCAGATACTTCTAGCATTCTCTAATGCCCTGCTTGTCTGCAGCTTCCATTCATTTGGTAGAAAGATCCCAGTAGCTTGAAGATTGTTGCTTAAATTTCAGAGCTGCTTGCAAAGTTTGCATTGCTGAGTTGCATGCTGATACCTGACCACTGTGTTCTGGGAACTTCACTAATGCCTTACCTCCATAATCAACAATTCCTAAGAGTAAATTGATATATATCAAAGTCTAAGGGAATCTTTTCTATAGTATAGTATTGTACCTGTGCTGCATGGATGTATGAGCCTGGACTAGGAGGATGGGTTCTGAGTTTTGTACCGCAATGCTGATAAGGCAAATTTGTTTCAATATTATCCTTGTTCTTTGATTGGAATGTCATTCTCTTGTCATCAGTCTAAGAAAGCTGGACCAGTTGTTGATGATGCAGAATTTGTGCATCATTGGGTAGGTCAAGGAATTACACAAACAACATGATGTATGTGAAACCCCCAAAACGTCAACTGTACTTTTTTCCACAGATGCTGCCTGGCCTGCTGAGTTCCTCCAGCATTTTGTGTGTGTTGACCAAAATGGATGCGCTAAAATTTCTGGGCTAATTGACCTGAAATTGGCAACTGCCTTTGCACGGATCTTAAATGTGTCACATTCTTCTTAGTCAATTATGAAATTCTTTAATTAAAATATTTTAGTATAAATCACAATATAAATATTGCCTAATATTTATAACACTGTAACATACTTGATATAAAATGAATCAAATTCACCATAAGAAGAGCAATACTGGAATTTAACTTGAAAATCATGTTATTTCTTTTCAATATCATGCTCCAGAGGAGGCCTGTGATTAAAATGCCTGGGGTGAGATTGTATTACTGACGCAACTGCCAATCCTGTGAGATTATTTTTAACAGCAGATTAATTCTGCTTATTTAAAACAAATGTAACAATGTATTACTTTTACAACTGCAAAGATTTTGTTACAATGATGTACTCTTTGTTCATTGGCTCTTATAAGACACGGAAGCAAAATGGAGGTGGAGGAGAGCATAATAGATATGATGTTTCCTTATTCATCTGAGGCACAGTGCATCTCCAGGGTCCCACTTCAGACCATTAAGAGTAGAATATGATTTTCCACTTCAGTAACTAGTCACATACCCAACAAATGGAGTCAGCAATAGGTCACGGCGCATAAAATTAGTGCATTCTGCATCATCTGTGCATGAATATTGTAATACTTCCGATTGGCATTTACTTTTTAATAGTCAGTTTGTTTTCTTCAGCAGCATCATGAAAGGTCCTAATGTAAATTCAAACAAAGAAAGACCTTACAAGAGGGCAAGGATGTTATGCAGAGGCATCAGAAATTCTTTTTTTTAATTATTATTTTATATTTTCAGTACAGATGGTCCAAATTAGCTCAATGCACCATTTTAAACAGGCACCCTTTAAATAAATGAAGACAATGTTCAAAGGTTTCAAAGGTACATTTAATGTAAGAGAAATGTATACAATATACATCCTGAAATACTTCACAACCGTCCATGAAAACAGAGGAGTGCCCCCAAAGAATGAATGACAGTTCGTTAGAACTTCAAAGCCCCTTCCAACTCCCCCCCCTACATGTAAGCAGCAGCAAAGCAACAAACCTCCCCTCCCCCACCAGCAAAAAAAAGGCATCGGCACCCACCACTGAGAACTCAGGCGTGCTGCAAAGCTACAGCAAAGACACGGACTTGCAGTACCCCAAAGACTACTTGTTCACCCAGTATTCTACATACCACAGGCTCTCTCTCTCTCTCTCCCTCCCTAATAAGGGAGAAAGAGACGTCTCCATTTCACAGTGCACTTCAACAAAGTGCTTTGCATTTAGACTATATTTTAGTTAATACATTAAAAGGTACTATGTAAAGTAAAATTTTCCAAAACTTGTGGCTTTAAAAGAGCAAAATGATTTATTAATTAATTTTGTATTTGTGTTAAGTACTTTTAAAATGACTGAACAAACATTCATTTTTGTCATTTTATATGTGGCAATAAAATTTTAAAATGTTAGTTGCTTAAGAAGTCAGGAAATATATCAGGAAATAATCTTCATCAGAGACCAGTCAGGAATTTGGAGCATTTATTTGATGGCTCTTGCATATGACATATCAGGGCCAAATGGCCTAATTCTGTACTTATATCTTATGGTCTTATATAGTCAGTATTTATCTAAACTTTAAAGCTCATTATAAAATCAATATACTATATTAGTAAAAGTAGCTTGCATCATACACTGGGATGCTTCCTTCAGTTACCTAATGAGGTAACTGTAGCTTTTAGCCAGGAGAAGATGCTATCAGATGGTGCTCAAACTTCTTAGAGTGTTTTGACCCTTAACCACTACACTCTCCTCTGGCGGGTCAGCAATGGTGGCCAAATCACTTCCCATCAGCTCCTGAATTCCAGCTCAACTCCCCTCACCTGCTCCATACCCAGCAAGAGGCTCTTTCTGCTTCCTCCCCCATCCTGCGAGCTGCTTGGTTCTTGCCCTTTTCATCAAGGCCCAGTGCAGACAGCAACCTCCATGCTGACCTTGCTGGGAACCCTCTACAGCCGATCTCCATGGAAAATAGCCACATCTGCCATCCTTTGTCCTTGCATTCCTGGACTAAGGACTGATACTTCAGGGCCTTCCTCTCGTGAGCATCCTTGCATCCTTCCTCCCTTGGTACTGTGAGCTCCACCAGGATAATTTTCTTATCTTCGGTGATATGGTTAACACGAGAGGACACAGTTTTAAGGTGCTTGGAAGTAGGTAAGTTTTTTATGCAGAGAGTGGTGAGTGCGTGGAATTGGGCTGCTGGTGGTGGTGGTGGAGGCAGGTACAATAGGGTCTTTTAAGAGACTCCTGGATAGGTACATGAAGCTTAGAAAAATAGAGGGCTATGGGTAGCCTGAGGTAATTTCTAAAGTAAGTACATGTTTGGCACATCATTGTGGGCCGAAGGGCCTGTATTGTGCTGTAGGTTTTCTATGTTCTATGATATCTTGAGTTGAGCATGATGTCCTCCTAAGTGGTTCTCAGTGAATTCTCTTAATGGTGACTGTTTGTGTGTGACATTATTTAACATGGGGAGACTAATACACAGCAACTACCACACGATCCTTTACAGATCGGGGTCAGGATCCAATGCCAAAGAGTGCAAGATGACTGGGGACCCTTCATTGCCACAGCCTTCCTCTGTTCTCACTGTGGTTGTGATGTGTCATCATCTTCCAGCAGCTCCACCATTGAGTCCTTGGTTGGATAACTTTGTCTGGAACTTCCCCATTGACCTCACTGCCCTGGGTCAGCCCATCAGGGGCTCAGGTCCGGACAACATCATTCTCAGGATCGCAGGAACTTACAAGCCTCTTCAACACAACAAGGTGATGATCCTCGGATAAGAAAATCACCATATTATTTCATACTTCACAAATAGCAACGATTACAGGAGAAAATAACAGGAGCATTAAATCCATAGAAAGAGTGTCATGTAATTTCCAGAAACAGCAGTAAGTCTTGGTATTTGGAATGAGTTAGTATTCAGCAAGGAAGCTGATGAACACTTCCCAGCTCTTAGCTCCATCCCTCTCCCTCCTGTCTTGTCCTATCATTTTGGATCTCCCCCTCTCCCTCCCACTTTCAAATCTCTTACTATCTAAGATGTAACTAGTAGAGTGGATAGGGGAGAACCAGTGGATGTGGTATATTTGGATTTTCAAAAGGCTTTTGACAAGGTCCCACACAGGAGATTAGTGTGCAAACTTAAAGCACACGGTATTGGGGGTAAGGTATCGATGTGGATAGAGAATTGGTTAGCAGACAGGAAGCAAAGAGTGGGAATAAACGGGACCTTTTCAGTACTCGTTGGAATTTAGAAGATTGAGGGGGGATCTGATTGAAACGTATAAAATCCTAAAGGGATTGGACAGGCTAGATGCAGGAAGATTGTTCCTGATGTTGGGGAAGTCCAGAACGAGGGGTCACAGTTTGAGGATAAGGGGGAAACCTTTTAGGACTGAGATTAGGAAAAACTTCTTCACACAGAGAGTGGTGAATCTGTGGAATTCTCTGCCACAGGAAACAGTTGAGGCCAGTTCATTGGTTATATTTTAGATATGGCCCTTGTGGCTAAAGGGATCAGGGGGTATGGAGGGAAGGCTGGTGCAGGGTTCTGAGTTGGATGATCAGCCATGATCATAATAAATGGCGGTGCAGGCTCGAAGGGCAAAATGGCCTACTCCTGCACCTATTTTCTATGTTTCTATGTTTCTTTCATTTAGTCCTTACGAAGGGTCTCGGCCCGAAACGTCGACTGTACCTCTTCCTATAGATGCTGCCTGGCCTGCTGCGTTCACCAGCATTTTGTGTGTGTGCTGGTTGAAGAAATAATATGTTGAATGTGAGAGTAAACTAGTCATTAATGTAAGAACAGACTGTAAGAGACATTATTGTTGATTGAAAAGGAAAAATTGGTGAGGACAATTCTGGGTCACTTATAGATTGAGGTGGAATACTTTAAATTGGAACATAAGGAAATGGCAGAATAATCAAACCAATACCATACAAATTCAGGAGCATCAACAGTCCAGTACAAAAGCAAAAATAAAGAAACTAATATTAGTTTTGGAGATGTTAATGAGCCTGAATCCTAATAAATCCCAAGGACCTGATCAACTACATCCCAGTGTTTTGAAGGAGGTTTGTTTATGGAGGTAATGGATCTTCAATTCATCAGTTCAAGAATTTCAAAATTTCTATAGATTGATGTTCACTAGTGAATCCTAGTATTTAAAAAAGGACCGAAACGAGGAGAAAAGGAGGAAGTATTCACCTATTAGCTTGACAATAGTAGTTGGCTAAATATTGGAATCTATAAGAAGTCATGTGACTTCAACAGAAAAGATTCTGCATATGCTGGATGTCCAGAGTAACACACACAACGCACACTCACCTTCCAGTTGAGGCAACACTTCACCTGTGAATCTGTTGGGGTCACCTATTGTAGCTGTTGCTCCCACTGTGGCCTCCTCCACATTGGTGAAACCGACATAAATTGAGGGACCGTTTTGTCGAGCACCTCCGCTCCAACCGCCCAAAGGGGCATTTCCCAGTGGCCAATCATTTCAATTCCTATCCCCATTCCATCCTGACATGTTGGTCCATGGCCTCCTTTTGCCACAGTGACGGTGGAGTAGTAACACCTCATATTCTGCCTATGTCGATTCCAAACTGATTGCATGAACATCGTTTTCTCCTTCTGGTAATTTATTTTTCTTTCTCCATTCCCCACTCTGGCCTCTTAATTCTTCTCCTCACCTGCCTATCACTTCCTCTCTCCTTCCCTTTCTCCCATTGTTCTCTGTCCTCTCTGATCAGATTGCTTCTCCTCCAGCCCTTTACCTTTTCTGCCCACCTCGCTTCAGCTATCATCTTCTAGCTAATCCTCCTTCCCTCCTCCCACTTTTTCTTCCCTCTTCCTTTCCAGTCCCAAAGAATGGTCTCAGCCCCTAACATCAACTCTGTACTCATTTCCATAGATGCTACCTGATCTACTGAGTTCCTCCAGCATTTTGTGTGTGCTACACGTAACATCAAGAAATGTGTAGTTTGATTGAATAGTGTCAATAAATATTTATTAAAAAGAGAGGGAACCAGTAGATATGGTGTGTTTGGTTTTTCAGAAGCTTTTAATAGGTCTTGGCAAGAGGTTGGTGAATAATATCAGAACGCTCAGAGGACAGGATGTTTGCCATGTGGAGGATGCAAGTTTTGCAGAATTCAAATCATTTTGAAGTCTTACTGGAACACAATGACATGGATATTAACAGGAGTTGATTCAATTGTTTGAATCCCTCAAGGTGCAAGTTTGATTCTTGATAACTAACAACCTCAAAAATAATGCTGATTAACAAACATATCTTCCATCCTGCAGGAAGGTTTCTGGAGAATAGTTCAGGTGTAGGTAGGTCTTGTTCCATCAGGTAGCATAAAGGCAAAAAATGAATGGGGTGGATTGGGTTGGTTATGAAAGATTAGTCATGAATAACAAAAAAAAGTTCAGGTGCTGTAGCCCACCTGAGGGAGCTGGACTGTCAAGAAATTGAATGCAATCATTCTGCTGGATATTAGCAAAGAATTCTGAGACCAGTTCCAGTCCACACTCACCAGAATTGCTTTGAATGGGATTTGATTTCCATATCGACTGCGGCATCCTGCGACTATTCATGTAAATGCTTTCTTCTCTCAGTTAGTAAATAGCCAAAACCAGAACATACTATAAAGACCACATCCTCCTTCATGATTATTACAGACTGTACAAACATGTATAATAATTAAGTATATTAAAGTATCTACATATTTCTATGTGTTTGAGATCAGATAAGAAATATACTACACCATTACTGTATTTACAAATTCAGCATATCCGTGGATGCAAATAAAAATTAATTTCAAATTATTGCCATGTTATTTATATTTAATTGTAAATGCAATTCTACTGTATGTAAGGGGTTTCTTGTTTTATGTTACCGCTAAAGCTAATAAAATGGCTTTTCTGTAATGTTAACTGCTGAGTTAACGGTAGCAGCTTGTTTGGGTTATAATTACTGATAACGGGAATTGTATTCATTTGCTAACCAATTGAGATAGATGTTATTCTTTCTTGTGTGTCTGTAAACTATTGTTTTCGTGGGCTTTGGGCAGAAGGCGCGATGGGGACAGAGAGAGGAGACGCGATGAGAGAGATGCTGTAAGCTGGGCAAGGATTGGAGTCCAAGGCCCAGGGCTTTACTGGAGGAGAACTGAAGAGGAAGGACATGCTGGATGCACTCTGGTCAACCTGTGGTTGGTCCCAGGCAGCGGGTCGAGGAGGTTGTAGGGGATCGAATAGTGGAAAGAAGACTCCATTAATTGAGCTCCAACGGTTGTGCACGGGGTGGTTGAACTTTGATAAGTTTGGTGCCTTTTACTTTCCTTTTATATTGTATCTCTATTAATTACATAATTCCAGTAAAATCTATAAAGTGTAATCTGTAAATCGCACATTGTGTGCTGTCCGTTAATTGATGGTGTGGGGTACATCACACGACATCCACACAAACTTGATTACCCAGTTTGGTGGGGCCAAAGGCTGCTCCCCCTAGACGAAAACGAGCTGAGCGAGCCTGAGGCTTACCAGGGGGCTACAGGGAGAATACCAAAAATACAAATACACAGTTGTTTCATTTCAACTACGCTGTCAGGTTGTTGAGACATCCTCAATTACCACTGGACCATAAAATAATTGTGTGACAACAGATAGAGAAGATGTTCTGACAAGACTATGAAATTGTGCTCTGGTGCTTATTGGCCATTGCTGACCTTCAGCACGTCTTTCCATATAACATCGACTGTAGTTCCTTTGGGGGCTGTGTTTGGCAATGACAGCATGTCATATTTGGTTAATGAAACTATTTAACTTTCTTGTGTATTGTGCCATGCAAAGGTCATTGATTCCCATCCGCAACTGGCAGCCACTTCATAAGTGTCAAATACAAAACAACTAACCTAGTATTACAGAGCCTATCTTGCATAGTTTAAAAGTGCAACTCTTATTTATGTAACAAGTGTATTGTTAATGATTACAATCTACATTGCTCGATGACCATTTTGGGTACTGTTGGTGGAATTTGCAGAAATTAACAAAAGACATAGTTCTGTAAATTATAGGATTAGATTAGATTATGAGGACACGCAGTCCTCTTTTATTGTCATTTAGTAATGCATGCATTAAGAAATGATACAATTTGTTCCTCCAGAATGATATCACAGAAACACAAGACAAACCAAGACTAAAAAACTGACAAAAACCGCATAATTATAACATATAGTTACAACAGTGCAAGCAATACCGTAATTTGATAAAGAACAGACTATGGGCACAGTAAAAAAAATCTCAAAGTCTCTCGAAAGTCCCATCATCTCACACAGACGGTTGAAGGAAGAAAACTCTTCTTGCCATGAGCTTCCAGTGCCGCAAACTTGCCGATGCAGCATCCTGGAAGCCCCCGACCACAGTCCGACTCCGAGTCCATCCGAAAACTTCGAGCCTCCGACCAGCTCTCCGACACCGAGCACCGAGCACCATCTCTGCCAAGCGCTTCGACCCTGACCCCGGCAACAGGCAATAGGCAAAGCTGAGGATTTGGAGCCTTCCCCTCCGGAGATTCTCGATCGCACAGTAGCAGCGGCAGCAAAGCGGGCATTTCAGAAGTTTCTCCAGGTGTTCCTCTCTGCTTCTCATGGATGTCTCCATCAAATCAGGATTGTGCACGGCATCTTACTTCACAAAATATACGATATCAATTCAGAGCGGCCGCGCGCGCTGCGTCGTGCTGTCATCTTCTCCTCCCCCTCCCTTGGGTCAAGTTTTAGGAACACACACATAATCCTGGAGGAACTCAGCAGGCCAGGCAGCTTCTGTGAAAAAGAGTAAACCTTTGTTTTGGCCCTTCTTTTGTTTCAGCCTTTGATTACTTCACATTATGTCAACCTGACAGCATAAATATTAGTGACGTGTTACACTGCCATGAGCACAAAAACTTTTATGCATGTAATTACTTCTGTATCAATCTCCACAGCATCTAGCAACCTGATGATTATTTTCTCAGAGGCTGAACCAGAATGTCCTTGAAGAGGGTGAACCCTTGCTAGATATCAGGCCCCAGTGGTGTGCCTGGCCAAATACTGGAAATCTATGCTGATGAACTGACTGGACATCTTCAACTCTTACTGCTACAGCCCAAGTTTCCCACATGCTTAGAGCATAAGACACTGGAGCAAAATTAGGCCATTCAGCCCATCGAGTCCACCCACCATTCCATTTTGGCTGATCCCAGATTCTATTCAACCCCATACACCTTCCCTCTCACCATATCCCTTGATGCCCCGATCGATGAGACCCAACATAGATTGGGAGACCACTTCATTGAGCACCTATGATCTGTCCGCCAGAAAAAGCACGCTTCCCAGTGGCCACCTATTTCAATTCTACTTTCCATTCCCATTCCAACATGTCAGTCCTTGGACTCCTCTACAGCCACAATAAGGCCACAGTCAGGTTGGGGGAGTAACACCTTATATTCCATCTGAGTAGTCTCCAACCTGATGCATCAACATCAATTTCTTGAACTTCTGGCAATTGCCCCCCTTCACCATGTCCCATTCTTGTTTCCCACTCACATCTTCACTTCTTACCTGCCTGTCACATCCCTCTGCTAATCCTTCCATTTTCCTTTCTTCCATGATCTTCTGTCCTCTCCTATCAGAGTCCCCCCTTCTCTAGCCCTTTTTCGCTTTCACCAACCAATTTCCCAGCTCTTTCCTTCGCCCTCCCCCCTCCTGGTTTCACCCATTACCAGCCATCTTATACTTCCTCCCTCCCCCACCTTCTTCGTCTGACTCTTTGCCCCTTCCTTTCCAGTCCTGGTGAAAGGCCTCACCCTGAAACATCAACTCTTTTCCATAGATGCTGCCTGGCCTGCTGCATTTCTCCAGCATTTTGTGTAGGTTGCTTGGAATTCTGGCATCTGCAGATTTTTGTGTGTTTGGGCATTATCCTCCATATAGTCATGTAAAATTCACAAAGATGATTTGCAAATCATGTTTTAAATATAAGACCATCAGACCACAAGACAGAGGAGCAGAATTAGGCCATTTGGTTCATCAAGTCTGCTCCACTATTGAATCATGACTGATCCTTTTTACCTCTCCTCAATCCCACTTTCCAGCTTTCTCCCCAGAACCTTTGATGTTGTGGCCAATCAAGAGCCTATGAATCTCTGCCTTAAATACACTCAACAACCTGACCTCCTCACCCATCTGTGGTAACAAATTTGTCAAATTCACCACCCTCTAGCTAAAGAAATTTCTCTGCATCGCTGTTTTAAATGGACGCCCCTCTTTCTTGAGGCTGTGCCTTCTCTTCCCAGACTCTCCCACCATAGGAAATATCCCTTCAACATCTACTCTAACTAGGCCCTTAAGCATTCCAAAGGTTTCAATCAGATCCCCCCTCCTCCTTTGAAATTCCAGCAAGTACAGGCCCAGAGCCATCAAACATATGATAATCCTTTCTTTCCTGGCATCATCCTTGTAAACCTCCTCTGAATCCTCTCCAATGCCAGCACATCTTTTCTTAGATAAGGAGCCCAATACTGCACACAATACTCAAGGTGAGATCTTCTGCAACCTTCCTGTTTCCTCAGCGTGACCAGTCCCTCCACCAGTATTCATATCATCTGTTAACTTGGCAACAAAGCACTCATTCCAAAATCTAAATCATTGATTTATAGTTGAGCTAATTAGACTAGTAATCAAAAATGCAAGTAAACTATTTTTCTGTCCTTTCATTTATTGAACATCCATGTGCCTATCTAAGATATTTACCTCTACCAAAACCACAGCCAGTGCATTCCAGGCTCCTACTAATCTCTGTATAAAAAACTTGCCCCATACATCTCCTTTGAATTTACCCCTCTCACTTTAAATGCATACCCTTGGGTATTAGATATTTCAACCATGGGAAAAAAAGATACAGGCTGTCTAATTTGTCTGTGACTCTCATAATCTTACAAACCTCTATCAGATCTTCTCTTAGCCTCTGCTTCTCCAAAGAAAACAACCCAAGTTTGTCCAGACTCTCCTTATAGCAAATGTCCTCCAATCAAGGCAACATCTAGGTAAACCACTTCTGCATCCTCTTCAAAGCCTCAGCATTTTTTTTATAATGGGGCACAAGAACTGAAAGCAATATTCTGGATGTGGTGTAATGATTTTTTTAAAGTTGCAATATAACTTCCCAACTCTTGACTTTAGTTCCTAAACTGATAAAGCCAAGCAATCCATAAACATAGAAACATAGAAAATAGGTGCAGGAGTAGGCCATTCAGCCCTTCGAGCCTGCACCGCCATTTATTATGATCATGGCTGATCATCCAACTCAGAACCCCGCCCCAGCCTTCCCTCCGTACCCCCTGACCCCCGTAGCCACAAGGGCCATATCTAACTCCCTCTTAAATATAGCCAATGAACTGGCCTCAACTGTTTCCTGTGGCAGAGAATTCCACAGATTCACCACTCTCTGTGTGAAGAAGTTTTTCCTAATCTCGGTCCTAAAAGGCTTCCCCTCTATCCTCAAACTGTGGCCCCTCGTTCTGGACTTCCCCAACATCGGGAACAATCTTCCTGCATCTAGCCTGTCCAATCACTTTAGGATCTTATACATTTCAATCAGATCCCCCCTCAATCTTCTAAATTCCAACGAGTACAAGCCCAGTTCATCCAGTCTTTCTTCATATGAAAGTCCTGCCATCCCAGGAATCAATCTGGTGAACCTTCTTTGTACTCCCTCTATGGCAAGGATGTCTTTCCTCAGATTAGGGGACCAAAATTGCACACAATACTCCAGGTATGGTCTCACCAAGGCCTTGTACAACTGCAGTAGTACCTCCCTGCTCCTGTACTCGAATCCTCTCGCTATAAATGCCAGCATACCATTCGCCTTTTTCACCGCCTGCTGTACCTGCATGCCCACTTTCAATGACTGGTGTATAATGACACCCAGGTCTCGTTGCACCTCCCCTTTTCCTAATCGGCCACCATTCAGATAATAATCTGTTTTCCTATTTTTGCCACCAAAGTGGATAACTTCACATTTATCCACATTAAATTGCATCTGCCATGAATTTGCCCACTCACCCAACCTATCCCAGTCACCCTGCATCCTCTTAGCATCCTCCTCACAGCTAACACTGCCACCCAGCTTCGTATCATCCGCAAACTTGGAGATGCTGCATTTAATTCCCTCATCCAAGTCATTAATATATATTGTAAACAACTGAGGTCCCAGCACTGAGCCTTGCGGTACCCCACTAATCACCGCCTGCCATTCTGAAAAGGTCCCGTTTATTCCCACTCTTTGCTTCCTGTCTGCTAACCAATTCTCCACCCACACCAATACCTTACCCCCAATACCGTGTGCTTTAAGTTTGCACACTAATCTCCTGTGTGGGACCTTGTCAAAAGCCTTTTGAAAATTCAAATATACCACATCCACTGGTTCTCCCCTATCCACTCTACTAGTTACATCCTCAAAAAATTCTATGAGATTCGTCAGACATGATTTTCCTTTCACAAATCCATGCTGACTTTGTCCGATCATTTCACCGCTTTCCAAATGTGCTGTTATCACATCCTTGATAACTGACTCCAACAGTTTCCCCACCACCGACGTTAGGCTAACCGGTCTATAATTCCCCGGTTTCTCTCTCCCTCCTTTTTTAAAAAGTGGAGTTACATTAGCCACCCTCCAATCCTCAGGAACTAGTCCAGAATCTAACGAGTTTTGAAAAATTATCACTAATGCATCCATTATTTCTTGGGCTACTTCCTAAAGCACTCTAGGATGCAGACCATCTGGCCCTGGGGATTTATCTGCCTTCAATCCCTTCAATTTACCTAACACCACTTCCCTACTAACATGTATTTCGCTCAGTTCCTCCATCCCACTGGACCCTCTGTCCCCTACTATTTCTGGAAGATTCTTTATGTCCTCCTTAGTGAAGACAGAACCAAAGTAATTATTCAATTGGTCTGCCATGTCCTTGCTCCCCATAATCAATTCACCTGTTTCTGTCTGCAGGGGACCTACATTTGTCTTTACCAGTCTTTTCCTTTTTACGTATCTATAAAAGCTTTTACAGTCCGTTTTTATGTTCCCTGCCAGTTTTCTCTCATAATCTTTTTTCCCCTTCCTAATTAAGCCCTTTGTCCTCCTCTGCTGAACTCTGAATTTCTCCCAGTCCTCAGGTGAGCCACTTTCTCTGGCTAATTTGTATGCTTCTTCTTTGGAATTGATACTATCCCTAACTTCTCTTGTCAGCCACGGGTGCACTACCTTCCTTGATTCATTCTTTTGCCAAACTGGGATGAACAATTGTTGTAGTTCATCCATGCAACCTTTAAATGCTTGCCATTGCATATCCACCATCAATCCTTTAAGTGTCATTTGCCAGTCTATCTTAGCTAATTCACGTCTCATACCTTCAAAGTTACCCCTCTTTAAGTTCAGAACCTTTGTTTCTGAATTAACTATGTCACTCTCCATCTTAATGAAGAATTCCACCATATTATGGTCACTCTTACCCAAGGGGCCTCTCACGACAAGATCGCTAATTAACCCTTCCTCATTGCTCAAAACCCAGTCCAGAATAGCCTGCTCTCTAGTTGGTTCCTCGACATGTTGGTTCAAAAAACCATCCCGCATACATTCCAAGAAATCCTCTTCCTCAGCACCTTTACCAATTTGGTTCACCCAATCTACATGTAGATTGAAGTCACCCATTATAAGTGCTGTTCCTTTATTGCACACATTTCTAATTTCCTGTTTAATACCATCTCCGACCTCACTACTACTGCAAGCCTTCTTTACCATCCTATCAACCTGTGTAGCCACTTTCAGGAAGCTAAGGACTTGGACCCATCTGCCCCTCAATAATGTTAACGGTCTTGCCATTAATGTTCCACTGGTCTACTGTCCATTTACATTTGATCTCCCAAAGTGCAATACTTCACAGTTGTCTGTGTTAAACTCCATGTGTCATTTCTTCACCAATATATTCCATTGTGTTCTTTTCCAGTTTTCTAAACTATACGCAACATCTTGCTAACCCATCCATCTATGTTTCCATCCGAGTCATTTTATATATATACGCATATCACACAAACAACTAGTCACAGATTTCCAGTGAGAATAAATCCCATCAACCGTTACCCTCTCTCTTTTGTGGGCAAGTTAAATCTGAATTCAAATGTCCAATTCACCATGGATCCCATGCATCTTAATCTTCTGGAGGAGCTTCCGATGAGAGACTTTGTCAAATGCCTTACTAAATTCCATGTAGGCACCATCCATAACTCTACCTTTATGAATCACCTTTGACACCTCCTCAGAAAACTCAATTAAATTTGTAGGACCTGATTTAATTTCACAAACTCATGTTGCCTCTCCTTAATTAGGCCATGGCTTTCCAAATTAACTTCCCTATCAGTGATGTGAGACTGAGTGGTCAATATTTTCCAGGATTATCCCTATTATAAAGGCTGATGAGTTTTAGTGACAACTGTGGATATTTTTTTCTGAGACTGATTTGAGTTTTGAATTGATTTAGACAACTTTAAGAGCATGTTACAGCAACAGCCATCAACATTTACACAGCTGAGTCTCAAAAGATAATTAGAGTGATTGCAACTGTAACTATTTTGAAGCATTGACAGTTGTAACGTGTTACACAAATGATTGAGTCCCAATTTTCAGATATACATACTGTAAATATCACAGGACTATATGTTGACAATATTGCAATGGCAAATTTTTATTTTTTAAATTTAAGAAAAGCAAGCTGCAGAAGACAAAACATATTGAAAATATCACTGAAATGATACCATTGGTTTCATTTACAGAAAGCAAAATGTATCATAACCAACAAAATTATTGTTCAAAAGCAGCTGTGTGTTTATAATAAGGGAATACTGGTGCATCCTATCTTGGCGGCAATGCTTTTCCGAGCCCATCCTTCACTTTGTCATTTAATTCCCTTCCTTCTCGCCACAGTCTGTCTCACTCCCTTTTCCATTACACAGTTGAGTGAGCTGAGAACGAGTGAAGTTTGATTTTCGAAAAAAGGTAATTAATTGACTTTCAACACTCGTTGCAATGCAGCAGGCTGTAAACTGCAGTGAACGCAGTTCATTTGGAAGCCTGCCAGATTAGCTGAGAATCATCATTATGTAGATCATCGGCTGTCCGTGGAAATCAGAGCTTCTGTGTCCAGTCGATAGTGCCAGCAACTGAGCTCTGACACAAGAATTTGCAAGATAGTAAGATGAGATTTATCTTTATTCTGCAGCATTGAAAGTAAGATAATAAATAGTGTTCAGACTGCGTGATGGCAGATATATATACTTCAGCAAGCATTTAGAGTACTGTACTTTATATTATTATCTATGCATTGTGTCTCAGACCATGCATTTTAAACCTTCCACAGCTGCAATACAAAGCAGTCCAGCTGTTTAATGGCACACCTTCATTTGTCATTAAGAACCATAATTTTCCTTCATTGCTATGCTGCTCCCTGGGTAAGAACAGTTCATTATAATCTCTCCTGAGAACCTTCAGTGTCTCAAAGAAATTGATTCAAAATGAATTGTACTCTAATCACACAGAAGATTTGAAGCAATTCTTAATCATGCAGTAAGAAAATGCACCTAAAATCAATATATGACTTGGAAATTTATATTTTGTCCTGATAAGATCGCTGTTAAGCTGCAAGTGCACAACAATGGGAGCGCTCAAACCCATGAAGAGCTTTCTCTGGGCAACAGTCTGAAACAGAGATGCACAGTGAATTGCATTGTTATGCATCTCTGTTTTCGCTTACGACAGAAAACCTTTCACCCAGGCAAGCACGATTCATGTGTCTGAGCAGATATCTGGATTGGTCTGATTCAACTTGCAATGACTGTGGTTGTGTTCTACTCCAGAGAAATATCAATTGTCATGCACATAGCAGTAAAAGTAGTACTGTTATACTGTCAACCTTCCAGACAATAGTCCTTTACAGTAAGTGTAGATATTCCTTCATGCATCATTGTGTTGGTTGCATGATACTCTAAGGATGAACATTTTCAAGTGTCTCTGTAATCTTGGGTTCATGTTGGTAGGACAGAACAGTTTTGTAGTGTATTCAATATTTGAGTAATATTGTAAATATATTGTTTAATTAAGCATTCTTTATTTATTTACATAATTCAATATGGGTTATAAGTAAGAAGCACGTGAATGGCATACATCATTACGGCATCACTTCATATGTGAGCACCTCACTAAAAATGAGGGGGAAAAAACCCGGTAGTCAAGTATCTTGTCTCCTGGGTTCTTCTTTCGATTAGTTCCTAGAATTACAAAACATAACAGGTTTCAGAAGCCTCAAGTTCACGGAACATTTATAATTTTATTTAGTGGCATTTGTAGTCACATTTGAATGAAATAGACTGAGAACAGCAGTTCTATTTAATGTAAGCTAAGCTGTCAGTAAAACGTCTTGGCTGAGTGTAAAGAAATGGGAATTCTTAATTGAAACAAATCTGGACAAATATTCCCATTGTTTTAATGCTATATCAATGTATTTTAATATTTCATGTTCATCACAGAAAATTGTGTTTGCATCCAGCTAAAACATGAGGTTAAAACACATATCCTTCTACAAATGAGTAGACAGAGAATTCAAGTACATGTCATGTTGTCATTGTCAGGCAGACTAGTTTCTGTTATCATCCCAAAGTCCTACTAATACATTGTAGAATTGACACAATGGTACATGACAGTATAGCAGGAAAATTTTGAATAATATTCTTGACAACTTAGTGAATGTAAACAAGTTGATAGTTTTGTATTTATATTGATTAAAACATTAAATTAAGTGCATCCCAATATGAATATTCATTATCCCTTTGATGTATGATTTTTAATTTCAGTCTGATGATTTCACAAAATTAATTGTAAAATTTGATAAGAAGAATTGTGCATTCCTGTAGATACAAACTCAGCCAATTTTGATCTTATGGTATATAGAAGTAACTGCACCAACTCTGAAAATACAAAATGTTTCATGCGCTGTATTTCTGTTGAAGCATTTGCAGATCAGCATACTTAATAGCTTCATCTGTTCAGGGGAGAAGGAATGTATTTGAATTATAATATGAATTATGAAATATGGAAACATTTAATCCTCCTTTGTTGTAATAGACTATTATTATCTCAACAACATAACTTGAATCTACACATGCTGGATATGCACAGAGGGCATCTTATGCCTGTAGGTGGGGTGAGTGAGGTAAAAATACTCTTGTGTGAGTCTAACAAGCAAACTCATAAGGGGAAGGACCACACATACTGTAACTTATAATAGCAGAAGTTTCTCAGGTTATGAAGTGTGAGAGGGAGAAGCTAAAATCAGATATATCAGTATTACAGCGGAGTCAAAGGAATTATAGAGGCATGAGAGAGGAGCCGGCCAAAGTTGATTGGAAGGGAACACTAGCAGGGATGACGGCAGAGTAGCAATGGCTAGAGTTTATGGGAGCAATTTGGAAGGTGCAGGTTAGATACATCCCAAAGAAGAAATATTCTAAAGGCCTGATGATGCAACCGTGGCTGACAAGGGAAGTCAAATGAAACATAAAAGCGAAAGAGAGGGCATACAGTAGAGCAAAAAATAGAGGGAAGTTAGAGGATCGGGAAGTTTTTAAAAACCTACAGAAGGCAATTAAAAAACTCATAAGCAGAGAAAAAATGAAATATGAAGGTAAGTTAGCCAATAATATAAAAGAGGAAACAAAAAGTTTTTTCGGATATATAAAGAAATTTAGAAAAATAAATTAGAAAGATAGAGGGCTATGGGCAAGCCTAGGTAGTTCTAAGGTAAGGACATGTTCGACACAGCTTTGTGGGCTGAAGGGCCTGTATTGTGCTGTAGGTTTTCTATGTTTCTACGTTTCTATAAAGAGCGAATGAGAGAGGAGAGTGGATATCAGACCACGGGAAAATGACACTGGAGAGCTAGTAATGGAGGGAAGAGAAATGGTGGATGAACTTAATAAGTACTTTGTATCATTCTTCACTGTGGAAAGCACTAGCAGGAGGCCAGAAATTCAAGAGTGCTAGGGGGCAGAAGAGAGTGTAGATGCTATCACTAAGGAGAAGGAGCTTGGGAAGCTGAAAGGTCTGAAGGTGAACTCACCTGGACCGGAAGGGCTTCATCCAGGGTTCTGAAAGAGGTAGCTGAAGAGATTGTGGAGGCATCAGTAATAATCTTTCAAGAATCATTAAATTCGGGCTTGGTTCTGGGGGACGAGAAGACTGCAAGTGTCACTCCTATCTTTAAAAGAAAAGATAGAGGCAGAAAAAAGGAAATTATAGGCCTGACTTCAGGGTTTGGCAAGATGTTGGATGAGATTTCAGGGTACTTGGAGGCACATGACAAAATAGGCCAAACTCAGTATGTGTTCCTTAAGGGGAAATCTTGCCTGACAAATCTGTTGCAATTCTTTGGGGAAATAACACGCAAAGTAAAAAATGGGGCCAGTGAATGTTTACTTGGATTTTCAGAAGGCCTTTGACAAGGTGCTGTACATGAAGCTGCTTACCAAATAAGAGGTGATGGTATTACAGGAAAGAAACTAGCATGGATAGAAGATTGGCTGACCAGCTGGAGGCAAAGAGTGGGAATAAAAAGGGCCTTTACTGGCTGTGTGCCATTGACTAGTAATGTTCTGCAGGGTCCATTATATTTTAATGATTTTGAGTTGATGGTTTTCTGGCCAAGTTTAAGGATGATAGGAAGATAGGTGGAGGGACAGGTCGTGTTGAGGAATTCATGGAGTCTGCAGAAAGACTTAGAGAGGTTAGGAAATAGGCAAAGTGGCAGCTGGAATATAGTCTGGGGAAGTGTATGGTCATGCACTTTCGTAGAAGGAATAGAAGTGTAGACTATTTTCTAAATGGGGAGAAAATTCAAAAATCAGAGCTGGAAATGGACTTAGGAGTCCATGTGCAGTGTTGCCTAGAGGTTAACTTGCTGGTTGAGTAGATGTGAGGTGGAATGTATATTGACTGGTTGCATCACAGCGGGGTATGGAAACACCATTTCCCTCGAACGGAAAATCCTATAAAAATTAGTGGATGCAGCCCCGTCCATCTCCCCACCAATGAGAACATCTCAATGAAGCATTGTCGAAGGAAAGCAGCATCTATCATCAGGGACCCCCATCACCCAGCTTATGCTCTTTTCTTGCTGCTGCCATCAGGAAGAAGGTCCAGGAGCCTCAGGACTCACACGACTGGGTTCAGGAACAGTTATTACTCCTCAGCCATCAGACTCTTGAACCAAAGGGGATAACTTCACTCAACTTCACTTGCCACATCACTGAGATGCTCCCACAACTTATAAACTCACTTTCAAGGACTCTTCATCTCAGGTTCTTGATATTTATTGCTTATTTATTATTAATATTATTATTATTTCTTTCTTTCAATTTTTGTCTTACTTTCCTTAAAACATGCAAAATATTAATTACCTTTGTTTTTTATTTTCTAATTAGTCAAGGTGGTACCAAGCTGTAGTCTCCATCAAGGTTATGGCTCAGATTTAGTTGTTTCTTAGTTGTTTTTTTTCACTTGTAGGGTTGGTTTTGGGGAGAGAGTGGAGATTAAGGGGGTCAGGTTAGAGTTGAGGAACTGAATGTGGGGGACTTATAAATCAGGCTGGAGTCTCGACCACTGCTCTGCATTTGAAGGTCAGCAATGTGGACATGGGACAAAGTTCATCTGTGGTCAGATGTCTGGCCGACAGACCAGCGAGGATGACTGCTGGTACCACCCCCCACCCCCAACCCCCCCACAGTTTAATGAGTTGTCAGCTGGTTCTGGGGTTGGAGTTCTGTGTGCGTAGGAGGCACAAGCAATGTGACCCCCTAATTATGCGAGTCAGTGGGACCTGAGTTCAAGGCCTAGCATTCAGCATCCCAGTCACAGGAGAGTTGGCCATTTGAGGCCTAATCTTCAGGATCCCGATCATCCGTGCTTGGTGTCCTGATCCAACGTCATCGTTCATCTGCCCATTCTTAAAGCTTTAGCTGGTGTAACAGCATCTGTCAAAAAAACATAATTTGTACTGTCATGTCATTTCCATGTAGCTGATTATAATTTGATCTGTTCGAGACAAGAGAACACAACAGGGTGGATTTTATTGAGTATTGCTCTATGTTCATGGTTAGAAATGCAAAGTGAGTTAAACATCTCCAGTCACTCTATTTAAACCTAAGGTGAGTAACTGTTCAAAAAATATCTGAAGGTATGGTAACATTTCTTCAATAAGTCATTTAACATATATGGCTACAACACTGTTTAAACATTTTTGTATTTTTGAGACTTGTGAGAACCAAAACCAAGCGTGTTACTCCTGCATTAGCGCTAATGATGGTGCCAGTGGTTGTTTTGTTATCTTTAGAAAACAGACTGTTGTAAATATCCAGGAGAGGCACTCAAGGCAAAACAAAAACTGTCAGTAGATCAATGCATGCTTGGGCAAAATCGTAACCTGTGAATGCACTGAATGGTTCAATGGGCCTTAGGTGTGAAACTGCTATAAATTGAACACTTTGACAGGAAGAAAGAAATCTGTTCCACATCCCATTGACAAGGATCATATACAATGAGCACCTCTAGGGACTCCTCTTAATGACACAAGCATCCTTTGCAAAATCTTGAAATGATACTGTTTATAATGGAAATGGGATGCCTTTATAAATATGAAGACTCTTTACACATAATAGAAAAGTATTATTTGTTTGAATGTTTGGAACTATGATGCTGACATCAGATTTTCAGCATTGCTTATTCAATATAATTTTGCTTTGTGGTGATTAAGTAAAATTGCCTTCTCACTCTAATAGTACATATAAGACAAAGAAATAACTTACAATGAACCTCAGTGATGGCAGTCACTAATTCAAGATCAATTAACAGGGCAATACAGTTTTATTTTTATTCTGAGCAATAAATATGAATATTGCCTGTTTTTATGCTAATTGCACACACTTAAAACTATGATGTTAAAATGTTGAACTAGTTCATAATTTTAAAAATAATTTATGAATTTTTTAAAATTTTAAAATAGGCTTGATTTTTATCAGTTTTTGGTAAGTTATATTGTGCCAAATTAACATGATGAAATACAAAGCTTTTTAGGTCATTGGTAGTCTGAAGGGTCATTTTTTTTTAGCAACTTAGCTTTTAAAGACCATATGAATCAGACAGGAGAAGTATTTCTAATTTAGAAATGAGAATATCAGTCAGTCAAGCTCTACTAGCTGAACTGCTAAGTAACCTTGCACAATTTATGTTATTCTTCAAGCAGATAAAGGTCTGTCTTTCCTCTCTGATTCCAGAAGTTATCTGGTTGGAAATGCTGAATCAAGCACTGTATTACAGTTGCTGGCTCCTGCTACAACTGGATCGCAGTTCTGACGTGCAACCACAAACCCTACATTGTCTATGTGTTCATGATTCCTATCAACAGCTGTCCTCTGATTGTGCAGTCATATCACATTAGTGGGACTGAATTGAAATACAGTTAATTTCATGCTTCGTGGTTTGCTCCCCACATCCTTGAATAGCTGTGCAGAGCGAGATAACACACACACACCCACTAACCGAAAGCCCTCAGAGGTTGCTTTCAATCAAGTAAGCAGTTTCCTTTTTTCTGGCTGTCAGTGTTTCTCTTTTCTGTGAGCACTTTCATTCAGAAGACTGATAATTGGAACAAAGAGAAAAAGAGGTTAATTTTCTGAGATAAGAGATGCACCTGAATTGCATCTCTCTGAAACACTTCTTCTTCCTTTCCAGGACAAAATTGTTGTAGATTTTGGATAACAATGTTCCTACATTGAGTTTTGTCTCTTTTCTTCCCGTTTATCACGTCAATGCAGTTGTCTTTAACCATCAGTTTAGAAAGGTGAGCTGGCTATTTGGATCCAGAATTGGCTCAGTCACAGGGGAGAGAGGACAATGGCAGAAGGATGCTTTCCTGACCAGAAGTCTGTGACTAGTAGTGATAGTAGGCAATACTGTTGTTGTCAGTGATTTATACTCAGTAACTACTTTGTTAGGTACTTCCTGTACCAAGTTAAGTGGCCACTGAATGTATTTTCATGGTGTTTTACTGCTCTAACCCATTCACTTCGACAGGTTGTTCATTCAGAGATGCTCTTCTTCACACCACCACTGTAACGCGTGGTTATTTGAGTTACTGTTGCCTTCCTGTCATCTTGAACAAGTATGGCCATTCTTCACTGACCTGTCTCATTAACAAGGTGTTTTCACCCACAAAACAACCACTCACTGGGTGGTTTTTTTTGTTTTTCATACTGTTCTCTGTGAACTCTAGAGACTGTTGTGTGCGAAAGTCCCAGAAGATCAGCACCTTCTGTGATATTCAAACCACCCCATCCGGCATCAACAATTATTCCACGGTCAAAGTCACTTAGATCACATTTCTTCCCCATTCTGATGTTTGGCCTGGACAACGACTAAACCTCTTGACCATGTCTGTATGCTTTTATGCATTAACTTGCTGCCATGTGATTGGCTGATTAGATATTTGCATTAATGAGCAGTTGTACAGGTTTACTTAATAAAGTGGCCACTGAGTGTAAATCAGTTTCTTGTGTTACGAGAATACACATAAAATTAAGATGTTTGCTGGCCTGGGCTAGCATCAGTGGCATCAGCAGTTGGTCTGCCACCTGCCCTCAGGGGAAGGAGAGATAAGGAACAATGGAGCAGCGTCTGGAGATGTGTAATGAAGGGATGTGGGAGGAAGAGCTGTCTGGAGCGGCTCCCCCCTTTGAACCCTGAACTGTTTGAAGTGATGGACAGGCGATACCCCAGCAGGGGGATAAAAAGGGACAGGTTCGCTAAGACAGACACACGCCACCCGAGGTAACGAGACCCTGGAAGCGGTGCGCTTCTCACGAGTGGGTGAGAAGTCCCAGACAACGACAAGGGTGGAAAGGTACGATCAGCGGGAACCCGGTGTGTGTCCGCCCTTGCCTGGGTGCCGGGTTCACTGCAGAGGACCGACCGCATCTGGAGGAGGGGTCACAGTCGGTGACCTCAGGTGACATCACCAAAGACCCGCCCAAAAAGCTGTTTGTGAGCCATCTCGCTGGTCTGTGAGCCATCCCGCTGGTCTGTGAGTGAAGCCGTTCTGAATGATCAGTTGTTCCTATTCTGTCTCTCTTCCCCCACGTTGTCCACCGCCATGGCAACGATTACTGCGAACTGAACTACTAAACTGGACTGAACTTTGAGTCATTTTGAAATTGGTCATTTACCCCTAGACAACGATAGAGCTTGATTGATGCTGTTATCTTAATTCTGTGCACATGTGTGTTTATCATCACTGAACTGTTGCATTTATTATCCTTTCGATTAATGTGTTGCTTGTTTCTTTAATAAAACTTTCTTAGTTCTAGTACTCCAGACTCCAACTGAGTGATCCATTTCTGCTGGTTTGGCAACCCAGTTACGGGGTACGTAACACTTGGATCTGATTGTTGCAGTAAATCTGTTGAAATTGGTGGGGTTATGGATAGCAGGGAATTTGTCTGATGACACAGTGGGATAGGTCAGAATGGAACTTGAATAGACTTTAGCCAGATGGAATATAATCCCAAACAGTGTGAGATTAGAAAATTGTGTGAGGGTAAATGGTCAGCTGCTAAGGAAGGGGACTCAGTTGAAGGAATGTGTGGGTGATAGACACATTCATATTTCACTTAGGTAGTCTGTAACCTAAGAGATTCTAATTAAAATCTTCATTTTTAGGTAACCCAGTCCCCCTCTGCACCTTTCACTTCCTGAGTTACCCAAATGCTCTCACATGTCTTTCATTCCAAGTTATTCCCTCCTGCTCCTACTCCATCTGCCCCTCTCCACCCATTACATCCCATTTCATTCCCCCCCCCCCACCACCCATTGTTCCCATCTGTCTTGGTTCTTCTTCATCTTCTATTGATATCAGATTCCATAACATGTAGCCCTTTGTTGCCTCCATCTATCACTTCCCAGTCTCTATCAATATTTCCACCCTTCTCGACCCTATCTGGACACCATCTGCCAATTAACCCTTTCTCATCTGGATCCACCTAATGCTTGCCAGCTTTTGCCGCACCCAACTGTTCTTTCAGTCCAGATGAAAAGTCTCGACTTGAAACCTCAGGTCTCCATTTTCCTCTACAGAAGCTGCCTGACCTATTAAGTTCCACCAACAGCTTGATTACTGTTTCCAAATTCCATGCTCTTTGTGAATGGAGCATTCGTGACCTTGTTTTTATGATTCTGAATCCATCTTCATCAAATAATATACAATAGTTTACAAATCTCATTAATAAATTGCAAAATAAAAATTAATAGTCATCGCCTAAAGCCAGCTTCCTCTGGTTATGGTGAAGGTGTAGGAGACTGACGATCCACAGGCAATGATTTTGAACCAGCTTCTAGTGTCATCAGATTCCTAAATGGACCATGAACTCATGATTGTGTCATTGTTATACTTCCCATCTGCTCGAGTACTTATCTTTGAAATTTATAGCAATTTATGCCTTTGCACTGTATTTCTGCAAAACAACACTCCAGGCATCTCTGTATTCTACGGATTGAGCTAAGATTGCCTTTGTCATCCCTCTCCTGATCAGGTAAGCTCTGACCTAGGCCATTGCTAACTGGAACATTTTCACCACTGCAATGCACTGGATTCTCGACCATCTGGGAAGTGGAAGAGTGGTAGCAGACTGGATACTCTGCCTGCATCAAAGCTCATGCTCCGTGCTCGATTACACTGTGGAATTCAGGACCCTCGTGGCAGACAGTGGCTGGAATGCTGAAGCGTCATTGGCCGATTATCATCATGGCCTCTTGGAGCACACGAAAGATGAGCTGTCTACCCGGGAGTTGCCCACTAAACTCGCTTTACACTTACGACTGTGTAGCTAGGCACAGTCCAAATGCCATATTCAAGTTTGCTGATGATATCCCTGTCGTGGGCTGAATCAAAGGTAATGATGATTCAGCATATAGGTGGGAGATTGAAAATCTGGCTGAGTGGTGCCATAACAACAAACTCTCACTCAATATCAACAAGACCAAGGAGCTGATTGTTGACTTCAGGAGAAGGACACCAGAATTGAGGTGGAGAGAGTCAGCAGCTTTAAATTCCTCAGTGTTATTATTTTGCAGGACCTGTCCTGGGCCCAGCATGTAGGTGCAATTACAAAGCAGTGCATTACTTCCTTTGGAGTTTGTGGAGATACGGCATGATGTCTAAAAGTTCAACAAACTTTTAGATGTGACAGATATGTAACAGAGAGTATATTGACTGGCTACATCACAATCTGGTATGGAAACAGCAATGCCCTTGAATGGAAGATCCTGAAAAAAAAGTAGTGTATATGGCCCAATCCATCACGGGTAAAGCCCTCCCCACCATTGAGCACATCTTTATCAAACACTGTCACAGGAGAGCAGCATCCATTATCAGAGATCCCCACCACCCAGGTCATGTTCTCTTCTCACTGCTGCCGTCAGGAAGAAGGTACAGGAACCTCAGGACTCACACCACCAGGTTCAGGAACAGTTATTACCCCTCAACCATTTGGCTCTTGAACCAAAGGGATAACCACAAGAAAATGAATCTCAGGGTTGTATATGGTGACATAAAATTTTCTTTGAATTTCGAATTTAAAATGATCGGCTATTTCCTTTGGTGAAATTAATAATAACAGGCATAATAGCATTTTAATCTGAGGAACTCGCTGGTTCAATTCTTGACATTACCAGAATGAATGAATTACCAAGCTGGGTGAGGTCTGAGGGGTGGGGATACATATTGAACTTTGCAGCTTTCACCCTCTGACTAAAAAATTACAAAAAGCATTAACAAAACTGCTGTAAACATGAAAAAAACAGCAAATGGATACTCAGCAGATCAGGCAGCATCTCTGTAGAGAAAAACGGATAATGTTACCAGCCCATGACCACTCATCAGAATGGGGTGAATATGAAAATAAGTGTGGTTTAAGATGCAGTGAGGGGGAAGGCTAAAGAGAACAATGGGAATGTCTGTGATGTTACAGTGGCAATTGTTTTCAGTACAGTTTAGGAGAGGGAAATGAATGCCTCTTAATCATGATCGTTCTGCTTGGGAGGAAAATAAATTTGAACAGTTGGAAGGGTAATTAAAATGGTGCTACTGTATGATGTATGACTTAGTGATTGCTGGAATTCTGAAATAAAAGAGAAAGCTGGAAATATTAAGTAAATCACGAAGCATCTGCAAAGAGTGAAAGTTAAATGTTAAAATTTTAGGATATTGCATCAGAAGTGACCAGATTTGATACAAATGGGGAAGGCTGGTTACATGAATTTGTTGAATCCAATATGAAGTCCAGAAGGCTGCGAAGCGTTGAGATGGAAGATGATGTTTTGATTACATTGGGTTCTTTAAAACAGTGAAGTGGACAAAAGATAGAGGTCAGAGTGGAACTGGGAATGGAGGATTAACGTGACAGACAGCAAGAAGCTCTGTGTCATCCATGCAGAATTAATGGATGTGTCCTGGAAATCAGTCACTCCGTCTCTATTTGGTTTCAGTAATATATAAGGAACATCACATTGTGAGCATCAAGTACCATATGCTAAATTGCTAAAACAGCAGGTGAATTGCTGTTTTGGTTCCTTGGTGATGATAAGGAAAGAGGTAAAAGGAGAGGTGTTGTATTTTCTATGGTTGATAGGTAAATGACACAGAAGGGGTGAAGTTAGTGGAAATGAAAGAGTGGGTCAAGAAGAGGAAGAGGGAGTGGTCAATTGAAAGGAGAAAGGGGAAAGAAGCTTGTATCTGCTGGTTGAGTCTCATTGAAAGTGGTGGAAATTATGGAGGAAGTTTAATTGAATTTGAAGGCTTTTGTGTAAGGTGAAGAAAAAGGAAACCACAACACTGGTCTGGTAGGAGATAAAGAGGTTGAAAACAAAGGTGATGGAAGTGTAGGAGGCATAGTTAACAGACAATGCAGAATGACTTCTGCAGGAACTCTTATGATCGGAAGGTATGATGGAGAAACTAGAAGAAAGGAGTCCTTAAAGGATGCAGGTCGTGATGTGACGTGGACAAGATGTCTGTGTGCTTGTAGTGAATATTGGTTGCTCACTTAGTGTCTGATTTGGAGAGAGAGAGAGAAAGAAAGAAAGAAAGAAAGGGGAGAGACAGATATCGACCATGTGAAAGTGAGAGCTGTCACAAATTACTCCTTATAGAGTCTGAGTGCCTTCGCAGACGGGCAGCTGAATTTGGTCGGCAATCATGTTTGTGAGTATGCACATTACAGCCAATTAGTGTTTCATTCTGCATGGATTTAATTCTCTTCTTTTCATTACAATTTTGTAGAATCTCGAGCAAAGCACAGTGATGGAAATGCTCCCTGTTTACCTTAATCCTCATTCCAGGAAAGAAGTCTACCATTTAGATTGACGCTGTAAAGGAGCAAAATTTATTTAGTATTTAGTTACTGATTCCAAGCCGCAGTGTCAGTGTTAACTTTTAGTTTTAGTTTGGCCCTGTTGCGCTCTGCACAGTTTTTATTAAAGCTCAGTGAACTGTTCAATCTACTCCAGTATCTTTCCCTCTGCACTCGCATCGTACACCTGTATTAGCAAGACTCGAACACCAATGCAGACTCAGTGGAGAGAGAACAGTTGACCCTGGCCTTGATATTCATTAGTCAAGTAGAAATGAAGTTAAAATCAGTGGAGGCTGCTTTGGCAGAGGTAGCTTATGAAGTGTGACAGCTACTCGCAGGACGTCAAACCCAGCCCAAAATGAAGTTCGTCCAGAAGTCAAAGTCAGTGGAGACTGGGTTGGCAGAAGTGTTTGGCGCAGTGTGACTACTGGAGTGGCAAGCCCAGTCCAAGCAGGAAGAACAGGTGTCGGCACTTGCAGTGACAGTTCAGCAGCTCATTACAGTCTGAATCTGGTGGAAGCCCTGATTGCTCATGTGCCACAGTTCAGCAGCTCGCTACCGACAGCCAGAATCAGCTGCCGTAATACAGCAGCCTTCAGCCAGGAAGGTTCCACTCCAAGCATCTACCACATTTTCCTCTTCAACAATCTCATCAGCCTCAGTCACTAATGCCCCCATTCCCTTGGCAGTTTCTGGACCAGATCAAATATTCTTCCACTGGGCAGATTCTCTGGTGACCCTGATAGCTGCAGGAACTTTATTACCCAGTGTGAGCTGAATATCCAAGCTAGATTGGTTTGGTGATCATGCAGGTAAACTTGCTTACATGATGAATCTCTGAGATGGTTCCCAAAGCACTCCAACAACAAGATTCTCCTGCAGCCCAGTCATTCCAAAAAGTCATGTTGAATTCAAGACAGTGTTCAACATTCCAATACAAGGTCATAAGACCATCAGACATAGGAGCAGAATTAGGCCATTTGGCCCATCAAGTCTGCTCTGCCATTCAATCTTAGCTGATTCTTTTTTCCCCTCCTCAGCCCCATTCCCCAGCCTGTAACCTTTGATGACATGTCCAATCAAGAACCTATCAAGCTCGGCCTTAAATACACCCAACGACCTGGCCTTCACAGCTGCCTGTGGTAATACCACAAATTCACCACGCTCTGGCTAAAGAAATTTCTATGCATCTCTGATTGAAATGGACACCCCTCTATCCTAAAGCTGTGTCCTCTTGTCCTAAACTCCCTACTATGGGAAACATCCTTTCCACAGCTACTCTGTATAGGCCTTTCAACATTCAAAAGGTTTCAATGAGAATTCCCCTTCCCCTTCTAAATTTCAATAAGTACAGACCCAGAGCTATCAAACGTTCTTTCTATGATAACCCTTTCATTCCTGGAATCATTCTTGTGAACCTCCTCTGAATCCTCTCCAATGCCAACACATCTTTTCTTAGATGAGAAGTCCAAAACTGTTTGCAATACTCAAGGTGAGGCCTTACCATTGGCTTATAAAGCCTCAGCAGCACATCCCTGCTCTTGTATTCTCGACCTCTGGAAATGAATGCTAACATGGCATTTGCCTTCTTCACCACTGACTCTACTTGCAAGTTAACCTTTAGGGTGTTCTGCACAAGGGCTCTCAAATCCATTTGTACCTCAATTTTTTGGATTTTCTTCCAATTTAGAAAATAGTTTACACATTTATTTCTACTACCAAAGTGCATGACCATGCATTTTCCAACATTGTATTTCATTTGCCACTCTCTTGCCCGTTCTCCTAATCTAAGTCCTTCTGCAGCCTACCTGTTTCCTCAACACTACCTGCCTTTCCACCAATCTTCATATCATCTGCAAACTTGGCAGCAAAGCCATCATCTAAATCACTGATATACAGCATAAAAAGTAGCGGATCCAACACTGACCCCTGCGGAACACCACTAGTCACTATCAGCCAACCAGAAAAGGATCCTTTTATTTCCATTCCCTGCCTCCTACCAATCAGCCAATGCTGTAATGATGCCAGTAACTTCCCTGTAATACCATGGGCTCTTAACTTGGTAAGCAGCCTCATATGTGGCACCTTATCAATGGGCTTCTGAAAGTCCAAATACACAACATCCACTGAATCCCTTTTTATTTATTCTACATGTAAGCTCCTCTCAGAATTCAAACAGGTTCTTCAGGCAAGATTTTCCCTTAAGGAAACCATGCTGTCTTTGTCCCATCTTGTCCGGTGTCACCAAGTACTCCATATCCTCATCCTTAATAATTGACTCCAGCATCTTCCCAACACTGAAGTCAGGCTAAGTAGTCTATAATTTCCTTTCTGCTGCCTTCTTCCTTTTTTAAAGAGTGGAGTGACATTTGCAATTGTCCAGTCCTCTGGCACTATGCTGGAGGACAATAATTTTTGAAGGATCATTCCTAATGCCTCCACAGGATAGTGTGGATTGGAAGAAGTATGGCCCTGAGCCCTGGGTTCCAACTCATGACAGCCTGGTTAAGTCTCTCATCTGAGACTTCCAGCAGCCACACGACTCTGGTGCCCCTGCAGCTGAGCCTAAGGAAGGGGGCCCTGTCACAACCACGGGCTCCGCTGAGTCTGGGTGCCTTTACCAGTGGAGCAGCTGAATGGAGTTGGCAATCACCCTCCAGTTTGCATGTTCCAGCCAATTAGTGTTTCATTGTGGTTGTACTTAACTCCCTTCATTTTGTTTCCAACTTGTTGAGTCTTGACCAAAACACGGTGTGGCAATGCTCCCTGTTTGCCTTAGTCTCCATTCCTGGAAAGGAGAACTGTTTAATCCGCTTCATTGGCTCTCCCACTACACCTGGGCCATCACTGCATATCCGTGTCAAGAGCAGGATGGTAAATAATAACAAGGGTCGTGGAATATTGGCAACACATGCAAGGTGCTGAAGGAACTCAGCAGGTCAGGCAGCATCTATAGAAATGAATAAACAGTTGACGTTTCAGGAAGGACTCGATCCAAAATGACCAATGTTTATTCATTTCCATAGATGCAGCCAGACCTGCTGAGTTCTACCAGCACTTTGTGTGAATTGCCCTGGATTTCCAGCATCTGCAGAATCTAACCCTAACCCCCTCTCTCCTCCACCCCTATTTTCCCGCCATCTTACCAGGGATAGAGTTCACTCCATCTTCCCACTGTCTTAACATGGATTAGAGTTCACCCCATCCTCCCACCTCCTTAGCAGTGATAAGAGTCCATCTCATCTTCCCACCTCCTTAACAATGATAAGAGTTCCATCCCATCTTCCCACTTCATTAACAGGGATAGAGTTCACCCCATCTTCCCATCGCCATAACAGTGATAAGAGCTCTTCCCATCTTCCCACTGGCTTAACACGGATATAGAGTTCCTCTTGTCCTTACCTACCACCCAATGAGCCTCCACATCCAACACATCATTCTCCACAACTCCCACCGTCTTCCATGGAATCTTACCACCAAACACATTTTTACATCTCACCCATCCCCACTCTCTGCTTTCCATAGGGATCAATCCTGCTGTGATTTCCTTGTACATTCATCCCTCCCTACTAATCTCCCTCCTGGTACATACCCCTGCAAACGACAGAAATCCTATACCTGCTCATTCACTTCCTCACTTCCTCCATTCAGGCCACTAAACAGTCCTTCCAAGTGAAGCAACACTTCACCTCTGAATCTGTTGGAGTTGTCTATTGTATCCAACGTTTCAGATGTGGCCTCTTCTAAAGTGGTGAGACACAACGTAGGTTAGAGGACCTCTTCATCGAGCTAGCCATTAAAATCGGATTTCCCAGTGGCCAATCATTTAAATTCCTTTCTCCATTCCAGTTCCGATACGTCGGCTCATGATTTGGCCAAATCAGGGTGATGGAGAAACACTTCATATTCTGTCTGGGTAGCCTCCAACCTGATGGTATGTATATTGATTTCGCCTCTCAGTATTTTTTCCATTCCCCTTCCCTCTTCTTGTATTCCCCACTCTGTTCTCTTATCCTTTCTCCTCAGCTGCCTATCACTTCTCCCTAGTGCCCTTCCTTCTTCCCTTTCTCTCACGATGCACTCTCCTGTCCTTTCAGATTCCTTCTTCTCCAGCCCTTTACCTTCTACCACCTTTTTATTTTTGCTTCTTCCCCCTTCCTTTCCAGTCCTGAGGAAGTGTCTTGGCTTGAAACGACAGCTGTTTATTCACTTCCATTGATGCTGCCTTAATTGCTGAATTCCTCTTGCTCTGGATGTTACTGTGGGTTTTCAGCATCTGCAGAATCTCTTGTGCTCATGAGAGGTTTGCATTCAGTCTGAGTGGAGGAAGCAGCACCAGTGCAGTTGTCAAGAGAACGAAATGAAGGAGGAACCTAAGTCGGACTGAATCAAGGGCTGTGCCTCAAAGAGCCTGATGTGGCTTGTGCCTTGTAGGTTCCTCAAGCTACACCTTTGATTTCAGAATGTGAGCAGGGTTATAGTTGTTCAGTTAAGGGATAGTTGAGCCAGTCAGATTAGACTGGTGTTGGAGGAAGTCTGGTTCAGCTTTTGTTTAGGAAGAAAGCTCATTATGGGTTGGCTGCTAGTAATGAATAAATGTAGAAAGGTTAAATGGCCAGAAGAAGGGTTGCGGTAGATTAGAAGTTCTAGAAGTTGGAAGAAAGGGCCCATCGGAAAACTGAACATGGAGGTGGGAAAGGACTGAAGTTTATACCAAACTTTTGTAACTAATCTTCCATTATTTATACTCTTCCCTGAATAGCTTTAATTAGCTAGCATTTATTTTGCTCCCTTAGACCCCACTGTGACACTTGGACAACCTTAGTCTCTGGATTCTGCCTCTGCTACCATAAACCTAAACCTAACTTAAAATTTGCTTACTTTCACACTTTCCCACTTCTGATAATGTGCTGTTGACATGAAACATTAAACTCATTCACTCCACACAGGTACCTCTGAATATGCTAGTTTTGTAACTGAGTAGTTTTATTTTTTATGTCTTACTCTTGCTGTTCTGTTCTGTCCTTCAGAATGCTCTGGAAGATGTAACTCCACTAGTAAGATCAAGGCAGAATCACAGAAGAAAATTTTACATCTTGTATATTGTGTAAATCTTTTGGTTGGTAATACAGCAGATACTGTCCCCCACATAATTGCTGTCAAGAAAATGAATGAAAAGATAATTTTTTTCCAAAATTTTCAGTCCTCTTTGTACTAAGTTTCCTAAGCAAGGTATTTCTAAGTTACAAAATAAGTTTCAAACATTATCAGAAATCCTACTTCATCAGATTTCAGATTTTCCTCAGCAATTTTCAGCTCCCAACTTCATTAAGTTCCTTAGCTAGAAAGAAGATCTATTTTGGTAACAGATTACAGTCAAGTTGCCAATAGCAACAGTCAGTTGGAAACCTAGACAGAAACGCTGCAAGGACCTTCTCTGCAGTGTTGTGTTTAAAAATGTTATTTTTATCCAGCACAATGTCAGAGAGGAGATCAATTCATTTTGTTTACATCCTGGAGCCATGGTCTTCTGTGACTTGTGCTGGTGACCCACTTGTCAAAAGAGTCCTTGAAAGAAGAGTTATACAAACACAAGAAGTGTGGCTCATAGGTTACTGAGCAAAAGAAAACCAAGCTTATTTTATTTTGAGCTATTCAATCTGTTAAATAACTGTTTTAATACTAATTGATATTTGGGCTTCTGAATCTGTCCTCATGATTTTCCCTTGGCTCTCTCTGTCTTATTATTTTAGGGAAATGATTCAGCAGGAAGGGATAATAATGACCCTTTTTTCTCCGCTTTCATAATTTCTTTCTCTGCTGAAGAAATTCATTCGTCTCTGGGTTATTTTTCTCCATTGTTTCCAGATGTAATCTGGCAATTTATTAAAGTGAAATCCTCCACTTGCCAGCATGACTATGGATTTAGCTACAGAAGACATTGCACTTCTCTCCTCTATACCCTACGCACACAGGAATGTAATCATGCAAGCATACACATGCAAACACACTTGTATACACATGAATGAACAAATGCCCACATATGCACCAATTCAATCCTTCCTTCTTTCTTGCATTGAAGTTCTTATCTCCCCAACCAACCCCCACCCCTCCAACCCCACTGTGGACTAATTCTTCAAAGGAGAGAACAAAATGGAAGAGAAATTTTATCATTGTTATCCTCTCATACTAATGTTCAGAGCAAAACTGACCAAAATCACATTTTCATACTATCCAGCAGAGAATCCATCCAGATCAGAGAAAGGAAATCATTTCATAAATTGCATTATAAGTATTAAATGCAATCGTGGTAACCCAACTGCAGTTAATCACCTCAGTATAATTTTAGATTAAATTGTTACCTCATGGAAGCCCCTGACTCTCCTTCAGTGTTGTTCTTTTACAACAAGTAATGGTCATAGAACGATAATGGGAAGCCCCATTTTTTATTTATGAAGTAGAGTAATGATTTCCTATTAGCATGACCTAGGGTCTGTGGTAAATTTACAAGTGCAGACTTTGGCTTAGGCAAAGAAGGTTTCAAAGGTACATTTAATGTCAGAAAACTGTATACAATATACATCCTAAACTGCTTTTTCTTCGCAAACATCCACGAAAACAGAGGAGTGCCCTCAAAGAATGATCGACAGTTAAATTTAGAACCCAAAAGTCCCCCAGCTCCCCTCCCTCCCCTGTATAATAATAATCACAATTGTTATTATTCTCTGATCCTGTTTTCATCTAGCAAATAGAAAAAAAAATTTGTCTTAATTAATCTTAACTGTTATTAATGAGTTGTAATCAGAAAATTAGTTTTGCTATTTCAGCTAAAGAAATAATTGCATACCTTTGCAAATAAAGCCTTGAAATTCTATTGGAGTTTTCCCATCGTAACTCATTAAGCCAATGTTTCTCAGATGATACATGGTCAGAGGGGGAGCAATTACCATATCCCTCATCTCACTGCAAAGTTGCTGTTTGAAGCCATGAGAATCCTGTACCTAATGTTACACATGCTGGGAAAGTCTCTGCCAAGTGCTGAAGACATGATATTAGTTGGAGAAATGCCAATGAACTCCAGCAGTACTGTAAAAGAGAAGCAAAATTGGCCAGGATTTTGTTGCGATTGTGATCTAAGTCACCGGAGAGACACTGAAGTTGTTGATATAAAGTTATTTATTTATTACAACAAGTAGGCATTCCTCCAGGGATCCTTTCAGTTGAGTCTCCCAAACACAAAGTACATCACATTTATTTACGCTAATGATGAAATGTAACAGTAAGTGATTCAATACAATTTCAATAGTTATAATGAAATTGTTTACTTCAATATTTTGGGTTGACATTGCTTCCTTTGAATTACATATCTACAGTGGCAGACACCACTGAATATTCAAACACCTTTGCTTGGACAAAGTAACTCACACAGATGGTCAAAGAGCTTCTGGGACAGAAATGCCAGACAAACAAATTAATGTTGTTCAGGGCCAACTCCAAGTTCACAAATATCCCAACTATTGATTGACCAACAAATGTGCTGTGGATGGTCCCAAGCCCAGCTGCAAAAGGAGAGTTGGGCATAGGGCTAGCAATTCCATCCTGAAAAGCCCAGAGAGCTACAGAAATGTCAACAGAAGCTCCAAAGACCTCATTCCTGGGATAGTAAGGATCTTTGCTCAGAATATGTATGAAGTTGTGTGGTGAAAGTGGAAGCCACAGGGCTGATCAACCTTTGGCTCAGGACAGAGGACTTTGGAAAGGTGCTGTCCGTGGCCAATGCCCCAGTAGTGGTGATGGGCTTAGAAAGTAGAACTGATTGATCAACAATATTTGCGACCATGTTTGGTATGCTAAGTGACAACACCAGTCTGGTCTGCCAGCTTGAACTCAAGTCATAATGGTGCAAATAACTTAGTCAGTATCACCTGGCTTGTTACAGTCCAATTAACAGAACCCTATTGTCTTACATTTGGCTGATGCAGACAAGAACATCTCATGGACACTTCACTTTGCAAACCCATATCTCTTAGCAGCCAGCCCCCTGCTGAGGGGCAGCAGCCTGTGCTATTTTCAAACTGATGACTTCTTGCAATTTACAATTTACATTAGGAACTGAAGACTGGTTCTTGCTTGAATTTACATCTGCTATATTCACATAATTACATATTTACTTAAGCCTGTCACCCCTACTGGAGCATAGGCTGCCGATAGCATCTCACCAGAGTGTCTGTCTTTCAAGCTGTCTCCAGGTGCAACCCATCTTTGAAGATCCTTCCTCTCCCAAGGATGAGGTCTTTGGAGCTTCTACTGGTGTTTCTGTAACTCTGGGTTTTTATGGGATGGGATTGCTAGCCCCATGCCCAGCCCTCATCCTCTATGGCGGAGTTCACATAATTATATAACTCCAGAATGTTGGTGGGACTTGAGAACCAGAATTATAGGGAAAGAATGATAGATCAGGTCTTTATTCTCTGGAGCACAAGAGAATGAGGGGAGATTTGACAGAGGTGTACAACATGGGTAATGCAAGCAGGCTTTATCCACTGAGGATGGGTGAAACTAGAACTAGAGGTCATGGATTAAGGGTGAAAGGTGAAATGTTTAAGAGGAAACATGAGGAGAACTTCTTCACTCAGGGGGTGGTGAGAGTGTGAAACAAGCTTCCAGTGGAAATGGTGAATGTGGGTTTGATTTCAACAGTTAAGAGGGGTTTGGATAAGTACATGAATGGGGGCAGGGGGGCCTATGGTCCAGGTGCAAGGATGGATTGAATGTCCTTTGCTTTTTCATTGACGAAGTCTTATACCATCACTACTCTCCTTTGTTAGACATTTTATATTGAACAACCCCATATTCATATCTGGGACCTTAACTTTGTTATAGCTGGGGGTGGTAGTGGGGATAGGGTCCTACCACCTATTAAATCCTTTCAATGATGTGCATCTCAAATAGCCTCTGACAATCAAGTTAATCTCTAAGCCTTCATGTGTGGCTTAGCTACTAAATCTGGCAGAACTATTTCTACTGACAGGCGAAGGGGCAAAGGTGGGTTACTGGTGCCTTAAAACCAGTCACTTCAGGCAAATGGGGCTCATCAGCTATGGTTGGCAGCTCATCTAGAAGGAAAACTCTGATCTCCGCTGCCTTGTGGCTATATCCACCAATGGGAAAGACTTCAGAAGTAAATCCTGAGGAAAAATACACAACTTGAATTCCAAATATAGTCCTTCATTGAGTTTAGTGCCTGACTGGCAAATTCTGCAATGTCGCTGGTGCCGAACTGTATCAGTCTCTACCATTCCTTTGGATTCATCAACTGCGTAGAGATGGGGAGTCTGCTGCATGGGCAACAGCTTGCTCTCCATATTGTATTGCCCTGGCTTGCGTATCACATATACAGCTGGGATGTAACATCCACCATTATTCCCAACCAATGGAGGGCTGCATTTTCATATTACCATATTTCATGAAGATATAATAGGAAACCTTTGAGCCCACCGTCAATGCTTGATCTCAAAGTAATGCCTTTCCCTCAAATTATTTCCTTTCTCCTTTACCTTCACTTCCACTTTCTTCAAGTGAAAAGCTTAGCCAAGGGAAGCCCCACTGGTAGGCTTTGCTGGTCTCTTTGAAGGCTGTGTAGAGGTAATCCTTGGTTCATATTTTCAGTGGTGGCAATGTTCTGTATCCTATGATTTTAAAACTGTTTTGTCCTTTCTTCCCCATGAATCTCCCTCTGTTTACTTTTCCCCAGACAGATCATTTGTAATTAACCAATGTTCACTATCCTGCTTCAGGTGACAGCACCACCTTGCACCTTCTAGAATATGGAACTATCAACATTACAGCACAGTACAGACCCTTTAGTGCATAATGTTGTTGTGCTGACCTTTTTAGTTACACTCACACATAGCCACCATGTTTCTTTCATCAATGTGCCTATCTAAAGTGTTTCTTAAATGTCCCTAATGTATCTGTCCCTACCACCACCCAGGCAGTGCATTCCAAGTACCCACCACTTGCTGTGTAAAAACGTCTGACATCTCCCATGGTTTCTTCCAATCGCGTTAAAATTATGCCCCCTTGTATTAGCCATTTCTTCCCTGGGAAAAGGTCTCTGGCTGTCCACTCTGTCTATGTCTCTTGTTGTCTTGTATACCTATATCAAATCACCTCTTATAATTCTTCACTCCAAAGAGGATTGCCCTAGGTTGCTCAACCTATATGACATGCTCTCCAATCCATCCAGATCCTGGAAAAATTCCTCTGCATCATCTCTAAAGACGTCACATTCTTCTCATGTGTGGCAAGTTGACAGAGTTGATAACTTTTTTCTGGTACATTTAATTAATGCATTAGCTTAATTCTTGCAGTCAAACAAAACACAAATGGTTCCTCATTTGTGCTGCAAATTTCCACCCTACTTTCATGTGTATGTTGAGAAGGTGCCTTGTAGCTCAGGAGATCCAGGTTCAATCCTAACTTCTGGTGCTGTCTGTGTACAGTTCCTCCAAATGCTCCATTTTCTTTCCACAAGCTAAAGGCATGTGGTTTGGTGGGTTAATCAGATGCTGTAAAATTGCCCTTCTGTAAATGGCTGGCAGAAGAATTGTGATGGAGCAGTGAGCATGAAAGAGAATAGGTCATGGTATAATTAGTCAAAGAATGGCATTGATGGGACTGGTCTGAAAGCTGACATTGACTCCATGGGCCAAGTAACCTCTTATGTCATAAGAAAATATAAAACATATGAACAGGAACTCATACTGTCCGTCTCTGGCTCTTCATTCTTTTCTTGTCTTCTCAATCTATCTCCTTCATGGTTCGACATCCCTTACAAGTCCTTTCCACCTTGACTGACATGTTTCTTGTAACATTCTGTAACACATTAATTCCATAAACAGTTCTATAGGCTCATCTAGCTCCATCATGGTTTCAGCCTCGCCATAACCGAGGACATCATCAAAATCCCATGCCTGAAGAAGTTAGAATTCATCATTTGTTGCACTTTTGTCCACAGAATTTCTGCTCACTGGATTTTTGTTTGTTTTTTTGCAGCATTCTGTGTAAACTCTAGAGACTGTTATAGGTGAAAGTCTTTGGAGATTAGCAGACTCTGAGATTTTCAAGCCGCTCCATCGAGCACCAGCGATCATTTCACAGTCAAAACGACTCAGATCATATTTCTTCCCATTCTGATGTTTGGTCTGAATAACAGCTGAGCCTCTTGACCATGTCTGCACTGTTTCTGGGATACTCAAACCACTCTGACTGGCACCTAAAAGCCACTGAGACATATTCCTTTCTTCAACTCTTTCAGCATCCTGTAGGAACCATTCTTTTTGTTCATTCTTCCAATTAAACCAAAATCCATTTTCTATCTTGCAACATCTTTACATACAACTACAGGGGACACGACATCTGACCTCTTATCTTTCCCTTCTCACCATCCAGGGACTTAAACAGCCCTTGCAGGCAAGCAGTGATTCACTTAAACTTCTTCCAAACTAGTGTACTTCAGTTCCAGTACTAAAGTATATTCAATGACAACTTTGTAGAACCCATTGCTTAATTCATTTTATCCCAACTAGTAAATCTGAGTTTCCAATTGCCTGGCATTGTAATTTTCCATCCTATTTCAAATCTAACCCTAAAAGCTGCTACGCAGGTTGACTCTGTGGTTAAGAAGGCATACGGTGCATTGGCCTTCATCAATCGTGGGATTGAGTTTAAGAGGTCATGTGGCAGCTATATAGGACCCTGGTCAGACCCCACTTGGAGTACTGTGCTCAGTTCTGGTCGCCTCACTACAGGAAGGATGTGGAAACCATAGAAAGGGTGCAGAGGAGATTTACAAGGATGTTGCCTGGATTGGAGAGCATGCCTTATGAGAATAGGTTGAGTGAACTCAGCCTTTTCTCCTTGGAGCAACGGTAGATGAGAGGTGACCTGATAGAGGTGTACAAGATAATGAGAGGCATTGATCGTGTGGATAGTCAGAGGGTTTTTCCCAGGGGTGAAATGGCTAGCACGAGAGGGCATAGTTTTAAGGTGCTTAGAAGCAGGTACAGAGGAGGTATCAGGGGTAAGTTTTTTATGCAGAGAATGGTGAGTGTGTGGAATGGGCTGCCGGCGGCTGTGGTGGAGGCGGAAAAGATAGAGTCTTTTAAGAGACTCCATGGAGCTTAGAAAAATAGAGGGCTATGGGTAAAGCCTAGGTAGTTCTAAGGTAAGTACATGTTCAGCACAGCTTTGTGGGCTGAAAGGCCTGTATCGTGCTGTAGGTTTTCTATGTTTCTAACCCCTTTTTCTTTTTCCTTTTTACACTGTTCCACCAAAAGTTCACATCATCTGAACAGGCACTGTTTAAGTCTAAAACTAGAGGGCAGAGGTTAAAGGTGAGAGAGGAAATACTTCAAAGGGATCTGAAAGGGCAGAACCACCAGAGAAAGTGGTAAGGTGAGTGCAGTTACAAAGTTTAAAAGACTGTTAGAAAGGTGCATGGATATGAAATGTAGCAGGGGTTCCCAAACTTTTTAATGCCATGGATCCCTACCATTAACTGAGGGGTCAGTGGACCCCAGATTGGGAACCCTTGGTTTAGAGGAATAAAGACCAAATGTAGTGAAATTGGACTAACTGAAGTAGCCAACCTGGTCTGCACAGATGCGGGGGGGGGGGGGTCAAAGGGCCTCTTGGCATGCTGTGTAGCAGTATAACCCTTTCACTTTCACTCAGTTTGCATCCCGTCCAGAAAGATATCTATAATAAAAAAAACCTTCAGCACCTCCCTCAGACAACACCACCATGATATGCATCAGTGAGTCTTTCACAGACATTCCCTCCATTCTCCCTGCCTTTCCGAATGACCTCAAATATGTGTGTTTTCTAACACTTCCTTAATCTGATGGAAGGTCATGCACCTGAAACGCTCTATTTATATCTCTACAGATGCTGCCTAACCCATTGAATATTATGAGCACTACTTTTCCTTTTGTTTTAGAATTCAGGCATCTTTATTTTTTCAGCCTATAAAAAAGTATTTAGTTTTTATATCACTCGTCGATCTAGAATATTGCATGCCACTCATACAGATGCTATCCCACTTAAAGCGAAGACTGATGTTAGTAAATTGCAGAAGGTTTCTCCAACAATCTGCTACAGTTTTATCAAGAAGTCTTTTATTTATCAAAAAGATCATAATCTCCCTCTTCATATACACAAACTGACATGATTATTCCTGGTTCGAGAATTGATGTGGAAAGGGTAGTCCAGTACAGTCCGTGAGTTCCCTCTGTAACTGTTCGCATTTTTATTTTAGTAATTGCGTTCCTTCTCGCCTCTCCAGGCGCCAGCTCTCCTCGGAGCTATTAACCAGGTCAAACAGGCTTGTCCCACTCCCGCAGTTCCCGTAATTGCCTTTTTAAAGTATATTATCGGACTCTTTATTATCCTGTCATTTTTCCCTCGCAGGCTCTCCAGAGGGAACGAAAGTGAATGAACTTCAGCATTTGCAGCTCCGTCCACCTGTCACTCTCGGGAAGAGTGCTGGTTCCTAGGTGCGCTGCCATTTAGGGGAATTCAAACTGGCTTGTTCAAAAGGCTACAGGCTTCCTCCAAGCTTTAAATCGATGCTTGTAATAATAGTTAACAACAATATTAATAATTAACCGACAATTTTAACAGCAGGCAGCACGTGTATCCCGTTTGACGCTGCTAGCTCGTATTTGTTAGCTATTGGACCGAAGTCGCTTTCTAAGAAATGACCGTACAGTCACCACCTACTGTTGTGGCAACAAACGTTCTGCCGTACTGACAATGTGTGGGGCACCTCCTAAAAAACAAACGGGTTGTAGAGTTTTCTATGTCTGAAAATGGAGTGTTTGCGGTAAGAGGATTTACGGTAAACCTCAAACAATGAGGGAAGTCTGTCTAAGGACCGGACGCTTCGTCCACAATGTGCAACCTGCACCCAATCCTCGTCTATTTTTCATTGACAATCGGCTGCAGCATTTTCCTCGGGCCAGGGAGATGCAATGCCTTTCAAACGGCGCGTCATTTCCGTATGAATTGTAGTTTTGAACAGTTTGTTATGGGCAAGGGCTCGGGTTACCTTTAAGACGTTGGACTCGACACCCTTTAAAGACCTAACGCTCCCGGACGACCATTCAAGGAATCTGGTTTTCTCTTTTTAAAAAGTGTACATTAAGGAAGGTTTGTGGTAGTTTTCCGACAGGCTTTTGGTGTAGGAGATCTGAAGGTGGTCCCTCTTTCAACGCTGTTAAAGTTTGCAGAAAGCGCGTTACGATAAGTAGACGGCGCACGCCAGGTGCCGCAGGAGTGTGAAGCTTTGTCAAATGGGAAATGCCGGGAGGAGAGTGAGAAAGATCAAACCACTGCAACCAAGGGATCTGAAGTCTGCAGAAGCAGAAGATAATCAGCGTGGGTTTCCGATCCTCTGTCCTGGCCTCTGGCATCACAAGCCTGTTCTCGACTCTGTGACTGAGGGGTAAATTAGAAGGTGAACAAGCAAGTGAGTGCATAGTGACTTCTGTAAATTGGGGGACATCCTCCAGCGTAGAAAGGGATTAATCTAGACGCAGTGTAAGTAATTGACAATGATGCACGTTTAGAGTAACACATACAAACTGCTGGAGGAACCCAGCAGGTCGCTGGAAAAGAAATAAATAGTCGATGTTTTGGGACGAGACCCTTCTTCAGGACTCGTGTTCACGTAATTGTTTACTGCCTTGCATGTCAGGCAAGTTTTCGTTTGCTTAACTTTGACTTTTCCAGCGGTAATTCTTGCGTGACATCTTCTAAAATAGTTCCTGGCCCATTTAAGTTTTGTGTACATCTTTTACATTAAACGCATTTCTGTGCGAAAAAAAAACGCGGGTTAATCGTGTTTTCACGGGGATATGTTGTAAAGGCGCAGAAGTTGATGGCGCAAAATTTGAACAGCTTCGGGTAGTATTTTGGTGCCAAGGTCTCGGAAAAACGAGGTAAGCATTCTTCCTATAGGGGATTTTAATCTTGCTTTTCAGAGTGTCAGTTATAAAAATGTTCCTTGTTTCAGGTGAATGTTTGCAATTTCCCTGTTTACCCAATGAGAGAAAGTTTTGAACGATTAAATTCATTGGCTTAAAATCTTAAAGGTGATTTGTTTGCGACTGCAGATCATTCAGTTCGGCCCTGTGATTTAAACTTCGTAAGAGTGGATTAAACACGATAATTAACGTTAATTAAGATGGAATTTAAAAGAAGAATCTATTAGTACTAGCTGTACAATAGTCACCTAAGTGAATCAATTTATTTCAAATACGAAGAAATGTTTAAATTGAGATGTCTCCCCTGTGAGTATGCTTTGACTTTCCATTCATCCATCACGCGGATGCAATGGAGCGCATCACGACACTTTTGTCTGATGTAACACTGTGCCTAACCAGTTAGTCCTAAACTCTGCCGCTAATTTAAACTTTAGTTCAACGATCTGGGTTCATCGAAGTTTTGAATGTACCTTTCAAAAATTATTCTGAGATTTGATTAAATTGCGATGTAGGTCGCAGTGAAGAAAAAAAAGATATATTATTTTAACTTCTTGAATGATTTCGAACTGGTTGCAGAGACTGATCAAATGTCTGGTGAATACAGCGTTTCCTTAGAGTATCTGTCTAATTGACACTCTGAACCAAAGAACAAAAAAATTCGAATTGCAGATGTGTCTTCTTTCATTGTGTCCATCCAGCGAGAAGGACCATTGGGGTTCGATATTTGGGTTTACGGATTATTCGTTGTCAAGTGCTGATCCATGCATGCCAAATATCTTGTTTATACTTGAGGGTTATCGCCAGAGCAGTGTGGTCACATAAGGCTTAACTCCAGGTTTGGAGAGAAAAGAGTTCCAGCGAAAGGTTATCAGTCTAAAACGTTCATTCCATTCTTTCCTTCCACAGATGCTAACCGACCCGCTGAGTATTTCCAAATATTACTGTTTGTTGCGATGTCAGTGAGAAATCGACCCACACCTCTTCTTGTACCGCACAGGTAGATTTACAAATTAACTTTCGGGTTACATTTAAACAATACCGATGCTAATGCTAAAGTTAGTGTGTGGAAATCTCTTCTCAAAGGCAACCAAGGCTTCAGCCCTCCCAACGACGGACGGACACCATAAAAAACGCGGTGGATTCGTTCGCACGCCTAGTATATTGAGTCCGTCTCTAGTGCATTATAAAAGATCGGTGACATTAGACTCCCCGTTTGAAAATCGAAGGTTGTTCACCCGCTTTGGGAGGAATGCGAGAAATCGAAAGAACAGTTTTTACTTGTTTATTTCGGATTGCGAAAATACGACCACGGTATTCAAGTCTTTCCAGAAACGATGCAGCAAAACCTGCAATTTGGAAGGCTTACGTACCGTTGTCGATTCCTTTGTCTGTCTCGTGAATCTCAAAATCGGAATTATAGTTTCAAAATCAGGGGCCGTGGGAATTCCCCAGCAACACCAGATAGCCTAGATCGTTCAGAAGGTCAGGGCATGCTCCGTGTCCTTTTTTTATTTGTTAGAATTATCTTCCCATTACAGTAAAGTAAAATCAAATATATTCAGCTGCAAGATACGATGAATTCAAACAGAATTATAAATTAATTTCAGTCAAACAGCATAAACCGAATCCTCGCCTCTTACAAAGTTAAGGAAATGCCATCTCATTCCGCAAGAACTATAAGATATTAACTTTATTCAGATAGATATATTGCGAGTAGTTAAAGGCATACATAGTGGCCTATATTTCACCATCTGGCCTATTTATTTCACCAGATGCTGACATGTCATGCATTGCAATGTGACAGTTGAACATTTGGACCTCGCACGCTGTGCGGACAAAAACATTTCTGGGCTCTGAGGCGAGCTGCAGCATCACTGACCTTGGCAGGCAGACTGCAAGTGCCTGCTGCTGCCTGCAGAATGCTCCGTTGGAGAGTGATGACTTCATTTAAACACAACGTGGGGGTTTAATACCTTTTACCAAATTATCCCTAGCAGATGTGTCGTTGAAATTGTCCCGCTGTAGCTGTAGAATGAGGCGCAGGTTACTTTGCGTGTTCTGTCACGTGATAGAGCTTTCCGCCCTTGTCGTTTTATCTCGCTATCTTCTAATAAAATCTCCCACGTGACACAAACTTTACGCTTCCAGGTAAAGATCGTTGATCAAAATCTCAAATGAGGTTTGAACTCTCGAATCGCTCACTGCCTTGTGTTCTAGCGATAAGTTCTGCCCAGCCCGCTGAGTATCATGATGTTTGCTACTTATTTTTTGTGGGTTTTTGGAGTCTGATACATTGCTCAAGAAATTGATTTTGGACGAATTCACTTTAAAGGCGCTGTGAGGCCGTAGTTTGTACATTCACTATTGGCAGGATTAGGCGTGAAACAAAAAAAACACACACTGGGTGTATATTTACACCTTTCAAATCAGTGTTATTCTGTATGAACACAGCACTGCTCTGTTTCCAAAGAATGCAGATTGCGTCTTTACCCGGCTTAAGTGTCAATGCCGCCTGACCTCCCAACCACCGGCGCAGTGTGAAATCCGTTTGGCAACATACCTGGTGCAAAATAAATGACTGGACTTCTTCAAATTAAAAAAAAAATCTTAAGTTCATTTTATCATTTGTCCAAACAAATCAAATGTCGAGATATGGACGTTCTGACCACTCTTGCTCCCGGCGGTCTCCGACACAGTACATGAGAGATGTGTTGGGATGTTAAGAAGATGGCTTTATGCTGGGGGGTGGGGGGGGGGAGAAGGTCATCTCTCTGGCTGCTAGCAGCTCTGCATCGGATTCTCAGAATTTCCTCCTTAAATCTTCGGCAACTAGATTTCACCAGATTTCTTGCTACCTATTTCGGTTGTTTTATGATGTTTAAAACTCTGTGATGGAATGGTTTAGCGGATATTTTAAAACGTAGGCGTTTGAAAGGGCCACCTTCAGATCCTATGGTTATTTTCATGGTTGGTATGGGTTATTGTTGATATCAGAGTTCTTTCTTCCTGTCCTGGAATGCGGCTCAGTTTTGCTGGCAAGTCTTGTAATTTCATTCGGAGAACCATCCTATTCCCTCAGAAGCCTGCACTCAAGTTTGCACAAGGGGTCATGGTGACAGCTTTTACCCAAGATGACTAGCGTATAAGCGGTCTAGAAGTTATAAATCTAGAGGTGTTGGTTGAAAAAAACGCTGCGCTGTGGTGGCAAGCGTCTGGAATGTGGGTTGTCCGATTTGATAAAAATTACACGAAAGTATGCAAAACCCCTAAAATAAGTGGACAATACAATTTAGATTAAGATTTGCTTCTCAAATGAATTGATTTTTGTTACACTGTGGGGTGGGATGCAGTTACAGGGATTGGAGGGAAATGCAACTTGAGATGAGGGGAAACCTATGGTATGGTTAAATCAGCTCAACGTTCGATCAATAAACATACTGATGAATCCGGCGTATAATTCTCAGACGAGTTGTTAGACTGAATTATAGATTATTGCTTAAGGCGGAGCTTTCATTTACTCATTGAGCACCAATTTCCATAAAACGTGAACTTTGTTTAATTACTATTTATTACCCGTCAGAAACAAGGTTGTATTGTTTCATGGGGATCCCGTAATTAAAGACGTTGACCGAGAAAGTAAGATTGTTCACTTTATACATGGGAGAGAGAATCTACAATTCCAAATTAAATTCACTTCAAGTAATGAAAAGGGGTCTCGGCCTGAAACGTCGACTGTATATTTTCTTCCATAGATGCTGTCTGATCTGCTGAATTCCTCCAGCATTTTGTGTCTGTTGCTTTGGATTGCCAGCATTTGCAGAATTTCTCGTGTTTATAATCGTAACTCTCCGTGTTTCCAGAATGTAGGAGCTTGTCTTGTTTCATTAGTGTTTTAAAATAATTATGTGTTCTAATTCATATGTTGCACTGTTTTGACAAGGTGCGCAACGATGTTACAATTTTGCACAGTGGAGGAGAATTGGCCAAGTAACCTCGATCTCGAGCAATTTCTGTAAAACAATTCGACAGCAATAGACCAAAATAAGTTTAATATTTACTAATTATGTTGGATAGCTTTTAAAGTACTTTAATAACATTGATTGTTTTCTTCACAACTAAACACAATGCACTTAAAGAGAAGGGTATGAATTGTCACTGATCTGGCATTTTACCTGTTTCTTGCTTCGCTGATGTTGACTAATTTGTTGAGCATTTTTGCCTTTGGAGAATTTTATAATCAGTTTGTATGATTTGGACTTTACCTTACCTACTGGATCTGGTTGGTATTGTATTACTATTAAGAATAAAAGTGTGGGGATACCATTAAATGAGCAAAACTGCTAGCATTTTTTATTAACCAAGAAGGAACATGTACAGAATAAATATGCTACAAATCTGTTAAGCGATGTGAGCTATCAAATAATTACATTATATCATACACAGAATGCTGGAAAAACTCAACAGGTCAGGCAGCATCTATGGAAAAGAATAAAAAGTTGTGTTTCAGGCCCACAGGGTCTTGACATGAAATGTCATCTCATTATTCATTTCTGTAGACGCTACCTGACATGTTGAGTTCTTCCAGCATTTTATATATGTTACTCTGGATTTCCAGCTTCTGCAGAATCCTTTGTGTTTATAAATTGCATTATAAAAGTTTAACGAGCAGGTATTTTTCTGCTAAGTAATGTGAAATCTTTTCAAACTACTTCTGTTTTTGATCCTTGGTTTATTATGAGCAGACATCGGGGTAACTGCAGAGAATCTGGTTGATACATATGGAATTGATTAATCCTGATGTTTTAATGGTGTTTTTTATACTTTGAAACATAAATACAAATAAATTCTATATGAACCCGATTAAGATTTGTTATGTATATATGTACATATATTTTGATGGATAAAAATTTGCCCGAGAATGGCAAGTAGTGCATCTTTGATCTACTGGATTGTAAGTTCTTCCATGGGAAAAGGTTGTAAACTGCCACTGCTAAGAGAAAGGTCAACTGGCTTAAGGACAACTTATCAGAAAACCATGAAATTTCAACCAAATATAACCCTGGGAATTTTAGACAATTTGCTTCTTTGTGCATGTTTTGTGTTTGTACTGTCTGTGCTATTAAATATGTAATGACTAGGGAGTATTTAATTTTACTCATTTAAGTATTTGGAACTACCCAAGAAATTCTGTTTACTCAGATTGTTTCTGCCAAATTAGTAGTTGGATGAAAGCTAGAAGTTTCTCTTTGTTGGTATTATAAAAAGAGGATAAAAATGGAGGCATACTTTTTATGAGGTTTAGAAATGGAGGACAGAAAATAATACTGGTCAGAGGAAAATGGTTTATGAAGAAGATCAGTCAAAATGTAGACCTTTGAGATATAAAATACTATATTTCTGTTTAATTAAATATATAATATCCATTTAATATAAAGTGGCAAGCTAGATAAGCTACTTTGTTACTGGCAGGCCTAAAGCTACAATGAAATAGATGTAAAGGATAGAGGATTATATTGTGAATCTGATCTCTTCCTCTGAATACTGTAGATACTAATGTCAAATAAATTGATACACATTGTGACAATAAGAGAAAACAAATAATAAAATACATAGATTTGTTTGGAGGGGAAACTTGCTATGTGTGGTGATTGAATGAAGGTCCAAAGCTCTAAACGTATTTTACATTATAGCAGAATATCCAGGCAGATTACCAATAAGTGCATGGAAAACAATTTATGAAAACACAATCTCAAAATAGATAATTAGTTGATATGTTTCTGCTTTCTTTACAGGGCAGCCAAAACTAAAATGATCCATCAGTTACAGGTAATGAGCATGGCACACTTGAACGCTTTAAGTTATCGTTCTCTTTTGAAGAGTGCACATCCAGAAGAACTTGAATAATGGGATCAATGACAAAAAAAATCGATAAAACTTATCAGCCTGGACACAAAATATCCTGTAAAAGTCATCTTTGAAAACCAAAAAAGTTACAGATACTGGAAATCTAAAATAAAATCTATAAACACTCAGCTGCTCAGGCAATATCCTTGGAAAAAGTGTGAAGATTTCATGCCAAAGACTGTTCATCAGAAATGAGAAAAGAAGGAAGCAAGTTAGTTTTAAGTTGCAAAGAGGATGAGGGATGTTTGATTATTATGGGGCCAGGTTTTGGTGTGTTGATAAGCAGTCAATGAGGCCAACTAGTTGAGGATACAAAAACGGATATACTTCTGGAGAAAGCAGGTGGGCTTGAAAGTGAGAGTTTTCAATATGAAAACCTGCTCACCTTGGCAAAAGAGTATATGGATGAAGGAGAAATTGATCGAGCCTCTGCTCAGAAAGAGTTAGAGGATTCTCAGATGATCTCTGTGTAACACAGTGGCAGAGAGGGATTATATGTCCATGGTAAGGATGAACCAATTGGGACCAAAACATTGAAAATTACCAAATTGGTGGAAAACGTTTGCATTACAGATATAAGTAGGAAGGGACTGGGCCATGGCAGCTATGACTCAGGTAATAACACTCTTCTTTCTGAGTCATGAATTATATTACGAGTCCCACCCAGGGACTTGAGCACAATGATCTAAACTGTCAATCCAGTGGAGCACAGGGAAAGAAGTGAATTGTTCAGAAGATGATGTTAAAGATCCCACAGTATTACTAAGAAGAACAGATGATTGTCCCTTATTTCCCAATGAATGTTCAACCCTTAAATCAATTTTATAGAAAATGAAAAGTCTGGTCATTATTATTTTGTAGATGGGAGCAAATCAGTTATCACATTTCCTGCATTATCATAGTAATCACTCTTCAAAAAGCAATTAATTAGTTGTAAATTGATTTGGGTCATACCGAGGTTGTGATGATTCTAAAGAATGCAAGCTTGTCTTTCTTTAAGCTGTGGCTATTAACAACCATTTGGTACTGAGTGAATATCTTCATCCTTCTCTTTATTTCTAGATTGTTTGTGTGTGTGTGTGTGTATGTGTATACACACACACACACACACACACACAATTGATTTATTTCAAAAGGGCACGATATTTGTAATCCAGCTCAACTCAATGTTCTGATGCATAATGTTTCCCATAAAAGTAATGCAATAAAAGCAGTCTATATTATTTGCTGATCACTGACAGTAGAAACACCAATATTGTCTGTTGACAGACGAGTCTAATATCATTTACAATAATTTCACTGGTAAAGAGTCTGTGGGGCTGAAACTTCAAAATGCGTCCATTACAAAGTTCAGCTTGATTGTTTATTAGTAATTCTGCTATTATTGTTCACTGTCTATTAATGCTTTCTCAGATAATGTATAAAATCTCGACATTATCTAGCTGTGTCACTCCTCCAATCAGATTTAATTTGTTTTGATACCTCTAAATGCAGAAGCTCATGAACTCTAACTAAATGTGCCCATTGCAGAAAATGTATCTTTACCATATATTGCACATTCACTCTGCATAAATTAATGCACGGGGTTCGATATTTATCATTTTTTTTTGCGTGGAGACTTGAAAGATGCCCCGTGATACTAAAATTGAAGGCTTTTATTACACTCAACGTGTATGATGTTCGATTAACTTTGCATATCTTCATCATTGAAGTCTCATAAAAATGACGTCCAGATTCTCCACCAAGCTATTTGTATTTATGATTTTAAAAACCCTGAAAATACTGGAAACATTCAACAGTTCAAGGTACTGTGGAAAGAGAAGCGGTTAACATTTCAGACCGGGGACCTTTATACAGTAATTAGAACTAGGACGGTGAGATACGTACATGTTTGTTTACCGTAGCAGAGATGGTTTGTGACATGTGGGTGGGGAACAAAGTGAATATGTCTGATAGTTTGGCCCAGGTGACTAAATGTAATTAATAAGCAGCAGTTACAATCACATTAAGGTTCTTTGTGTAAAATGTTGCTAATTTTAAAGATGTGGGACTGAGCGAAAATGATGAAGCAGAAATAGCCACTCTGTTACAGAAAGAAAGTCAGAGTCAGTTATATTAAGATAAATAATTCGATAATTGTGCCCGGATCTGTTGTGGTAGACAAGAAGCAAGTCATCTCTCGCTTTGATGTGCATCCCAGTGCTGCCTACCCCTTGTGCCACTGTGGTTTCCATTTCCATGATGATTTTCTACACCAGACAAATGATAGTAAATGCACTTTTTTTTTGTTTGGCTGTGTGATTCCAACATTCTCTACAGCTTTATTATCATTGACCTTTTGTAATAGTTTTAAAAAAGGAATAACCTAAGATCAACATTGGGCTGGGGAGAATTATAATCATAGGAGATTCTCTAGATGCTGGAAATCCAAAGCAACACACACGAAATGCTGGAGGAACTCACCAGCTGGAGGGAATAAATGTTTGAAGATTCTGGTGAGAATTATTCGTGGTCACTTTTACCTCTTAAAACGATCTTAATTCCACAGTGTACAATTTTTTTTTCCCTGTAGAAATGAACCGGCAAAAGAAATAGGGTCAATTTGAAACCCAATTTAAGATTGATTGGCTGATATTAGTGCAGAGCGAATAGGGTTCCTGGTTGCCTCCGGGCTATTAAAAATAAACTGCCATTGGCTACTTGCTTTCACGCAGGACTGGGGTTTACATTTCGTGTCAATAGTAAACTCAGATGAAGCCCAACAATAGGAATCCGCTCAGTCACGTTGTTACACCAGATACACCTTTGCCTCAGAGAAGTTGGAATTGAAAACTTTAAACCTATCAGTTTTCACATTCGAGTATCAAGTATATTCGAAACCATAATGCACCAGTGTTCAAGTGGCAGCACTTTTAGTTGCAGTCCAGTTTTGCTACCGTCACAAACTTGCTATTTCGGCGTGTGAGCGTTTCCTGGCTGATCCACCAAATTTGCCCTCACAGAATTTGCGGCCATCCTTTATAATAAAGTTCGTTTGATGTGAATTTTGATCATTGAGAATGGTGTTTCCTTGAAGTAAGATGAAGAAAATAAATATCTGGAGCTTCAATTTATATACTTTTTATATACTTTTATATACTTTCACCAAGATCTCAGATTTTAAAACGTTACCTCAGCTTCCGAAAGTGATAATATTTTACAATGGAATTATTGTTATTCATTTTAATGAATTTTAATTTCTCTCACCTTGGCGCAATTGAATCTAGTAATATAAACAAAGCCAAGATTGTAGTATGCATAGCGGGATTATGTTAGGGCATTCCTGTAATGAACAGATAGAGGTACATAATTTCATTTACCGGTAATTTAAAGTCAGCTTTTCCCTTAACGTCAATTATACTTTACATAAATTTTGAATTACGTGTGCTTTAATGTGGACATTATATTAATTTTCAATTATATGATCAGTGTTTGAAAATATGCTATAAAATTCGATTTTTACTCCTGTGGTTTATAATTTGTAATGGAAGTTCTGCAGTCCGGTTTCAGTTAAAATATGATTTTCTTAGGTCCTGGAACGGTAACAGTCACGATGTTTTGACCAGAGTGGAGCTGGAACATCGGAAACATTTTAACTGAAGGAATTCGTTTTAATTTTGACCACTACCATCATTCTGTTCGACATGCCTGCTTGTTCTCAGCAACATAACTTCTCAGTGAATATTCAATTTGCACTCTAACATTTAGTATAAAATGTATTTTTCTACATTAACTCAATGAAATTCAGTTCGCAATTTCGTATATATTGTAAGTGGGGTTAACCCTACCGAACGGAATTGCTTTCACTGGTGTGCGAAGGTCTGTAATCGATATTTGGTAACTGCAGCAGAATTTAAGCAAAATGGAAGGATGTTGCTTTGTCATCAGTCTGAAGCAATGCAAAATGTATTAGCAAAATTTATTGGCTATCCGTAAAACTGCGGAAAATAAATGTGGTAAAAATAAAAACATTGCACAAAGTGAATAATGTCCATTTGTGATAAAGTTAACCACCACTGCATCAAATTCTATGAATTAAAATTGTTTACAAAATTGCTCGCCCTTTTACAGTAACGTGAATATGCAAATTTACCACTTGTAACATTGTTCCGAAAGGGTGTGTTATTTTAAGCTCCTCTGTTATCTGTTTAAATCCATAATAATTTTCGTAGAGGTAGATGTGGCTTTGAGCCAAACCGTCCCAGCAAACCGGATTCATCTACAATCCCAGCGCATCCCCAGCTCGGCCAAACAGGGTACTGTATAATGAGTTTAACGTTGAGACTATAATAATTTCCATTCCAAGTTGGCCCCGAGGAAAGTGTGAGGGAATTGGGAATACCGCAGCAGATTTGAACTGAATTCCCATAGACTACAGCGCTAGTGGAAAAGTGCTGGTCTGAATTTAAAGAAAGAGACATTGATACCTTTTATTTCAGGAGAGTTCCGAAAACCGCTTTTTTAGCAAGTAGATTTTGTAACTTTCTTCTTTAAACTCCCAACGAATGACAATGACCAGAAGAAATAACCTAAGGGCTTCTGCGAATTATATGGTCAGCGGGTCAGACCCGGCTGTTTATTTGGAAGGGTTGAAACTCCAGTAAAAAGCGAGGTTAATGTAAACATTAATAATAAAGAAATGACTTTCTCCTGTTTCGCGATAACTTCAGCAGTGGATGTTAATATCTATTAAAATGAACATTAAGAACAATTTGGAAGTGCGCTATTTTTTTAAAGAAAGCAATACGTGAAAAGTACTCAATGAATAATTTAATCGGCCCCTTTCCGACTTTTAAGGATCCAGACACACGGATATCTGAATCAAGTAACACGCGAAGGTGGATTTACTAGTATTTTTCCAAGAGCAATGGCTCCATCTCTCGCGACTACATAATGACATGTTTTGCCGGCTTCGGGGGAAGACGTGTTTCAGTGTTCGACCACGGCAACATCTGAACGTCTAACCGAAGCTGTGGGCTGGCGACGGGGCGGATGCCTTTTCACATCGCATGTTCGTTCAGTGCTGCGCTGGGACTGTTTACTTGGCCGTTGAACTGGGGTAAGTGACGTTTCAAGTAGGTGGTGAGTGTTTTATCTGTGAAACATTTTTGCTTCACTCGCTAGAACTGAGTCAAAAGCAAAGTGTGCATGGAACGGTTAACACATAGTTCGCTATTCTGCCCATCCCCCCATCTCCCTGTTTCGTCCCCGTCATAAAGATGTTAATACGTTTAGTTCATAAACTAGCTATTCTACCCAGAGAAATATGATTCAAATTATTGTAGAGGTAATGCAGTGCAGGTTTCGGAAAATACCTAATGTGATATGCCTGTGATTTATAAGTGTATTAACTTCGGGTGCGAGCAGAGCTCGAGCGTTCTCTCGTTGCGGCGATGCATAATAAAATCTTGTATCGGATGCGAACCGAGCGCCCCTCCCACGTGAATGAACATAACCTTCTGGTAGATGGGTGAACGTGCTGGATTTGGAGACGTGCCTAGCAATGCGATGGCTTGCGTTGTCAGTTGTACGACACGTCGCCTTTCATTCGTCCCCTTAGGCTCACCACGGCAGCACTGGCATCATTCTGCTGAAGAGAACCAACAGGACCTTAGCGGCACAGTCTGGGCTAAAAATCGACTAAGAAACAAGAGGGGGAGAGAAAAATAACGCTTCTGTCCTGGATTCGCGTGCTTTCGTCGTTTACCGGTTTCATTAACTGTGAGTTCGAACGGCTTAGAATGCGGGACTCCAACTTTCAGAGCTGTCATGATCCACGTTAAAGACCGGAGCAAAAGCTACACTTTAACCGTAGAAATTGGAGATAGCAGTTTGGGATCCATTCCTTCTCCACCAATCTTTGGTGCACTGATTAAAAGTATCATCGTCTTTGCATAAACACTCTCCCAATAGCCGAGTAGCCATGGCGATGCTTATAAAAAGTAAGCTTTCAAACGTTGCGACTTCTGTTTCTAACAAATCTCAGGCTAAAGTTAGCGGGGTTTTCGCGCGGATGGGGTTTCAGGCGGCTACAGATGAGGAAGCGGTTGGGTTTGCACAATGTGACGACCTGGACTATGAGCATCGCCAGGGTTTGCAGATGGACATTTTGAAAACCGAAGAGGTGTCCGGAGAAGCCGAACCAGTGGATGAGGGTGACAGTCACTATCAGAGAGACGGAGCTGGTCTGCCTCCTTCCACCTCTAAAGACGGGGAGCCATGCACGGAATTAGCAGCTCAGGGAAAGCCCAAAATCACTGCCTGGGAAGCAGGCTGGAATGTGACCAATGCAATTCAGGTAACTTCTCCATTCACTCATTCGTTACTTTCAATAGTTCGCCCTGGCGACAAACTGCAGATTTTGCTGTTAACTCATTGCGGAATAAAGTTGCTGCATGGGTATAGATTGCATCTGATCTGTATGATATTCCCTGATCAAACATGATTATGTAATGAAATACGTCTCGAGCAGGGTAATGGAAACCCAAGGGTCAATATACCATTAAATAGACATGGAAGTAAATAACCTATACACCAAACAGTAAAATATGATGTACTTTGGTTAGAATCGTAGCCATTTTAGTCAACATACATTGTATATAAACATTTGTCAATTTGTTTATAATTAAGCTGCAATATTCAGTCTTCTAAATGCTATGTTATTATAGCAATGAGCTTCCCGTTTAGTCTGAGAGTAAATGCGTTACATTGATGAAAAAAACATTTGCCCACTTTACGTCGTGTCTTGCAGGGTATGTTCGTCCTGGGCTTGCCCTATGCTATTCTGCATGGAGGATATCTAGGATTATTTTTAATCATTTTCGCTGCTGTTGTGTGTTGCTACACGGGGAAGATCCTGATCGCCTGTCTGTACGAAGAAAACGAAGACGGGGAGCTGGTGAGAGTAAGGGACTCCTATGTAGACATTGCAAATGCCTGCTGCGCCCCTCGCTTTCCAAAGCTGGGTGGTAGAGTCGTGAATGTAGCCCAGATCATTGAGTTAATAATGACTTGCGTATTGTACGTTGTTGTAAGTGGGAACCTTATGTATAACAGTTTCCCAAATCTGCCCATCTCTCAGAAATCGTGGTCTATTTTGGCCACTGCAGTGCTGTTACCTTGCGCGTTCCTTAAAAATCTGAAAGCGGTCTCCAAGTTCAGCTTGCTCTGCACTCTGGCACATTTTGTAATTAACATCTTAGTGATCGCCTACTGTTTGTCTAGAGCCCGGGACTGGGCCTGGGATAAAGTCAAATTTTACATTGATGTCAAAAAATTCCCAATTTCCATAGGCATTATCGTTTTTAGCTACACTTCACAAATCTTCCTGCCATCGCTGGAGGGCAACATGAAGAGCCCCAAAGAATTTCACAGTATGATGAACTGGACACATATTGCAGCGTGTATACTCAAGGGACTGTTTGCTCTGGTAGCTTTCCTGACCTGGGCAGATGCAACAAAAGAGGTAATCACAGACAATCTCCCGTCTACTATCCGAGCAGTGGTTAACATTTTCCTAGTTGCCAAAGCTTTGCTCTCCTATCCATTGCCATTTTTCGCAGCTGTAGAAGTCTTAGAGAAATCCTTTTTCCAAGAGGGCAGGATTGCAATGTTTACCAATTGTTATGGGGCCGATGGTAAAATCAAATCCTGGGGATTAGCTTTAAGATGCGTCCTCGTGGTCTTGACCTTGCTGATGGCCATGTATATCCCCCATTTCGCTTTGCTAATGGGCCTGACAGGTAGCCTCACGGGCGCTGGCCTCTGTTTTCTGCTCCCCAGTCTCTTCCACCTCAAACTTCTGTGGAGACAGTTGCAGTGGCATCATGTATTTTTCGATGTCTCCATATTTGTTATCGGTTCTATATGCAGCGTGTCTGGGTTTATCCATTCGTTAGAGGGCCTGATCGAAGCGTTCAATTCGAATGTAAGTGATTGAGGGTGTATTTGGGCATGTGTTACGTTTCTCGTAGATCTACAAAACATCTCAGATAGTCGCCAATTTTAATTTTGTGCAAAATCCAAAAAAGTTACCCAAAATGGTCCAATATCTGCATTACTGTGTGAAAAGAACTACAATTAAATTATCACCGCATTGCGGCAACCGACGCTACTACAAATCAACGTGATATAATTGAAGATGGCAGGCCAGCCTTCAGAAATACCTTGAGGTACTTCCAGAGTATTCCCAATATGCAGTGGTGCCGGAGTCTGCTAGAATCAACACGCTTCCTGACATTATAGGATTTCAACAGTCTTTAGGAAAGAGATGGAAGCGTCTTAAAATCCATGTTTAATATATGGAAGAGACTATATGTGCTAACTAAGCGATTGTCTTATGAATTTGTGGAACTGTTTTAAAACGTATGTGTGGTGTGGTTATACATGGCGGAATGTAAAAAAAAGTTTATCTCGAAGTATACATTGTGTAATATATATATTTAAAATATATATGGTCTAATAAATGAGAGTATCTAATTCATTTTTGCTAGTATTATTTAAAATACGTATTCATTTTGCTAGTATTATTTAAAACGTCGAAATCGGCACAATAACTTGCATTTCAACGGGATTGGCCGATCGTTGTGCAAAACTATATCGTTTATTAATTCAATTCGACATGTTTAAACAACAATGACGCCTGTGCATTAAACGCTCATGGTAGAAGCTCCACACTACGTCCATATGTGAATATCATCCATCAGTTTTTAAATTATCTATTCACTCGGTCCTTTTAATGATCACAGATCTGTCACCCTTTCTAAATAAACCACAGACCGCATCACATTTCATTCTTAGAACGGTATACGGATGGGAGTTGGTTGAGGAGATCCTACTAACTTGAATTTGGTTATTAATGGCTTTATTACATTAACAATTGACACAATACGAATTATTGGCCACTTGGTTTTATATTAGCATACCTGTTAATTCATTTTGAAATTATGCATCAAACAGTATTTGATTTCGCAACAATTTGTAAATTAGCCGGTAATAATAGGTCAGTGTTGAGTGTACTGCAATGCGATATCGCTGAATTGAAATACTAGAGCCGATTGTTTTTATCAAGCATTATGTCTTATTAGCAAACTGCATGTTGCTGAACACGAATTCCAAACTTACAACTTTTTAACTGAAACAGCAAAGGAATATATCGTTCAGCATCTTATTTATTATCAAATTTCACGTCACATGCCGGTGATAATAAACCTGATTCTGATTCTGAGTCAGATTTGATCCACATGCACGTGCCCTTTATAGTTCAAGTACATACTTGCAAAGGACGTGTTTTAATACAGGTGAACAAATAGATGAGATTTGCAAAATAGCTACACAATTGGGAAATGAGAATGCGCCAGTATCGATTAAGTTATCCTACCTTGTACGCATTGTACAACCTTGTACCTTGTAGGGCGTTTGATGTTTGCTTATTTAGTTTGATCATTTTTTTAAAGAAGGACGTCTCAGCTTGAATTTATGATAGGAAGGTTATTGGGTCTTGCGCTGGAAGATAAAAATAAAACCAGGTGGAAACAATGATCCTGCGGGAAATTGGTCCCGTTCGACACGAAATAGAGCGGTTAAACACGTTATTTTCTTTTCACGGTCATGTGCCAGAGAACCGTTTGTTAAAATCCAATATTGTTATTTCTGCATTCTTTTCCGATGTATTTAGATTTAAAACTAAATTCGCGCAGAGTGCCCGATTGTTCTGTACTTCTTACGCCGAATCATTTGCGCGGTGTTGCTGGAAGACATGAAACACTTCTGACGCAGAACTGTTGAAGGTAACCTATCCTAAAGCACGTTATTCCTCTCTTTACCAGCTGAAGGTCACCCTAGGTATAGATAGTAATCGACAGCACACTGAACTCCCCCACTGCGTGTTGTTACAGGATGCCGGTATCCTTCAGAACCTTTTCTGTTAAAGGTCATTGTGCCTGCTGAAAGATTTAAACACAAGTTGCTATATTAATACTGATTCCAAATTTCATCCCTTCCTTGCATCTAATTATGCTAATATTTTAAATATTGGCACAGCGGCAACCGGTTTACGGGGCATTTTGATCTAGCTTTGCATTTGTTTCTTTCCGAAGCCGCAATTACGGTATTCGTCAATCTGGAAACGAAATTCAGAGGGAAAGCAGAATTATTTTAAATATATATATTTAGAACAAGTGCAAACGGATTGACGCTTCAATCAGTTGTGTTTGACCGAGAAACGAGCAGCTTTCCTCTCAACCAGATGCTGATCGCCCATTGTTCATCGCCAAAGTAGTTTCCATTGCCTTGTTAAAAAGTCATCAGAACTAAATTTTATTTGAAAGGCAGCATTTAATCTTGTCACTGATAATTGTCCTTTCAATTATTAACCATTTCCATAGTGCACTTATTCGCCGATTGTTGGCACTGAGTAACGATTCTGTCGCAGACATCGGGGTTACAAAACAAAGCTTGTTCAAGAGAACTCCCAGTGCAGTAAGTTGGTTAAGTACAACTGTGTTACACCTTCGTTTTCCATACAATTCAACATTTTTAACAATTTGGTGAAATAGATGGATCATCGTACATAAATAGATGGTTCATTAACAATTGTCTTTATCGAACATTCAGATTAACAACTGAATTCCTTGTTATAAGCGAAATCTGTAGGGGGAAAAGAAATATACGATGCTCCATCTTTCAACAGGGAGACGGAAAGATGTGCAGGCAGATAGAGTTAGACTAACACCAGGGTCGGTGCACACACGGGCCCAAGGGCCAGTTTCTGTGCTGTACTTTCTGTTCGATGTTCATTAGAATAACGTAGCAACTTATACTTAAATAGTTCAGTCTAAAGGAAATTGCTCCAGATAAGGTCATCATGTTACTCTACCAACGGATAATGGACGTCCAAAGGTAACAGAATTTATTCGGAAGTAATTTTTAGCGTTATATTAACGTAACGTTACATCACTTTTTCATTGTTTTTTATTCTAATTGGCAACTTCCGGGAAGAGGATGCTGATTATATATTTAAAGATTATAACCGAAGTCAGGACTTCCAACTTTTGTTCCCGCCCCTTAAAACCTATCGGGCCTGTCAGCGATATTAAGACAATGTGCATTGGTGAAGCTGGCCAAAATGTCTCCAGTTATTATGACAAAAATATATTCCGTGCACGGTGGGAATCTTGGGGGCGTCCCTGCAATGCGGTAAAATAGGACAGTTAGTAGAGCGCTCCCAAGTGGCAAATTATTCAACTACAGTACAGTACATGGTTTCCAGAACAACGTTTGGTGTTAACGTACAGGATCAACAACATCGCGTATATTTCCAGACTATGAAACTTAGTATTTAATTCGTTTTACTGTTTCCGACGCTGACTGGCCTGCTGTGCAATTTCAGTTTTTTTTTCCCATTTGATTTCCTGTGTCCGGAATTGTCTGTCTTGCAGTGTGGCGTTTGACAGCTTCGCCGTGGCACAGTCAAAAGGAAGGGATAGAGGATGAAGGACTTCGTGCTGAGATTTGCCCGCACTGATGCCTGCCGTATTCGACCTTAGTTTCTGTTACTACGAACAATAATTGCAAAGAGTAAGGTCAGCCCAGTAAGCACTGTAGATTATTTATTGCGCATTTCAACAATACAAAAACTGCGAACGCTCAGTAGAAATATACATTTCATAAAAAATTATAAGGGCGCAAAGTCAGAAATGCGGTTTAAATAACTTTGTGTCCTTGTCAAAAGCACGGCACAGAATACAGCCAGTACTCCATTTTCTTTGGAAATGAAATATCACTTTCCCAATATAGACTTAATTTAGGGCAATCCCAGAAAATATGAAAATGATTTGCCTCCTTGGAGCCGCACCTTCTCCAACACATCACATTTGTATCTTTATATTTTTCCGGATATGGGGTCTTGAAGTATCTTATAATGTTTTTCCAACAATGTTCTCTCCAAGTCAAATAATTAGTCGAGGACCATTGAAAGCCGCAGATTTTCCCCCAAGCCTCCTCTGAAAGTACCAACCCCGCTTCTTTCTCCCACTTCTCTTTAATATACAGTGTATTTACATTTTTTAGCATGGGAGAGTGCATTATATAATCGAGAAACTGATTTACAAGGTATTGAACTGCAAGCCGAATTCAGAATCTTGAAAAATTCTAATTCTACTGTTGATAGGTCTGTATATCTACAACTCTGGTTAACATAGTTTCATACTTGAAGGTACCTAAAAAAGTCATTATGTTCTAGGCCATGTTTGTCCTGCAGGATTTGGAAACTTTGTAATACTTTTTTTATCTATAAATGAGAGGTAGGTTGTAAGACCTTTCTTTATCCATAGCTCAAATCTTTTATCTCCTCTGTTGGGAAGGAATTTGGTATCATATGCACATCATCTAAAGAGTTTTAACATGTTATTAATTCCACATGAATTAACCACCTTCTGCCATACTTTTAATGTAAGATTTATCCAACTGTTTTTAAATTTTTCCAACTGGGCCATCAATCCTTTGTCAGCTATTAAGGCCTGTAGAGGAAAACTGTCAACTAATCCAAATTCTATTTCCTTCCATCTAGCCTTATATTCCCTATTGCACCAATATAACAGAGGGGAAGTATTCATAGAATATTAGTTAAGGTACTTAGGTGCCAAATACCTCTGAACTTTGAGATGCTCTATTTGGGGCATGTATTGTTTCTTGAACAGAAGGAAGATATAAAGTTGCTGCAGGCCCTCTTAGCGGCAAGTAAGAAATCAATCACTAGAAAATAGCTAAATCCAATACCACCTACATTAGAAGATTGGTACGAAATTATCTTGGAAATATTTAAAATGGAAAAGTTGACTTACTCCCTGAGAATTCAAAAAGAAAAATTTTATCAAATCTGGATTAAATGGATTGAATATATAAACCCAATGTGAGCAGACTTTAGATGACTCTCCTAATGATTTATACTGCTCTTCTCATCAACACAGTAATATTGCTAACGTAAGCACCCCTAGTCTAAATGTCTTTTTTTTTTGTTTTCTTTTGGAAAATAGAGAATTAACACTAGTAAAGGGAAAGATTTGGGAAAGGGATAAAAAAATGAAAAAATTAAGTAAATAAGTACATAGGGATTGGATAATTATGTCTGCGGGCAGGAGCAAGCATGAACAAATTAGGATATAAACACCTGCAATGGTTGTTACATAGGCTTATATACAACATTTTGGACCAGTGGAAATGGTCCAGAAGGGTTATATGGAAACTATTATTACCATTTTCCTTAACAACTAATACCATTACTTAGCCTAATAGGTTAGATTTACCACAGTACATAATTATCTATTTAAGTGTTTATTTTCCTTTTATATCATCTCAATGTGTACTTAAGAATGTATAAATAATTGTAGTTTTATACATATAAAAAAATGGAAAAGGTTATATGTGTGAAAAAAGTACATGATATTTGTGAATTCCTTATCCAAATAAAAATAAAATTTAAAAAAATGGAAATGAAATATCACTGAATAAAATTACATTTATTTCTTCACATTGAAACATCCAAGCTCTGTGCGATTTTTGACTATTTTTGACTTATTTAATAAAACAAGCCAAATGCCAAATAACGACCAGTTAAATTTGCCGACTTAAAATATTCAAAGAAAATATAAGAGAAATATTTCACTACCGCAAGTAACCAGAAGTGCATTTCATACCTGAAATAATAATAACCATCTTATCATTTATGCAGTCCCAACCCGCTAAGTCACAAAATACCCGTGGGTGAGCAGTGCCATTTGGTCCATCTCCATCCATGGTAGAAACTCCCTTCGCAGAATCTCCCCATTCCATAACCCCATGATAAGGAGAGTGAAATTGGATAGAGTTATCAGTCTTTGTGTGAAGGAGAATATCCAGGCACTAATCCCAAATCGCCATCTAATTATGCACTGCTTTCTTTTAAGTAATATTGTCTTATATGCCTCCATTTTGAAGATTTCAATATCTTCAGCCTTTTCTTGAAGATGGATATCAGGAATTAGTGATTGAAATAGTAGTTTGGACCAACATCAGGTATTGATTGGGCTCCGAATGTTTTGGATGCTCCCCTTTGAACTGTATTTCAGATTCTGTCTCCTGAAAAATGAACATAAACTTGAACACTTTATTGGTTGTTCATGTCTTTATGGTGATTGCACTTAGCAACCCATGGAAATGAACAATTTAAATCACTATTCAAATACTTTGATCCACTTGATAAACATGGTAGTACTGTTTCATATAGCTTGTACTTGAAGTATAAAAATGGTAGGATGACATTATGCATTTAAGTACTGATGTGAGGAGAAAGGATTTCATTTCCATTTCCCAATCTAACAAGTACTTGTTCAGTTAGTGAGGAGAAGAGATGAGAGGTTATTGAAAAGCCAGTTTGCAAAGTTGGTTTCAAAGATCACCTTCTGGTTGGTTTCCATGTGGCAGTAGTTGGAAATTAAGATACACTATTTGCTAAGTTGTTTGATTGAAAAGCTTCATTTTGATCAAGAAAATCAAGAACGTTAGTGTAGATTTCATTTGCTGAGTGATTTAGAAACATAGAAACATAGAAAACATACAGCACAATGCAGGCCTACAAAGCTGTGCCAAACATATCCCTACCTTAGAACTACCTAGGCTTTACCCATAGTCCTCTATTTTCTTAAGCTCCATTTAGCCATCCAGGAGTCTCTTAAAAGATCCTATTGTTTCTGCTTTCACCACCGTCGCCGGCAGCCCATTCCATGCACCCACCATTCTCTGCGCAAAAAACTTACCCCTGACATCTCCTCTGTACCTACTTCCAAGCACCTTAAAACTATGCCCTCTCATGCTAGCCATTTCAGCCCTGGGAAAAAGCCTCTGACTATCCACACTATTTAAGTTAAGAAAGTAATAGGAATATTTCACTTTATTCAGATTAAATTTTACAGTACAGGTATATAGCCCAAGGTCTAACAGAGGATATGCGCTTACACATACACCCTCCTTTTCTAAATAAATAATGCTATTTTATTATATTATAGTTGCTATCCTCCAATCTGCAGGTACTGCTTCACAGCCTAATGATTTTTTTAAGATGAATACCAAAGCAGTCAATTTTTCTAGGGCTACTTCTCATTGGATTCAATAATATAGATTATTAGGCCCTGGAAATTTATCATTCTTAGCCCCTGTTAACTCCCTAAGCATTATTTCTTTACTAATATTGATATCATTCGTACCTCCTTCTCTTGAGATGATATTATATCGGGGAGATTAAATTCAAAGAAAGAATAAAAGTACATGTTTAATTATTCCACCATTTACTCTCTCTCTCAGTTATGATATACCCTCTTTATGACTGCAGGGAAGTGAAATTGTTTTCAATTGCCTTCCTTTTCTTCACATATTTATTGAACTTTTTGCAGTCAGCTTTGGAGTTAACTTCCAGCTTAGCTTCACATACTATCTTTTACCTCTGAACAAGTACATTTGTTCTCCTTTGCTGAACTCTAAACTGCTCTCAACCCTCAAGTCTGTTACTTTTTCTCTGCCAATTTTATGTTCTTCCTTTTTTGATCTAAATATTGTCTCAAATTTCCTTTACAGTACTGTATCCTGCCTTTTGTTTTCCTTCTCACCTTCCTGAAGAAAGGTGTTACATTTGCAATTTTCCAACCTAATGGAATCCTTACTAATCTAGTTATTTTTGGACCCAATGTAGAGTCCATTTGGGGCATTTCAGTCTCCAGCTCCCACAATCTGCTCAGTACCACTTCCCTGGCGATCGTACTTTTCCTTCATTCCTCCCTCCCAATTCCTGACTTACAATTTTCTTTGCATAAGCATACAGTCCCTAGATGTCTTTCCTTATACTTTGAACTGAACAATATTGCTATTTTGATTTGTTCTTGATGCACTGAGAGATAGTATTTAAATAAAGTCAAAAAAACTTCTAACTCATAAAAAGTGTGTTAATCCTGCATTAATTAAATATCCTTTCATGTTCACATATTGCCTCCAATGGGCTTCTCAGCTGGAATGAACAATGATGAATGTTCTCTGTTGTCTGATGCACATGCAATCAATATTCTGATATACAAGATCATCTTCGTTGAATTGATATGACCCCAATGCATAAGATAAGGGAACTTACCTGCAGGGAGAAAGCTGTGTTATTCTTTGTTGATGTCCTGCAGTCAGGCTCTAATGCCCACAGAGGTCAGAGAAGGTATCCTAAGGGAATAAAATCATCTCATGCATTGTCTCTCAAAAGAATTTGAGTTCCAGCACTCAAATAGTGGGTATTGGCAGCTAAACTTTGCTGTAGACACTAGAAAGAGTAGTAAGCTAGTCCTTGAAGTATACCGTATAACCTCCCTACGGTGAGATATCTATATCAAACTGGGCTTAAAATCTCCTTTGGTGTTTAGAGCTTTATGGACAGTGAACCCAATACCATCACAACCTCAAGTGATGCAGTCAACATAGTAGTCAGTTATCCATTTGAAAACTGACACCATTTACAGTAGTGACCCTGATTTTTATTGGATAAATCCAAATACACACAAAATATTTAGGCAGAAATAATAGCTGTTAAGACATTTCAACTGTAATTTCTATGGCAGCAATAAATCTTGGTTTTGTTTCTTTTCTATCTTAATTGTCTCTAAAGTTTGCTGGAATTCTAGGGATTTTTAATAATAGGCATCTGTTAGTCTCATGAGACCATGGTTTTGCGCCTTGGAGGGTTTCCAGGGCATAGGCCTGGGCAAGGTTGTATCGAAGACTGGCAGTTGCCCATCCTGCGTCTCCCCTCCCCATGCCACCGATGTTGTCCAAGGGAAGGGCACTAGGGCCGATACAGCTTGGCACTGGTGTCGTCGCAGAGCAATGTATGGTTAAGTGCCTTGCTCAAGGACACAACACACTGCCTCAGCTGAAGCTCGAACTAGCGACCTTCACCTTAACCACTTGGCCACGCGCCAACACAATGGATTTTTAAGTATGCAAACAACAGGAATTCTGCAGATGCTGGAAATTCAAGCAACACATATCAAAGTTGCTGGTGAACGCAGCAGGCCAGGCAGCACCTCTTCCTAGAGATGCTGCCTGGCCTGCTGCATTCACCAGCAACTTTGATCTGTGTTGCTTGGATTTTTAAGTATACTGTGTTTTTAACCTCATCATTACAATTATGCACAATTTAACTTTTAACGTAAAGAATACCTTCTGAAAGAATGTGTCTCTTTCAAGTTAACAGATGCCAATTTTTTATGCCTAACGTAAATTCACAAGCCTTTTATAAGCAGTATTTTTCCAAAAACAAACCATTCATTTATTCAGAAATGGATAAATCAGAGAGCTGCACTAAACTCATAAATCATCTTAATTTTTAACTTGTGGTCACCAACAAATGTCATGTTCCCGACAACAAAATGACAAGGAATGAAACACAGATATGGTAACAAATGTATGATGCATTTACTCTTGACTGGGTTTGCTCAGCTAATTATTTCTGTCACATTGTTCTAAGTATATTTGCTAGCTGTATTTATTTATTTATAAGTTTATTGAGATGCAGCACATAACAGGCCCTTCCAACCCTTCGAGCCAAGCTGCCCAGCAACCCATGATTTAACCCTAGCCGAATCATGGGACAATTTGCAATGACTAACTAATCTGCCAACTGGTATATCTTTGGACTGTGGGAGGAAACCTGGAGGAAGTCCACACGGTCTCGGGTAGAATGGAAAAACTCCTTACAGACAGCGGCGGGGGTGACTGATTCTTGCTGGGCAATAATTTGCATTTCAAATTCCAGGAACTGGTTAATTTTATCAAACAGAGACATTAGTTACTTAGTTTGGCAAGTGATTCTTGATCCACAATGAAAGGTCCTGCACTAATTCCTTGATCAATAATTGTTATCTTCTTTTCTTAATTAAGAATTAAGTGTGTGAATTCTGTACCACCGTAATCCACTATTAGATAGAGAAAAAATGCCTATATTGTTGCTAAATTGTCAAAATCTGTTTTGTTTTAAATTAATACAGAAGGGAGTTTCCATATGTATGAAATGTAATTTTACTTTAGTTTCCATTGAATGCAAATATCTGTCTATTGTACTTGTATTCAAATTATTATTCTTTCAGTTCTACGCTGCCGTCATAGAGCGCATGCTCTTATCAACTGTTACTATTCGGTTTGGTGCAGCACCCTCTCACAATATACAAGAAGTGCAGCAATCTGTTAGGTCAGCAGAAAAGGTCGTTGGCTGCAGTCTGTCATCACTGGATGTGTCCAAGCCAAAGAAGTAGGTAGGAAAAGTCATTGTGGACACTACCCACCCTGCAAACTCCCTTCTGGGAAGTGCTATAGGGCTATTAAAACAAAATCTTCACACCATCTCCAAAATTTCTTCCCCCAGGCAGATAATCTGATCAACCATTCTAGTCAGCTACCCCACCCTCGCTACTGCAGTGGTCTGTAGACACTTTAAACCACTTTTTATAATGTTGTTTACATTGTAAATATGACTTAGTATTTATGTGTTTATCCACATTTAATTCCATATCCGTACTGTGTATATGGCGACTAAGTTGATCCTTGGTCCAGTGCAACTCATTACAAAGACGGAAAGGCCCATGTTTAAAATTAATTTCAGGCTGGCCATTGTTCAGCTGTGCTGTCAGTAAAACAGTATAATTTACCTTCAGTACCAACTGACTGGGGAGGTGAGATCAAAAGCTAGTGCAACATTTTCAGCCAACTGTAGCTGTTGCTGGTGGTGCGGGGAGTCAGCTGCCTCCTGCAACTAAATTGCATATTTGTCCAGATCTGCCCTACGTCCAAGTCATTCTACTGAACAGAGAATGGTGCATCTGTCACTCCGCTCTATCATTGAACTGCACATGAGGTCAGGCCTAGTATTAGGCTGGAGTGTCCATTCATTCAAATTGGATTTACCAGCCTGGAAGCCAAGAAGAAAAAGTAAGTTTAATCAATAACTGTTTCAAATTATTTCCCAGTATTTGCTGTTTTAATTAATGTTGTCAATTTTATCTATATATATATTAGTACTTTACATTCGTTGTGCTAATTTTTAACTGTCTCTCAACAGTTGACTTCGTTTAACTTATCATTCAAGCATTGACAGGTCATTCCAAGCACAATGCACAGCAGTAGGCTGCTTCTGGTCTGCTTGTTGAGCCTAGATGAGTCCTGGGTGTGGGGAAGTTTCTTGACCAGTTCTCAGTTTCTGCTCAGGATGGACTTGATGGACATGAGTAATGTGAGGTGAGCTGGCTCCACCCGATTTGACACTATACAACATAGGTACGTCTCTAGAGAATTGAACACAGGAGTTCCAGTGGCCTGCTACCATTCACTACCCAGGGAAAAACAAACAAAAACTGAATGTATGTTATTTCAATACTAGATATATTGCAATACTTCAAGTGTACTTTCAGAAGAGGTTACAATGATGCAAATTTTTCATATTTCAGGTATAGGTTGGTAAAATTGCACAGAAGCCTTGAAAGGCCTGTCCTAAACATTTTTCCCCAAGTTTGCTAACCAAATAAATATTGGAACTCAGCCTTCATTCATTCAAGGGATGTGGACTTCACAGCTAAGCCTGCATATATTAGTGCTCTTAGGAAGCTGGCACTGAGTTAGACCATAGACATAAGACCATAAGACATAGGAGCGGAATTAGACCATTTAGCCCATTGAGTCTGTTCCGCTATTCAATCAAGGCTGATCCTTTTCGTTTCTCCTCCTCAACCCCATTTCTCGGCCTTCTCCTCGTAACCTTTGATGCCATGTCCAATCAAGAACTTATCAATCACTGCCTTAGATACACCCAACGACCTGGCCTCCGCAGCTGCATGTGGCAACAAATTCCACAAATTCACCACCTGCTGGCTAAAGAAATTTCTCCGCATCTCAGTTTTGAATGGACGCCCCTTGATCCTGAGGCTGTGTCTTCTTCTCCTAGACTCTCCCATCATGGGAAATATAATTTCCACATCTACTCTGTCTAGGCCTTCAACATTCTAAAGGTTTCAATGAGATCCCCCCCCTCATCCTTCTAAATTCCAGCGAATACAGACCCAGAGCCATCAAACGATCCTCATATGATTACCCTTTCTTTCCTGAAATCACCCTTGTGATCCTCCTCTGGACCCTCTCCAATGCCAGAGCAGTTTTTCTAAGATGAGGGGCCCAAAACTGTACACAATACTCAAGGTGAGGCCTCACCAGTGCCTTATAAAGCCTCAGCATCACATCCCTGCTCTTGTATTCTAGACCTCTTGAAATGAATGCTAGCATGGCATTTGCCTTCCTCGCCACTGCCTCGACCTGCAAGTTAGGGTGTTCTGCACAAGGACTCCCAAGTCCCTTTGCATCTCAGATTTTTTGATTTTTTCCCTGTTTAGAAAATAGTCTGCACATTTATTTCTATTATCAAAGTGCATGACCATGCACTTTCTAACATTATATTTTATTTGCCTCTTTCTTGCCTATTCTCCTAATCCGTCTAAGTCCTTCTGCATCCTACCTGATTCTCAACACTACCCGTCCCTCCACCAATCTTCATATCATCTGTAAACTTGGCAACAAAGCCAACTATTTTATCATCTAAATCATTTATATACAGCATTAAAAGAAGTGCTCCCAAAACAGACCCCTGCGGAACCGGCAGCCAACCAGACAAGAATCCTTTTATTCCCACTTGCTGCTTTCTTCCAATTAGCCGATGCTCTAATCATCTTAGCAACTTTCCTGTAATAGCATGGGCTCTTAACTTGATAAGCAGCCTCATATGTGGCACCTTGTCAAAGGGCTTCTGAAAGTCCAAATATACAACATTCACTGCATCCTCTTTATCTGTCCTACTTGTAATCTCCTCTAAGAATTCCAACAGCTTTGTCAGGCAGGATTTTCCCTGAAGGAAACCACACTGACTCTGTCCTATCTTGTCCTGTGTCACCAAGTACTCCATTACCTCATCCTTAACAATTGCCTCTAAAATCTTCCCAACCACTGAGATCAGGCTAACTGGTCTATAATCTCCTTTCTGCTGACTTCCTCTTTTCTTAAGAAGTGGAGTGACGTTTGCAATTTTACAGTCCTCTGGCATATACCAGAGTCCAATGATTTTTGAAAGATCATTTCTAGTACTGCCACAATCTCTAATGCTACCTCTTTCAGAATCCTAGAGTGCAGTTCATCTGGTCCGGGTGATGTATGTACTTTTAGATCTTTCAGCTTTTTGAGCACTTTCTCCCTTGTAGTAATAACTGCACCCACTTCTCTTCCTTTACACACTACAACATTTGGCACACTGCTAGTGTCTTCCACAATGAAGTTGCCTCTTGAACCCACTGCAGTCCCTGAGGTGTGGGTACGCACCTCTGTACTGAAATGAGGGAGGATTGTCTTAAGAAATATTCTGTTTTGGCTGTGAGGTTCAGGATTTTAAAAATTCTATTATGCACAAACCATATGTGTTTGGAGGATTCAATTCTGAGATTTATCTTGGTAGTTATGTTGTAACGACAAAGTTCTGAAGTATAAATGGAATCCAGGTCATTGTCAGAAAAATCACTGAAATGATTGGCTGACTCAAAATACATTACAATATAGGTATATACTCATTTGATAGAATTTTCAAAGCTTTGAGGTTGTTAAAAATAAGTTGATAGTCTGATAGAATAATTTGCATAATGCCTCATCATGTCCTCAGAATTCATCAAATCTGTTCAACTACAATTACTTATTTTTGAATTACTCTTACTATGGTGATGCAGGCATATATTGTGCATGATTAAGATTTAAGTTGGGCCTGTGCCCTTTCTTCAAAAGTATTCTGCATTCACATTCAAAAAACTATGAAACTTAAACTTAGGTCCTTGTTACAGTATGTCCTCGATTGGATATAAAAGGACCATTAAGAGTGCACTGAATGCAAATTTGTGTCATTAAGTCCTGACCTGGAATGAGATCTAACAAAGCTCTCAAAGGAGACAATGCAATATATCAAGCCAAGATGAAAAACTGAAGTACAAATGGGATAAGCTCTTGCAGATTCACATTTATAGCATTGAATATTACTTAGATCTGTAAAACAGCTGTACAGTTCTATATAATTATTATAAAAATATATGATTTGATAATCATTTTCTACACTGTACAATCAGAGTCAGGTTTATTTTAACTGAAGTATGTCATGAAATTTGTTGTTTTGTTTCTGCAGTACAGTGCAAGATAAAAAATTAAGTTACAATAAAAATTAGTACGTAAATAGAGCAAAAGAGGAATAGTGAAGTAGTGTTCCTGGGTTTATGAACTATTCAGAAGTCTGATGGCAGAGGGAAAGAAGCTGTTCATAAAGCAACGCATGTACACCTTCAGGCTGTTGTATCTCCTGCCTGGTGGTAGTGACGAAACGAGGGAATACGCTGGCTGGTGAGTATCCTTAAAGATGAATGCTGCCTTCTTGTACACCACCTTTTGGAGATGTCCTCAATAGTCAGGGAGGTTGCACCTGTGATGGAGTGAGTCTACAACACTCTGCAGGCTTTTACGATTCGCTATATTATGCACTGGGGTATCAATACCGGGTGGCGATGCAAGTCATCAGAATGTTCTCTAGGGTACCTCTGTAGAAACGTAATTCATTTCAATCTGTTATGCATGTTTACATGAGCAAAACAATTTAACAGTTACAATTAACTTTATGGAATATCCTATACATGGTCAAGGTTGCACAGGAAAACATATAACATGTTAATTCAAGTATAATGGCTTTCTCTCAGCTACTTTCTGATGTAGTAGGTAATCTGCCTTTTTGGCAGTTCTGAATTAATTTTATTTTAAAATATATGCCCAAAAATGATCAAAACCAGAATACTGGAGAATAGGAGCAGTAGGTCATCAGGCCCCTCAAGTGTGATCTTCCATTTAATATGATCACATCTAATGAGCTAACACCTATTTAGCCACCTCCAATTTAAATGAATCAGTTGCCATTGCTTTTGAGGCAGAGAATGCCAGAGAGTGTGAGAAGAAGTTTCCATGTACCTTGATTTTAAGTTATGTGGATCATTGAGCATCTTGAATGGAGGTATTAGACAATTAGACCACTGGAGTTAATAAGTACAATTAGTTGGTCTCTTAATGAATCACAAATTATGAGAACACATGCTTTCATTATGTAATAAGCCCATTCCTCCCATTGTGCCATTCTATCATGGCTGATTTATCATACTCTCATCCCCATTCTTCTGCCTTCTTCCCATAACCTGGACACTCTTACTAATCAAAAACTTATCAATGTCCACTTTAAATATACAGTGCCTAATGACTTGGCCTCCACAGCCACCTGTGGTAATGACTTCCACATATTAACTACTCTTTGGCTAATGAAATTCCTCCTCATCTCTATTCTAAAGAGACTTCCTTACTATTCTGAGGGTGTGCCCTCTGGTTCTAGGCTCCCCCACTATAGGAAATACCCACTGCATGTCCACTCTATCGAGGCCTTTCAATGTTCGATAGGTTTCAATGAGATCCTGTCTTGTTCTTCTAAACTCCAGCAGATACAAGCCCAGAGCCATCAAATGCTCCTCATATGTTTTAACGCTTTCATACCTGGAATCATTCTTGTGACCCTCCTTTGGGCCTTCTGCAATGGCAGCACACCATTTCCTAGGTGAGGGACACAAAACTGCTCACAATACTCCTAGTGTGGTCTGACCAATGCCTTATAAAGCCTCAGCATTATATCTTTGCTTCTATATTCTCATCCTCTCAAAATGAATGCTAACATTGCACTTGTCTTTCTTACCACTGACTCAACCTGCAAGTTAAGCTTTAGGAAATCCTGCACAAGGGCTCCCAAATCCCCTTGCACCTCTGATTTCTGAATTTGCTCCCCTTTTAGAAAATAGTCTACATCTTTATCCCTTCTGGCAAAGTGCATGACTATTCACTTCCCTACACTGTAAACCACCTGACACTTCATTGCTGATTCTCCTAATCTAAGTCTTTCTTCAGACCTCCTGCTTCCTCAGCTGTGTGGGCCCACCTGCCCCCGCAATCATAAAGGATATGTTAGGGATGTCATTATAAAGGATGCCAATCATTTTGTAGTCATGTGACTGATATAGCTCTATTCCAGTGGTTCCCAAACTTTTTGGGGTAACATCTTTTTCGCTCCCAGATCACATCCCCAGCACTCCCCTCTCCTTTTCCAGCCATTACATAAAGACTATAAAGAATTTTTATTTATGATGCAGTGAAAGAAAATAGGAACTGCAATTTGTCAAAGCAGTGACAAATAATTGCAAAAAAATTTCAAATTTATTTAAAGTTATAAATATAGTTGTATCTTATATAATTGCAGTAAACCAACTTTCATCAACAATTTTAGAGCAGACATTGGTAGTCCAACTTCACTGCGTTTTCATTTTCCGTGAGATAGATGGGCTGGGAGCCGGGATACATCCACTCGTTGCCAAACCGTTGCTTCAATCAGTGTGGTAACCCACGTTCCCGGCCGCTTAGAATGGTGTATTCGAAGTTTTACTTCAGTACCGAGGTTTACCTATGTAACTCTGTCTCTCCGTGTCAAAATAAGTATTGCCTGCCGTTTGCCTTTCCATTTGCCACTACGTGTCAAGATAAGGGTTGCCTGCCACTCGCCTTTCCATTTAACGCTCCAGATCAAGATAAGTGTTGTCTGCCGCCTGTCTCCTGTTTGCCGTTCAGTCCAGCAACACCCTGTGTCAAGAAAAGTTTTGTCTGTCTCCTGCTCTTCCGTTCATCTGCACTGTCTGCCTGTGTTAACTCTGTCTCTCGACTGCTAAGAATTATGTGTTCTTAGATCTGTTCCCGCGCTGTTTACCTGTGTTAACCCTGTCTCTCGGCCGCTTAGAATTGTGTATTCTAAATTATGTTTCTGCACTGTTTGCCTGTATTAACCCTGTCTCTCAGTCACTTAGAATTGTGTATTCTAAACTATGTTTCCGCGCTGTTTGCCTGTATCAACTCTGTCTCTCCGTTAACAGGAGCATGGCATGCTGCCCGCCGTTCTCCCCCAGCCACGCTCATTCCCTTGTCTGCATCCCTGCTCTGCCTCGTCCCGCCATCCGTCTACACCCTCCACTGGCTCAGTGGTTAAACGCCGCGTTCTCACCGTTGTGACCCGGGTTCGATCCCCGGACCGGCCGCGCTCGCTCCTCGGCTTTCCTCTGTCTAATGCTCACTCCCCAGCCTTCCCTGCAACCATTAATAAACACTCTTCTGATTACATTACCTGCATGTCAGTGTCCTACGTTTGGGTTTGCCCGTTCCACGCGACAGTAATTTGCAGTCTGTTTCATTGCTAAGAAAGAAGTTGGGCTAAGAAAGAAGTTGGGTGACTGCACTGAAAACATACTTCACTAGATATGAAAATGGAAAGGCAATGAAGGTCTTGACCTTCTTCTACTGTGCTGGATAGTGCTCAGAGATTTTCCTTCTGCAACCAAAAGTCTTGATTAGCTTCAGCTCTAAGTCATTGTGTGGTGAGATCAGTTCTTCCTCCATCCTTTCTGTTAATTCCTCATTATAAATGTTCAGGAAAGGATCTATTATCCAATCTGGGATTTGGACCTAGAGAAGATCCTGAAATCTCTCTGGCAGGTCTTTATGCACCTCACCCAGATGGGAACAGTAAACTGGAAGATCATCTGGTGTTCTTTCTTTCAACTCGGAGGCTCAAAAATTGGAAAAGGTTGCAATGATCAGTTTTGCAATTAAAGAGAGTTCACTTGCACAGGAATATGGAGATGACTGATTTGACTCAGATAAGATTCACATCATTTCCTTGCAATTGAAGATGGATTTCATAAAACTTTTGTAAATAATTCTGACAAATAAACATCTTCATGCCTTATATTCTGCATTGATTATTGAATGAAGTATTCGAGTCTTCAACGAACTTTGTCAGAGTTTTAAAAGGTGCATAAAATCTTCTCCAGCAGTTTCCTTTTGAGAGCCACCTGACTTCCATGTGCCACAGCAAGCGTTCAAACTGTTCATCATTCTCAATACAAAGCTCGCACCATAGTTGATCATTGAGAGTATGGGACATGAGTTTACTTATCAGTGTGATAACAGCATTTAATGATTTGTGCAGCTGATCACTTAGGTTTTTTTGTGACAAGACATTGTCTGTGAATTGCACAGTGAATGTTAAATATATTAGATACAACTTTTTTCAAGAAAGTAATAACCCGACAGTAGTGTACAGTCATTGATGGTACGCCATCTGTTTCACAAGCAAGAATGTCAGCGAGTGGAAAGTCCTTCTCTTTGAAAAAATGCTCAGCAACCCGAAATAAGAAATATAACCCCCTCTTCATATCTGTTTCTAGCTACCTTGCAAATAACAACTCATGAACTATGCTTTCATCTTTTATGAAGCAAACATAATCAAGAAGCAAAGATTCGTTGCATGCAAATTTGACTCAACCAATTACAGAGCAAGTTCTGTTATCCTTAGTATGTTGCACAACATGTCTTCTACATTGCTAGACACTTCATCTATTTGAACAGATATGTTGTTGAGGGCAATTGCTTTAATTATTTCATCTGGTGACTTATACAAATCCATACTCAGAATCACCCTTACTGCTGCTAGATTCAGTTATTCTCCAATTGTATGGAGCTTTCCAGATTTAGCAGTAAGCAATGAAATACTGCGTGAAGCATGCAAGCCCTATTTTGTTAATTGCTGGCAAATATGGGTTGAAGTCTATTCTGGTCCTGAAAGTTTTCATGAAGTGACTGAAAATAAGCCAAGTTCTTATTTGCTTTATCAGAATATATTCTTTCCAAATGTTCAAGGACTCTGAATAGTTTCATTACCTCATTTGATTTTTTTCCCCACACTATGGACACGAAGGCTGCTGTTGGTTGTTTGGTGTTGATATGAATCAATATTTCAAATACTTCATATTATCCTGTCCACACTTCTCTTCCATTTGGTTTAATTCTGCCATTTTCGTTATGGATTAATGACCACGGTCAATTGTCTATTCATTCTGACCAACTTCAAGGACTGCGATCAATAAAGTGGAAAGTTATGTCATCATCATAGGTCAGGCATAACCTGACTCTCTGCCTGAAGGTACATATAGTGGGGTAGCAATATCTCAGTTCGGCTGTAGATTAGATAAATGTGGTCAAGACCATTTGAAAGGGTAGGTTTTGAACTTTACCCCATTGAATACCATAGACTAATTGACAGGACTTACGTCACTGCTTGATTAGAGTATGGTAATCATACTAGCTAACACTGTACTGCAGTAGTGAATGGTAATAATGCGTGGGCTGGGCCTGGATTAACACGATTTTGTCATTCCAGATTTCTCATGCTATTCCAAAGTTTTTCAACAAGTATAACACGCTTCGAGCAAAGTCTAGGAGATAGGTGAGTTAGCAAGAAATGAGGTGATCATGTGATCATTGTGATCAATTATGAGGCACTAAGGATCAAATACTTATAATAACTAATCCAATTCTTAAAGTAAGCCTGTAATCCCTCAGCCTTCTGCTTTACTACTGAGCACCTTTCCTTACCGCTCCATTTATCCTTATCATCACCTTAGAAACTCTCACTGCACCCAGAACAACCACTGCTCTATTCCATAGTGAAAAATGTTAAATATATTTAAGCACAGATATGAAAAGCTAATTTTCAAGCTACCATACTTAAGGAGATGAAGGAAATGTGGTACAACAACTTCTAACATCTACAGTAAAAATAATACTTTATGTTAAAGAAGAAATAAAGACGGTTTTATATTTCAATCACATTTCGCAAATTAACAAATTTCACAACAAATTCCAGTAATATCAAACCTGGTTCTGATTTTGATTCTGAATTTTTTACCTTCTGAAGAACAATAATGACATTGGTAACCTGCAGCAACCCAGGAAATTAACCCAATGAAGGTAAGATCAAGGACTTGAAGAACGTTATCAGATTGTGGATGAAGTTGCTAATGAATAGGCAATCTTAGAAGACAGGATATATTTCTTGAAAATATCAAATCTGGAAAAGTATTATCATCAGATTAAAATATTTATTCAGAGAAAGGAATTTAAACAGGAGATCAAAGAATACAAGATCAAGAACTATCATATCAGTAGGAATAATAAAAAAACTTAGTTCCATGCTTCCTCATGACAAAGATATTTTGGCCCATTGTACTTATGCCAAGTCACAGATCAATCTCTTTCTCGTCCTTTTCTGAAAAGATAACTTGACTGGAAAGTCACAAAGATACAGGACTATGCAGAATTCTCTACATTACTAATTCAAAAGTTACTTACTATACACTGAATATGTTTTGCTTATTTATGGACTGATTAATAAAATAAAAGGACACTTAATCCCACACTTGTTTGGAATTGTTAACCATGCTGAATGTCTCAAAAGTAAGCATTGATATACAGTGAAGTAGTCTTTAGACTGGTTGAGTTCCTTTTGAGGTTGTTGGTCCTTTGTGTCCTTTGTAGTTGCATTGTGTCCTTTTCTACCATGCAACCTAGTTAATCTGAATGGAATGACTATTTCAAAAGAATTAAAACTGCCATTACGGCAAACCTGCACATGTAAACATGTAAATTCTGTACATGTAAAACAAATAAAGCGTCGTTGAGAACATTTTTTTTCTGAGAATTTCAGAACTTGCTAAAATGTTGACAATGAAATGTAATCATTGAATGTAAAGTTCATTAATCAGTCATCATTAACATAAACCAATACTAATGCCAGTTCATATTTGAGAGAGAGTGAAGTTTTTTCTCTTCACAGGCAAATGGTGGTATTATTACTACAGTATTACCATTACTATCATCATTACTAATGAGTATTCCTGCTCATTACTGTTGTTCGATACTAAGGGAGAGTGCAGAGAGAGACACCTGAATGGCAGTATGCGGGCTATTCAACTGAACTTTATTGATAATTCTGCTTGTACCATATGTGAACTCCTCCCATGTGGGAGTGGCCAACTTACTGACGTAGAAATAAGCCTATTAACTACCACAATTACTACATTAGGGATGAGGTGCAGGAGACGAAGATGCACACTTAACATTTTAGGAACAGCTTCTTCTCCACCGTCAGATTTCTGAACGGTCCACAAACCCAGGGATAGCACCTCACCACTTTTGTCTCTTTTTGCACTAATTATTTAGTTTATATATTTTATTGTAACTTATAGTATATTTTTTATGCATTGCACCGTACTGCTGCTGCAAAACCACAAATTTCACAACGTATGTCAATGAAAATAAACCTAATTCTGATCCCATAATCTTGAGCACAAGAAAAATCTTTCTATTTGGAATTATAATCCCCAGAGTGGCAGCTTCTCCAGTACTCAGAGAGGCTGATGGCCTTGCATGGGTCATCCAGACATGCAACAACAAAGGAAAAGAATAAGATGAAAAGGCAATCTGACCAGAGAAATTTATCTTTTCAGTTTGCTACATCCTGCATTCATTCAGGTGTGCACCATAAATGACAGTTTGCATGAATGGAATCTTAAACTTTGTGTTATGAATGGCATATTATAAATGTAACTGCCGAGAGTAGATTGTTTGCTTGTTATGTAGTTACTGCACCAAAAATTGAAGTGAGGAAGAAAAGGGTGCTATTGCATCATAAGCACCTGCAGCACAAGGACTGAAAAGATACAGATTTTAAGATGTAAGATGTAGGGACTGAATTTGGCAATTTGGCACATTGGAGCCTAAACTGCCATTTGATCATGGCTGTTTCTCAACCCCTTTCTCTTGCCTTCTCCCCTTTGATGCCCTTACTAATCAAGAATCTACCACCCTCCACTTTAAGTATAAGCACCAACTTGGCCACAACAGCCGTCTGTGACAATGAATTCCACAGATTCAACACCTTCCGGCTAAAGAAATTCCTCCTCCTCTCTGTTCTAAAGGGGTGACCTTCTATTCTGTGACTGTGCCTCTTGTCCTAGACTCTCCCACAACTGGAAACATGATGTGCATGTCCACTCTATCTAAGCCTTTTAATAGAACATCGAACATAGAACTGTACAGCATTGCACAGGCTCCTTGTCCCACTGATGTTGTGCTGATCTTTTGGCCTACTCTAAGATCAATCTAACCCTTCCTCCCCCATTGCCCTCCAGCTTTCTTTCATCCACATTGCTGTCTGACAGTCTCTTTCAAAACCTATCGCTGATAGTCCCCAATATTTTCCTTCAATCACCTTAAAATTATGCCTCTCATATTAGCCATGTCTGCCCTTGAAAAAAAAGTCTCTTGCCATCCAATGGCTATGCCTCTTATAATCTTCTAATCCTCTATCAAGTCACCTCATATCCTCCTTCACTTCAAAGAGAATAGCTCTATCTCATTCAACCTTTCCTCATAAGACATGCTCTCTAATCAGGCAGCATCCTAGTAAATCTCTTTTACACCCTCTCTAAAATATTCACATTCTTCCAATATGAGGTGAGCAGAACCGAACACAAAACTCCAAGTATAATCTAACCAGAATTTTATAGAGTTGCAACTCTACCTTGTGGTTGTTGAACTCAGTCCCCTGACTAATGAAGGCATACTCTATCATCTTTCTTATCAGTTTGCATGGCAACTTTTGGGGGGATCTTTGGATGTGGACCCCAAGATCCTTCTGTTTCTCCACACTGCTAAGAATCCTACCATTACTCTTGTTCAACTTTCCAAAGTGAATCACTTCACATTGTTCCTGTTGAATATCATTGGTCACTTCTCAGCCCAGCTCTGCATCCCGTCACTGTCCCGTTGTAACCTATGACAAACTGCTTAATGAGCCACAACTCCATCAACCTGAGTGTCACTTGCAAACTTACTAACACCAAGCAACACACACAAATTGTAGTTCAGGCGGCATTGAAATGAATTGACATTTCGCGCTGAGATCCTTTTTCAGCACACCAAAATAAAAAGATAGGGGAAGGAGAAGAGGGATAACGAACAGGTAATAGGTGAAGTCAGGTGGATGAGCCAGGTAAAGGCTGGAGATGAAGGAGTGGACCATAGGAGAAAGGGAAGGAGGAGGGGCACCGGGGTGGAGGTGACAGGCAGGTGAGAAGTTTTAAGAGGCCAGTGTGGGGAACAGAAGAAGAGAAGAGGGAGAGGCACTTTTTTTTACCAGAAGGAGAAATCAATATTCATGTTGTCAGGATGGAATATAAGGTGTGGCACAAGAGTAGGCCATGGATTGACATGTTGGAACGGAAATGGGAATGGGAATTGAAATGTGTGCCACTGGGAGGTTCCACTTTTTCCGGATGGAGTGCAGGGGTTTCTTGAATTTACAATGGGTCTCAGCTGTAGAGAAGGCCACATTGGGAGCATCAGATACAATAGACAACCCCAACAGATTTACAGATAAAGAGTTGCCTCACCTGGAAAGACATGAAAGAGATGCGAGTGAGGGCAGCATTAATGATGGAGGAAGGGAAATCCCATTTTTTAAAGATAGAGGACATCTCTGATGTCCTGGAAAGGAAAGCCTCATCCTGGGAACAGATGTGGTGCAGATGAAGGAACTGAGAGAAGAGAATAGCATTTTTTACAGGAGACAGGGTGGAAAAAGGTATAGTCAAGATAGCCATGAGAATTGGAAGGTTTATAAAAGATGCCAATTGATACTTTGTGTCCAGATATAGAGACAGAGATCAAGAAAGGGAGGAAGGTGACAGCAATGGACCAAATGAATTTAAGGGCAGGATGGAAGTTGGAGGCAAAGTTATTGAATTTGACAAGCTCAGCATGGGTGCATGAAGCAGCATCAATGCAGTTGTCAATGTAGTGAAGGAAGAATTGGGGAGCATTACTGGGGAAGACTTGGAACATGGACTACAGGACATAGGGTGGGAAGAAGTATAGTGCAAATGACAGGTTGGGAAGAGGTATAGTTGCTAATAGAGTAACTAAACTTACTAACACAGCCTTTTACTTCCTCATCAAAGCCATTTATAAAACTTTCAAAGAGCAGGGGTCCCAGAACAGATCCCTGTGCAGCTCCACTAGTCACCGTCCTTCAAGCAGAATGCATTCCATTACTACCACCCCCTGCCTCTGTGGGCAAGTCAATTCTGAATCCACACAGCCAGGCTTTCCTAGATCCCATGCCTCCTAATTTTCAAACGCTTTAGTAAAATCCATATACACCACATCCACTGCTCTACCTTCATCAATTTGTTTTGTCACTGCCGCAAAGTAATCAGTCAGACTCATGAGGCATGGTCTGCCCCTCACAAAGTCATGCTGTCTACTCTTAATTAGAATTTGCTTCTCCAAACACTCGTAAGTCCTGTCTTTAAGAAACCTCTCCAATAATTTGCCAACCACTGACACAAGACTCACTAGTTTATAATTCCCAGGGTTATCCCCATTATCTTTCTTGAACCAAGGAATGACATATGCCATTGTTCAGTCTTCTGATACTACTCGTGCGGCCTGTAAGGATAAGTCTGCACCTCACAATTAACCTACTAATCTGTATGTCTTTGGAACATGTGAGGAAACCTGATTACCCAGAGCAAACCCACACAGTCATGAGCAGAATGCACAAACCGCCGACAGACAGTGGCAGAATTGAACCTACCACTGGCACTGTAAACGCATTATGCTAACTGCTGTGCTACCGCACCACCCTGACCTTGAACCTTGAGGATCAACATGGTGGATAAAGTACCTGTGCCTACATTCTGTGACTCTATGTTTCTATTTTCTAGATCTAATCGGCCAGAGATAAACAATCCCAGGGATTTCTAAAACACCTTCTATTGGATGCTTTTCTTAAATTCCAGCTTTTTTGCTAACCTTCGGGTGTGCAATTTTCATTAGATTGTAAGATCTTATGTTTAGAGTTTCTCATAAGGACAATGCCAAGAATATGGTGGCATTTCATTTTCTTCTGCTATGTTTTATCACTGAATACAGCTCTCACATTATCTACATCCATATGAGGTAATTGAATTAGGTATCTTAGCAGGCAAAGGAGTTTTGGGGGGCAGTGGGGGAGGGGATACACTTACTTAATTGTTGGTAATGATCATCATATGCCAGAATAGACTATTGTAGCCGGTGACTGCGGCTCAAATGACTGCTCCCTTGAGAAGCCCCACTTACGGTTTCTATGATCTTATTGCATTACCTTTCTGGATGCCACCTAAGTAATATACCTGATTCTGCTGCTGTTCAGCATTCGATGAAAATGATTGGAAAGAGGACCAAAGAGCAAAACCCTGAGAGTTTTCATGTATCGGGGTGAACAGACAACTTTGAGAGGGGGGCCAGTACCTAAGTAAATTCATTGTATAAGCTAGCTTCTAGTCATAAATGGGAGTCAGCCTTCAGTTCTTAAAATGTAAGTGGAAGCAACAATCAGTTTGAAGTTAAAAGAAAGTACTGTTTGCATAACAGTTTTGCAAGAAAGCTCTGTATATAGCAGATGCCCTGTCTGTGAGAGGTAGGATGTCGCTCACCTGCACTTGGTTTTTTGCTGCTCAAGAATGCGGTAAAAGACAATAGGTTATTTAATTTGGGTTGCTTCAAACAGAGAAGCTGACTCTAAGTTGCTTATTTCAAGAAAGCTTGCAGACTAGAGGGATAATACCATTTAGCATATTAAATAAATGATCTATTAATGTTGAAAGTTTTATGTACTCAGAGAAATTAGACTCACTGTATTAATTATGGATACCCAACAACTGTATCGCCAAAATGATTTCAGACCATTTCTGTAAAAAAGGGTATCTGAGGAAACATTACAATGTGTGAAGTCACCCAAGTGGTAGAAAAGGGTATAGATGTATGCTTATTGGGAACGGTGTAAGGAACATGAATGAACAATGAAAGAAACATGGGATGAACGTGTAAGTTAAAAAAAAATCAGGAAACTGAAGAATTCACGGGTTCATAAACAATGAGTACCGTGTGATAATAACCATAAAAAAGAGAAAGAATGGTTGGCTACATAGGAAAGATAGATGCAATTAATTACACAACAGGTAAATGGATTAATATACAGAATGGATTGAGCAATGCCTTAAAGCAAATGAAATAGCCATTGAGAAATGAGTACCAATTTTGTTGAGGGCATTGGATTTGCTTCAAAATTTACCTGCTCCAATCAAACCAGCTGAAATAAGCTTTGTTGATATTGTAAAAGCAATGCAGAAACTTAGAAACAAAGCCATTATTGATTGTAGAGCACTTTAGGTTTCATAAGTGGAATCAAAAAGAAGGGGAGTCCATTTCAGTGTACATAGCTGAGTTGGAGGAATTATCTGAACATTGTTAGTTCAGTGTTTGGCTTAATGATGCATGGAGATGTTGTCTAACTTGTGAAATCTTATAAGAAAGCATTCAAAAATGCTCTTAATTGAAGCATAACTTACTTTTAAAATAACAGTTGAAAAGCAATGGAAACAGCAGACAGAGGCACAACTGAGTTGCTGTAAGAAATGAATGTGAGTTTGAACAAAATTGCAGCACCTAAACAGAAACTGGCCTCAATGAACGTATTATACCACTGCTGTGGCAGGCACTCACATACATCAGGCAAATGCAGATTTAAAGGTGAAACTTGCAGAAAATGCAACAACATAATTCACATAAAAAGAGTATGTCGGGTAAACAAAAATAAATGGACTGCACGGGGAAGAGAAAAAACTGAAATGTCAAGTTGCAGTTTCAAAAAGAGCACTAATCTGCAGGCTGTTGATAAAAATTGTGATATTGATGAGAGCAACTATGAACTGTGTAGCCTTGAGATTTACAATGTGAAAACCAACAACAGATAAGCAATATGACTTACATCAGAAGTTAATGGCAAATTAAATAAAATGGACTTGGGCGCAGGCTCAGCTGTTTCAGTCATTCCACAAAATAAGTTGGAGTGGCATTTCAAAGGTACTAAACTGAACTCTGCAGATATACAACTAAGAATTAATACTGGGAAAAAAAAGTAACTCCTGTGGGAATGACATTCATAACAGTGAAATACAACAACCAACAAGCCACATTGGACTTGTAAGTGGTAAAAAGACCAGGGGCAGCATTGTCCATAGGAGCAGAAGGTATAGGAACAGTAATAGGCCATTCAGCCCATTAATTCTGCTCTGCCATTCCATCATGGCTGATTCTGGATCCTATTCAATCCATACACCTGTCTTCTTGCCATATCCTTTGATGTCCTGACTGACTGGGAAATGATCAACTTCCACCTTAAATATACACACGGACCTGGCCTCCACCACATTCGGGGGCAGAGTATTCCACAGATTTACTACTCTCTAGCTAAAAGAAAATCCTCCTCACCTCTGTTTAAAGGGTCACCTCTCAGTAAGTATTGAGGCTGTACTCTGTAGTTCTGGATACCTCCACCATAGGAAACATCCTGTCCACATCCACCTTATCTAGTCTTTTCAACATTCAGTAGGTTTCATTGAGATCCCTATGCATTTTTCAAAATTCCAGTGAGTACAGGCCCAATGTTGACGAATGCTCCTCATATGTTAACCCCTTCATTCCCTGAATCATCCTCATGAACCTCCTCTGAACTCTCTCCAATGATAACACACCTTTCTGAGATATGGGGCCCAAAACCACTGACAATACTTCAATACTTTAGTGCGGTTTGACTAGTGTCTTACAAAGGCTCAACATTATCTCCTTGCTTTTATATTCTATTCCACTTTAAATAAATGCCAATATTGCATTTGCAGTCTTTACCACAGACTTAACCTGTAAACTAACCTTCTAGGAGTCTTGCACGAGGACTCTTAATTCCCTCTGCACCTCTGACGTTTGAACCTTTTTGCCATTTAGATAATAGTCTACACTATTGTTCCTTTTACCAAAATGCATCATCATACATTTCCCATCTATATTCCTTCTGCCGCATTTTTGCCCATTCTTCCAATTTGTTTGAGTCCTGCTGCAATCACATTGCTTCCTCAGCACTACCTACCCTTCCATCTATCTTCATACCATTCACAAACTTTGCCACAAAGCCGTCAATTCCATTACCTTTACCTAAATCATTGGCAAAAAATGTGAAAAACTGCTCTCCCAATACTGACCCCTATGGAACACCACTAGTCAGCAGCAGACAACCAGAAAAGGCTCCTTTTATTCCCACTCACTGCTTCCTGCTTGTCGAGCCATTCCGCTATCCACGCCAGTATCTTTCCTGTAAGGCCATAGAATTTTATCTTGTTAAGCAGCTACATTTGTAGCACCTTATCAAACACCTGTTGAAAGTCCATGTAAATGTCATCCAATGCCTCTCCTTTGTCCACCCTGCTTGTTACTTCCTTGAAGAACTTGAACAGATTTGTCAGACAAGATTTCTCTTTATAGATACCATGCTGGCTTTGACTTACTTTATCATTAGTCTCCAAGTATCTTGAAACCTCATCCTTAATAATAGACTCCAACACTGAGGTTAGGCTAACTGGCTTATAATTTCCTTTCTTTTGCCTTCCTCCCTTCTTAAATAGTATAGTGACATTTGCAATCTTTCAGTCCTCTGGGACCATGCCAGAATCAAGTGATTTTTGAAAGATCACGACCAATGCATCCATTATCTCTTTAGCAACCTCTCTCAGGTCTTTGGGATGTAGTCCTTCTGGCCCTAGTGATTTATCCACATTAAGACCTTTGAGTTTGCCGAGCACTTTTCCCTTTGTAATAGCAATGGCACTCACTCCTGCTCTTTAACACTCACAGATCTCAGGGACACTGTTAGTGTCTTCCACAGTGAAGACAAATGCAAAGTACTCATTAAGTTCATCTGCCATTTCTTTGTCCCCCGTTACTACCTCACCAGCATCATTTCCAGTGGTCCAATATCAACTCTCACCTCCCTTTTACTCTTTAAATAACTGAAAAATCTTTTGGTATCCTGCTTTATATTATTGACTCTCTGCCATCATATTTCATCATTTCCCTTCTTATGGCCTTTTTAGTTGCTTTTTGTTGGATATTAAAAACTTCCCAATCATCCAACTTCCTGCCCACTTTTGCTACCTTATATGCCCTTTCTCTGGCTTTTCCTTAACTTCCTTTGTCAGCCCAAGGCACTCCTAGACAAGCAGTCTGGTGAGGGACTACAGAGGTGATCAAATGTAGGTACTTGGTGAGATTAAGGACAGAAATGGACCACTTTTCTACACAGTGGAGATTACTTCTGATATTGTCTGGAGACAGTACATTAATCAGTTGAGGACAGCAGAGTTAAAAGTAATGTGGTCAGAGCAGTCAGAACTACTTCCTGCACTAGGACATCCAAGTCCTTTGCACCTGTGATTTCTGAATTTTCCCTCTGTTTAGAAAATTGTCTGCACCTTGTCTGGGCATGATTGGCTGTGACAACTACAATTTGATTGAAGATAGGTCCACCATTTGAATGCTACATCCAGTGTAATAGTGTTAACTGAAAGTGAATTAAGAAGGGTACTGTATGATGCCACAGCAGTGTTCAAGGATCGCATTGGAAAACTAATACTTAATAAGGGTAAAATAGTGTTAATTGAAAATGCCACTCCTAAATTTTGCAAAGCCCATCCACTCCCTTATATGATCAATAATAATGTAGCCAGTAAGCTGGACTGCATGAAGGCTGAAGGATTTTCTTCCAAGGTTGAGTGGAGACCATGAGCAATACCAATGGTCCCAGTCGTCGAGAAGCGTGGGTCTGTCAGATCTGTGGTGACTTAAGGTCACCATAAATGATTGTTCCCTCTAACTCAGTGGTCCCCAACCTCCGGGCCGCGGACCGATACCGGGCTGCGAAGCATGCAGGGGTGCAGCGGTAGCCGGAGTGCACCCAGCACATCTTTAAGAAAAAAGCCGAAATAAACAAGCTAATTAATTAAGTGCCACCCGGCACGTAAATGTCGGCCCAGATCAGAGGCGGTTGCGGATTTTACTTGCTCTACGCAATGTTCACTCCTCTTTCCAAGGCGCTGGAGCCTTTAGCTGTTCCATTGTTTGGTCAATTTAAACGCCAGCCCAGACAGGGCTGTCAGGATCGAGGTGACATGTTGAATCTACACAAACTTCTAATGAAGTATAGGTGCTGCCATACTTTCTTTGTAATGACAGTTACGTGCTGGTCCCAGGAAAGGTCCTCTGACACTTTTCGGAGAGAGAAACGTCAATCCTTAATGCTGAGGAATTTAAAGTTATTGACCCTCTCCACCTCAGTTCCTCTAATGAAGACTGGCTTCTGGGCAGACCCTAATTAATTAGCTTGTTTATTTCAGCTTTTTTCTTAAAGATGTGCTGGGTGCGCTCCGGCTACCGTTGCACCCCTGCATGCTTTGCGGCCCAGTATCGGTCCGGGGCCCGGAGGTTGGGGAACCAGTGCACTAATTCACAATGACCAATGTGCACAAAAGTCTTCTGGTGTGCAATTTTTTGCCCAGTGACAACAACATATGCACACTGAATAATTTTTTCAATAAAAACAGTGTAAATAAGCCAGATCTAAAATCTGCGAACAAATCATTGCAAACTCCATATTGTCAACACCGTCTGCATCAGAAACCAGGAAAGGAAAAGTGATTGTGTACGATCGTGAAATATACTGAACATGCCACTGAGGTAGAGGGTGACAACCTATTGTGTGCAGCTTAAATTCCGTTGTGCACTAGTAGCAAAAGATGTGTGTGTGCACATATTGCACACCTTAGAGGGAACATTGCCACCAACTCAGTACTGAAAGTAGATCGATGCCCTCTGTCCAGGTTAGATGATATCTTTGCAAACGTTTCTGCAGGGAATCACTTCAACATAATGGATTTAGCTGAGCCCTCCCTGCAAATGGAGATGGAAGAAGAGTTCTAAGTATAAACGATAAACACTCATTAAGTGCTTTATCACTATAGTGGGTTTATTTTTGGAGTAGCATCTGCACCAGCACTCTGGCAGAAAGCCATGGTCCAGGGGCTGCAAGGATGTTCAGTCAGTGTTACCTGGATCATATTATAATCGCCAGTAAGGATGATATCGAGCATCTCCAAAATCTCAAGACGGGTTAAAGAGATTTGAAGATTATGGGCTCAGAGCACAATGCAGCAAGTATGAATTATTTAAAGCAAGCATCACGTACTGTGGTCACACTATTGTTGGTGTTACGTACCCGGTAACTGGGTTGCCAAACCAGCAGAAATGGATCACTCAGTTGGAGTCTGGAGTACTAGAACTAAGAAAGTTTTATTAAAGAAACAAGCAACACAGTAATCGAAAGGATAATAAATGCAACAGTTCAGCGATGATAAACACACATGTGCACAGAATTAAGATAACAGCATCAATCAAGCTCTATCGTTGTCTAGGGGTAAATGACCAAATTTCAAAGTGACTCAAAGTTCAGTCCAGTTTAGTAGTTCAGTTCGCAGTAATCGTTGCCATGGCGATGGACAACGTGGGGGAAGAGAGAGATAGAACAGGAACAACTGATCATTCAGACACGGCTTCACTCACAGATCGGCGAGATGGCTCACAAGCAACTTTTGGGCGGGTCCTTGGTGATGTCACCTGAGGTCACCGACTGTGACCCCTCCTCCAGATGCGGTCGATCCTCTGCAGTGAACCCGGCACCCAGGCAAGGGCGGACACACACCGGGTTCCCACTGATCGTACCTTTCCACCCTGGCCGTTGTCTGGTACTTCTCACCGACTCGTGAGAAACGTACCGCTTCCAGGGTCTCGTTACCTCGGGTGGCGTGTGTCCTGCCTTAGCAAACCGGTCCCTTTTTATCCCCCTGCTGGGATATCGCCTGTCTGTCACTTCAAACAGTTCAAGGTTCAAAGGGGGGGGAGCCGCTCCAGACAGCTCTCTCTCCCCCGTCCCTTCATTACACATCTCCAGACGCTGCTCCATTGTTCCTTATCTCTCCTTCCCCTGAGGGCAGGTGGCAGACCACTTGCTGATGTCACTGATGCTAACCCAGGCCAGCAAACATCTTAATTTTATGTGTATTCTCGTCACACTTCCCCCCTTTTAAGGATTTTTACCGGGAGGTAAAAATTACAAACATGACTACATTATTTGATACACACACAAATATACATCTTTATCAGTTATTTGGCTAATACAGAGAATTTGAAATTGTCAACACCTTGACAGACAGTCATCCATTTTCTGTTCCTTTTACACGTGTTATTAATAATCCCTTAGACCAGGCTCCAACTCAGCAAACTTCATAGTGGCCAAAAACACTGATGAATTGCGACCAATGTAACCTCTCATTTGGTTTTGTCCCAGACCACAATAACAAGGGTCGTCCCATTCCGACTCAGTTTTCTCTCGCAAGGGCTTAGTAGGAGGGGGACGGGTATTGACCGCAGAGTTATTGCAAAGCTTCCTGCAGTACCCCACCATCTCCAAGAGCCTTCTGAGGGCCCTCTTGTCTGTCGGGGTTGGGAGGTCAGTGATAGCCTGCACTGTAGCTTGCATCGCTGCCAGCTGCCCCTGTGTCACCACAATTCCCAGGTAAGTGACCCTCGTGTGGCCGAATTCATTTTTTTTGAGGTTCACTATCAAGCTGGCTTCAGACAGCCATATTAAATTGCCAATACACATCTCTGTGTTCATCAGCCCTTTAGTCACTGAATTACTCATTAAATATGAGTGTTCTTTACTAGGCTGCCCTATTGTAACAGACATCACCCAACGTCCCAGTTCTTTGCATTTCCTCGGGACAATCAAACACATGGGTGCGAGTCGTTTAATTACTTCTTCTAAAGATTCGCTTTGTTCGGGGATTAAGGGAGAGACCTTATCAGTAGACCTGGCCAAAACAATAGCCTTCTCCCATCTGATCGATCCCATACTAATCTTTTCAAAATAGTTTTTTCCTCTTATCAGGGGGCCCCTAGCTTCATTGATTTCCACGCTAACACTGACTAGGTTTGTTAGCATATCAAAAGCCGGTGACCGTCTCAGTTCGCGTCGGTCATGATCAATAACGTTCTTCCCCCTGGGCAGCCGGTAAATCTCTTTCATGATTCCACCAACTGTTTCCTCCAGCACCGCAAAATGTCCACCGGGGGGTACCTCGTGGGCCATGTTAAAAACCTCATCCCCATAACTCTTTTGCACCACCCCCCACTCCTCATCTGCAGATACTGTACTTGATTTCCCTTTTAGCATTTCCTCCTCTGCACATTAGCCTACTAGTTCCCTTGTCAAGGCTGTGTCAGAGAGAGCGGTCTCTGCCAAAACCATCAGCCCCTCGTCTCGCTCCTGCGTCTGCACAAATTCTTTCCTGGCTACTGCTATGTCCGTCCCAGCTCCCTCACTACCTCTTGTCTCACTATACCCCGTCTCATACAAGGTTGGCAGAAACGTTTCAGCTAAATTCACTATCGCGGGCCCGTGATGAACCTGTGAGTCCATGGGCGGGGCCTCAATGCTGGCAGGCTGACCTGTCAATCTCACGACTGGGAACACGATTCCTCCGGCGATGTCATTACCGAGCAAGACTTCCACGTCTTTCATCGGTAATTCGGCCCTCACCCCGATCGTGACTAGTCCAGAGACCAGGTTGCTTTGTAAGTGTATCTGGTGCAAAGGGACTGACTCTGTCCCTTCCCCAACACCTTTGACCTCTACATTCCCAGTCTGGGTCTCTGAGCTAAACTCTAATACACTCTTCAGTATTAGTGACTGGCACGCTCCCGTGTCTCTCCAGATCCACACTGGAACTGGTTTTAACCCCTCCTTCACTGACACCAATCCGGCCGAGATAAACCTCTCGCGCCCTTCCTGGACTTTTTCAGACCTATCCTTCCCTAGCGGTTCGCTTAACAGCTCGATACAGCCATTCAAAATTTCCGCTTTTCCTTTCCCCGTCTCCTTCCTTGGGGCAAAGCACCTGGACGCAAAGTGTCCGGCTTTCCCACAATTATAACAGACGACCCCAGGAGACTTCCTACCAGACTGCTCCCGGTCTACCTTATCCTTTTCACTAGTCCCCGGCTTACTTTCTGACTTTTCCGGCAGACTCTCCCCGCCGTCCTGACTACCCTTCTGGTAGCCTTTACTCGGGGAAAACTTCATTTTATGCGTCAACGCATACTCATCCGCTAACTTAGCAGTTGCGGCTAACGTGGCTGCCTCTTTCTCATCAAGGTAGGGTCTCATACCCTCAGGGACACAACCTTTAAACTGTTCAATCAGGATCAGTTGTAGCAGTCTGTCATAATCCCCCTCTACCCCCTTTGAGGCGCACCAATGCTCACAATATGTCTGCATCTCTCGGGCAAACTCCAAATATGGGCGGTCCCACTGCTTCCTCGCATTCCGGAACCTCTGCCGGTATGCCTCCGGGACCAACTCATAAATCCTGAGGATGGCCTCTTTCACCACCTCATACCTCTGGGCATCTTCCGCGGACAAAGCTGAGTAAGCTTGTTGGGCTTTCCCTTTCAGTACACTCTGAAGTAACACAGCCCACTTATCCCTCGGCCATTCCTGACTTATAGCCACTTTTTCGAAGTGGAGGAAGTACCGATCCACGTCGGTATCGTCAAATGGGGGAACCAGCCTAACCTCCTGCGTCGCCCGGAACCCTCCACCTTGGTTCGGCACGAGCCCCTGCTCGGCCCTTATCTTTAACTTCTCCAGCTCAAATTCCTTTTCCCTCTGTTTCCCTCTCTCTTCTCGCTCCCATTGCCTCTCTTTCTCCTCTCTCTCTAACTGTCTCTCTTCGTGTTCTAACTGCCATACCCAGAACTCGTGCTCGAGTCTCAGTTTTTCAAGCTGTACCTGTACCGCGTCTCCAGCAGGTTTTTCAATAGACACCACCCCCAGCTCACCTTGGGGAAACACACCTTTAGATACATAGTGCTCTACAATAGCTCTGTGTATCTCCTCTCTCCTCATTTTCGACTTCACCTTAGCAAGATTCAACCGTTTGGCCACAGCTATCAATTCCGATTTCCTGGCATCCTCTAACGCCTCCAAGGTCGGCGCCTTTATAAATTCCTCAGCCTCCATTTCTGCTGTTTGTCTTTTCTTTCTTTCGGGAATTTTAACCCAATCAATTTACTCCGTCCCAAATTTAGCGTTCAAAATCGCGGACGAGAACCCCACTTATGTTACGTACCCCGTAACTGGGTTGCCAAACCAGCAGAAATGGATCACTCAGTTGGAGTCTGGAGTACTAGAACTCAGAAAGTTTTATTAAAGAAACAAGCAACACAGTAATCGAAAGGATAATAAATGCAACAGTTCAGCGATGATAAACACACATGTGCACAGAATTAAGATAACAGCATCAATCAAGCTCTATCGTTGTCTAGGGGTAAATGACCAAATTTCAAAGTGACTCAAAGTTCAGTCCAGTTTAGTAGTTCAGTTTGCAGTAATCGTTGCCATGGCGATGGACAACGTGGGGGAGAGAGAGAGAGAACAGGAACACGGCTTCACTCACAGACCGGCGAGATGGCTCACAAGCAGCTTTTGGGTGGGTCCTTGGTGATGTCACCTGAGGTCACCGACTGTGACCCCTCCTCCAGATGCGGTTGATCCTCTGCAGTGAACCCGGCACCCAGGCAAGGGCGGACACACACTGGGTTCCCGCCGATCGTACCTTTCCACCCTGGCCGTTGTCTGGTACTTCTCACCGACTCGTGAGAAGCGTACCGCTTCCAGGGTCTCGTTACCTCGGGTGGCGTGTGTCCTGCCTTAGCGAACCGGTCCCTTTTTATCCCCCTGCTGGGGTATCGCCTGTCCGTCACTTCAAACAGTTCAAGGTTCAAAGGGGGGGGGGGAGCCGCTCCAGACAGCTCTCTCTCCCCCGTCCCTTCATTACACATCTCCAGATGTTGCTCCATTGTTCCTTATCTCTGCTTCCCCTGAGGGCAGGTGGCAGACCACTTGCTGATGTCACTGATGCTAACCCAGGCCAGCAAACATCTTAATTTTATGTGTATTCTCGTCACATTGGCAAGGATTACGCAAGTGTGCTGAGAAAATTAAATCATTGGTGGATGCCCCAAGCCCAAAGGAAGTGTCACAGTTGTTGTCATTTTTAGGAAATATCAATTAATGAAACAGATTCCTGCCAAACCTGGCTACTGTGCTCTTCCTCTTGAACTTGTTACAGCAGATTGGGTAAAAATGGCAATGGACAAGCAGTGTGGCATGACTTTCAAAAAGGTAAAGGAAATATGACGTTAGACGCTGTACTCACACGTTATGATTGACATCATCCAGTGAAGCTTGCCTGTGACACCTCACCTTATGGTACAGGTGCAGTCAAGTCACATGTTATGAGCAATGGAAGTGAATGCCCCATAGCGTTTGCATCACATTTCCTTACCAGAGAAAAATTGTGCTCAGATTGACAGAGAGGGTTTTAGGCTGGTTTGGGGTGGGAAATGTTTCAATCAGTACTTGTATTGGAGAGAGTTTAACTTCATTACCACCAGTGTCCATTTTCATTCTCCAGAAGTGTGTTCCACTATTAATAGCATGAATGCAGAGATGAGATCTCTTTCTTGGAGGACACAATTACCATAAGACCATAAGACAAAGGAGCAGAAGTCAGCCATTCGGCCCATCGAGTCTGCTGCGCCATTTTATCATGAGCTGATCCATTCTCCCATTTAGTCCCACTCCCCTGCCTTCTCACCATAACCTTTGATGCCCTGGCTACTCAGATACCTATCAATCTCTGCCTTGAATGCACCCAATGACTTGGCCTCCACTGCTGCCCGTGGCAACAAATTCCATAGATTCACCACCCTCTGACTAAAAAAATTTCTTCACATTTCTGTTCTGAATGGGCGCTCTTCAATCCTTAAGTCAAGCCCTCTCGTACTAGACCTCCCCCATCATGGGAAACAACTTTGCCACATCCACTCTGTCCATGCCTTTCAACATTCAAAATGTTTCTATGAGGTCTCCCCTCATTCTTCTAAACTCCAAGGAGATTGAATTCAAGAGGGCAACTAATCATGGAAATGTTGATGTATTGTCCTGTTTACCATTGAAAAGGAAATGCCTAAAATACTTACCAAAGAAGACATTCCATTTGATGTATCTTCCCTAACAGAGATTGAACATCTCCCTATTACAGCAGAGATGATCCAAAGGGAAACCAGAAAAGACCCCACACTGTCTCAGGTCTACATGGCCACCCAAGTTCCCTCTTTTTTAACCCTTACATACCATTCGGGTCAAATTTGAACCCTTTTGAAATTTGACATCAGTTAAAACACCCTAAAAGCCTTTTTTTTTAACTGAAATTTTATGACTTTTCCTAAAGTGACCCAAAATGCACACAAATAAAAAAAAATGATACTTTTTTACAGGTGCTACAAAATTAGTATCATTGAGGCTGTTCTGGGTCAAATTTGACCTGTACCTATTGAAATGGATTTCAGATCCACCAGTGTGGGTCAAATCAAGGAAAATAGTGGTTTAAGGGAATCTTGAAACTGTGAAACTGTACATGCCATAACAGCATAGGCATGATCATTTATGGTGCACATAAGGAGGTCATAGTTCATAGGTTATCAGAGGTCATAAGGTGCCTTGACACTGTCGCGAGATTTGCAGCTGCAAGCGCAAACACCTGGAATGTTACAAAATAACCTGGAATGTTACAAAATGTTACAAAAACCAGGAATGTTACAGAATGTTATAAAGTAACCTGGAATGTTACAGAATGTTACAAAATAACCTGGAATGTTGCAAAATGTTACAAACTAACCTGGAATGTTACAAAATTTTACAAAGTAGCCTGGAATGTTACAAAATGTTACAAAATAACATGGAAAGTTACAAAATGTAAACCTGTAATGTTACAAAATGTTACAAAATTCCCATGCATCTGACATTTTATCAACTTTCCATCTCTGAGCTGCTGCCTGCTCTGATTGCAACAAGTGGGAGAGACGTCATATAATGGAATAAACGGGACCTTTTCAGAATGGCAGGCGGTGACTAGTGGGGTACCGCAAGGCTCAGTGCTGGGACCCCAGTTGTTTACAATATATATTAATGACTTGGATGAGGGAATTAAATGCAGCATCTCCAAGTTTGCGGATGACACGAAGCTGGGTGGCAGTGTTAGCAGTGAGGAGGATGCTAAGAGGATGCAGGGTGACTTGGATAGGTTGGGTGAGTGGGCAAACTCATGGCAGATGCAATTTAATGTGGATAAATGTGAAGTTATCCACTTTGGTGGCAAAAATAGGAAAACAGATTATTATCTGAATGGTGGCCGATTAGGAAAAGGGGCGGTGCAACGAGACCTGGGTGTCATTATACACCAGTCATTGAAAGTGGGCATGCAGGTACAGCAGGCAGTGAAAAAGGTGAATGGTATGCTGGCATTTATAGCGAGAGGATTCGAGTACAGGAGCAGGGAGGTACTACTGCAGTTGTACAAGGCCTTGGTGAGACCACACCTGGAGTATTGTGTGCAGTTTTGGTCCCCTAATCTGAGGAAAGACATCTTTGCCATGGAGGGAGTACAAAGAAGGTTCACCAGATTGATTCCTGGGATGGCAGGACTTTCATATGAAGAAAGACTGGATGAACTGGGCTTGTACTCGTTGGAATTTAGAAGATTGAGGGGGGGATCTGATTGAAACGTATAAGATCCTAAAGGGATTGGACAGGCTAGATGCAGGAAGATTGTTCCCGATGTTGGGGAAGTCCAGAACGAGGGGTCACAGTTTGAGGATAGAGGGGAAGCCTTTTAGGACCGAGATTAGGAAAAACTTCTTCACACAGAGAGTGGTGAATCTGTGGAATTCTCTGCCACAGGAAACTGTTGAGGCCAGTTCATTGGCTATGTTTAAGAGGGAGTTAGATATGGCCCTTGTGGCCACAGGGGTCGGGGGTATGGAAGGAAGGCTGGGGCGGGGTTCTGAGTTGGATGATCAGCCATGATCATAATAAATGGCGGTGCAGGCTCGAAGGGCCGAATGGCCTACTCCTGCACCTATTTTCTATGTTTCTATGTTTCTATAATAAACCCCACAGTTCCTGAATGTTCTTGCCATTTTCAGTTTCAATGAAATATATTTAAATCATTATGGCTGGTATGTTTTCATGTCTTAGGTAAAATAGGACATGATATTGTGTGATAGTAGATGTTTTTCTCCATAAACAAGTAGTGTAAAACCTAAAAAATACACTCTTCCTGCTCTCTGAAACAATAATTAATGATAAATCACCCATTTATTAATGTCAGATAGGCTTTTTATACATTCTAAATAGATCAGTGGTTCAAAATTTGGTATAGACACTTGTTATGCAGGGATTCTTGGGCCTGGGTTGAAATTGACCCTGACCATACTGCAAGGGCATAGAATCTGAATAGTATGTAAGGGTTAACAGCACTGGGACGAACATGCCCTTGACTGGGGTTGCCTTATGTAGGGATTGAGAGTTACTTACCACCCAAGCTGAGAGCTGAAGTGTTGGAGAAGCTACATGTTGGTCATCTAGGCGTGGACAAAATGAAAATGTTGGCTTTAAGATTTGTCTGGAGTTCGGGGATAGATCTGCAAATCCAACAGCTTGCCAAACACTGTTTGGGATGCCTACACACCCACAAGATGTTGCAGAGAGAACGGGTGAACCCAAACACAGGACACAGACACAAAGGTAGAGTAATCTAAAGAGTGTTTCTTACTGGTTACAGGGAAGGCCAGGGAGCGAGGATTAGGCAGAGGAAAACCGAGGAGTGAGCGAGGCTTGACCGGGTATCGAACCCAGGTCGCTATGGTGGGAACACGGCGTTTAACCACCGAGCCAATCGAGAGTGTAGGTGGGAGGTGGAATGAGGCAGAGCAGGGATGCAGACCAGGGTGCGAGCATGGCTTGAGGAGAACAGCAGGTGGAAGGACGAATGGGAAGACAGGCAGCATGCAATGCTCCTATTAACACGAGAGACAGAGTTAACACGGGCAAACCACAGCGCAGAACCAAAACTTAGAATTCATACTTCTAAGTGGCCAAGAGACAGGGTTAACACCGGCAAACCACAGCGCAGTGACCAAACTTAGAATACACAATTCTAAGTGGCAAAGAGACAGGGTTAACACAGGCAAGCAGCATGGAAACAAAACTCAGAATACACAATTCTAAGTGGCCAAGAACATGAACAACCACACAGGCTGAATCAATGATCTGGCGATGAGTGGATGCAAAGCCGGGATATTTATGCTGCGGGTCTTGATGAGAACCAGGTGTGACACAATCGAAGAGAATTAGGAGAAAATGGGGAATTAACAGTTGGGACCATGACGCAAGATGGCATGAGCAGGGCCTCTTTATCCTTGGGAATGTCCTGCAATGCCCTGGCAGAAGATTCATGTGGATTTTGCTGAATCATTCATGGGCACAAATCTCTTGGTAGTAGTAGATGTAGCTACAATGTGGCCAGAAATGTTCCTGATAATTTTCACTACAGCCTCACACACTGTTGATGTGTTGAGAAGTATCTTCTCAAGGACTGGTATTCCAAAACACTTTGTCATTGACAATAGACCACAATTTGTTGCAGAGAAGTTTCAGTCAATCCTGAAAACGAATGGAATAAGACATATTTCATCAGCACTGCACCACTCAGTGACAAACGGCTTGTCGAAAGGTTTGTCCAGGATCTAAAGTAGGCACTGCAAGCCATGTCAGTATGTCAGTAGAACACACTACACTAACACTGAATCAGAAGCTCACTAATTTTCTCCTTGCAAATTGCAATGCAGCACACCCTATAACTCACAGCTGACCAGCAATGTTGCCCCTGGGTCATCCCTCATGTTCATGCTTGGACCTCCTCAAAACTAATCTCAGAAGGAATATGCAGGACAAACAGCTGAGACCAATTGAAGGCCCCTCAAACAAGGTGGTTCAATGTTTCATCCTAGACGAGCAGTCCTGGTGAGGGACTACAGAGATGATTAAAAGTAGGTACTTGGTAAAATTAAGGACAGAAATGGACCACTTTTCTACACAGTGGAGATTACTTCTGATATCATCTGGAGATGCCACATTAATCAGTTGAGGACAGCAAAGTTCAATGTTAGAGAAAAAATGTGGCCAGAGCTGTCAGAACCACTTCCTGTACTAGGACACCCAAGTCCTTTGCACCTGTGATTTCTGAAATTTCTTAATGTTTAGAAAATTGCCTACACCTTTATTCTATCTATCAAAGTACATGACCATAGACTTCCCTACTATGTATTACATCTGCCATTTCTTTGCCCATTCTCCTAATCTGTCAACAGCCTTCTGCCAACTCCTTGCATCCTTCAACACTACCTGCCCCTCCACCTATCTTTGTATCATCTGCAAACTTAGCCAAAGTACCATCAATTCCATCATCAAAATTATTGACATATGATTTGGAAAAAAGCAGTCCCCACACTGTCTCCTGCAGAACACCACCAATCAACCAGAAGAGTCCCCCTTTATACCCATACTTTGCCTCCAGCTAGTCAGCCAGTCTTCTATCCAGGCTAGTATCTTTCCTGTAATACCCATGGGTTCTTATCTTGTTGAGCAGCCTTATGGGCATCATCTTGTCAAAGGCTTTCTGGATAGAAGATCAGCCTCATGTCAAGAGCAGGATATAGTTGTTGTGCTCTGGAATATTTAATGATTACATATCTATCATCAGAGACTTTCCCCATGTCCTTTCATGAAATGAGCTTTTTTTCTCAATGTGTACATTTAGATTATGGAATTGAGAAACTTACTGATTTAATCAATGACATTTACGAGACTGGAATAATACCAGAAGAAGTGAAAAAGATCAGTATTTATCGCTCTTCCCAAGAAACCTGGAGCAATAGAATTTGAATTACATAGGACCATAAGTTTAATGAGTCATATCACCAAGATACTTCTAAGAATTTTAATGAGAAGTGCTAAAAGTAAGATACAAGCTGAAATAGGCAAAGAACAATGTGGTTTTGTGAAAGACAAAGGTACAAGAAACATAATATTGATGTTATGGATACTATCAGAATGAGCTATTCAAGAGCAAAAAGATTTGTTTGATTTATCGACTGCACAAAAGCATTTGATAAAGTGAAGCACAATAAGTTATTTGAAATATTACAGAAAGCTCTAGATCTAGATTCAAAAGACTTCTGCTTAATCAGAAATCTGTACTGGGAACAAACTGCTGCTGTAAGAATAGATGGAGAAGTGAGTCAGTTTATGAAAATCAAGAGAGGCATTAGTCAAGGATGTGTTTTCTCCTCTGATTTATTTACAGTGAAACAATATTACAAAAAATAAGAGACATCTTGGGAATCAAACTTGATGGTGAAAACATCAATAATTTCAGATATGCAGATGATACTGTTAATTGCAAGTACGGATGAAGAACTATAAAACTTAATTGATATAATTGTTGAGGAAAGCGCAAAAATGGGTCTATCTATCAATTGCAAAAAGACAGAATGTATGGTGATATCCAAAAAGAAGGAAAATCCTATCTGCAGGTTGAGAATAAATGGGGAAGACATAAAGCAAGTACAGAACTTTTGCTATTTAGGAAGCTGAGTGACATCAGTTGGCAGATGCGACATGGACATCAAAAGAAGAATAGGGATGGCAAAAGACACCTTTACGAGAATGAAGAGTATACTGACCAATACTAAAGGAGGCACGACAACCCGCCTCAGAGTACTGAAATGTTATGTTTATCCAGTTATTTTATATGGCTCAGAATGTTGGACAATATCTAGTAACATGAGGAAATGAATTGTAGCAGCAGGGATGATGTTTTTGAGGAGGATGCAAAGAATATCATGGACAAAACGAATACCTAATGAGGGTGTCATGAGCAGAGCAAACACAAAAAGATAAATAATGTATGAGATCATGAAAAGGCAACATAACTTCATTAGACATGTGATTAGGAAAGAGGAGTAAGATTGCATGGTAATTATGGGAAAGATTGAAGGGAAGAAAGCAAGAGGAAGACAAAGACAAATGATGATGGAGACAGCAGCCAGGGAACTGGAAATGAATACCAATGAATTGATCCACTTGACCTGAAACAGGAGTGTGTGGGCCATGGCAGTCAAAGCTCAAACTGGGCACGGCACCTGATGATGATGATGATGGTGATGATGTACATTTACCATACAACATAGAACAGTACAGCACTGGACAAGCCATCTGGCTCAGTATATTGTGCCAATATTGAAGCCAAACCTATTAATCTGCATCTTTGCATTTCCAAAGTATCTGTCATTTATCAAGACACAATTCAAGTTTCCCTATCACCCACATTAAAAAAAATGAAGGATGCTGTGGTATTTTCACTGTTAAGACACAAAGCATTCTACCAACAGCTTTCAATCCTGGCTTGCAAGACTCTGAAATAAACTACGTAGCTTTGATCTAAAGGATCAAATTAGCCATTTTCAAGATTTCCACCACCTGCAGAATCTCTTGTGTTCATGGTTATTTTCTTTTATGTTTTCTCTGCAATTATTTTTCACTAATTTACAATTAAACGATGCAGCTTTGTAGTATTTTTCAGCTTGTCATGTACCAAATTATCCTGATGATTACGGCTCCAATTTAGTAATTAAGTTAGTTAAAATATCAAAGAAACAGCACTACCAAACCTTCAATAATTTTCCCGTCTTGCAAGTTTGGATATGTAGAACTATAAACATCTTGTTTTAGAAATGGTGAAAAGCCTGCTTTAAGACTCAGTTTCCAAAGATACTTTGACATGAATATACTGACATTATTGACTCCTCCATCACACCTTTCTAACCCTTTCATTTTTATTCAAAGCAGGCTTGTTCACTTAAGCAGGGGCTATCAAATCCACATCTAGGGCTGAATGAATGAAAGATGTGTGCTTACTTGGCACTCTTTCATTTCCACTATTATTATAAATAAAAATATTACTTTTGCAACAACGTAAATCTCAGTGCATGACATCATTACCCAGGAGTAAAGCCTGATGGAAAACATAAAGTGCTGAAGATTGCTGGGTGTTGCTGGGGATCAGTGCTGTGTCAGTCATGCATATGTCGAATCAAGAATAAACATAAATAACTGCTTGGACTTAATTGCCTAGAATTTTGTCAGCGGCTACAAAGGTTTGGTATCAATCTCATGAATGTCTCACTTATGGACTCCCCACAAGGAAAATCACTCAAGGAACCCATGATATTACACCAAGGCTGGGCCTTCCCTTTGCCCACTCAAGAAATCAAGGGTGAGGGTTATGTGTGGTGGGCACAGCTGAAACAGGCTTGGGATTGTCGGGAAAATGGTTAGAGGTGGAGTTGGGATATTGAAGATCAGCGGTGATGGGTTGATGATCACTGCTCAAGTTGAGTCAAATTTAGTGTCATTTAACTATACAGTGACACGCAAAAGTTTGGGCACCGCTGGTCAAAATTTCTGTTACTGTGAATTGCTAAGCAAGTAAAAGATGACCTGATTTCCAAAAGGCATAAAGTTAAAGATGACACATTTCTTTAATATTTTAAGCAAGATTACTTTTTTATTTCTTTCTTTTACAGTTTCAAAATAACAAAAAAAGAAAAGGGCCCAAAGCAAAAGTTTGGGCACCCTGCATGGTCAGTACTTAGTAACACCCCCTTTGGCAAGTATCATAGCTTGTAAACGCTTTCTGTAGCCAGCTAAGGATCTTTCAATTCTTGTTTGGGGGATTTTCGCCCATTCTTCCTTGCAAAAGGCTTCTAGTTCTGTGAGATCCTTGGGCCGTCTGGCATGCACTGCTCTTTTGATGTCTACCACAGATTTCCGATGATGTTTAGGTCAGGGGACTGTGAGGGCCATGGCAAAACCTTCAGCTTGCGCCTCTTGAGGTAGTCCATTGTGGATTTTGAGATGCGTTTCGGATCAATATCCTGTTGTAGAAGCCATCCTATTTATATCTTCAGCTTTTTTACAGATGGTGTGATGTATGCTTCCAGAATTTGCTGGTATTTAATTGAATTAATTCTTCTCTCGACCAGTGATATGTTCCCCGTGCCACTGGCTGCAAAACAAGCCCAAAGCATGATCGATCCATCCCTGTGCTTAACAGTTGCAGAGGTGTTCTTTTCATGAAATTCTGCACCCTTTTTTCTCCAAATACACTTTTGCTCATTGCGGCCAAAAAGTTCTATTTTAACTCCATCAATCCATAGGACTTGTTTCCGAAATGCATCAGGCTTGTTTAGATGTTCCTTTGCAGTTTCTGACGATGAATTTTGTGGTGAAGACGCAGGAAAGGTTTTCTTCTGATGACTCTTCCATTAAGGTCATATTTGTGCAGGTGTCACTGCACAGTTGAACAGTGCACCACCACTCCAGAGTCTGCTAAATCTTCCTGAAGGTCTTTTGCAGTCAAACGGGGGTTTTGATTTGCCTTTCTAGCAATCCTATGAGCAGTTCTCTCAGAAAGTTTTCTTGGTCTTCCAGACCTCAACTTGACCTCCACCATTCCTGTTAACTGCCATTTCTTAATTACATTACGAACTGAGGAAATGGCTACCTGAAAGCACTTTGCTATCTTCTTTTAGCCTTCTCCTGCTTTGTGGGCATCATTTATTTTGATTTTCAGAGTGCTAGGCAGCTGCTTAGAGGAGCCCATGGTTGCTGATTGTTGGGACAAGGTTTGAGGAGTCAGGGTCTTTATAAGGTTTTGAAATTTGCATCACCTGGCCTTTCCTAACGATGACTGTGAACAAGTCATAGCCCTAACAAGCCAATTAAGGTCTGAGACCTTGGTAAAAGTTCTGTGAGAGCTCAAATCTCTTGGGGTGCCCGAATTTTGCATGTTGCTCCTTTCCTTTTTTCACTCTAAAATAGTACAAAACAAAAATAATACACTAATCTTGCTTAAAATGTTGAAAAGAATGTTTTAGCTTTAACTTTATGACTTTTGGAGATCAGTTCATCTTCTACTCACTTAACTATTCACAGTAACAGAAATTGTGACCAGGAGTGCCCAAACGTTTGCATGCCACTGTATACGTGTATATAAAGTGCCTATGAAATGTATTCAACCCTCCTCCCCAGAAGTTTTCATGTTTTATTGTTTTACGCTGTCAACAAAAATGCTTTGCAGAGGGTGGTTAGGGGAGCAGAGAAGGTTATTGGGGTCTCTCTACCATCTGCCCAAGACCCCTTTCAGAGTCGATGCCTCCAGAAGACACGGTACATCATTAAAGACCCCTCACACCCTCTCCATGAACTGTTTGTTCTTCTGCCATCAGGCAAACGTTACAGGAGCATCAAAACTAAAACCACAAGTCTACTAAACAGCTTCCTCCCACAGGCAGTCAGACTGCTAAATAGCTGCTCTACCTGACTCTGCTTTGGACACTTTTAACTTGCACTGAACACTCATAACTTGATTTTAACTGACATGTGGCTGTTGTGTTTTACTATTTATTGTTATGTTTATTATTTAGTGTTGCGTTTGTTATGTTATGTTTGCACTGCTCCTGGGAAACGTTGTCTCATTCTGCCCTGCAGAGCTGACGTATGGTTAGAATGACAATAAAGTTTTCTGAATCTTTGAATCTTTGAATCACTGTAGATTTTATTTGGCTTTTTTGACACTAAGCAATAGAAAAAGACTCTTTTGTCTCAAAGTGAAAATACATCTCTACAAGTGATTTGAATATAAAACACAAAATAAATGATTACTTAATTATTCACCTCCTTTAATATGACACACTAAATCATCACTGTTGTAGCCAATTGGCTTTAAAGGTCATATAAGTAGTTAATTTCAGATCACCTATGTGCAGTTATAGAGCTTTAATAGATTGTACTGAAATACACCTCTATCTGGAAGGTTCAACTGCTGGCGAGTCAGTATCCTGGTTAAAACTACACCAAGACGACAAAAAGAATACTCCAAGCAACTCTCTGAAAAGGTTATTGGAAAAGCATTAGTCCGGAGATGGATGCAAGAAAATTTCCAAGTCACAGAATATCCATTGGAGTACAGTTAAGTCGATCATCAAGAATAGAAATCATATAGCACAGTTGTAAAATCTGCCTAAAGCAGGCCATCCTCAAAAACTGAGTGACCGTGCAAGATGGGTCTAGTAAATGAAATCTCAGCTAGAGTTTGCCAGAAGGCACATGGGAAACTCTGAAGTCAGCTGAAAGAAAGTTCTATAGTCTGATGTAACCCAAATTGAGCTTTTTTGGTCATCAGATCAAATGTTATATTTGGTATAAGCCAAACACTGCACATCATCAAAAATACACCATTCCTGCCATGAAGCATGGTGGTGGCTGCATCATGCTGTGGGGATGCTTCACTGCAGCAGTCCCTGGAAGACTTGTGAAGGTAGAGGGTAAAATGAATAGAGCAAAATATGGGGAAATCCTGCAGGAAAACCTGGTGCAGTCTGCAACTGATCTGTGACTTGGAAGATTTGTTTTCCAGCATGACAATAATACCAAGCATAAAGCCAAAGCTACACAGGAGTGGCTTAAAAACAACAAAGAGAATGTCCTGGAGTTGCCAAGTCAGAATCTAGTCTTTAATCCAATTGAAAATTTATGACAGGAATTGACTCACAATCCCCATGCAATCTGACAGAGCTTGAGCAGTTTTGTAGTGTCCGTATGTGCAAAGCTGATAGAGTCCTATCCACACAGACTCACAGACACCGCAAAACTGCTCATATATATATATATGTATGTAACACTCAGCTATATCAACCCACGTTCATCTAGGGGAAACCGCCGTCTGCCCGCCAAACTGTGTCTCACGTTTGCGTAGATGCTGTGTAATGCACTCCAGTGCAAACCACAACGTAAAATATCAGGCAGTACACAATGTACGTTTAAACGATTACACTTTATAAATTTTACTGTAACTATGGGGTTAGTAGAGAAACAAAAATTTAAAATAAAAGGGTGCCAAAAATAGGGATTATACAGTTCTTGCACAATGTTGGAGCTCACACAATGTCCTCGATCCACTATTCGACTTCCTCCGAACTCCACGACCCTTGGACTGGGACCAACCAAGGTGGTCTACCAGTGTGCGTCCCGCACGTCCTTCCTTTTCGCCTCTCCTCGCCAGTCTCTCACGCACTCACCCAGGTCCCCACACGTACAGATAGAATAACATGACTTCCATTGGTTAGTTCCCCGTTATCTATAACTACAACCCAAACATTTCAGCTACAAAGAACATTACCTCATTAGCTAACATTACAGAGATGTCATTTCATTATAGCTCTACAGAGAAGCCATTTTATTATTAGCAGTTAACTGTTACCATTGCAGTTAATATTACTGAAAACCCTACATTCTGCCCCACTGGATTTAGTCATGCCCTCATGACGTACGGATAATTTTCCAACCCTTCCTGCAAAACACAGAGCCCAATCCAAGTGCAAAAACAGTGCCATGACTCCCCAAAACAGCAGAGATCACACCCTGCTCCCTGGGCGCTACATAGGCCAACCTCTCTGGGGGGGTTCCTAATCCTCTGAAACCTCCATACCCCCTCTTCTAACTCTTCTGGCTCAGACACTACAGGAGACACTTTGGGCCTACCTGACGAAACCTCCTGCGACCTGTCAGTCAAACCCCTCTGCAACTCGGAGCCCCTTGTCTTGAGTTCAGGCCCACTTCCTCTCCTCCCAAGTCCTGGAGCTCTCCCTGTTGCCCACCTATAGCCCCCCTCACCTCAGAGTCCTCCCGTGGCCTCAACACGTTTTCATTGCCCCCTCATATCTCTGATCAGCTGAATGAATGTCGGAGGAGGGCCCATTTTATGGGACTGCCGGAGACTCCAAGCAGTCTTGTCCTCAGCCTGGGCACCCCTAGTTACCAGTTCCATCCTTAACTGATCCAGCTGTTCAGCCCGAGCGACCCCCCCCCCCACAGCGACACAGCCCCCCAAACCGTCTCTCTAGCCGAAGGAGGTACGTGGAGATCTTCTCACCCTGCTCCTGACGCATGTTTTGAAACTCCCCGAGGAGCTACCAGGAGCTCCTGGTCAACTGAAAAGCACTTTCCAAGGCCTCCAGATAATCCTTCAGAGTGACAGCAGGCTGGTTATCCTTCACACCGCGCACTACCCCAGTGGCCACTCCCCGCAAACTTTCAACCAATCGCTGTCACTTTTCCTCATCCAAGCTCTGCCACTCACTTAACAATTGCATTGTTTGCTCTATCCACGTCTCATAATCCTCTTCACCTTCGGGGGGGTGGGTGTTATCCCAGAGAAAATTCTTAGCCTCTGACGGGGCCCCTCTGCCTTTCTCGCTAGGGAGGTAATGGCTGATGCCAACTCGGAACTCTTGCCTTTCGCTAAGGGGCGGGAACTAACCAAATTTTCCAAATCTGACCACTCCTTCCCTTCACCCTTCAGTACCGAAAGAATTTGTTCCCTAAGATCTCCTCCCTCCTCTGCTGGCGACTCAGCTCGCTGAGCTCTGGCTCCTGCTTCCCCGACAGTTTGCGGTCGCCATGGTCCCACCTCCCCTAGGACACTGATCCTCTCCGGCAACTCCGCCCCTTGTAAGTCTTCACTTGTCTGCAACAACACTAGGCCTGTGCTCATCTCAAAATCAAAGTTTCGCGATACAATTTCTACTTTGCCAACAGCTTTAATCATACTCAAACCTGGGAGTATCACTTCATCTGATACATTAGTCTCCACCCCCCTCAACACGCACGCGTTGCTCACTGGCACCCCCGCAGCCGTACACCATCTCTGAAAGGCGGCTGTCACCATCACAACTGTACTTTAAACAGAGTGGTCACACAGCATCTACAGAATTCAATCCCGGATGAGCCCCCACAAATGTAACACTCAGTTGTATCAACCCACGTTCACCTAGGGGAAACCGCTGTTTGCTCACCAAACTGTGTCTCACGTTTGCATAGATGCTATGTAATGCACTTCGGTACAACCCACAACGTAAAATATCAGGCAGTACACAATGTACGTTTAAACGATTACACTTCATAAATTTTACTGTGACTATGCGGTTAGTAGAGAAACTAAAATATAAAATAAAAAGGTGCCAAAAATAGGGATTATACAGTTCTTGCACAATGTTGGAGCTCATGCAATGTCCTCGATCCACCATTCGATTTCCCCCGAACTCCACGACCCTCAGACTGGGACCAACCAAGGTGGTCTACCAGCACGTATCCCACATGTCCTTCCTCTTTGCCTCTCCTTGCTGATCTCCCGCGCACTCACCCAGGTTCCCACACATACAGATAGAATAACATGACTTCCATTGGTTAGTTCCCGTTGTCTATAACTATAACCCAAACATTTCAGCTACAAAGAACATTACCTCATCAGTTAACATTACAGAGAAGTCATTTCATTATAGCACTACAGAGAAGCCATTTTATTATTAGCAGTTAACAGTTACCATTTCAGTTAATATTACTGAGAACTCTCTCTCTCTCTCTCTCTCTCTATATATATATATACACACACACACACACACACACACACACACACACACACACACAAAAGCATATATAGCCTGAATTCATACATGTCGTTAGACTTTTAATCTTATGAGCAGAAGGCTCCACCATGTGGTCTTGTTGGGTAATTACAAGACCTGCTGCAGCCAGGGGGCATATATTGCACAGATATGAAATTGCTTAAACATATTAAAGAGACTGTGGTTGTTTAAATTTTTAACACGATTCCTGCATGTATAATTGAATATAGGCATAATTTCATTCTTAATCTGGTTTAGAGCATAAAACTAAATTACATATCGTTTACAGCGTTGATGCAGGTTATTTGACCAACAGATGCAATGATGCACGTAATTCTCTTCCCACCCATTTCACCTCATATTTATGATATATCTGTCTATTTTCTTTCCAAAAATGTTCTTAATATTGTTTTTAATATCATAAAAACATTAGATTTTATGATTTGTGATTTTTTTTTGCATGTAGATTCTTTCAGATAAAGATTTAATCTTCCCTGAATTAGTTAAGATTCTGCACTTTGAAGGCACTGACTCTGTGAGTCAGGTTTTTGATTCAGAATGGAATCTCACACATTCATGAGAAGCTTCATACCAGTGGAATCCCAAAGCTGTATTAAACTGGAAGGAGGTGAGGGTGTTACAATGCATACTGTAATAATGATAGTAGTTGTGATCACTCCAGGCTATCGAAGGGTCCTCAGGTGACTGTAGTGGTTTATCCAGGATCCACATATTCTGGGGCAGTGTGGGCAAGAGTAGCTGGGGGCTGTGTTAGTGACTGGGTCTTTTGGCTGTTCAGTCTTTCCTTTGGCAGCTGCCACTTGTTCTCTGTGGCACAGCAGAGGTTCTTGTCATGTAGTGCAGCTCCCTATTGAACAGATTTCCTCCAGGTGTATCCTTTGAGTGTAGTGCCTTTCCAGATTTTAGAAGTGATGTTGAATTGCTTTTTTCAGGCTGATTTTGATGTTATCTTTGAAGCATTCTCTAGCCCACAGGAGCTTGCTGATCTTCCTTCAACTGGGAGTAAATGATCTGCTTGGGGAGAGGTGAGTTAGGCATCCAGATGAATGACCTATCCATCGGAGTTTGAGTAGCTTTATGACTGTTCATGTTGACTTCCTCCAGAACACTGGTGCTAGTGCATCTGACCCTCAAAATCGTTTGTAAGTTTCTTTAGTGGTATTGTTCCAGGGCTTTCAGGTGTCTGCTGTAGGTGGTCCATGATTCAATTCCATATAGGAATAATGACTGCTCTATAGACCAAAAGTTTTGATTGGACCTGTAGGTTGTAGTCTTCAAAGACTCTCTCCTTTATCTCACATCGACTCCATTAGCATTGATTTCTGAGTTAATGTCTGCTTTTGAGGAGAGGATGCTGCCAAGGTAAAGAAAGTGATGGACATTTTCAACTGTGAGATTGCCTACTTTCATGGTGGGCTGGATAAATGGTTGGTTGGGTAGTGGCTGATATAGGGCCTGTGTCTTTTTTTATATTCATAACAAAACCCAGGGCTCTATATGCCTTGGCAAAGGCATTCCGGATACATTGGGGGTCTTCTTCAGAGTGAGCTGCGATTGCATTGTCATCCACATACTGAAGCTCCACGACCTTGTTTTTGTCTTTGAAAAGGTTGAGGTTGAAAAACCTGTTGTCCATTCTATACGCGATTGGGATTCCCTTGAGCAGGTCTTAACCAATGAGTTGAAAGATTGCAACAATAAAGACGGCAAATAGGATAGGCACACCCTATAAGTGATAGCCCAGATATAACAAACACTCTTGTTAGACCATCTTGTGCTTGAAAATTAAATTTCTTCTACTGGTTTCTGGTTTGAGAATTCCAGTTAAAATTCGTTCAGCTCCAGCAATGATAATTCGAATAATTCTGATAATCCCTATAATAATCTATGAAGATCTTTATACTTAAATTCTAAAATTGCCAACAGATGTCAGTAATTAATTGAAAGTTTAAGTAGCAATACTATTAACTTTTTAACACTTATGTTAATGAAATGATAGTTATTCTGCAGAATGCAACTGTGTTGACAAGTCTATCCTGAATAGTATAACTGCTCTCAAAATATGACTGCAAATAGTTGACCGTACAAAAAACCTGTAATTTTAACAATATAATATTTCAAGTTTAAAACATTGAATAGAAATGTTTTACATGGAAGAAGAATTTCAGTCTTGTACTCTAGGAATTCACATAAATCAATTGATTGAGGCTATCAGTTAGAATTCTTGAAAAGTTTGGTTCAACTACATTGTGTTGAGTATTAATGTTGAAAAAGGAGAAGGAGCTTATCATGTAATATTTTTAATTGTACTCTCGATCAATTTAAATTACAAGTTTTTTATATCATACACATGAAATTCTACAGATGCTGGAAATCTTGAGCAATGCACACAAAGTGCTAGAAGAAAGTGGCAAGTTAGGCAATACCTATGGGGGCGAATAAACTGTCGATATTTTGGGCTGAGAGTCTTCCAAAAGATCAACTGTTTATTCCCCTTCATAGGTGCTGCCTGACTTGCTAACTTCCTCCAGAACTTTGTGTGTGTGTGTGTGTGTGTGTGTGTGTGTGTGTGTGTGTATGTATAACATATATATACACAACAACTTTCAGGCCAGAAGAAAAAACTGCTATTTTTATCACTTGACATAATCTCAGGATGTCCCAAACCTCTTTGCAGGCCATGAGATGATCATCGTCTACTGTCTGTAATAAAGGAAGTGTAGTTTTAGTTTGCATGTAGCATGAACGCAAAAAAATGCTAGTGGAATAATGATGAGGGATAATTACTGACTATGACAGCAGGGAGAAAACTTCCCTTCCTCTTTCAACTACTGGGCTGGGATATTTCTGATTCACATTAAAAAAACTAGCACCTCCTTGAGGGTAGCTCCTTTACTGCAGCAATTGTAACATGTAATATTGTAACATTGCAGGGGCAAAAGGACCCTGATGACAGTTATATACAGGCCTCCTAATAGCTGCCGTGATGTGGACAACAAATTACAACAGGAAATAGAAAAGGCTTGTCAGAAGGGCAGTGTTATGATAATTGTGGGGGATTTTAACATGCGAGTGGATTGGGAAAATCAGATCGGCACCGGAACTCGAGAGAGAGAATTTGTAGAATGTCCACAAGATGGCTTTTTAGAACAGCTTGTTGTTGAGCCCACTAGGGGATCGGCTGTACTGGATCGGGTATTGTGTAATGAACCAGAGATGATTAGAGAGATTGAGGTGATGGATCCCTTAGGAGGCAGTGATCATAACATGATTGAGTTCACTGTGAAATTTGAAAAAGAGAAGCCGAAATCTGATGTGTCGGTATTTCAGTGGAGTAAAGGAAATTACAGTGGCATGAGAGAGGAACTGGCCAAAGATGACTGGAAAGGGACACTAGCGGGAAGGATGGCAGAGTAGCAGTGGCTGGAGTTTATTTGAGAAGTGAGGAAGGTGCAAGACAGATATATTCCAAAAAAGAAGAAATTTTCTAATGGAAAAAAGATGCAACCGCGGCTGACAAAAAAAGTCAAAGCCAAAGTTAAAGCAAAGGAGAGGGCATACAAGGAAGCAAAAATTAGTGGGAAGACAGAGGATTGGGAAGTTTTTAAAAGCTTACAAAACAGAACTAAGAAGGTCATTAAGAGGGAAAGATGAACTATGAAAGGAAACTAGCAAATAATATCAAAGAGGATACTAAAAGTTTTTTCAAGTATATAAAGAGTAAAAGACAGGTGAAAGTAGATATTGGACCAATAGAAAATGATGCTGGAGAAATTGTAATGGGAGATAAGGAGATGGCAGAGGAACTGAACGAGTATTTTGCATCAGTCTTCACTGAGGAAGACATCAGCAGTATACCAGACACTCAAGGGTGGCAGGGAAGAGGAGTGTACGCAGTCACAATTACGACAGAGAAAGTATTCAGGAAGCCGAATAGTCTAAAGGTAGATAAATCTCCTGGACCAGATGGAATGCACCCTCGTGTTCTGAAGGAAGTAGCTGTGGAGATTGCGGAGGCATTAGCGATGATCTTTCAAAAGTCGATAGATTCTGGCATGGTTCCGGAGGACTGGAAGATTGCAAATGTCACTCCACTATTTAAGAAGGGGGCAAGGAAGCAAAAAGGAAATTATAGACCTGTTAGCTTGACATCGGTGGTTGGGAAGTTGGTGGAGTCGATTGTCAAGGATGAGATTACGGAGTACCTGGAGGCATATGACAAGATAGGCAGAACTCAGCATGGTTTCCTTAAAGGAAAATCTTGCCTGACAAGCCTATTGCAATTTTTTGAGGAAATTACAAGTAGGCTAGACAAGGGAGATGTAGTGGATGTTGTATATTTAGATTTTCAGAAGGCCTTTGACAAGGTGCCGCACACGAGGCTACTTAACAAGATAAGAGCCCATGGAATTACGGGAAAGTTACATACGTGGATAGAGCGTTGGCTGATTGGCAGGAAACAGAGAGTGGGAATAAAGGGATCCCATTCCGGTTGGCTGCCAGTTACCAGTGGTGTTCCACAGGGGTCCATGTTGGGGCTGCTTCTTCTTACTTTGGATTATGGAATAGATGGCTTTGTGGCTAAGTTTGCTGATGATACAAAGATAGCTGGAGGGGCCGGTAGTGCTGAGGAAACAGAGAGTCTGCAGAAAGACTTGGATAGATTGGAAGAATGGGCAAAGAAGTGGCAAATGAAATACAATGTTGGAAAGTGTGTGGTTATGCACTTTGGTAGAAGAAATAAACAGGCAGACTATTATTTAAATAGGGAGAGAATTCAAAGTTCTGAGATACAACAGGACTTGGGAGTCCTTGTGCAGGATACCCTTAAGGTAACCTCCAGGTTGAGTCGGTGGTGAAGAAGGCGAATGCAATGTTGGCATTCATTTCTAGAGGGATAGAGTATAGGAGCAGGGATGTGATTTGAGGCTCTATAAGGCACTGGTAAGACTCCTCTTGGAGTACTGTGTGCAGTTTTGGGCTCCTTATTTAGGAAAGGATGTGCTTATGTTGGAGCGGGTACAGAGAAGATTCACTAGAATGATTCCGGGAATGAGAGGGTTAACATATGAGGAACGTTTGTTGGCTCTTGGACTGTACTCCTTAGAGTTTAGAAGAATGAGGGGAGACCTTATAGAAACATTTCGAATGTTGAAAGGCATGGACAGAGTGGATGTGACAAAGTTGTTTCCCGTGATGGGGGAGTCTAGCACGAGAGGACATAACTTAAGGATTGCAGGGCTCCCATTCAGAACATAGTTGCGAAGAAATTTTTTCAGCCAGAGGGTGGTGAATCTATGGAATTTGTTGCCACGGGTGGCAGTGGAGGTCAAGTCACTGGGTGTACTTAGGGCAGAGATTGATAGGTATCTGAGTAGCCAGGGCATCAAAGGTTATAGTGAGAAGGCAGGGGAGTGGGACTAAATGGGAGATTGGATCAGGTCATGATTGAATAGCGGAGCAGACTCGAAGGGCCGTATGGCCGACTTCTGCTCCTTTGTCTTATGGTCTTATGGTCTTATGTTCAAAGTAAATACTGCTATTATTATAGAATAATGTTTTCCCTGACTCATCACAGGCAGTGTCATAAGAATTCATCTGCTACAAAAGTGGATTCCTTGTGTTTTGTGTTGTCCATTGTTTGTCTTGATCCAAAATTAAAGACTTTTCACATTTCACTGGCACACTTCCCATTTCACATTCATGAAACTGGATCAAAACATGAATGGATAAATGGCATCATATTAATTAACAAAATTACTGATGCAATTTAATGTAGTCACTCGAAATTATTAGCCAACTTTGCATCAGAAAATAGCATATTAAGTTTTTCTGCGCACTCATCCACACTGCAAGTGATAATGATATTACATTTTCAAAATTATTTGTTGCATGATTAATAACTCTAGGTACAAATTGTTCTGAGTCTGATAATGACCACCGGCAGAACGTGAGAATTCCATATTAGTCAAATTAAAGGCAAGTGTCAAAGAAAAAGTGAAAACTTCCCAAGAGCATTAAAAAGACATCTCAGTGTGTAAACTAATTCTACCAAGGCTGAAGAAGACTGAGATTATGAATTGGATGACCAGCACTTGGAGTATTGTGAGCAGTTTTAGGCTCCTTATCTAAGAAAGGATGTGCTGGCACTGGAGAGGCTCTTAGAAGAGGTTCATGAGAATGATCTGGGGAATAAAAGGGTTAACATATGAGGAGCGTTTGATGGTTCTGGGCTTCTACTCACCAGAGATTAGAAGAATGAAGGGGAGAACTCATTGAAATCCATCAAATATTGAAAGGCCAAGACAGAGTGGATGTAGAGAGGATGTTTGCTACAGTGGGGGAGTCTAGCACCAGGAAGTACAGACTCAGAATAGAAGGACATCACTTTAGGACAAAGGTGAGGAGAAATTTCTTCAGCCAGAGGGCAGTGATCTCTATGGAATTCATTGCCACTGATGTCAGTGTAGGCCAGGTCAATGGGTATATTTAAAGCACAGGTTGATCATCATCATCATCATCAGTTGCCGTGCCCAGTTTGAGCTTTGACTGGCATGGCCTACACACCCCTGTTTCGGGTCTGTCTTCCTCTTGCTTTCTTCCCTCCAATCTTCCCCATAATTATCGTGCATTCTAACTCCTCTTTCCAATGTCCAATGAAATCACGTTGCCTTTTCATGATCTCATACATTATTTCTCTTTTTGTGTTTGCTCTGTTCATGACATCCTCGTTAGATATTAGTTTCATCCATGATATTCTTTGCATCCTCCTCAAAAACCACATCTCTGCTGCTACAATTCATTTTGTCATGTTACTAGATATTGTCCAACATTTTGAGCCATATAACATAACTGGGTAAATGTAACATTTCAGTACTCTGAGGCGGATTGTCATGCCTAGTTTGGTATTGGTCAGTATACTCTTCATTCTCGTAAAGGTGTCTTTTGCCATCCTTATTCTTCTTTTGATGTCCATGTCGCACCTGCCATCTGATGTCACCCAGCTTCCTAAGTAGCAAAAGTTCTTTACTTGTTTTATGTCTTCCCCATTTATTCTCAGCCTGCAGATAGGATTCCCCTTCTTTTTGGATATCACCATACATTCTGTCTTTTTGCAATTAATAGATAGACCCATTTTTGCACTTCCTTCAACAATTATATCAATTAAGTTTTGTAGTTCTTCTTCTGTACTTGCAATTAACACAGAGTCATCTGCATATCTGAAATTATTGATGTTTTCACCACCAACTTTGATTCCCAAGATGTCTCTTATTTTTTGTAATATTATTTCACTGTAAATAAATCAGGGAGAAAACACACCCTTGTCTAACGCCTCTCCTGATTTTTGTAAACGGACTCACTTCTCCATCTATTCTTACAGCGGCAGTTTGTTCCCAGTACAGATTTCTGATTAGGCGGAGGTCTTTCGAATTTAAATCTAGAGTTTTCTGTAATATTTCAAATAACTTATTGTGCTTCACTTTATCAAATGCTTTTGTGTAGTCGATAAAACAAACAAGCAAATCTTTTTGCACTTGAATAGCTCGTTCTGATAGTATCCTTAACATAGTCATAGTCATAGTCATAGTCATAGTCATAGTCATACTTTATTAATCCCGGGGGAAATTGGTTTTCGTTACAGTTGCTCCATAAATAATAAATAGTAATAGAACCATAAATAGTTAAATAGTAATATGTAAATTATGCCAATAAATTATGAAATAAGTCCAGGACCAGCCTATTAGCTCAGGGTGTCTGACCCTCCAAGGGAGGAGTTGTAAAGTTTGATGGCCACAGGCAGGAATGACTTCCTATGACGCTTAGTGCTGCATCTCGGTGGAATGAGTCTCTGGCTGAATGTACTCCTGTGCCCAGCCAGTCCATTACGTAGACATCAATATCACGTTTCTTGTACCTTTGTCTTTCACAAAACCACATTGTTCTTTGCCTATTTCAGCTTGTATCTTACTTTTAGCTCTTGTCATCAAAATTCTTAGAAGTATCTTGGTGATATGACTCATTAAACTTATGGTCCTATGTAATCTACATTCCATTGCACCAGGTTTCTTAGGAAAAGTGATAAATACTTCTTTTCCATCTCTTCTGGTATTATTCCAGTCTCATAAATGTCATTGATTAAATCAGTATGTTTTTCAATTCCATCATGTTAAAGGGTGATAATTTGTTCTGTTACTAATTCATCAGGATCTGCTGCCTTTCCTTTCTTCATCTTATTTATTGCATTACGAACTTTGCAATTTTAAAATACTTGGAGATTCAATATTCAATGTTTTTCTTAATTTCTGGTTTTTCGCCTCGATCGTCTTCAAACAATTCCTGAATATATTCAGTCCATCTGCTCATAATCTTATCTTTTTCTGTGATAATGGTACCATCCTTTGCTTTCAAACATCCACCTGAAGAACAAGGGAGCTTTTTACCAGTGATAGTCTTGATTTGTTGATGTAACCTTTTTGGATCAGCAATAGGGATTCATGGATTTATTGAGAATGTCCACAAGAAAATGAATCTCAGGGTTGTATATGGTGATATATATGTACTTTGAAAATAAATTTCCTTTAAACAAGGCATCTTCTGATAGCTAACCAGTCCCAAGATTCATTCATTTTTGGAACTTGGGTTTTTATTTTTCTAAGGTATGTGGGATAAGGGGCAACTAACTCGAATCATCAGAGACATTCAAAGTTGTTGAAAAAATGACTAATTAAGAATATTTAAAATTGTCAATAATACTATTAAAAAACAATATTTTCTTTCTCAGCTTTGCTGAGTCTATGAGGAACTGCAAGACTGGCTGAACTGGACAACGGGGAAGGGTCTGGAATAGCAATTCACAGATATCTAACTAACATAGGCCGACAACTGGAAATGAATAATCAGGATAAGTGTTAAATAGTAGCAAAATATTTACAAATAATGAATTAATTTAAAATCCATCTGATGGAAACTAATTAAAACATAAATTAAAATAAGACAGAAAGAGCAACTTACCACTTTCACCTGTCTTTTCAATGCACTGTGTAATGACTTGATCTGAATAAACAGTATCAAGACAAGATTTTCATTGTATCTTGGTATGTGTGACAATAACAAACCAATACCAGTACCAATACCAATAGGAAGGCGATTGCCTGCAGTTAAACGTGCCCATTGGTGAGTCCTGGAGCAGGGTGAAAGGTCAGGTGTGCCCACGTTCCATCTTCAGCACGATCCATGCTTCTGTACTGTGGCTAATCAGTAGCGTAATGGTAAGTGCATCACTTTACAGTGCCAGCAATTACCAATCACCCCTGAGGTTCAGCTTCTGTTGCTGCCAGTAACGAGTTTGTATGTTCTTCCTGTGACCTCGTGGGTTTCCCCCGGCTGCTCCGGTTTCCTCCCACATTCCCAAGATGTAAGGTCAGTGTTAGTGAGTTGTGGGCATGTTACCTTGGTGCCAGAAGCGTGGCGACACTTGCGCGTGTCCTAGCACAATCCTCGCCAGTTTGCTTTGAAAATGACACATTTCACTGTATATTTCGATGTTTTGATGTTCAAGTGACAAATAAAAGTAATCTTTAATCTTCAAACGGAGATTCTCAAAGGAACTTCTGGATGTTAGCAATCCAGGACTATTATATGGGTGAGGAAGGGCATATCTCCTAGACTGTCTGGGTAAAAGTATCCGCTGCCAACTCCACAGGCAGTGTTCACCGCCTCATGCAGATTGAGACAATTTCCACCATCTGTTGTGTTGATGTTTCAGGAGAGAATACTCTTCCTCCCCAGTAATTTGATTCATCTTTTGAGCGTGATTATAATGGGTTGTTCCCAACATCTGTGGAAGTCCAGCAGCTCACAAGAAATGGAATGTTTTTCGCTCTGTTATCTTTGCTGGTCTACATGGAAATGTAGAGCTACCATCTGAGAGAGCTAATATCGACATATGCAAAAAATATTGGTATCTGACATGACTGCTGGCCAGAAGATATAAAGAGGAAGCGTTCATCATGAGGATTTCGCAGAAGGGTAGGAGGAGTGAAATTCTGACTTACTGTCTTGCTGTGTCCTCTGCAAAGTACTCCCTCACTAGATGTTGTTAAACCTCACCGATTCCCTGCCAACTTCATCCAACAAGAGTTGCTCCGATGGGTGGACTAGAATGCCATCTAATTATCTTGACAATATTAAGGGAACTGCAGATACTAGTGCATGTGTCAGCCTCTGCCTCAGGCATTAGTGGAGTGTCAGTGGGAACAGAGTATAAAGAATAAATTCAAGCCAATGAGCTTAAGCACTTCCACAATTCCAACAGTGCATAACCAGGTAACACAAAGTGAAACAATGCATATTGTGTGTGCGGGGGCACCCTACTGCAGCATTCTGAGGCCCAAACTGTTATGTGCATTTGAACTAATCCTGCACATTTTGTATGTGAAGATTTTTCTTCCATTCACCTTGCCAGAATCTGGCTAAAGAGTCCAACACATTCCATTCTATAGACAAGTGAGATTCTGAAGATGCTGGAAATCTTGAGCAGCAAACACAATATACTGAAGGAACTCAGCAGGTCAGGCAGCAATTTATGGAGTGGAATAAACTGTTGATATTTTGGGCCAACACCCTTAGAGTCTCAGCCCAAAACAGTGCATTTCATGGCTTGTGGACCATGAGGTCAGGGATATAGTGGTGAGTGGGCTCAAAGTAGTGGGAGTGTATACGAGACGGGTCAGGAGATCAGGAGCTTTAGTAGAAGTATGGCATTGGGGCCATGTGGAACAAGTAAGATGTTAATTTGTTGGGGAAGAGGTCAACTGCAAGAGGATGGGGTGATTACAATGCAGATGTAGAAAACTTGGATGCTCCAGTTAGAAGATCCATACACCAAACTTCATTGAGTCTGACCAGCACTGGCAGGAGTCCTTTAAGTCATGCAGAAGAAGCTCTTGTACTTTGAAAAACCAACTTCTGTACATGTGGCTGAAGTGACTGTACAAGTAAACTTAGCAGAAGCAGAATCCAAATGTGTGTTCACTGCTCTTTAAAGATAAAGATTAGCTTTCACATGTACATATGTCAAAAGATTGAAATATACAGTGAAATGCTTCATTTGTGTCACCGACCAATACAGTTTGAGGATGTGCTGGGAGCCACCTGCAAATGTGACCATGTTTCCAGTACCAACATAGCATTCCTGAACCCTATCCTGAACATCTTTAGAATGTGGGAAGAAACCAGTGTGCCAGCAACAGCACAGGAAGCAGGGGCAGCCAACAGCAACACCACCATGGACAGGACGAGATGATGCACCGGTTCCGGCAACAGGAGGCAGAGTCTGGAGAACTCGCCAGACAGTGTGCCACTCAGCCGCATAGACGCAGAGGACAGGTGAGGAGCTGAGACTCAGTTTTGGGCTCTGAGGGACGGCATGGGACATAAGATGACATGAGAGGAAATCCATTGATGTAAAATCAGCCACGGACCATGACCCCTACCGCCTCCCGGTCCAGAAACAAATCCAGAAACGCCTGTGCCTAGACAGGCGGTTCTCTCGTCAGCATCTGTTCTCCATGTTAGTGGCCGCTGAAACTAAAACCTGGCTGTAGGTATAAAAAGCAATACACTTTCACTTTAGAAATAGAGAGATGCTTATGGAACAGAGTGATACGGTGGCTGCCTGGGGATTGCCAGGGCATGTCTGGAGCTGGCGCTAGGCAATGTAGTAGGCAAACTGCTAGTGGTGAATTGCTGAATAGGTGGGCAGGCACTGGGAAACCCGAGAAAGGTACTGCCAATATTCAAAGGAACCCAGATGCGACTGCTGCAAGTGTTTCTCAGGGGAAAAGTCTGCTTCCGTCATAGACTACTCAAGCAGTTACAAGAAGAAAGACATGCATGAAATAGTCATTAGAAGTAAACACATTCATAATCCATGTATATTATCGAGTAATGGAACTTGAGAGTGACATGACAGCATACAGGAACAAAATTTATCAACAGTTCATAGCACAATAATCCCTCCATGCAAATAAATGCACAACAGATAGTAGCTCAACGTAGAGTGATAGTAAAAAAATAACTTAATCCCAATAGACATGCAAAACCAAATAAAACATGAAGTTGCACAAGAGCTAGAAAGAAACCAGCATAAAGACCACCACAATACTATGCAAGAAAATAAGGAAAAGGCAACAAATCAAAACACTGATGAAAATACAATTATTTCAACTACTTCAGAAATGACAGCAACAACACAAATCTAGAGCCTCCACAGAATGCTGATGACAAAGCTGAACTTACAGACAAACTTATCCGAATACTTAACAACGCACTCATTAAATATGTGGGCATTGACCCAACAAAAAGACTACATATTATCAAAATTCGCAAAAATTGTTAATATTCTCAATAATATTATATTACAACAACATTTAGGAAAACTTAAAACATTTGAAGAACTGCACACAATAATGTACTGTGCAGCGTTGATGGCAGTGCAGTGCCATGGCTCCAAAATAGAGGCACTCATTAAATGGAACTCAAAATCGAGTAATGAAATGAGAACACCGAAATGGCAGAAGAGATTAAAAAACAAAATTGAAACCTTAAGAGCAGAAATAACCAGTATAATGGAGTATAGAATGGATAACTTGAGAAAGAAAGTTAAGAGTAAAGCTAAGAAAATATTAAGGAAATATAAGATCCATACAATGTATGATCAAACTAACAAAAGCACTGTAGAGCTTACAGATACACTATGTGTAAAGGTAGTGTATAGATAGTGTACTAGTGTATAGATACACTAAAACAAAACTGGTTAAAGAGAGCTTTAACCAGCGGCCAAACAGCACATTGGAAGTATGGAGAGGAGAGGACTTCAATCAAGTTCACTGCCCGAAGATAAAAGGCAGCGATGGGTGGTGGTAGCAAAAAGGAGCTTTGACCAGTCAGAGAAAGCAAAGAAAAGAAAAGCTTGTGTTTTTCCTTCTCTTCTTTATATCTGCTCAGCTAGGACAGTACAAGCATTGGAATGCTCCTTTTTCTGGATGTGGGAAGGCAGGGAGACCTCCAGAATCCCTGACGACCACAACTGTGAGAAGTGCATCCAGCCGCAGTTTCTAACAATCCACGCTATGGAATTGAATCTGAAACTGGATGAACTCCTTATCATTTGGGATGCTGAGGGGTTACAGAAAGGACGCATAGAGAGGTAGTTACACCTAAGGTGTAGGACACAGGGAAATGGGTGACAATCAGAAAGGGGAAAAGGCTTAAGAAGCCAGTGTAGAGTACTCCTGTGGCCATTCCCCTCAACAACAGGTATATCACTTTGGATACTGTCAAGAGGTGGGATAACCTAACAGAGGAAAGTCACAGTGGTTGGGTCTCTGACACTGAGTCTGCCTCTGTGACTCAGAAGGGAGGGGGGGGGGGAAAAGAGGCATATTGTGGTGACAGCGGATTTTTTAGTTAGGGGAATGGATAGGAGGTTCTATAGGGGAGAATGAGATTTCTGGATGGTATGTTATTTTGCCTCCTAGGTGCCAGGGTCTGGGATATCTCAGATCAAGTCCTCAGCATTCATAAGTGGAGGGAGTTATGTACTAAGTTAAAGGGCCTCCTGGCTTGTGATCTCAGGACTGCTACCCATGCTGTGTATTAGTGAGGCCTGAACTAGAAAGATTATGCAGTTTAACACATGGCTAAAGAGTTGGTGTAGGAGACTCAAGATTTTTGGATCATTGGGCTCTCTTCCAAAAAAGGTGGGACTTGTACAAAAGGGATGGTTTGCATCTGAACTGGAGGGGGACTAATATCCTAATGGGAAGGTTTGTTAATGCTGCATGGTGGGGTTTAATTTAGAATTGAAGGGGGTTGGGAACCAGAGTACCAGAACAGTTAGTGGAGGCAGATGTTGGTAAGACCTCAGACAGTTAGGAATCAAATGTTTGAGCCTGGTTCGACTCGTGTCCTGAGCAAGATATATTTCAATGGAAGAAGTATCGTAGGAAAGGCAGATAATAGCGCTGAAGATGAGGTAGCTGGTTTACAAACAGTGGTAACGTGCAGTGAGGAAAGGCTACTGACAGGGCAAAATTGCAGTCAACAGGATGAGTTGCAACATAAAAGCCGGACACAATTGAAAAGGGTGAATTCAATACTGTCACATGCTGGTGATAATAAACCTGATTCTGAATGCAGAATAAGGCAGAGGAACTTGCAGCACAGTTGCAGTTTGGCAAGTACAGTATGATTTTGTAGACGTCACTGAATCAGGACTTGAAGATTTTAACTGCGAGCTCAATGTCCAAGGATACGCATTGTATTGAAAGGACAGATGTGAAGGCAGAGGGGGTGGTATTGCTCTGTTGGTAAAAAATGACATCAAATCATTAGAAAGAGGTGATTTAGTGTTGGAAAGTGTTCAATAATTGTGGATAGAGCTAAGGAGTTGCAAGGGTAAAAAACATATTCCCCCCTCCCCCCGCAAACAGTAGTAAGGATGTGGCCATAAATTACAAATGGAAAATAGAAAACGCATGCCAAAAGGGCAATGTTGCAATAGTCATGGGAGACTTCAATATGCAGGTAGATTGGGAAAATCAGGTTGGTGCTAGATTCTAGGAGGGGGGATTTCTAGAGTGCCTATGAGATGGCTTTTTAGAGCAGCTTGTGGTTGAGCCCACAAGAGGATCAGCTATTCTGAATTCGGTGTTGTGCAATGAACCATAATTGATTAGAGAGCTTAAGGTAAAAGAACCCATGGGAAACATAATCATAATATGATCAAATTCACCTTGAAATTTCAGAAGGAGAAAGTAAAGTCAAATGTATCAGTATTACAGTGGAGTAAAGGGAATTACAGAGGCATGAGAGAGGAGTTGGTCAGAATTAACCATATAACAATTACAGCATGGAAACAAGCCATCTCGGCCCTCCTAGTCCGTGTCGAATTGATTGGAAAAGAACACTGGCAGGGGTGATGGCAGAGCAGCAACCATTGGAATTTCTGTAAGCAATTCAGAAGGCACAGGATACATACATCCCAAAAAGGAGAGATGACATAACCATGGCTAATAAGAGAAGTCAAAGCCAAAATAAAAGCCAAAGAGGGGGCATATATTAGAGCTAAAATTAACGGGAAGTTAGAGAATTGGGAAGCTTTATAAAAACCAACAGAAGGCAAGTAAAAAAATTATTATGAAGGTAAAGATGGAATACGAAAGTAAGATAGCCAATAATCTTAAAGAGGATACCAAAAGGTTATTCAGATTACATAAAGTGTAAAAGAGTGAATATCGAACTGCTGGAAAATGCTGGAGAAATTGCAATGGGGAACAACAAACTGGCGGACAAACTGAATAAGTATTTTGCATCAGTCTTTACTGTGGAAGACACAGGCAGTATGGTGGAAGTTCCAGGTGTCAGGGGCTATGAAGTGTGTGAAATTACCATAACTAGAGAGAAGGTTCCTGGGAAACTGAAAGATCTGAAAGTAGGTAAGTCACCTGGTCCAGGTGGTGTACACCCCAGAGTTCTGAAAGAGGTGGCTGAAGAGATCATAGAGGCATTAATAATGATCTTTCAAGAATCACCAGATTATGGAATGGTTCCAGAAGACTGGAAAATTGTAAATGTCACTCCACGCTTCAAGAAGGGATAGAGGCAGAAGAAAGGGAACTATAGGCCAGTTAGTCCGACCTCAGTGGTTGGGAAGATGTTGGAGTCCATTATTACTGATGAGGTCACAGGGTACTTGGGGGCACATGATAAAATACATTGTGGTCAGCATGATTTCCTCAAGGGAAAATCTTGCCTGACAAATCTGTTGGAATTCTTTGAAGAAATAAAAAGCAGGATAGACAAAGGAGAATTGGTTGATGTTGTGTGCTTGGATTTTCAGAAGGTATTTGACAAGGTGCCACATATGAGGCTGCTTCAGAAGCTACGAGCCCATGATATTACAGGAAAGATTCAGTCATGGATAAAGCAATGGCTGATTGGCAGGGGGCAAAGAGTGGGAATAAAGGGAGCATTTTCTGACTGGCTTCCAGTGACTAGTGGTGTTCCACAGTGGTCTGTGTTGAGACCAATTCTTTTTAAGTTACATGTCAATGATTTGGATGATGAAATTGATGGCTTTGCTGCAAAGTTTGCAGATGATATGAAGATAGGTGGAGGCGCAGGTAGTTTTGAGGAAGTAGAGAGGCTATAGAAGGAGAATGGGCAAAGAAGTGGCAGCTGGAATACAGTGTCAGGACGTGCATAGTCATGCATTTTGGTAGAAAAAAATTAAAGGATTGAGTATTTTCTAAATGGAGAAAAAATACAAGAAAAAACTGAGGCTCAAAGGGACTTGGGTGTCCTTTTGCAGGATTCTCTAAAGTTTAATTTGCAGGTTGAGACTGTGGTGAGGAAAGCAAATGCAATGTTATCATTTCTTCCAAAAGGACTTGAACATAAAAGCAAGGATGTAAAACATTACATCCTTGCTTTTATGTTCAAGTCCTTTTGGAAGACGTTATAAAGCACTGGTGAGGCCTCACTTGGAGTATTGTGAGCAGTTTTGGGCCACTTATCTTAGAAAGGATGTGCTGACACTGGAGAGGGTTCAAAGGAGGTTCATGAAAATGATTCCAGGATTGAATACTCTCTCCTTTTTCTCCCCCTGCCTCTCTGATTATACCCCTTGCCCATCCTCTGAGTTCCCCCCCAGGTTGTCTTTCTCCCCGGACCGCCTGTCCCATGATCCTCTCATATCCCCTTTGCCAATCACCTGTCCAGCTCTTGGCTCCATCCCTCCCCCTTCTCCTATCATTTTGGATCTCCCCCTCCCCCTCCGACTTTCAAATCTCTTACTAACTCTTCCTTCAGTTAGTCCTGACGAAGGGTCTCGGCCTGAAACGTCGACTGTACCTCTTCCTAGAGATGCTGCCTGGCCTGCTGTGTTCACCAGCAACTTTGATGTGTGTTGCCAGGATTGAATAGCTTGTCATATGAAGAGTGTTTGACTCTGGGCCTGTATTTATGAGAATTCAGAAGGATGAAGAATGACCTAATTGAAACCTATTGAATGGTGAAAGGTCTTGATAGAGTGGAGAAGATGCTTCCTGTGGTGCGAGAGTCTAAGACCAGTGGACACAACCTCAAAATAGAGGGGATCCTTTTAGAATGGAGATGAGGAGGAATTTCTTTAGCCAGAGAGTAGTGAAGAATCTGTGGAAGTCTTTGCTACAGGCAGCTATGAAATCCAAGCCTTTAGGTATATTTAAGGCAGAGATTGATAGATTCTTGATCAGTTAGGGCATGAGGGGATATAGGAAGAAGGCAGGAGATTGGGGCTGAGAGGAAAATTGGATCAGCCATGATAAAATGGCCTGATTCTGCTCCTATATCTTATGGTCTTATGATCTCAAAGCTTGGTGCATACAAAGCCAGACTAAATAGATACATGAGATGCACCAGATGAAGAAAATAGAATCGTCAGTTCAGAAACAATGAAAAGGGTTTATATTGGACATTGAAACTAAATTCAATGCACCAATGTGTCACTAACCCCAGCACAGAATTACCAGACAAGCACAGAGATAATAAACGTCTGGTCTAATATCTGTTCAAAAAGGGTGTTACACAATCAAGAAGCAAGCTGAATTAGGGAGGAAGAAGAACGCACAAACATGATTGAAGAAACACAAATACCTGAAGTTACAATGGATAAGCGGAAAGTGGTCATAAAAAATACCCACAACTGGAAAAGAACTGGCAGTGATAATATTCATAATTATTGGTGTAAAAATTTACTTGCCCTCATCTGTACCTATTAATGCATTTCAACAATTTTCTTAAACAATTTTCTTAAAAGTGCTTGAATTTTTGACAGAAGGTAAAACATATCTTTTACCTAAAGAAATTACAAAATATCCATCAAAATATCGTTCTATTACTTGTTTACAAACTAAATATAAAATTGTAACATCATGTATCTTGCAACTAATCATCAATTACTTTGATAATCACAACATACTTTCAGAGGAGCAAAAACGATGCCGAAGGGTATGAATTATGCAAAAAACAACTGATAATAGATTCTGTAATTCTAAATCAAGCCCGGTGGAAAAGCAGAAAACTTTTATGTTGCTATATTGACTACTAAAAGGCAATTGACTCTGTCCCACCCTCATGGTTAATAGAAACTCTTAATATATATAAACTACACCCAATATGTGTGAAATTCCTTCAACATCTGATGAAGCACTGGCAATACTATAATCACTCTATCTATTAACCACCAAAAAAGAACAACCACTGTTATCATGATAAACCAAGCCATTTTCCAAGTTAACTCTCTAAGTCTGCTATGGTTCTGTCGAGCTTTAAACCCACTCTCAAATTTACTGAAAAGATATAATGATGAACTTTGGACTGGATAAATGCAGAATAAAAAATGTAAAGAAAAATGCCATAGAATTTATAGAACAGAAAATAGAGCAGCAGGATATAATACAACCAATGAATGAATATGAAACAGATAAATATCTGAGATATCAACAAGCAAAGAAAATAGATCATAGTGTGATAAAGGAAAATCTTTTGACAGAATTTACTTCAATGTTTAAGAAAAGCTGCCAAACAGAGCTTGACAGTAAAAATATAACAAAGGCAATAAACACTTTCGTTATTCCTATATTAACATATTCTTTTGGCATAGTATCTTGCTCTAAAACTGATCTGGAAAATTTACAAAGAAAAATAAGAACTGAAGTGACAAATTTCAGAAAACATTATGTGCACTCCAATGCACTTAGATTAACACTAACTAGGACAGGAGGGGGAAGAGGAATAACAGACATTAAAAATCTACACAACAGTCGGATAAAATTCCAAAGATATATTTTTAGCAACAAAAACAGGATTCAGCACTCCACAGAAGCATAGCAATCCTGCTAGGTATACATCAGTAAACTTAAATGAGAGCACAAGCCAGAAAAATGAAGACATTATCACTATTGAAGAAAAAGTTAACCAATGAAAGAACATAGAAACATAGAAACATAGAAAATAGGTGCAGGAGTAGGCCATTCAGCCCTTCGAGCCTGCACCGCCATTTATTATGATCATGGCTGATCATCCAACTCAGAACCCCGCCCCAGCCTTCCCTCCATACCCCCTGACCCCTGTAGCCACAAGGGCCATATCTAACTCCCTCTTAAACATAGCCAATGAACTGGCCTCAACAGTTTGCTGTGGCAGAGAATTCCACAGATTCACCACTCTCTGTGTGAAGAAGTTTTTCCTAATCTTGGTCCTAAAAGGCTTCCCCTCTATCCTCAAACTGTGACCCCTCGTTCTGGACTTCCCCAACATCGGGAACAATCTTCCTGCATCTAGCCTGTCCAATCCCTTTAGGATCTTATACGTTTCAATCAGATCCCCCCTCAATCTTCTAAATTCCAACGAGTACAAGCCCAGTTCATCCAGTCTTTCTTCATATGAAAGTCCTGCCATCCCAGGAATCAATCTGGTGAACCTTCTTTGTACTCCCTCCATGGCAAAGATGTCTTTCCTCAGATTAGGGGACCAAAACTGCACACAATACTCCAGGTGTGGTCTCACCAAGGCCTTGTACAACTGCAGTAGTACCTCCCTGCTCCTGTACTCGAATCCTCTCGCTATAAATGCCAGCATACCATTCACCTTTTTCACCGCCTGCTGTACCTGCATGCCCACTTTCAATGACTGGTGTATAATGACACCCAGGTCTCGTTGCACCTCCCCTTTTCCTAATCGGCCACCATTCAGATAATAATGACTCTCTGTGGAAGGCACCTCCATGATCTGAGCAGAACAGATGTTGACAAGGAAGAGTCAAATGCTTGGTTCAGAGTTGGAGACCTCTTCCCAGAAACAGAGGGGTTCCTTGTGGGAATACAGGACCAGGTGGTTAACACACACAAACAAATAATCAAAAATATGTACTGAAAGACCTACACATTCAAGGTGAAAAATATAGAAAATGCCAAGAAAATCAAGAAGCAATCCAACACATTACAAGATCCTGTACCATTTTAAGTCAATCTGGTTACTTATACAGACACAATCAAGTGGCAAACATCATTCATGAAAATCTTGCTTTAAAATACAAACTCATAGAAGAATTCATGCTTTACCATAAGTACAAGCCTGATCCAGTTTTAGAGACAGAATGCCACAAATTATATTCTGACTGATTCATTATTACTGATAGTACAATCCGTAATAACCTTCCGGATATAATAATACAGAATAAACAAGCAAGAACAAATTTCTTAATAGATACAGTATAGCCATTATAAACATACATAAATTACAGAAATCAAAAACTGAAAGACACCAGAAATATGCTGAATTAAAAGAGGAAATTGAAAGACTTTGGAACATGAGCTGGGTATTAATTGTCCTGATATTACTATCAATTGGTATCATCCCAGAGGCATTACACAATAACACTAAATAATTGACGCTACACGACAATATCTTGGTAAATTTTCAGATAGCCGTAACACTAAACAAGACTAGAATAGTCTGAAAGTTGCTAGCAATTGAGAAAGGAGTGTGCTTGGCTATGCCTACACCTTAGGTTTTACCAACTTGAACTGAGAAAAATTAAGTAATAACAACAAGAGCTTTTGTCAAAGCTGGAGGCAAACTGCAGCAGCCTCAGCCCAGATCACCAGCAGGCTTGCTTGCCACTGTGTCTGACAGGCAACTGAACGTTGATATAGGCAAGCAATTAAAGTTCCCTAACTTCGTCACATCATCATCCCTGGGGTCTGGCATTGTCATTCTGTGAGAAACCTCAATGCAGGTCATGATAGAATTGACAGTAGCTTGGGAAGATCAGTTTGAGGAGGTGTTTGAGTTTAAGAAAGCCAAATACCAGGAGCTGGTAGAGCAGTGCCAGAGACAGGGGTGGATGGCACGGTGTGAGCCTATTGAGCTGGGATGTAGAGGTTTTTGCTGGCTACTTGCTATGCAGAACCTACTCCCCCTTTGACATTATGGGCTTCAAAGAGAGAAGCCACCAGAACCATCACAGAGGCTGCTGAGTGAGCTTCCAGATGGCTATGTATCAAGAGGTGTGTCCTGCGGGCCAGTGCTGCTGGGGCCTGATCAACCCTAGCTGGGTTGCCTGGACGAGGGTGTCTGATGTTGAAAGACCCTAAACACCTGATGACATCACTGACGATGTGTCCCAGGCACTGTAGGGTATCTCTTAGTATTATAGAGCACTTTTCATCCAGATGATGCATTCAACCTGCTTTACAATGGGATAAAAGTACAAATATGAAAATAAAATAAAAAATAAAAATAAAAATAAAAATAAACATGATAGCTGGAGGGGCTGGTAGTGCTGAGGAAACAGAGAGTCTGTGGAGAGACTTGGATAGATTGGAAGAATGAGCAAAGAAGTGGCAAATGAAATACAATGTTAAAAAGTGTATGGTTATGCACTTTGGTAGAAGAAATAAATGGGCAGACTATTATTTAAATGGGGAGAGAATTCAAAGTTCTGAGATGCAACGGTACTTGCGAGTCCTCGTACAGGATACCCTTAAGGTTAACCTCCAGGTTGAGTCGGTAGTGAAGAAGGCGAATGCAATGTTGGCATTCATTTCTAGAGGAATAGAGTACAGGTGCAGGGATGTGATGTTGAGGCTCTATAAGGCACTGGTGAGACCTCACTTGGAGTACTGTGGGCAGTTTTGGTCTCCTTATTTAAGAAGGGATGTGCTGATGTTGGAGAGGGTACAGAGAAGATTCACTAGAATGATTCGGGGAATGAGAGGGTTAACATATGAGGAACGTTTGTCTGCTCTTGGACTGTATTCCTTGGAGTTTAGAAGAATGAGGGGAGACTTCATAGAAACATTTTGAATGTTGCAAGGCATGGACAGAGTGGATGTGGCAAAGTTGTTTCCCATGATGGGGGAGTCTAGTACGAGAGGGCATGACTTAAGAATTGAAGGGTGTCCATTCAGAACAGAAATACGAAGAAATTTTTTTCGTCAGCGGCTGGTGAATCTATAGAATTTGTTACCACGGGCGGCAGTGGAGGCCAAGTCATTGAGTGTATTTAAGGCAGAGATTGATAGGTATCTGAGTAGCCAGGGCATCAAAGGTTATGGTGAGAAGGCCAGGGAGTAGGACTAAATGGGAGAATGGATCAACTCATGATAAAATGGCAGAGCAGACTCGATGGGCCAAATGGCCAACTTCTTATGGTCTTATGGTCTAAAAGATATTACTAAAAAGCAAGGTTAAATAAATATGTTTTGAGGTGGCATTGATGTAAAAGTGTCAACTGAGTTTGCATCCCTTATAGTTTTAGGTACTGAATTCCACAGTTTAGGATTGTAGACTGAATTTCTTTGCATAAAATTACACCACCAAGAAAGAATACTTATCCTAAAATTTCTTCTAAAAATTTTCTTCCTCCATTCCCACTTATTAGGCAATGTTAAAGTCTTCCTTTTCCTGTGTGTTGGCAAGAATGAGAATATTTATACTTTATACTTTATACTTAATTTGAAAACACAACTAACAGTTTGTCCACAAGATGGTGCTTTAATACTTAAATATAAAACCAAAGCCAGGCAGTATCGGGTAGTATCTGCACACAGAGCGCTAATCACAATTTGAATGCTGTATGTATTGATGCATGAGCTTCCTCTAAGAAAAGAGTGTAAATAATTCAATCAAAGTAAAAACGTTTCTTAATTTATTACAGAAGTAAGCTAATTTTGTTTCTTAATGAAGTACTCATGTACTTTCAATGTCACAGATCATTGGGAGGCTGAGCAGGCTTCCAGTCATTGGCCAGCCCTGCACTGAGGATCCATTAGAAGTTGCTCAATAGTAGCCTAAGGACAAGAAGCATCTGCTCTGTGTGTGATATCATTTTCCAAAGCATTGCCATTGTTGGGAATTCGTCATGTAGAATATTAATGTAAATGCATTTTGTGCTACTGCAAGTCCTGTCAGAGCACTGCATCATCAGCTAATAGGACCAGACTTTGGCACTTCCACTGTTTATGGGCCTATCAGGGAGCATTGGTACATTTGAGATAAGAAGTACGTTAATGCCGTCTCCGAAGAACATAATATCTGAGAAAAGTTTAGAACTTATGACTATTCTGCACTTGTTTTTCCCAATGCCATGAGGCTTGTGACAGCATGAGGCAGCAATTCTGAATCTGGTAGTGGAAGCAATGCTTAGATACGTGGCCTGCCCAGGCCCAACAAAACTGGTTCATTGTGGAAATAAAAAACATCAATCCTTAAAGCGCACACAAAGCATTCAGAGGAGAGTGATTTAATTATTAAAGATTGCCTTATACAAAAGCCAGTAAGCGTACGCTGCAGTTGGCCTGCTGGTCTCCCTATGAACAGCTGGCAAAGTACTGCTTCTGGTTGAGTCATCATTTACTTGTTTTCACCTGCTACCTGGATCTTGCTGTGCCCAGCAGCAAACAGTAATCAGCCCCACTAGACCCAACAGAGAGATTTTCAGGAGAGCTGAGAATGCTCCCGCAGAGCAAGGACCAGGCAAAAACGGATAAGATCCAGCATCTGTTATCCACAACGTTACCATGCCCCAGGAAGGAAAATATAATCTACAGAGTCCTTACAAACACGTTGCAAGTTTTTGTTAAAGGCAATGCCTTAGATTTTCTAATTGTAAGCCATAGTATGCAGGCATCAGTTTTAAAGTTGACATATTAGGTACTTCCCCATCTCTTGCAATATATCTTCGACAAGATTTTAATCATACATGCAATGTATATAATTATCCATGCAAAGTTTATGGTGACATAAAATATTTTTGCATGTTGATGCAGAAACAGAAGTATAAATTCCTAATTTCCTTCCTGGCTCACCAAAATCAGTCCCCAAGTCAAAGTAGTTGCAGCCAGTCCTAAGGATGTTAATTGGATCAGTTAATTACTTCATATATTAATGAGGGAAGAAAATAGGATATAAATAGAATTCTAATGTCTTTATTTTCCTTTTCATGGTGGCTGGGGTCTTATCAGAATCTTTGACCTATAGCGGCACTCAAAACTGCGGTTCTGCATGGCGATATGTTCCTGTTCTTGGAGCTCACCAATTGGCTGTGTTTCAGTATGTCTAGGTTTGGCCTGAAGTTGGGTGACTTAGTGGCCTTGCACGGCCCTGTGGATATGAATTCTCGCCAGAGTTGCGAACTGAAGTGTAGCAGGAGGCGGAACATCGAAGACAGCGAGAGTGGCTGATGGAGGGCTCTGCACTCAGTAGTTGATAGATCTCTCTCTCTCAATGGTGAGGGAGAACTTGCTGCTGATTCTCAAGTTGGGGAACCTGAAATAAAAGAAACTCTTCAGACTGACTGTAACATGGAAATTGTGATTGTTGTCTCCCCTGTCACTGTGGAAGGAGTGAGATCTGTCTTTCCCTTGATAGTGAGAGGAAGGGCCTGTGGGATGTTGAAAATATTGGAGAGAACAGTTTGTTTCTGTGTACTGTAGACCATGGTCTCTCTTTGGGGGTTTTGCTGTTGCTTGCAAGACGGGTGGTGGTAAGTGCTGATGCTTTATGTTAGAATAAGTGGGAGAGAGTTGATGCTGTTTGCTGTTGCTTGTACATGAGAAGGGCAGGGGGTTTGGGTTTCTTGGGGATTTCTGTCATTCATTCTTTAGGTTTTTTTCTGTTTCAAGGATGCCTGTGGAGAGTATGAATCTCAGGTTGTATATTGCATACAATCTGATATTAAGTGGAACTGTTGATCTATTGAAATGTGACCTGCTGTTTCGAACACGCCTCATCATCATCATGTGCTGATGTAGATGATCATGGTCACATGATCATGATGGTTCTTGGCAAATTTATCTACAGAAATTGGTTTGTCACTGCCTTCTTCTGGGTACAGTGTCCTTACAAGACGGGTGACCCCAGCCATTACCAATGCCCTTCTGAGATTGTCTGCTTGGGGCATCAGTGGTTGCATAACCAGGATTTGTGATGTGCACCTACTGCATATATGACCATCCACCACCTGCTCCCATTGCTTCATGAGATGCTGTTCCGGGTGGGGAAGGGGGTTAAGCAGGTGTTACAGCTTGCCCAATAGTGACATGCAGGGTAGTGGAGGGAAGCAGCGCTTTACACCTCCACCCAATGCATCAATTCCATCTTAAAGGTATGAGGAAGTAGTGCCTCCTCCCAAGGTTAAGGTGCAATGGAATGAGATAAAACTGGTGCTGGGGTTATTGTAATGTCACAATGCAATTCTTCTCTATAGTAGATCAGGTTTTCCCAAGAACCTGCACCATTGCATAACATCATGGTATCCTCAGCCCAAACAGTCACTTCCGGCCTCAACACCCTGACCTTTTCAATCTGCCTGGTGCTTAAATTGTCCAAAACTTGGTTTCGGAATCACCCCCCGCCACTTCAATTCATTCTTAGGCCTGTAACCAACTGTAAAGTGCATCGTTTGTGTTAAAACCAAGATAATCAAGGGTGTACTGGGGGAAGCCTACAGGTGTTGCCACACAATTGGGCACCAACATAGAATGCCCACAATTCTCGGAAAAATAATTTAAAAAATAACAAGCAACAAAACAACAACAAAACAAAAACATTCCTCCCTCCAACCCATGTACATACACTGTCCTTTAACCTTAGGAGCCAATAGGCCTCAACTTCCGGACTTCTGATTCAACCCTTGGTATTGATCCCAGGACTCAACTGTGATATAAAAAGAATTTGAGGCTTTTATAATGCTATCAAATATCTAGAAATTTTAACCGTGTTTACATGAGTTTTGAAAAGTTTTAATGGTACACTAAACTATTTCAGCTGCTCACTAAACAATCGCGACATTAAAAATATGCACGTTGATTGGCCATTAAACTAGCAACTACTAACCTTTCTCTTAAGTCTCTTCTATGGGCTTGTTACCATCTAAACATGTGACCCACAGTGAGCTCTGTAGGCAATATAACAGGCCAAACAACAGGAATTCTGCAGATGCTGGAAATTCAAGCAACACACATCAAAGTTGCTGGTGAACGCAGCAGGCCAAGCAGCATCTATAGGAAGAGGCGCAGTCGACATTTCAGGCCGAGACCCTTCGTCAGGACTTATATATAACAGGCCTATTGTTTGAGCATTAAGCTATGTTAATGACAATTTAAGCTGTTGCTTCGGTTATACAAAGGCCAAAGGCTGAGAAAGTTGTTTTTCATAACAGATGAGAAAAAGCTTGAGACATAAAATAAAGCTGTTCAAAAAATGCCAGTAGATTTTAATTTGAACTCATATTCTGATGTTGAACTTGTACCGACTCCAACCTGCAGGACGGAGACAGGAAAAGCAAGTTGCCTGGCTGATGAAGGGGAATGCGGTTCAACCAATTTCCAGGGCAGGTGACATTAGCATTCCATCTCTAAGCAGCACGATCAAAGAGACAGAAAATCTGATAGTCCTCCATGGAGGCTGGCTGATACGGATGGTTGCAGGAGAGGAGGTAATCTCAAGAGAAAGCGAGAAATGGTTCAACATTAAAGCTCTTTCTGATCCCACAAAGGTCGTTTACAAAATTCTTATTTTAAACATTTCAGTAATCTCTTTGATTCAGCTGCTCATTGACAAGTACCAGAAAGCAAAATAAGTGCAGCATACAGCCAACACATTGGTATTAAACGTGATTCAGTTTAAACCTGGCTCTATTAACACAAGGTACAATCAGTGTACAACACAGTGGGTCTAATGAACTTCATGCACATTTCTACTGAAATGTTGGCTGTTCACTCCTGGACACAATCACAGTGATGGTGAACTAGATGATGAAGAAATGTTTGAAAGTAGCAGAGATGTGTTCAAATTTTAAGCATGCGATCATCTCATTTTTCACATGGCAGTAATCACCCACACTATTTATTAAGGTGACAATATTATAAGACCATAAGACAAAGGAGCAGAAGTCGGCCATTCGGCCCATTGAGTCTGCTCCACCATTTTATCATGAGCTGATCCATTCTCCCATTTAGTCCCACTCCCCCGCCTTCTCACCATAACCTTTGATGCCCTGGCTACTCAGATACCTATCAATCTCTGCCTTAAATACACCCATGACTTGGCCTCCACTGCTGCCCCTGGCAACAAATTCCATAGATTCACCACCCTCTGACTAAAAAAATTCTTTGCAAACATTCCTCTTTACATGGTTGAAATGATACTTCATGATGCATTCTTACTTGTACTAATGTTTTGGTAATTTCCACATTAAATTCTATTCAGTAAATGCAACTCAATGATTTTTAGGGCACTGAGTGTAATGAAGTTATTTCAGTTTTTACCGATTTGTGTTGATTAAATTAGTAATCAGAATACAATAATATTTCATTGCCTCCACAACAATATATTATTTCAGCTATTTTGTTTTTCAATCATGGAATATTTTCATATCACAACCCAGAGCAAATATAGTGTACATTGTCTTGTTCAAATATTACACGTCAAAGTCAGAAGCAGGAAAATTAGAATACACAAGAAGCAGAGGTTATCTATTTATATTGACATATTTCACTTTGAAATGACATAGTCAGAAAAACAGATTCGTTATAGTGATTTCTTATGAATTGTGTATGTGTCTCGAATCTGCAAAGAATCTCTATTCATGACATTGCAGAATTCTAATGTCAAATATTTTGACACAACTAATGAGATGTTACCAAACTCACACCAGAGACTTGAATGATAAATTCTACACAATATGTGATGTGCATGGTAACAATCAGTCAGCACTTAAGATATATTAACAGGTACTTAGTGGGGCGGCTTTGGGCCAAAATAAGATGTTAAGGTAAAAGGGTTTTTCTGATTCTGTTGCTGCTCATTTCCCTTCTGAGTTCAACTTTAATTGTGCTCATTTTGCAATTGTCTGAGGCTCCCACTGCAAATTGACTGCAAATCTTTTGAAGAAATGCCAAACGGAGACTTTTCTGAACTGAAGAGATCAGAGTCTCACCTATCATCCAATGTGCTAAGTAAAACCCAATGAGAATGGTTCCAGGATCAACAGGAGGCAAGATTTTCAAATGTCTTATGCTCCAACTGTCAGACCATTGGTGTTGATGTGTTGGTAAACTTAGAGTGAGAATAATTTGACACATTCTGTGCAAAATTTTGTGGTTTTTATTTGGCATGTAGGAATGGTGCTGCATTTGACTGGCGTTTTATTTACTGGATTGAAGAGGGAACAGTAAGAGAGGAGGAATTCCTTCAACCAGTGGGTGGGGGAATCTGTGGAAATCATTGACAGAGAGAGGGCTGTGAAGACAAGTCATTGGGTTCATTTAGGGTGGAGGTTAATAGATTTTCAATTGGAAAGGAAGGTGGTTTAAGGGTTATGGGGACAAAGCAGAAGAAAGGAGTTCAAAAAGAATCAGCCAAGATTGAATGGTGAAGCAGACTTGAGAGCTCAAATGGCCTAAGTCTGCTCCTATATTTGATGGCCCTGATCTTATGGACTCAGTGAGGATGCTACATGGTTTCATGAAGGTTTGGAGAACATCCCTGAATCTTTTCCTCCATTCACCTGGTAATTTCTTATTGTGATAAACATAAGAAATTATCTGCGTCTGGAGTCTGGTGATGGGCTTGGGGATTAACAGCTTGAGATATTGGTCTGGGAGAAAAGTCAATACTGGAGAATTTTGTAGAGGTGGCTTTGGGAGCAAGGACAAGAAGGGTGCAAGGAAGGTAGGGTGGTAGGGATGATGTTTCCAAGTTGTGTCAGTACACCTACAACCCATAACATCATCTCAGATACTATTACCTCAGGCCCAGGGAAGAGAGGATGAAGTTAGAATGGTACCTGGTCAAAGGAAAATGGAGTGCTCACTATTGAGCTGTTCTCTGGTATAAGCTACCAGATCTTAAAAATGCAGCATCGCACTTCTTTTTATTGTTGGTTTCAAGTGTATTAGAAACCCACAAGGGCTCATTTGTAATTGCAGTAGTGGTGGAAAATGATAGTTGCAAAATGGCTTGTTATTTCATGTCCCAAACAGCCCTTCCAGGTGAGAAACACTTCACCTGTGAATCTACTGGGGTGTCCATTGTATCCTGTGCTCCTGATGCTGCCTTCTCTACATTGACAAGACCCGTCGTAAATTGGGGGATCACTTCGTTGAGCACCTCCCTTCCATCCGCCAGAAGTGAAATATCCCAGTTATCCAATATTTTAATTCTGTTTCCCATTCCTGTACCGGCATGTCAGTCATGGCCTCCTCTTGTGTCTCAATGAGGCCACTCTTTGGATGGAGGAGCAACATCCTATATCCCATCTGGGTAGCCTCCAAACTGATGGCATGAATATTGATTTCTCTTTCCGGTAAAAAAAAAATTCCTTCCCATCCCCTCTTTTTCTATTCCCCCCCGCCCCCGGCCTTTTATCTCTTCTGATCTGCCTATCACCTCTCCATAGCACCCTCATCCTTCCTGTTTGCCTATGGTTGTCTCTCCTCTCCAGACTTTATCCTGAATACCGGCTCCCTTTTCATACTGTACTCCCTTTTCACCTATGACTGTGTTCCTCTACACAGTTCTAACTCCATAATCAAGTTCGCAGAAGACACCATGGTGGTCGGCCTGATCAGAGGGGATGACAAGACGGTGTACAGGGATGAGGTTCAGCACATGGCCGCATGGTGTGCTGACAACAACCTGGCCCTTAACACCCAGAAGACCAAGAAGATTATTGTGAACTTCAGGCATGCTAGAGCCACACTCATGTCCCCATCTACATCAACGGAGCTGCAGTGAAGCGTGTATCAAGCTTCAGATTCCTTGGTGTCCACATTTCCGATGATCTCGCCTGGTTCCTGAACTCCTCCATCCTGATCAAAAAGGCACAACAGCACTTTTATTTCTTGCGGAGGATCAAGAAAGCTCACCTCTGTCCCAAGATACTGGCGGACTTTTACCGCTGTACCATTGAGAGCATACTCACCAACTGCATCTCCGTGTGGTATAGCAATTGTCCCGTATCGGACCGCAAAGCACTCCAGCGTGTGGTGAAAACTGCCCAGCGGATTATCAGCATCCAATTGCCCACCGTTGAGAACATCTACCATAAACGCTGCCTGGACAGGGTGAAAAGCATTATCAAGGACACATCTCACACTAACCATGGACTTTTTACTCTCCTCCCATCTGGTAGGTGCTACAGGAGTCTCCACTTCTGCACCAGCAGGCTCAGGAAGAGCTTCTTCTCTGAGGCTGTGACCCTGCTGAACCTCATATCACAGCGCCAAGCAGTATTGGACTGTCTCAGTACTTTTATATTTGTGTGCTGTAGCACTTACTTTTTATACACAGTTATTTTGTAAATAATACTATTCTTTTGCACTTCTGGTCAGATGCTAATTGCATTTCATTGGCTCAGCACAATGACAATAAAGTTGAATCTAATCTAATCTAATCTAATCTTCCCACCCACCTGTTTCCACTTATCACCTTCTAACTATCCTTCTTCCCCTCCCCTCCCCTTTTTATTGTGGCATCTTCCCCTTTCCTTTTCAGTCCTGAAGAAGGGTCTCAGCCTGAAGAGTTGACTGCATTTCCATGGATGCTGCCTGACCTGCTGAGTTTCTCCAGCATTTTCTGTGTGTTGTTTTTATAGCTCTTGCCCAGTTTACCATTACTCTGAAGTCTCTCATAGTTATATTGGATGAACAGCAGATTTAGCCTGAAAGATTATCCCCGCCTCTTGATTTACCTTCAACACCATTGTAGCTTATTTCTTTTTATCAAAAGCCATGGCTTTATGGTCTTCAGTCCGAATTCCTCAGACATTGCTCCTCAAATACATACTTGTTCCATAGAATCTACTGGCAGAGTGGATCTTGCTCTAACCACACCCTTCTGTTGTTTTATTTTATTTGTTTTATTTATGTATGTATTTAATAAAGACCACAAGATATAGGAGCAAATTAAGCCATTTGGCCCATCGAGTCTGCTCTGCCATCTGATCATGGCTGATCCATTCCTCTCTCAACCCCAGTATCCTGCCTTCTCCCTTCGTGCCCTGACGAATCAAGAATCTCTAAACCTCTGCCTTAAATATACCCAATGACTTGGCCTCCACAGCTACCTGTGCAAAGAATTCCACAGATTCATCACTCTCTGGCTTAATAAATTCCTCCTCATCTCCATATAAATGGATGTCCCTCTGTTCTGAGGCTGTATTCTCTGGTCCTAGATTCCCTTACCATAAGAAACATCCTCTCTACATCTACTCCACTGAGGCCCTTCAACATTCTATAGGTTTCAATGATATCTCCTGTCATTCTTCTGAATTCCAGTGAGTGTAGGGCCAGAGCCATCAAACGCTCCTCAAATAATAAGCCTTTCAATCCCGAAATTGTTTTGTGAACCTCCTTTGAACCCTCTCCAATGAATTCACATCATTTCTTCGATTAGAGACCCAAAACTGCTCACAATATTCCAAGTGAGGTCTCACCAGTGCCTTGTAAAGTAACCTGTTTATTCTAAGGTTTGTCCTCAGATCATACACTCTCCTACTAATGGAAACATCCCCTCCACATCCACTCTTTCAGTATCTGGTAGTTTTCAATGAGCTCACCCCTCATCCTCCAGAACTCTATCAAGCACAGGCCCAGAGACACCAAACATTGCTCATATGTTAAGCTTCCTAAATACACACTGGCCCATGGTGTCTCAAATCAAGGAAGGAATATTGTGATGTTTCCGAACCTAAAGTCCATCATTGGGAGCATTCAGCAGAGAAAGTGCTTCACTCCTCAACCTTGACATGTGTCCTTCCTGTCAAGCTGCTGTCCTTCCATCTGTGGCGGTCTGTCATCCCTCATTATTCACTTGAGAAACTCAATGAACAAGAATGGATAAGTTATCCCTAAACTCAAGGACTGCATTAGTATAGATAAAGAAGACATAGCCTCTCCTCTTCTATTTCCTCCAGTGTCCTCTGCTTCTCAGCCTGTTCCTTCCATTCGTCTCCATCTCCTCTGAGTGAGAACATGTGCCTGCAAAAAGACAATTGATGATGATTGCACTTGTTGCTGGCAGTCAAACAGCTTTAGAGTGGTGCAGCAGCATAGGTATGTCCATTGTTAATCAAATCCAACTGTACAGCACCAGAAAAAGAAGAAAGGGATGGCCCTTTACGACTGAGAAGAAGAGGAATTTCTTCAGCCAGAGAGTGGTTAATCTCTGGAACTCAATGCCACAGAGAGCTGTGGAGGGTTGATTCTTTACAGTTAAAGGGAGAATGCTGGAGAATGAAGAAAAATCAGCCAGAGTTGGATGGTGGAACAGAGCAGATTCAATGGTCTGAATGGTCTTATTCTTCTCCAACATCCTCTGACTTAACTAGAATGGATCATTCTCCAGTTGGCAAGGGTGAAGCACACACAAGGGCCCTGTTCCCTTCTGCTCCTTGCTGTCTATCTTCCAATGGATAGGTAGAAAGATATCATGTGATTTGTTCATTATCGTTCCTTCTGAATTCTGACTTCTGAATAACACAAGGGTCTGGATACCAATTTGGAGAGGTGGTGTGTTTGGATGTTTGGGGCACCTAGTCCCCATTGTCTCTGACCGCCCCCCTCCCCCCATTTCCTCCTACTCAGAACATCCGTATGCCTTCCTAACCTCGTTCTCAGACATTTGATGATCTCTCTCATTCTTCAGCAATGCCCTTTTCCTCCAAGACTGCTGTAAAGTATATCAGTATGTTGTTATCTGGAAGTGCAACTTTAATGCTTGGCACTCTGGTTCAAATGATCTCCAGCTAAGGCAAATTAACAACAGATGTCTCAGAAAGAGCAATCCCATTTCAGTACTTGACCCTGGGAGTAACCCTTATTTCTAATGCATCTTTAAAATTTCTTTTGACAATTTCATAATTCTGTACAGAGATCTAATTGGGCATTAAAACAATTAACAACATGTTCAATGCACCAGAAAAAGTGAGGTGGCAGTATATCCAATTTCTAGGCATATATCTTCACTTTTTCTAAAGAAAACAAGGATCACATTCTAAAGTTTTAAAGTTATCTGAGTTTATTTTGATTATGTTATTTTTTTTCAAATTACTTTTGATATTGCAGCAAAGGAGTATAATCCTTTCTTTGATGAGCATCCAAATGGAACGTATCAAAGAGAATCCTTAACTAATCTTTTGAGGTGGCTTAATATTAAGATTTAATATTGGTTTAACCTTTTTGGTTTTATTTGAAGTTTATGTTTTACATCCAGATGAATGTTTAAAAAATCATTTTTAATTTTAAAATACTATTAAATGAATGGTCGAAATCAAAGAAGATTACATAGATTTTTTGACCAAAATATTGTTAAGATTGATTTTATTGTGCAGAAATTGGATGGGTAACAGCAACATGGAACAGATGAAATCAAAACCAAACAAAACATATGTGATTATAGCAATAAATTGAACTTGTCTATGCTTTTTTTTTGGTCTTTTTGTGTGTTTTGTGCAATACTCCCAACATTTAATGAATATTTTAGAACATTTAATATCCATAAAAAAATCTAGATGTGGAGGAACAATTTTATCTCATAAGCACAAAAGATGTTGGACATACTCAGGAGGCTAGCCTCAGAACTGAGTTGATATCAGTTTGTCAACACTCTTTATTTTTCCTCAGAAGCTATCTGACTTGCTGACCGTCTTTGGCATTTTCTGCTTTTATTTCAGATTTCTAGAAGCTCCAGTTTTTTGCTTAAATAATTTGCATTATGAGTTCCGAGAGAAAAACATTTGTTTCTTGGATTCAATGCCAAACTCTCTGCTGTTCCTAATCTGCATAAGGGATTGGGTTTCAGAAAAAAAATACAATTTGTTCAGATTTGATATCCATCAAGCTATGAAAGAGAAGCAGCCGGGAAAAACAATCGAAAGACAGTCTATGCTTTGCAGTAGTTGTCCTACGAGTTAGGAGGGAGCGAATTCAAACTTGAGCTCAGGACTTCAATATATAATATCAGTTGACATGGATTATTCACTGTGGAATGTTCTGCTTTTTCACCAGACTTGTGTTTTATTTATCGTCTTGGCAAGGTGTGAACATGCTAGGTCAATGAAGAAGAAGAGTGAGGACATTGGATGAACTTGCCAACGGCTATTAACACCCAAAAAAAACTCCACTGATAAACTGATGGTTTATCTATTTACTGTGATTTCTGGGACCATGCTGTGCACAAACTCTTCTTTGTAATAGAAATAATTGCAATTCAAAAGCAATTATTAGCTAATGGAATTAAGAAAATCTTGAGGTAAAGCAATGTACTACAGAAATGAAGATTGAAAAATAATGATCATAAAGAGATAATAATTAGAAAGAGGCCATTTTGCCTATTGAGTCTGATCCTTTTCTTTTAAAGAATAATTTAGTTATATGTTCTCCCTTCTTAAAATTACAACATATTTTGCTTGAAGTACGTGTTTGAATTTTCACTTGAAGGTGACACTCAAATATGATTTACCATGGTTGGGTATGACCTTTCAAAACCGAGCCACTTATTTTGGAAAATATATTTGTGTCATTTTGTTTCTGGTTGTTTTTCTAATTCCCTTATTCATTACATAATGGATAAATTGGTTTATTGTTGACACTGATGCTGTAAAAAAGAACTTAGTTTTGCATGTCATCCATATATTGTACATAGCCTCTCCAAGAGCAAGCCTCGTGTAGTTTCTCCTCCCTAGCAAATGTATTGCTTCAAAAGCTTTTCTTCGGATTACACTGGTGAGGCCGAGAGGAAGATCTTGATCACTGGACATGTCAGGAGATCCATACTCAGCAGCTGAGTAGCCATAGGCAGCTGGGTTAGTTAGTTACTGCCCACTATGCTGGTGGCTTTTAAGGCAGCAATGAATGGCTTCCATCTCTCTTTGTCCTTGGCCATCTTCTCTATTGTGCCCCAGTCGTAGTTCATGGTCCTCATTTCTGCCTCTATGGGACAGCACCAAATTTCCTTTGGTCTTCTGTGTTTCCTCCGCTCTTCAGAGGTCCAATGGAGAGCTGTGTTGATGATGGAGTTGGCCTCTCTTCCCATCACATGCCCAATCCATCTCCAACGTTTCCTCACGATGATTGTGGCCATGTTTTCTTGATGACGTTGATGACAGCTGAGTGGAAAAGAGAATATAATCTTTGGGCCATTCTGGCATCAACATTAGATCCTGGTAAAGGTGATAGGAAAGCAATTTAGAGAGCTGACCGTAGAACTAGGAAAAGTACTGTAGATCGGGGTTGGTAGAAATGGTCAGATGGACAATGACTGGGTGGTAGGGAGAAACAAGAATGGTTGTGATAAAAAGAAGCAATAAGTATGCCCAAAAAGTGGCATCCTTTTTACTTATTGCTTATGTAATGTTGGAAACATTAGTCAAAAGTCTTTACCTGAAGTTATAATTAAGATGCAGCGTATACATGTTATAAACTAGCTAATAATGAGTTGTTCTTGTTGTAATATTCCTTTTCTGTTATCAAGCTAAGCACTTAAGAGTAAAACTGCATTCTATAAACCATAATTTGACTTCTTATTTTGCTGATCATTCATGAAGATTATTGTTTATAGTTTTCCTACAAGTTTTTAATGATTTCTGTCAACAAATTCCATTGATAATATTTTCATATATTCAATTAATTGGGAGCTATTAAATGAGTTGGAAATGGTGTTGTGTAATTGAATTTCAAACCAAAATAATAATTATATTATGGAAATAATTTAAGTGCTTCATTAAAGAAACACTAAATTAAATTGTATGTTTTTTCCCATTTTAATTTTCCATTGTGGCATACTGTGCCCAGTCAATCATGTTTGCTGACAAATGGCATTTGTTCAATGGGCTAACTAAAAGTGATGTACAAACAGGGCAAGTCGAATATCTTTTTCACATCTTTCAGAAAAAAGGTCAACCTCTTTTTGAAATAATTTTGCTCCTTGTTTCCAAGGTTAGATACATGAATAGTAATTCTTCTCTGAGGATTGCCACCTTGTTATGGTAGAGAGGCTTGTGAGCTCTTGAGACCCCAACAGCAATGCCGTCTGGAGTTTAGTTATATGACACTTAGCTCTGATAGTCACCCATTGCGATAAGTTCAAGTTCAAGGGGGAGTGATTCAACCAAAATCTCAGTGGTGGGTGGAGCTGGTGGAGGATGATGACACATCACAATGGCAGTGAAGACGGGAGAAGGCTGTAATCGTGAAGGGTCCCCAGTTGTTTTGTATTCCATACTGCTAGACCATGAGCCCAATCTGTCAGGGACTGTGTGGAAGCAGCCTGGGCATCAGTCTCCCCACGTTGAACAAAGTCATGCACAAGCGTTCTCCATTAAGGGAATGCACCTATGTGGATTCTGGATTGGCTTCTACAACCATCTGAGGACCCACCAATAGAGAACCCCTGAGGAAAACAGCATACTCGTTGTGAGTGATTGCAATATATATATATGAATAGTAAGTCACAGGATGAATGTAGGAAATATCAATAGCACAGCTTTTAAGAATGTTCGCAATCTCCTTCTAAACCTGATCCTTTTACTTAGCCTAAGTGTAAGCAACAACTGTTTTTGACCCCATGTTAACCCTCCAGATATATGTAAATTGTGATTTTTATGTCATAACAATCTAATTTATTTATGCCTGCCAATGTGGAGTGTATTTTCTCAATAGTATTAGCTGAAAATTGCATCAGCACAAATATATATATATAATCTGAGCATTAAATTCTATTATTGTGCATATATATCATTAGTCGAAGCCACCATGAGACTAAAATCAAACTTGTTCAAGTTCCACAAAAAGAAAATGTGATTTACAGTAAGATGGCTGCTCCCTGCAGAGGATAATGTGGATTAATTTTCCAGTGAACGAAAAAGAATAACAACACCCTCCTCCCCAATTTTCGTAACTCACAAAAGATGTAACTTAGAGAGCTTGGTTAAGAGATTAAAATATCCAGTATGGTTGCTGCTCATGATGTGGTCAATGCGATGCTGAATGTAACGGGGAAAAAAAAAGACCAGAGCAATTGATTGGAATAGCAATTGAAAATATCTGATCAATAATCTTCCCTTTTTCACCTGAAAAATGACAGTTCCTGTTGCAGGAAGATTCCATAATGAAACGATGATAATCTATTCATTTAAAACAGGGCTACAATTGTTACAGATGAGAACACCAGCTTGGATAAACATGGTTTATAACTGGGTGTGGATTTGCTGTCATCTAGGAATAGTAATAGGAATTATACTTCCCACTGTTCACGTGAGTAAGTTTGTGTTCCTTATCAAACAAAGATCTCAATTATAATTCAAGAATATCCACACATATTTCAGAAATTGGATATAACCAACACCCTTTATCAGGTATTATTTATTGCACTCAGGATAAATGTCTTCTTGTAGGCTGAAGTGACATTAATGGAAATGTTAATAGATGCGTAACTTTAATCCCAGGATGTTTCTTTCCACTACATGGGTTTCTTTACATGATTAGTAACCATGGAGAAAGAAATTTGAAGAAGCTTTCAACAATCTTCCTGTCATTGCTCTGGCTAGTTACTGTCTGAATTCTTTGTATAAATATACTAATTGATGATGTGGCAATACTTCTAAAAGATGTTAAATAAATTTGTTCATTGAATCCTATTGGTTAAGTTTGAATCAATGAATTTTCAGAGGAAATCTTGGGATTTGATAAATAGGTGCTTCAGCTGGAAAGTATAGAAAACTTGTTTGACCATTTATTTGAGTTCATCAGTTGTACTGATTGATAAATGCCAATGATCAATATTGAGATCACTATTATTTTCATTCTTTATAAAGTAATGAAATTGGCAGTTGATACCAGTTGGATGTACTGGTGGAAAAGGGAGGGAATGCTAACTGCCAGATTTTTCAGTGTTTTCTCACTGCTATAGAAATGCTATGAGAGGAGGCAGGGGCCAGGAGGAAGTCTTCAATTGTTTTGGTGCCAAGGAAGTCGGCGTGCTTGGAGAGAAAATGCATGGCATAACAATGCTTAATGAATATTATTCAGAACCGAGTTTTGGCAATGGATAAAATTGAACAATCTCAGCACTACATCTGAGAGGCCGAGAATACATTTGCACTGTTCCAGTTTCTGAGGGTGATAGTTGTGAATGTATCATGTGGCATGATCTTGAGATGCTTTTATACAGATTATTCCGCGTGGCATTATCTTGGTGCACTTTTGTAATAAACCATTTGAGAATGGATGCCCTCAGAAGAGGATGTCTGATTTTTATAAACATAAGAGATTTTGCAGATGCTGGAAATCTAGAAGAACACACATCAAATGTTGGAGGGACTCGGCAGTTCATGTAGCATCTGTGGAAAAGAATAAAGAATTGACATTTCAGGATGAGGCCTTGCATTAGGTTCTGATGAAAAGTCTCTGCTTGAAACATCAATTCTTTATTCCTTTCTATAGATGCTGCATGACTTGTTGAGTTCCTTCAGCATTTTGTGGATGTGCTGCCTTTAATTCTGTTTAACCTGAGTGCTAGTAATTACAGCAGCACTAAAGAAACCCAAGATGCCACACTTCCAGGTTTACTAAGCCTGACTATTTATTTTGCGTTTATTTACTTTCAGGATGCAGATACCACTGGTAAAGTCAGAAATGTTCATTCTCATAATATTTGCTGCAACCAAGTGAGGGAAAAGTTGGCAGTAGAAAACCAAAACTTCTGTTCACTGCAGGGCAACGTGAAGTAACTTAGCAAAAAAAAGTTTATTTAGTGATACAACACAGAGAAGGCCCTTCTGGCCCTTCAAGCCCTGCTGCACAACCCCCAGCAAACCCATTTAACCCTATCTTAACCATGGGACAATGTACAATAACCAATTCACCTACACAGTCTTTAGACGGAAGGAGGAAATCAGAGCACTTGGGGAAAACCCACGCATTCTATGGGGAGGATGTAGAAACTCCTTACAGAATGCTGGCGGATTTAAATTCCAAACTCTGGAACCCACCCTGAGATGTAATGCCATCGCACTATTACCCGAGCCTTCTAATTCTCAGCTTTATCCCTCCAGGTGGCATATTTTATGAATAGGGCTGTTTAAACTGCTTCCATGCCCAATATGATATGTTCAGGTGATTTCCGGAACTATTCAATTAAAATGCAGCTGGCACAAACCAGCTTCACCTGATCTTACCTATGGCATATCTACATCAGCAACACAAGAAAAATGTTGGAGGAACTCAGCAGGACAGGCAGTATCTATGGAAATAAATGAACAGTTGTTGTTTTGGGCCGAGACCCTTCTTCAGGACTGAAATTACAGGTTAGGTTCCCTAACTAATTTCACAGCCTGAGAGTTGCAAGCCCTATACAACTTCAAGCAATCCAATTGTTGTGACTGTGAACAAAGTCACCGGAGAGATGCTGAGGTTAGTGGATATAGATGTCCATATTCTGCCAAACAAATAGTGATCATATGGGAGACACTCTTCGAAGAAGAAGCATGCCTGACCCAATATTATATGACATTTTATATGCTAAAGGTCAAAGGTAACAGCAAGACAATTCTGTAGTTACAATGTATCCACAATGCTTTTTTTGAATTACATATCATTTTCAAGCTTCACACCAACAGTCCAGACACCCGAAATGAATGTTAATCCCAATGGACTCTAGGCCGCATTTGTGCAGCTGCAGGCATCTGAGGTCGAGAGGAGTGTTTCTTTGTTTGCAATGAACCCCAGTCTACAGCTCCAAGAACACCATTGTTCTGGCTGCAGTTTAAACTCAATCTGCAAACCACGTTCAGGTCTGAAGACAGGTTGCTGTTGAAATCAATATTTGCCTATACCATGGCTCCAGAATACACACAAACATGAATCTTTGTTGGAATTTGTCTGGAGGCATTTTTTTTAATACAACATTGGTATTCAGCCTTGGCCTTGCAACATGTTGTATTTTTCTACTGTGGGATTTAAATGTCTTATTTATGCAGATCAGTCACATAACCAAATAAAATGATTGCCTTGGGATGAACAATAAGGAAAAGCCTAAATACCACAACATCAGCTTCACCAGCTCTGAACCCATGAGCACAAGGAGACCAGTGAAGTATGGAATGTTAGTGGACTGAAACATGGTGACTACAGATTAGATTATTGCAGTGCCATGTTCGGACAAATATCCAAGCGCTCTTCAAATGATCTAAAGCGGAGGAAGATGTCCACGGTGGTTAAGGTTAAAGGTAGCTTACCATTTCCAGCCTATCTGAGGGCAGATTTTTTGCATGTGCCCTAGCACAATGTAAGCTTTCTCTTCCTGCCGACCAACGACCCGTTTCCCTTCCTTTTTGCAGATTAAAACCAGATCCAGTCGCTCGTTCTCATCTCAATTCACAAATAAAGATAACCAAGGTGACCTTACAATTAAAACTAAAATGTCCAGAAATGCAGTTGCACATATTTTTCACATTTTGTTGCAACACAGAAAGAGAAAATCGGGCCTATTTTGTCTGTTCTGGTCCTGTCAATCCCTCCCCTCCTCCCACCTATTTCCCGATAACCTATTTTATCACATGTCTATTAACTCTCCTTTGATTTCCCTACCATCCACCAACATAATGGGCAATTTAGTGCAGCCTATCAACCTACCAGTCTACACTTCTTAGGGAGTGGGGGAAAAGAACAGACTTCCCGAGGAAACTTATGAAGTCAAGGTGAGAGTCTCCAGATTCCATGCAGACCACACCAGAAGTTTGGGTCGAATCCAGGCTGGTGCTATGATGCAGCAGCACTACTTGCAGTGCTCTTGAGAAAAGAAAGGTACACTGATGTTTCAGGTATAACCATCTGTAGTTTGGTAGCTTAATAGTAGTAGTTAAATTAGAGCACTATTACTTGGTGGCCTTGTCACAACCATGGATTTGGCAGCGCAGCAGGGATGACAATTGCGCTCGTGAGTATACACGTGTCAGCTAATTATTATTTCATTGTGATAGTATTTAACTCCACTCATTTTGTCGTAGTGTTTGTCAACACTTGGACATAACACAGCAACGCTTCACTGCCTGTTTGCATTGGGCCTTCCCTCAGAAATTGGACAGTCGAGTCAACTGACTTTGAAGACCAGCGGTATTCGTTTTATATTTAGTTGTTCACAGTGTAGGCTTCGTTCTCCGTTTGGGAGTTTTAGTTAACAGCCCTGTTTGGCCTAGCATTTATTGTATTATCTTCCCTTTAACACTCTTCGCATTAAAGTGTGTGAACTATCGACCCACTTCAGTGTCTCTCACTCCACACTTGGGCCACATCCGAATCTGGCTGACAGGCCTGAGCTTTTGTTTTAGAAACAGGAGTATGAATCTCATTGTGACAGGGTGCAGAGCCCATTAACATTTGTCACTTTAATTCTCCATCTCACTCCCACTCTCACATCTTCAGCCCAACCTTTCCAGTTGGACACCACCCTCTGACCTCTCGCCCTGTCTTGACCATTTCATTTTTAGTTGCTGACAAAAACCCAATGCAGAGTCTTGATCCACATGTTGACTGCTGCTTTGCCTCTACAGATGCTTAGTGATCCACTGAGATCTTCCAGCAGATTGTTTCTTTTTGCATTATTTTCCAGCATCCGCTGTCTCTTGTGTCTCTGTACAGCCATTCTACGTCTCCTTTTCTGCCTTTGCTAAACATGAATCTTACTTTCAGTGTTGGCATCTTACCATGGATACAGCAGGAGCTAATTATATATACTTCCTGAATATGTATTACAAGTAACCTCAAAGACCAGATATAGTTTAAAAAAAATGATGAACTTAAGAGCTATCTGTTCAGAAACGTAAGCTCAATTTAATTCTCCATAACTGTACGTTTGGGGAATTTGGAACTTCAGAAATTTAATTTTCTAATTAGAGTAGATTAGATTAGATTATGAGGACACACAGTCCTCTTTTATTGTCATTTAGTAATGCATGCATTGAGAAATGATACAATTTGTTCCTCTGGAATGATATCACAGAAACTCAAGACAAACCAAGACTAAAGAATACTGACAAAAACCACATAATTATAACATATAGTTACAACAGTGTAAAGCAATACAGTAATTTGATGAAGAACAGACCATGGGCACGTTAAAAAAAGTCTCAAAGTCTCTCGAAAGTCCCATCATCTCTCGCAGTCAGTAGAAGGAAGAAAAACTCTTCCTGCCATGAGCTTCCAGTGCTGCAAACTTGCCGATGCAGCTCCTGGAAGCACCCCGGCCACAGTCCGACTGAGTCAGTCCGAAAACTTCAAGCCTCTGACCAGCCCTCTGACACTGAGCACTGAGCACCATCTCTGCTGAGCGCTTCGACCTGACCCCGGCCCCAGCAACAGGCAATATGCAAAGCCGAGGATTTGGGGCCTTCCCCTCTGGAGTTTCTCGATCGCACAGTAGCAGCGCAGCGAAGCAGGCATTTCAGAAGTTTCTCCAAGTGTTCCTCCGTGCTTCTTCACGTCTGCCTCCATCAAATCAGGATTACGAAAGGCCCTTATTTAACACATACGATATCATTCGGAGCGGCCGCGCGCGCTGCGTCGCGCCGCCATCTTCTCCCCCTCTCCTCTGCTTAAAAATAAATTCAAAGATTCAAAGATTCAAAGCACATTTATTATAAAAGAATGAATAAATTATGCACCTTGGAATTTGTCTGCTTATAGGCAGCCACAAAGCAAGAAACCCGAATAACTCAATTCAAAAGAAAAAGCTAAGAAAAAGAGTGAAAAAAACATAAATCATGAAAACAATAGACACAAGCCAACTGCATCCCAAACCAGACTGAGTCCCAGATCTGTTCCAGGAGCAGCCAGAGTAGGGCCAAGCCTCAGTCCCCAGTGGGGCAAAAATGCACAGCTGCCGGATTAGTTCACAGCCTTGGCACCACAGAGAAAGGAATAAATATTCGCTGGAGAGTGAGCGAAATCACCCTGATTCTCACTTCCGTACTTGACACTCGGGCTTCCAGTTTATCCGGGCCAATGTTCAAATTGTCCAAGCACTGAGTAGTGCCACACTGTAGGACCCAGATAACGCTGCTCTGAAATGCTTTGGCTGCCCAGCCCGAAGCCGTTCTCAATCTCACCAGGTCGGCTTGGCACTTGGAGCGATCCAACTTTGCACCCGGGTTAGGTAGATGGGCATCGAAACTCTTGCATCGACTCCTCTCCAGATCGCTGCTCCATCTCCGGCAGTGACACAAATTCCGTCAGCTACCCCGGCTCGAACACAAACAGATTGTGCCTCGCCATGCCCCAGCATGCCTCATCCCCCAAACCAGCCTCGCCTCTGCCTGGCTCCACACTGCGGCAATATTTCTCTTTCCTTCTGACTTACCAGTAAGCTGTTGCACCTCTTCAGTAGCACCACCTTAAACCAGAATTAAATATAAGGATTTAAAGAAAATATATCATTTGATATCAATAAATTTACAAATTACATTCGGTCCTATCTCATCTAAACTCTGAGTTTGAAATTCTTGGGCAGATTGCCTGAAAGATTATATGATTAACACTATTCATCACATGTTATACAACACTTTCTTTATCAGACTATCGAGCTTGGTAATTAGATATATTAGTATCTGGAATCTATTGCACCAATATCAACCAGTACTGGAAATGAGACCACTTGGATGTGCAGTTAAAGACAATCATCTTTCTGTAGGTCTTTTGTCACATTTAGGCAAATTGTGTGAAATCAAATGGCAGATTTCCTCCTTCAGTATGATCACTTTTGCAAATTGCACATAAAAAAAATCTGGATTGTTTTATTTACATTAGTCTTCACAGCTGCCACGGTGCAATTTGAACTTGCATTTCTAGATGTAGTCCACACTTAACTGCTATGCCATTACTGTGCAAAAAATGCAGAAGTATTGTACTGTATGTTTAAAACACCAATTTGCAAACAGAATAGTTAACTGAGTTAATTTGCCTAATGAATGAAATATGCATCTGTAATCGATGGGTTGAGATAAATGAAGGCTGGATTGGGCATCTTTTCACACATGGATATGGCTTGCTTGCAAACATATTGTCACACAACTGACTGGCTTGGGTGTAGTGGTCAATACAAAACAAAAGGAAGTAAAAAACATGACTGAACAAGTAAGGAACAAATGAAGAAAGTGTAAATTAACAGGGAGTATCTTAAAAGACATTTGTTTAAAAATAATGTCAAAAACTACTTCTTTGCTGCTTTTCTCTGATCTTCATAATCTGAACTGCAGGTCATTTAAAAAAATGTGCAATCTCTAAGATTCCTTGGATAAAGATTTGGCTTTCATAGAACTTTATCTGATTATGACAGATACATGAATTTATAAAGCAACTTTGAGAGGAACAAAACAATTTTGCTTGAGTAGCATCATAACTCATGGTATATTTCTCTTGTCATTTTCAAAAGCATATCTTTAATATACTTGAAGAACATTATGGGGAAAGGCCAATATCAGTGACTAATAACAAACACAGAAACATCCTTGCTCAGCCAAGATTATTTATGTGCACATATTTATTTAAATTACGAGTCTTAGAAGTAAAATTACAGGATACTGTATATCGGTTCTTATTTCTTGCTATTGTTTTAAGAATTTGCTGATTAATATATTTATTGAGCTAACTGTTTGGTTTATGTCTTACTCAGCATGTTCAAAATTGGAAGTCTTGGTGTAACAGAGGAATAATTTTGATTGGTCGTAGTGGGGTGGGGGGGGATAATAAGCGCAGATGTATTTCTTTATTTTTATTGTGCACTTCTGAAGTGAAACTTGTATTGTAATTGAAATGTTTCACACCTTGTAAAGTATTAACTTAATTTTATAGAAAAGAACTACCAATTTCCCAGTCTTCTGGTTTTAATTCTTCAACAAGGTAGATAAATATTTTAGACCATAAAACCATAAGATGTAGGAGCAGAGTTAGGCTCATCGAGTCCGTCCTGCCATTTCATCATGGATGACCTTTTTTTTTCCCCCCCTCAGCCCCGATCTCCTGCCTTCTCCCTGTATCCCTTCACGTCGTAACTAATCAAGAATCAATCAGCCTCTGATTTAAATATACCCAATGACTTGGCCTTCACAGCTGCCTGTGGCAACAAATTCCCAGATTCACCACGCTTTGGCTCAAGAAATCCCTCTTCATCTCCATTCTAAAAGGATACCCCTCTATTCTGAAGCAGTTTCCTCTGGTCACAGAATCCCCCACCACAAGAAACACTTCTGATGAATCTAAGCTTGGATAATTCAACAGCATGACTGCAAAATGCCCATTTCTGTTCTAGCAAAATTACACAAGCTGGTTATATTTCTTGGGTGTCTCTTTATACACCTTGTGTGACTTCATTTGCAAATGTAGATATAGTACTGTGTAAAAGTCTTAAGCACATACACATAGCTAGGGTGCCTAAGGCTTTTGCACAGTAGTGTAGATTGTCCACGGCCTCCTCTACTGTAAAGATGAAGCCACACTCAGGTTGGAGGAACAACACCTTATATTCCGTCTGGGTAGCCTCCAACCTGACGGCATGAACATTGACTTCTCTAACTTCCGCTAATGCCCCACCTCTCCCTCGTACCCCGTCCGTTATTTATTTTTATACGCACATTCTTTCTCACACTCTCCTTTTTCTCCCTCTGTCCCTGTGACTATACCCCTTGCCCATCCTCTGGGTTCCCCCCCCCCACCTCCCTTGTCTTTCTCCCTGGGCCTCCTGTCCCATGATCCTCTCATATCCCCTTTGCCAATCACCTGTCCAGCTCTTGGCTCTATCCCTCCCCCTCCTGTCTTCTCCTATCATTTTGGATCTCCCCCTCCCCCTCCTACTTTCAAATCTCTTACTAATTCTTCCTTCAGTTAGTCCTGACGAGGGGTCTCGGCCTGAAACGTCAACTGCACCTCTTCCTAGAGATGCTGCCTGGCCTGCTGTGTTCACCAGCAACTTTGATATGTGTTACTTGAATTTCCAGCATCTGCAGAATTCCTGTTGTTTAGATTGTTCTTTATATCATTTTCTGACTGGATTAATTTTGATTTGATTTGAAACACAGGGTGGAAAGATATCCATCTATATTTCTCTATTAGCCCTTGAAACAACAATATCTGTGAGACTTAAGTTTTTGTAGGAGATACAGTACTGTGCAAAGGTCTTAAGTACCCTAACTATATATATGTGCCTAAGACTTTTGCACAGTTCTGTTTATTACACTTGATTCTCTCCTTCAAATGATCAAAATAAACTGTGAACAGCTGGGGCACCATCCACTCTATACTGCATTTGACTGGTCACAGCATCATAACCTGAAAATCGCCTGGTTATTTCTACTATTTTCTGTCCATGAAACAATTCTTAATCATTGCCAGAATATTATGCTCAACACCATATTTTCTCATTTTGCTTAATAACTCTTTCACGTGGCACTTTATTAAAGGGTTTCTGACAGTCCACATAAACCATATCAACCATTTCATCCTTATCTATTCCACTTGTTACAACTTCTAAATCTTTCAGAGATTTGTCAGCATAGTTTCCCTTTCACAAATCCTTGTGGTCTCTGCCTAATCCTATTATTATATTTTAAGTTCTCCGTTACTAATTCCTTAGTAGTAGACTCTAGTATTTCCCCCAGCTTCACCAGAAATGGTTCCCTATCCCTCTCTCCCTCTTTTCTTTAAACGGTGGAGTTATATTTGTAATCTTCTAATCTGTAGGAACTGTTCAAGAGGGATAACCTATATATCTACCTTTTCATAGCTAATTTGTTTAGAACAGGGGTAGCCAACCTTTTACATTCCATGCGTCAATTTTTTCACTCATGAGTTCAGATGCGATTTTTTCACACATGAGTTCTATATTAACATATTTTACAAGAATTGAATGGGGGTACAAGAGTCATATGGCGCATCTGAACTTGTGAGTGAAAAAATTGATGCATGGAATGTAAAAGGTTGGCCATCCCTGCTTTAGAACTATAAAAAGTCGATCACCCAGGTGCAGGGAAGTTACTAACGATCAGTCCAATTGATTTCACCAATTTTTTAAAATCTCATGACTACTTCTGCTTTGGGGTGTAAGGAACCCACATTAACTTTTGGTAATCTTTTCTTTCTTTACAAATCTACAGATTTTCTAACAATCTGTTTTAATATATCTTGCTTACTTAGTCCCATATACTGCCATTGTTTCCTTATCAATGCCTTACTCTTCAAATTCGAATTCAAGTTTAATTGTCATGCAACCAGACATGAATACACATGAATACAGCCAAATGAAACAGCAATCCTCTGGTGCCAAGTTACAAATCACAGTCATACACAGCAGAAGGCACATATAGCACATATAAGATAGCAGTAAACATAAAGTCACACAAAAAAATAATATAGCCCAAGTCCATGAGTCCATGGATGTTGTCAGCAAGAACAAGCCCTCAGCAGTTCGTAATCCAGCTTGTCTTCCACCAAGCAAACACTGGAGGGCAATGGCAATGGGAGAAGCCAGCCCCAATGCATCATGGACCCCACATCACACCGCCTCTGGTGTCACCTCTCCTGGGTAGCTGCTACAGGTGATGCCATAGCATAATGCCTAATCTGTGCTACAACCAAGACCAATCAGCTCCCTCACCATCAGTCTTTCCAATAAACTGGTGAACCGGACTTGCAGTATTGAACATAGAAACATAGAAAACCTACAGTGTAATACAGGCTCTTTGGCCCACAATGCTGTGCTGAACATGTACTTACTCTAGAAATTACTTAGTATTCTACGTTACCAATATCCCATGGGGCTTTGCAATAACAAGAAAAATGTGTAAGGCAATCAGTCATTGTTAGACTGTACACTGACTCTGACGTCTTTCTGTAGCAGCCAGCAATATGGCGCACACCAAATTCATCTCCTCCATTAACGAGTGTCTGGCTGATGGGTATACTAGCAGTACTTGAAGTTCTTAATGTCCAGCAGTGTCTTGCAATTGTAAGATAGACATTTAAAAAAAGACAATAACACCTTTGATTGGCCCAGTAGAGGCTGTTGTATCCAAATGTGCCACATTCTTACTGGAATTCCTTTGATGAGTTATCAAAATGCTGCCATTTATTTCACCACTCCCACTCTGATCTCCTTGTCTGTTCCCTTTTGCACTTTTATAGTGAGACATAATGCAAGCTTGTGGATCAACATTTCATTATTAGATTGGGCATATTGCAACCTTCTGGATCTATTGAATTCTCCAACTGTTAATAACATGCAATTTCTTCTGGACTCTATTTGAAGCATTTCTGCCTGCTATTATTTTTCTACTCCTGCTTGTACAGTCTGGCCTGCCAGGACAGAAATTTAGCAGTCATAGTGGCTTAATCTGATCTCACCTGCCACATAACTTCACTGTATCAGAGAATTGCTCTTCGTTCCATCCTCACCTTTCGCAATCATCTCTATTATTAAACTAGCTTGTTTCTCTCTTTGAACGCTGAGGAAGAGGTGCACACTTTTTTCTCCTTTGAGAGACACTGCCTTACCTTCTTAGTTTTTCCAGAGTTTTCAATTTTCTATTCTAATATTATGTTGACTGTTTTTTGCTTATGTTACACATATAAGTTCCACCAACTGGGCAGGTCAAACAACTCTATCCAATTAAAAAATGTAACAACCCAAGAAGCTTAATGTGCTGGTAACTACCAGCATTAAGACACAATTCATCCTATCACAGATATTTCCTTTGTCTCTTCCAATCTTTTCTCCTACTTAAACGGACAACTATTAATCTGCTTTTCAGTTCTGATGGAGGATAGCAATCCTAAAATTTTGACTCTTTCTCTTTCCAAAGATGCTACCCGATCTGCTGAGTTTTTCCAGCATTTTGGTTTTACTGTATGTTTACTGTTTTTTTCTTTTCTTTGATCTAATTTATGAAAGTTGTTCATTGGCAGATTATAACATTTGCCAACCTATCATTTCCAATGCGTGTCTCATGCCTTTGTAGGTTCAAAATCATGTTTCAGATGAACTAATCACTAAAAATCTTAGTATAAAATTTTATCACTTTATGATCACCATTCCTTCAAGCCCACTAACTACCAGATTTTCAACTAATCTTTTTATTATGCTAGATCCAAAATAGTTCTTTTGTCTTGTTTGTTCTTCAATATATTGATCTTAAAACGACAAATATGTCACCTGTTTCATAAATTCTTCTTCCAAACTGTTGGCGCTGATGTGCTTTGCCAGGTCTATCCGCAGATTAAATTCACCCAGGGCTATTGTATTACCTTTGTTTCATGGAACTCTAACTTTCTAATATAGTTATACAAGACAATGATGAATTGAATTAAGGAAAAGTTACTCTCTTTAGATAAGAGCACAAGAATTAGAGGACACAGAGTTTGCAGTCCAAGCAAGACACATCAATATTAATATGAGCAAGAACCTCTTTATTCAGGTGTATTAGAGAACTGGAACTTGCTGTGAGGGCTGTGGGAGTTGAGATGATTAACAATTTTAAAAGCAAATTAGATATTACTTTGAGAAAAGTAAACTTGCAGGGTAAAATTGGTTTATTATTGTCACATGTGCCAGTTACAGTGAAAAACTTTGTTTTGCTTGCCATCCAGACAGATCATTTCACAACATCAGTACCTGAAGGTAGTGCAAGGGTAAAGTAATATAGAATGCAGTTATATACAGAGAAAAACACTGAAAATTTATAAGAGAGGTAGTGAATAGATCTTCAGAGAAAAACTTGCATTGAGCAGCCATGCTCCAGCCCTATGAATGATTGGATTATTCCACAGAATCACCATGGATTCTATAGGGCAAATGTTCTCTTTGACTCATCTCCATTTAATTTTCTGGCATCTAAACCCAGTCTGTTGGCACCTGAAATGAAAACTAATGACCCACTGGCCTGGCAATGTTGTGATTTACTAACTCGAAATACATTTGCTCATTGAATTTAAACATTCACCTGTTTGCTGATTGGGGCTTATTGTACTGACAATTTTCAAACCATTGTGCAAATAAACAGAATTGGAAGGTGCAGCAAAAGCTTCCACAAAGGCACGAGGTTAGGTGGTGCAGGCACTAGCTTTTCAGTAAATTATTGATTCAAATGTTTTGAATCTTCCTAATGTGCCCATCTCACAGATTTCTGAATCCAATCAAATCTATTTCACATTTGAAAAAGCCTGCCTTCAAACATTATGGGGACCTTTTCTGAATTATTTTCAAAACCTTCAAAACCTTCAACTCGTTGTTTAATTTCAGATGTTAGCTATTTATTAATTTTTATTATATGAGAAGGTATTTTACCTTTTTTTCTCCTTAATAAACAGCTTCAGTCTTGGTAGGGGTTAGACTCTTTTTTTGTAATAAATTAGTATATTTCAATATAACTATTGATTAACCTACATGAATACAGGGTAACGAGATTGTTATTGTGAATAGGTATAATGTAATTGGTAGTTTTTAAAATCTTTTTTGGCCTTTTATATATACTTTCTTGTACTCTGTATTCTTCTATGTAGAAACTCATAAAAATATTGGAAAGAGAAAAAGCCTGCCTTAATTGGAGCAACTAATATCAGTCCAAAGTTTTTCCTATAAGACCAGAAGAGTCGTATTAGGCCATTTGGCCTACTGAGACTCTGCCACTATTCCATCAAGGCTGATTTATCATCCCTCTCAACCCCATTCTCCTGCCCTCCCCCCGTATCCTTTGTCATTCTTACTGAGCAAGAATCTATCAATGTCCGCTTTAAATATACCAAATAACTTAGCCGTAACAGCCGTCAGTGGCAATGCATTCCACAGATTCACCACCCCCTGGCTAAAGAATTCTTCCTCATCTCTGTTCAAAAGGGATGTCCTCTTGGGCATTAATTTCGAACATTCATCGAGGGTTTTTGATGCTTTCAACAGGAATCAAATCTCTGTTGTTAATGCAGGTGAAATCATTTGCATCATGCACATGCTAAATTGTTGGGCAATCGTTATCATTGGAGCTCCTGTTCACTTTTTTTGATGTACATGCGATAAATATTTCTGAAACTGAATCTCATCTCTTTTCTGTTCTCTTTCACCGTTCCCAGTTCCCTTTTCTGTCGAGAAATGAATGCTGAGAGCTTTCTGACTTCTGCAGCTTTGCTGCAAGTGTTCCAGATTTTCACCCTTCACCTTTCAATGAATATTGGTGTGAAGTGGAAACCATCAAAAATTTTTCAATGTATGGCAAAGAGTATGTGGTAAACTATATATATATATATATATATATATATATATATGTTGTAACTCGGTTACCTGTCTGGACACACCTCTCTGCTGACTGCTCCTGTGGCTCCTCCCACAGAGTCCTGTATAAAGGTGTTCGCCTTGCCCCTCCCCCTCAGTTCGGGGGCAGACACTCACTGTGGAGGTCGTATTGTACAGCGAATAAAAGCCTTTCAGTATTTTACCAAACCTCAGTCTTTTGGGGTAATTGAAGGTGCTTCAATTTTATTTGCTGTACTTTTTAAAACATGGAACAGGCCCTGAGACCAGAAATATTAGACCTCAATCCGCAAACACCTGAAGCTGGAAACGCTTTCGAATTCTGGCTGGCCTGCTTCAAAGCGTATCTAGAGGAGATTAAAGTGACCGACCCCGTAGCGAAGCGCAGAGTTCTACTCTCCAGGGTCAGTCCACGGGTCTATTCGCTGATCAGAGACCAGCCAAACTACGACGGCGCAATGAACGCACTCAAAAGACAATACCTGCGGCCGATAAACAGCGTCTATGCTCGACACCGTTTAGCGACACGGCAACAACGCCCCGGGGATCGAGTGCTGAGTTCGTCCAGGCCCTACGGACGCTCATGCGAGCCTGCAATTGCCAGGAGCTGACGGCGGCGCAGCATGCAGAACTCCTAGTGAGAGACGCCCTCGTCACGGGGACCAGGTCAGTGTACGTGCGCCAGCGGCTGCTGGAAAAAGCCGATCTTACCCTAAATTCGGCGATGGAGCTGGCTGGTACGTTGGAGGCCGCTCTGCATAACTCAGAGGCTCTCCAGGCACGCGATCCCCCGATGGCCTCGTGGGTGCCGCAGACCCCGCAACCTGCCGGTGAATCGACCTCGGCTGCCACCAGTCGTGAGTCAGCGAAGTGCTACTTCTGCGGACTGGAGAAGCAGCCCCGGAAACGCTGCCCGGCCCGACAAGCTACCTGCTCCAGCTGCGGAAAGAAGGGCCACTTCGCCAAGGTCTGTAAGTCAAAACCACGAGCGGGATCGAGCAGCGACGCGTGCGAGATGTGGGGGTTGCCATCTTCCCTGCACGCCACCACAACGTGCGAGACATGGGGGCGGCCATCTTGGTCGGTGTGACCTCCCACCGCCTACGACCAACGGGTGCTCACGGGGCACCCCACCACGCTGGACCAAGACAGCGACCCCACCCTGGCTTCCGTGACCCTCGACCAAAGCGTTCCCCACCAGCTCGCAAGGTCAATGATGGACATCCTGGTGGAGGGGCACGGGACAAGCTGCCTGTTTGACACAGGCAGCACGGAGAGTTTTATCCACCCGGCCACGGTGTAGCATTGTGGATTCATGATACGGCCGGTAAGTCAGATGGTCACCATGGCCTCCAGGTCGCATACAACAGACATCTGGGGGGGTTGTGTAGTGACACTAGTGGTGCAGGGCACAGAATATCGGGACTTTACGTTACTGGTCTTGCCTCAACTGTGTGCCCCTGTGCTGTTGGGGTTGGACTTCCAGAGCCACCTGAGAGTGTGACAATGAAGTATGATGGGCCCCTCCCACCAATTACTGTCATAAATCTCCTGTTTTGTAGAGATATGTCATGTACCCCGCTACTGACCACACACACACACCGACCTGCACATCCCACCCAACATCATGCCAACTGCCACACTACTGACACCACTTGCGGCCCCTCCACCCTCAGAATCCCTCCCCCACCACTGTTTGCTAACCTGACCCCCGACTGTAAACCTGTGGCAACTAAAAGCAGGAGGTACCGCGCGGGGGACAGAGCATTCATTAAGTCGGAGGTGCAGCGGCTGCTCAGGGAGGGGGTCACTGAGGCAAGCACAAGTCCTTGGAGGGCGCAGGTGGTGGTTGTTCGGAACGGGGAGAAGAATAGGATGGTCGTGGACTATAGCCAGACCATCAATAGGTTCACGCAGCACGACGCGTACCCTCTACCCCGCATTGCGGATATGGTCAATCAGATAGCACAGTACAAGCTGCACTCGACCATAGACCTAAAATCTGCTTACCATCAGCTCCCCATCCGCCAGGAGGACTGCCCTTACACTGTCTTCGAGGCGGACGGCAGGCTTTATCAATTCCAGCGCGTCCCCTTTGGTGTAACGAATGGTGTATCTGTCTTCCAGAGGGCAATGGACCGGATGGTGGACCAGTGCCAACTGAAGGCCACGTTCCCATATCTGGATAACATCACCATCTGCGGTCACGACCAGCAGGATCACGACAACAACCTCCAAAAATTTCTCCAAGCGGCCAAATCTTTCAACCTCACCTATAACAAGGACAAGTGTGTATTTGGGACCACCCGACTTGCTATCCTTGGGTGTGTCGTGGAGAATGGAGTCATTGGCCCTGACCATGACCGTATGCGCCTCTTGTTGGAACTCCCTCTTCCCAAAACCCTCAGAGCCCTCAAAAGGTGCCTGGGCTTCTTTTCATATTACGCCCAATGGGTCTCTAACTACGCAGACAAGGCCCGCCCCCTGGTCCATTCCAACATATTCCCCCTCTCAGCCGAGGCCTGCGCGGTACATTGCCAAAGCAGCAATGCATGCGGTGGATGAGGCCATTCCCTTCCAAGTAGAGAGTGACGCCGCTGACTTTGCGCTGGCTGCTACCCTCAACCAGGCAGGAAGACCAGTGGCGTTCTTCTCCCGTACCCTTCAAGGCCCTGAAATTCGGCACTCTGCGGTAGAAAAAGAGGCCCAGGCCATAGTGGAAGCTATAAGGCACTGGAGGCACTATCTTGCCGACAAAAGGTTCACCCTGCTAACTGACCAGCGCTCAGTCGCATTCATGTTTAATAATCAGCAGAGGAGATAAAATTCTGAGGTGGAGAATCGAACTCTCCACCTACAACTATGACATCATGTACAGGCCTGGGAAGCTCAACGAGCCCTCCGATGCCCTATCCCGGGGAACATGCGCCAGCACGCAGATCGACCGGCTATACGCCCTACATGTAGACCTTTGCCACCCGGGAGTCACCTGGCTTTCCCACTTCGTGAAAGCCCGGAACCTGCCTTACTCCCTTGAGGAGATCAGGATGATGACCAGGGACTGCCAAGTCTGCGCAAAGTGCAAACCGCACTTCTACCGACCCGAAAAGGCACCACTCATCAAGGCCACCTGCCCCTTTGAGCGACTGAGTGTTGACTTTAAGGGCCCCCTTCCCTCCACCGACCGCAATGTGTACTTTCTTAACGTAATTGACGAGTACTCGCGGTTCCCCTTCAACATCCCCTGCCCCGACACCACTACCACATCAGTTATAAAAGCCCTGCGCAAGCTCTTCACTCTGTTCAGATACCCATGCTATATCCACAGTGACAGAGGGTCCTCGTTTATGAGTGACGAGCTGCGCCAATATCTACTGGCTAGGGGTATTGCAACCAGTAAGACCACGAGCTATAATCCCCGGAGGAATGGACAGGTAGAGAAGGAGAATGGGACAGTGTGGAAAGCCACACTCTTAGCCCTCAGGTCAAAGGGACTGCCGGTCTCCCGTTGGCAGGAGATCCTTCCAGAGGCACTCCACTCCATCCGCTCTCTGTTATGCACAGCCACCAATGCCACCCCTCATGAGTGGCTCTTTTCTTTTCCCAGAAAATCAACCACTGGGACCACCCTACCAACTTGGCTGATGTCCCCGGGGCCAGTGCTGCTCCGGAAACATGCGACGAGCAATAAATACTCCCCAATAGTCGAGAGGGTTCACTTACTTCATGCGAACCCTCAGTATGCCTACGTGGTTTTACCTGATGGGCGGGAGGACACGGCCTCCATCCGCGACCTGGCGCCCGCAGGAGCTCCGGGCCCCTGCCCTGAACACTCCGTGGTGACTATTGACCTGTACCCACCAATGTATGTACCTACAAGACACCGTGCACCCCAAACCCTATACAGACACCACACAACACTCCCATACCGGGCGCGACACACACGCACGAGGGATTACCGACGCCTAATGTGCTGGTACCTGAAGTCAGGCCGGAGCCAGCACAACCGCCATCGCCGGTGCAATCACCGCCGGTGCTACGTAGATCACAGCGACGGACTCGACCGCCTGATAGACTTAACCTGTAAATATACTTCTTGTAAATATTGTCAGTCGCTTCACCCCGCGGGACTCTTTTTAAAAAAAGGAGGGGTGAATGTGGTAAACCATGTATATATGTTGTAACTGGGTTAACTGTCTGGACACTCCCCTCTGCTGACTGCCCCTGTGGCTCCTCCCACAGAGTCCTGTATAAAGGTGTTTTGCCTTGCCCCTCCCCCTCAGTCCGGGGGCAGACACTCACTGTGGAGGACGTATTCTACAGCGAATAAAAGCCTTTCAGTATTTTACCAAACCTCAGTCTTTTGGAGTAATTGAAGGTGCTTCAGAGTATGAACTGGTGCTACAGAGGGGATGCACAGTAGGCCATTTTTGGTAGAGTTCATGCGAAAGTGGTGTTCTAAGTTGCACAATATTTAAAGCATATAAAAACGTGGTCCATTCTGCCCTTTGATCCAGGTTCACTATCTAGATTATCATGATTGTTCATCCAATTTAAACAACTTTTCCTGCTTTCTCCCTTAATCTCTTTAGTCAGAGATGTTGGGGGTAAGTTTATTATGCAGAGAGTGGTGAGTGTGTGGAATGGGCCGCTGGCGACGGTGGTGGAGGCGGATACGATAGGGTCTTTTAAGAGACTCCTGGATAGGTACATAGAGCTTAGAAAAATAGAGGGCTATGGGTAAGACTAGGCAATTTCTAAAGTAAGTACACGTTCAGCACAGCATTGTGGGCTGAAGGGACTGTATTGTGCTGTAGTTTTTCTATGTTTCTAACTATGGATAATTCCTTTCTGAGTATATTTAAAATTTTGGGCTCGTCTGTCTTCTGTAGTAGAGAAGTCCATAAGTTCACCACACCTTAAGTATAGCAATTTCTCCTTATCTCAGTCCTAATTGTAAATTTTGTGCACAGAGTGCTCATTGTTTTTGCGTATCACCACTGTTAGAAACATTCTTGCATCATGGCTGTTAGGATTTTGTAATCCCTCTCATTCTCCTAATTTTAGCAGATAAACTCAGTCATCCCGGTTTCTTGCATGCATTAATCCTGCCGTCCCAGAAATCACAAAGTTCATGCTTTCTGTGCATTGATCTCACAGTTGTATAAGAGGTATAATCTTGCCTTTGTAATCTCATACCTGTTGGAAATCATTGCATTTTACAGAGCTGCAATTGGCCTCATTTTTTTCTTGACTCCATAGCAAAAGAGGAGAGCACCACAAAACATCATAAGAAAGCAGTATTCATCACCAAAGACCTCCACCATCCAGGCCATGACCTTGGGCAGGAGGTACAGAAGGCTTAGATCCCATACAACCAATTTCAGGAACAGTTATCACCCTAATCTTATTAGACTCCTGAACCAGTGTGGGTAATTTTAAACATGACGACTCTGATCTGATTCTGTGACTTACAGACCCAGTCACACTTTCAAGGACTACTTACAATTTGTGTGCTCAGTACTATTTTCTATTTGCACAGTTTATCAGTCTTTGCCTGTTTATGTATAGAACCATGGAACATTATAGCACAGAAACAGGCCTTTTGGCCCTTCTTGGCCGTGCTGAACCATTTTCCTGCCTAGTCCCACTGACCTGCACCTAGACCATATCCCTCCATACACCTCTCATCCATGTACCTATCCAAGTTTTGCTTAAATGTTAAAAGTGAGCCCACATTTAGCACTTCATCTGGCAGCTCATTCCACACTCCCACCACTCTCTGTGCGAAGAAGCCCTCACTAATGTTCCCTTTAAACTTTTCCCACTTCACCCTTAACCCATGTCCTCTGGTTTTTTTTCTCCCCTAGCCTCAGTGGAAAAAGACTGCTATAGTGTTTAATAAATTTGATTGAATTTCTTTTTTCCTGTAAGGAAATGAAACTCAAGTTGGTTTTTAGATTTAGATTTTAGATGTATAGACTGAAAGCGTGATAACAAGACTGCCACTGAATTACACCCAATTAACCTTCAAACCCGTTCATCTTTGACATAGGCAGTCGTGGGAAGAACATCCTTACAGACAATGGTGGGAGTTGAACCCAGGTAGCTGGTGCTATAGAAACTTTATGCTAGTTGCCATGCTACCATGCTGGTAATGTATATGCACTTGGATAGCTCACTTTGAGCTTTGAACATTCAAAGTGTTTTGCTTGTGGTACTGGGAAGCTGGGTGGCCTCAAATAACACACACGAGAAAAGAAGAGATGAGAAACAAATGCACTGTTGTTTATTTGTCTCGTAAGCCATCTACCCAGAATGCTCTCTTACATTATGTTCAGTGTGTAACATGCAGGGAAGCTCGACAGCAACCCTTAAGGGTCAAGATATGCATGATACATCATCATCATTATATGTCATGTCACATGACATGGATGATCATGGCCTCATAACCATGATTGTTCCTGGCAAATTTTTCTACAGAAGTGTTTGCCATTGCCTTCTGAGCAGTGTATTTACAAGGCGGGTGACCCCAGCCATTACGAATACCCTTCAGGGATTGGCATCAGTGGTCGTATAACCAGGACTTGTGATATGCACCGACTGCTCATACAACCGTCCACCACCACCTGTTCCAATGGCTTCACATGACCCTGAATGGGGGCGGGGGGTTACTAAGCAGATGCTACACCTTGCCAAGGGTGACCCTCAGGCTAGCAGAGGGAAGGAATGCCTCACATCTCCTTTGGTAGAGATGTATCTGCACGCCACCATGAATACATAATTCAAATATCAATGGAACAAGTGTGGTTGAATTAAACTGGTTGACTGTCCTGAAGTCTCCCCTTCTGAAAAGGCTTGCCATGCAGAAAGATTGCTCAGGGACCATACTGGTTCTTCACTGACAAGATAAGCAAAGTCCAATATTTGGAGCACCTTCCAGTGAAGGTTTCTTCTGCATTTGAGGCCCATTCAAATTGGGAATGCATATTTATGGAAAAAAATCTGAAAAGAAACATCTTTGCACACACTGAGCAGCCTCTGTGTGAGGAGGGCTACATCACAATATTGCAAAGCAACTTCTGCATGCGTAGAGTTGCCATTTATATTTGGTAACTGAGTTTTAGTCATGTTTATTCTTGAAGCATGCAAAAATGTTATGCTATCCAAAAGGACTTCAAAGCCATATTCTTTTACAATTTCATGATGGGCCATCTCAACACTGGCAGAACCACAATAACTGTCTTAATATAAGATAATTGCAGAGTTGTATTGGCATGCTTTAATCTGCATTCAGTTCAATTCAGGTGCTTGATTATGCTGAACATCCACAGCATTATTCTGGGAAATCTGCCTCAGCAATCCACTGCCAGAACTGGTTTGGAATAGGGGGGCCATCCAGTGATTTTTTTTTTAGATTAGATTATGAGGACACGCAGTCCTCTTTTATTGTCATTTAGTGATGCATGCATTAAGAAATAATACAACGTTCCTCCAGTATGATATCACAGAAACACAAGACAAACCAAGGCCGAAAAAGTGACAAAAACCACATAATAACATATAGTTACAACAGTGCAAAGCAATACTGTAATTTGATAAAGAACAGACCATAGGCACGGTAAAAAAAAGTCTCAAAGTCTCTCGAAAGTCCCATCATCTCACGCAGACGGTAGAAGGAAGAAAAACTCTCCCTGCCATGATCCTCCAACGTCGCAAACTTGCCGATGCAGCACCCTGGAAGCACCCGACCACAGCCAACTCTTGAGTCCGTCTGAAAACTTCGAGCCTCCGACCAGCCCTCCGACACCGAGCACCGAGCACCTTCTGTGCCAAGCGCTTCAACCCTGACCCTGGCCGCCAAGCAATAGGCAAAGCCAAGGATTTGGGGCCTTCCCCTCTGGAGATTCTCGATCGCACAGTAGCAGCGGCAGAGAAGCGGGCATTTCAGAAGTTTCTCCAGATGTTCCTCTGTGCTTCTCACCTCTGTGTCCATCAAATCAGGATTGTGCATGGTACCTACTTAACAAATACTGATATCATTCCGGAGCGGCCGCGCGCGCTGCATCGCGCCACCATCTTCTCCTCCCCTCCATTTAAATGGTGAGACTCAACCTGGAGATTTGGATGGCAAAAGTAATTTAATTGACTAATAATTTTACTACTTTTTAAAATTTTTTTTACCAATTTTAGTACTTCGAATTTTAATTAATTTCATTTCATTAATTAATTGTTAAGGATTCATAGTTTTTAAATGCCTCTGAGCTTGAAAATGGGAAGATATTCCCCCAGTTCTAACAAGAGACAATATTTTAACTTTACCCTACCCTCCTATCCAAAACTGTCCTGGTATTCCAGGGCACGACCTTGGTGACATACCACCTGAGATTAAGTCACTGCTGGAGTATTGCTATGCGTGACTGGAAACATAATGGGTGAAGTTTGACACTTGATTTACTCTCTGAAACTGGCCCAAGTAGATGCTGGTGGGTTGGGGCTATAGGCACTGGGCTGATTCAAGCTTGATTTGGCACCATGTTTGTCATTTTTCACAGTACTAGGAGATTTTGGTTTGACATTTTGACAAACAGGGTTGGAGCAAAGAAATGGGTTCTGAAAATGGATGTGTACCAGGAACTGACTGAAATATGATGTGTTACATTGAAGCCTCCTTCTTAATTGCCTTTGAATTTGATTTTATTGCATTAAATTCTTGACTTCAAGCCCACATACCTTGCAAAAAAAAAGGAAATCTTGTTTCTTCTAACTGAATTGGAATAAAGCCTTTTTCAACAGTAATACAATGTAATAACAAATTTTCTGAAAGAAAATTCATTATTCATTTATTACAAATAGCAATTGATATGCAAGGTTTATTGCACTGCTCAACTTGTGTAAAATAAAAGCAAAGACTTCATCAGATTTTCATTGCACATGGGCAATTATCTAATTATAACAGAAGTATTATTTAATTTAGACAAGTGACAGAAGAATTAGGGAACAATTAGAATGGAATCTTATTTTTTTTACACAGCTGTGGCTCAGCCAGGAGTTGTCTGATCTGTGAGTCAGAAGGCTGTAGTTTCAAGTTGCATTTTAGAACGCTGAGTTCAAAATTCTGGACTGACACTGTAGTTCTGAGGTGCTGGTATATTATTCAAAATCCTGTTTTAAGGTGACTTGTGAAAGCAAGATCAGATGGATGTTCCCAGTTGGAAGAAAAGGTTGTGGTAGTTGAATTTTGTAAAAGAGCTGTTGTCACTGGTGTCTTGGCAACATTTGTCCTTCAATCAACTTGATTAGAACAGATTATCTGGTTGTCACTTTGTATGTTGCAAAATGATTTTATTAATTTTACTCCTCATTGATCGCAGCACAATAAATTCAATATTTAAATGCCTTTTTAGCTCAAAGACTATTAAAGTTTTAACCCTATCAGGCAGGTTTTTCCCTATTCATCTGTTGCATTACCATCATGCATTTTGAAAGAAAATGGGCCTGTCAATTGTCCAGGCAGAGACGATGTGTGGAATAGACTCTATAGATGCTGTAAATCTTGAGGAACACACTTAAAATGATGGAAAAACTCAGCCAATTAGGCAGCATCTGTGGAGGGGAATAAGCAGTCCACTTTTCAGGCCCCTTCATCGGAACTGGAAAGCAAGGAGGCAGAAACCTAACTAAGTAGGTGGGGGAGGGCAAGCAGTACAAGCTGGCAGGTGATAGGTGAGACCAGTTGAGGGGGAAGGTGGGTGGGAGGGGGAGAAGATAAAATAAACAAGATAAAGGGTTGAAAAGGGATCTAATTGGAAAGGACAGTGAACTGTAGAAGAAAGGGAAGGAGGAGATGGACTCAGATGGAGTTGATGGTCTGATGAGGAGAGAAGGTGAAAGAGGTAACCAGGGTGAGGAATGTATATATACACACACACACACATAGATAGATAGATATGGATGCACAAAATGCTGGAGGAACTCAGCAGGCCAGTCAAGACTTCAGACCGATATCCTTCATCAGGACTAGAAAGGAAGGGGAAACATGCCACAATAAGAAAGTGGGGGGAGGGGAAAGGAGGACAAGCTAGAAGGTGATAGCTTGTCCTCCTTCCCCTTTTTCCACCTTCTTATTCAGGTATCTTCACCTTTCCTTTCTAGTCCTGATGAAGGGACTCAGCCTGAAACTGTCATGAGCTTTGAAGCTTGCTGTAGAGTGTTGAGCTTCTTGGATTCTTGAGCACTTGTATTTACTAATCACTATCTTAACTAGAGCAGTTAAGCCTTTATGCTTTTGGTTTAATCTTGTCAAGTTAATTGTGACTGGCATTTGTTTTTTCCACATTCTATGATTATTTAAATAGGACTCTCATTTATTGCCTTAGCAGAGTTATTGTGTTGGAGAGAATGATTTGTTTTGCTCAAACTTATCTTTGGACATATGTGCTCTATGCACCACTTTAAATTGAATTAGGGAATGTTTAGCACAAATAGAAGAAGTATTAACTAATTGTAAAATCTGCCCCCAATCATCCACAGAAATGGTAAGCCCCAATTCCTGTTCCCAATCTACCCTAATCTTATCAAATGGAGCTTTCCTGAGTTTCATAATAATATTATAAATCATAGCCGATGCACCTTTCTGACATGGATTAAGGTTAATTATCGAATCTAAAATATATATAGGAGGAAGCATTGGAAAGGAAGGAAGTATAGTACTTAGAAAATTTCTAACTTGTAAATATCTAAAAAAATGTATTCTTGATAGGTTATATTTATTAGATAATTGTTCAAAAGACATAAGGGAACCATCTAAAAATAAATCCAAAAACCGTAAAATACCCTTAGTCTTCCAAGTTTGAAAAGCGCGATTTGGACTACCTAAAATTTCTAGTAATCTTTCCCCTTCAGCCCGTAGAATGATTGCATTTCTTACTTTAATGGCGAAAAGATGTATTTTACAACATTGGAAAGAGCTTAATGCTCCAACTACCTTTTTTTGGTTTTCTCAGACGATTTTATGTTTGAATCTGGAGAAAATTAGAAGTAACCTTCATGATTCTTCATTTAAATTTGAACAGATTTGGGGACCTTTTATTCGATATTTTCATTTAATGTAATATTTACCCTTCTTGTTTTTTTTTTCACTGTTTTAATGGAGGTCGGGATTGAGGACGTGATTTTAAGTTTAACTCTGTTTGGTTTCAAGTTAGCCCATTGCTTTGCTTTGCTTTTAGTTAGTTGCACGATGGGTTTTTTTTTTGGGGTTTTTTTTTTCTTTTTTTCCATTGATATATATAAAATCTAGTATACTATTATGTTATTTTGGTTTCTTATGCTTAAATTACATTGTTTGTAGTATTTTCTTTTTGGTATTGTTATCTTTTGGAATTTTATTATACTTTAACATTGTATTAATGTTTATATGGCTTACCTTTTTTGTATACTTACTCAATAAAAAGATTTAAAAAGAAAGAAAGATTTGTTTTGCTCAGTTGCTCCTCTGAGGCTCTGTTGATTTTCCTATGGCTAAACTCTTGTTTCTGTCTCATCATGGGGATTCTGATATTCCTCTGCTCCTGCACTAAGTTGTGAGCCTACAGTTTGCAGCTCCTGGATTGAGTCAGTGCCAGTGACCCCTGTGACACAGAAAGCCTGCTATTCCTCTGAACTTGGGTCTAGTCCTCCGAGAGCATACCATGACAAAAGTGTTAACTGTTCATTCATTTCCCTAGATGCTGTCTGACCTGCTGAGTTTTAGCATTTTGTGTGTATTGCTTTGGATTTCCAGCATCCACAGAATCTCTTCTGTCAAAGAGAGAAGGAGGGAAGGGTGAGAAATTAGCAGAAGTTGAAGAAATTGAGTACCTTTGCTCTATCCACAGCAAAAGGCAGGATCTACTGGTAGCTACCCATTTCAATTTGATTTCCCATTCCCATTCTGTCATGTTTGTATATGGCCTCCTCTACTACCATGATGGGCTAAACTCATGTTGGAAGAGCATCATCACATATTCTGCCTCCAACCTGATGACTTTTGATTTCTTTAAGTTTTGGAAATTTCTTCCCCCTTCCCCCTTCTTTCTTTGTTCATTTCCTATTCTGGCTCCCCTCTCACCCCATCTCTTTTCCTCACCTGCCGCCCCCGCCCCCCCGGCTCCTTTCCTCCTTCCTTTTCTTCCATAGTCCACGATCCTTTCCTATGAGGTTCCTCCTTCTTCAGTCCTTCACCTCTTTCACCTGTCACCTCTAGCTTCTTACCTCATCTTCATTCCCCCACCTACCTCCCCCCTTGCCTGGTCTCACCTATCACATGCCAGCTTGTACTCCTTCCCCTCCCCACTGTCTTATTCTGGCTTCTTCCCCCTCCCTTCCCAGTCCTGATGAAGTTTTTGATCACAAAATGTTGACTGCTTATCCCCCTCCAAAGATGATGTGTGTGTGTATCTTAGCAAGGGTATTCATCAAGCAGAGGAACATTGAGCCTAAGAGCCAGCGAGATACACTCTGTAACATAAGTCAGCACAGGGAAACAAAGACAAAGCGGTGTAAGGAACCAGAATATACAACTTCAGTTCATCTATCTAATTCCATTGTTCAAGAAAAGAATGAACAGTACACCACCTAAATTCCTTAATTGATTTGCTTGCCAAAAGCTTGTTCATCTCCTTCTAAAATTATTGCTGCCATCAGCCTTGACAGCTTTCTCAGGCAATCCATTTCAAACATTCATCACCTTCAGTGTGAAATAGCAGCACTGAATCTGTTCATTCATCTTTTCTTGTTCTGAGTTTCAAGCTGTAGCCTTTTGTTGTCATATCTGGGCCATACTAAACTGTTTTCGAGAGTCCCATTTCACATATCCTTCAGTTCTTTCATACCTCTTAATAATACTTTCTCAGTTCCTTCTCCCCAGATGTAAACAACCATAGCTCTCCTAGTCTATACAGTGAAAGGGAATGTTTTCTGGAGCCCAGTAGGGAAAAGACAATTTTGGATTTGGTATTGTGCAATGAACCAGATTTGATTTCAGAGCTTAAAAAAAGGAAACCCTTAGGAGGCAGAGATCATAATATGATAGAATTTAGCTTACAATTTGAGAGGAAGAAGCTAAAATTCAATGTTTTAGTATCACAGTTGAGTAAAGGTAACTGCAGAGGCATGAGAGGTGAGCTGGCCAAAATTCTTTGAAGGAGCACTAGTAGGGATGATGACAGTGGCTGAAGTTTCTGGGAGTAATTCAGAAGACACAGGGACAGTTCATCCCAAAGAAGAAGCAGCATTTTAAAGGAAGGGTCATGGCTGACAAGGGAAGTCAAAAGCGAAAGAGGGGACGTGATATAGTAAACATTAGTGGAAATCTAGAGGATTGGGAAGCTCTTAAAAACCAGCAGAAGGCAACTAAAATACAATAAAGAGAGAAAAGATGAAATATTAAGGTAAGCTAGTTTTAGATATGTAGAATAAAAGAGAGCCAAGAACAGACATTTGCTTCTAGAAAATGATGCTGGCAAAGTAGTAATTTGGAACAAAGAAATGCTGGATGAACTGAGTAAGTTTTTCGTTTTAATCTTCACTGTGGAGGTTACAAGCAGAAGGCCAGAAATTCTAGAGAGTCAGGGAGCAGAAGTGAGTATAATCAAGATTACTAAGGAGAAAGTGTTTGGGAAGCTGAAAGGTCTAAAGGTGGATAAATCTTGGGACCAGATGGACTAGACCCTACAGTTCTAAAAGAGGTAGCTGAAGAGATTGTGGAGTCACTAGTGGTGATCTTTCAATAATCATTAAATTCTGGATGGTTCCAGAGAACTCAAAAGTTGCAAATGTCACTCACTCTTTAAGTAGGAAGGCAAAATCTTTGCAGTCTTCGGGCATAGAGCTTGGAAAAAGTGATGTAATGGACTTTAAACATTGTAAGCCAACGAGTTGTTTGTTATGTCTCCCCACTCACTGGGGAAAAACGGAGACACCTTTTTCTACCTTATTAGGGAGAGAGAGAATCTGTGGTATGTTGTATGCCAGATGAAATGCAAAGTCTCTGGGGTGACTGTAAGTCCGTGTCTTTCCTATTGCTTTGTGCATGCTTGAGTGCTTGGTGGCGGTGCTGATGCTTGCTTTTTTTTGCCAGTGGGGGGATGGGGGATTGTTGCTTGCTGCCGCTTATGTGTGGGAGGGAGGGGAGCTGGGGGGTACTTTGGGGTTCTTACGGTTATCTGTCGTTTATTTTTTGGGGCACTTCTCTGTTTTCATGGATGTTTGCAAAGAAAAAGCAATTCAGGATGTACATTGTATACATTTCTCTGACATTAAATTGGACCTTTGGACCTTGGAACCTTTGAAACTTTCGAAGATTTAGGAAATTATAAGCCATTTATCCTGTCCACAGTTGTTGGTAAGATGTTAGAGTCCATTATTAAGGATGGGGTATTTGGAGTCACATGACGAATGAAGCCGAAGTCAGCATGGTTTGTTTAAGTGAAAGTCTTGACTGACAAATCTATTATAATTCTTTGAGGATGTAACGGACAGAATAGACAAAGGATGTTGTTCACTTGGATTTTCAGAATGCCTTTGACGAGGTGCTGCACATAAGGCTGCAAAACAAGATAAGTGCTCATGATGTTACAGGAAAGGTATTAACACAGATAGAAGGTTGGCTGACTGGCAAATAAAGGGGGCCTTTTTTGGTTGGCATCCGATGACTAGAGTTCCACAGGGGTTAGTGTTGGGTCCACTACTTTTCATGTTATATGTTAAAGATATTGATAATAGAATTGATGGCTTTATGGCAAAGTTCCCAGATGACACAAAGACAGGTGGAGGGCATCTGCAGAAAGACGTGAAGAGATTAGAAAAATGGGCAAAGAATTGGCTGATAGAATACAGTGCAGGGAAGTACATATTCATGCACATTGATAGAAGGAATAAAGGAGTAGACTATTTTCTAAACAGGGAGTGAATTCAGAAATTAGAGGTGGAAAGGGACAAGCGTCCTAGTGCAAAATTCTCAGATGGTTAACTTATAGGTTTGGTCAGTGGTTAGGAAGGCAATTGCAATGTTAGTGTTCATTTTGAGAGAATTAGAATATAAAGGCAAGGATGTAATGCTGAGGTTTTATAAGGCATTGGTCAGACAGCATTGAGAGTATTCTGAGCGAATTTATGCCCCTTATCTAAGAAAGAATGTGCTGGCATTGCAGAGGGCGTAGAGGAGGATTATGAGAGTGATCTCAGGAATTAAATGGTTAATATAGGAGGAGCTTTTAATAGGTCTGGGCCTGTACTCGCTGGAGTTTCAAAGAATGAAGGGGGATCTCATTGAAACCTATCTGATATTGAAAGTCTAGATAGTGGGCCAGCTGGTGGCACAATGACATCGGTGTCGGACCCGGGAGTAGAGGTTCCTGGGTTCGAATCCAGTCGGGTCCGCTCCCGAGTACGCTTTCCATCCGTGCCGGGTTGAATGTCGAGATCGCAACTCGACTTGTAAAATAAAGGGAAAATACTGTGAAAATGCCTGTGTGAGGAGTGGCGTGTCACACAGTCTCTCTCTCTTGTTCCGCGGCTTGTAAAAAGCCATGAAAAAGACATAATCATGGATGGACGCATGCACACACAGACGCACGTGCACAGACTCGCACGCAGGCACATGCCAAAAAAAAAGAAAGCCTAGATAGAATGGACGTAGTGAGGGTGTTTCAAAATGTAGGAGAGATGTGGTATTAGGAGGCAAAGCCTCAGCAGGAGAATGTCCCTTTAAACAGAGATGAGGAAGAATTTCTCCAGCTGGAGGGTGGGTGGAATTCATTGCTACAGATGCTGCAGAGGCCAAGTCAGTTGGTATATTTAAAGTGGACGTTGATAAGATCTTGGCTAGTAAGGGTGTCAAAGGTTATGGGGAGAAAGCAAGAGAATGGTGTTGAGAGGGGAAAATAAATCTGCCACAATCTAATGGCAGAGGAGACTCGATGGGCCACAAGGCTTAGTTCAGCTCCTATGTCTTGTGTCTAACGTTCAAAGTTCAAAATACATTATACAACCTTGAGATTGTCTCCTTACAGGCAGCCACAAAACAAAAAAAAACCCAAAAGGAAGCAAATAGCGTTCAGAACTGAAGTCCACAAAGAGAGTCTGTCCCCAGACCCTTATTTCAGCACAGAGTGAACCTCATGGACCTGCGAGCTAAACCGGTCATCACTCACCATGGGCTCTGACAACCTAACCTTTTCAATCTGGCCCGACGCTTAAATCATCATCCACACATCAGCTTCAGTCACTTCAATACGCTCAGCGGCCTGGATCCTGCTGCCTCGATTTGGCCTGTAGCCAACCTTTCCAGTTCAACCTGGTGCTTGAACCTTGGGTCTTCCTCACTCTCAGCAACATGATTGCTCCCTCACCTCGCCTCAGTTGTGCCAGATCAAATTACCTTCAAGGCCAAAGGAAAGGCTATTGTTTACGAAGATTGTTTACCAGAAAAAAAGTGACTAACAAAGTACTTAGTTTTTAAAAAATTCCGGCATCTGCAGATTTCCTTGTGTTTGCGTTTTTAAATTCACTACTGCAAAGCCTCTTCCGGTGATGCCTACACTGAAGAAGTTTAAATCTTCTCTTCGATGGGGGTTCAGTGAAACCATCTCCCACTGCTCCCCATCTGTAATTTCTTCAGCTCTTCAACTTTTTGACTACATTTTGACAGACTCACTATCACAGCCATATATCCTTTCTTGGAACGTGTCTCCGCTGCCAACTTACT